>NC_133934.1:1837317-2447817 GCF_031877795.1 Strix aluco
GAATTTGAGTCCTGGAGCATCTAGGTTTGAGTTTCTGCTCTGAGAAGCTTCCTACATTGCTCCCAACACCAAGTCACGTAGCTTCTGTCTCTGTTTCCCAACCGTGCAAGAGCTGAGAGCCAAGCCCACCCTCCCGGGGACACCCCAAGATCTGCAGGGGTTCCCGTACCACGTGCTTGGGGTCACTGCAGCACACGCGCTACTCCATAGCGAGAGCCCTGCCCTTGGCTCCTGCCCAAGTGATCTCATTGCACTTAACTTCAGCAGATTGTTGCTGGTTTCTTCTTTCAACTCCCGTTTTGGGCTCGTGAAGGCACCAGCCTTCAGCAGGCAGGAGCAGCTGGAGGGACTAACCTCCACCTGGGCTCTGCTGGTGGCACCCACAGACTCCCCAAAGCCATCTTTTTGTTTGCCCAAAGCCACGAAGCACTTGCACGCTCCACTTCTGCATAGCCACTGCAGGGACAGGAGGGGTGACAAGCAGCTGAAGGGAGGCAACATCTCCAACTGCTACAGCAGGATGAAGATGTATCCAAACCCACAAATCAAGATTAATAGTGCCTGGGGTCCTAAAACTGATCTGTACGAAGCTCTAGACTAGCAGGAATGTTTTTTTTTTCCCTTGCAATTTATCATGGGATACCTCAGCAAACCAGATTAGCTCATTAAAACTGTCTTGCTTCTCTCTAGTTTTAATTTAGTTTGGTTCTATACATATTCAAGTTTAACTCTGTAGATTTTCACAGTTTGTGAAAGCACCAGGTGCACCTACACAGTCAGCCAGAGCATCAGTAAACCATACTGGCACCAGTTCCCTCCCTCCGCTGGCTGGTCCAGAGTCAGGATTTAGGGTCAGGAAGCCAGGAGGCACTTTTAAAATGAAAAGACCTGGGTCTGCCTGTGAAGAGATGCTTTAAACACCCTCCCGTACGCCGCAACCGGCAGTGACTCCAAGGTGAGTCATTAGTAGCTGATAGCACCAAAGTTATTAATGGCATTAATCGCCTGAGTTTTTAACGCCAAGATGACCTGGTAAGGTAAGCTAAAAGGAAACGTTCGAGTCCTGAGAAGGTACATTTTAAGCGTATAGATCAATACAAAATATACAGCCTGGCTGGCAGTCATGGTTACATGACACTGCATCTCTCTCTCTCATACAAAAGAAGACAAAACACCTACTTTTGTCAGAATTTAGCTCAGGTTGCTAAGTGAGAACAACGTATTTATTTGCCTCTGTACTGACAAGACCATAAATCCCCAACTTGCACTTAATAAAAACCTTCTAAGAAGTTACAAACCTCAGTATAATTGAAAGGGGAAGGAGGGAGCCCGGACACTTTATTAATTAGGGAAAACCCCACCGTCCCTCCACTTACGAGGTGCCTGATCTCACACATGTGGTTTTGCTTTCCCTTTCACCAGGGGAGAATCAAGCCCCTATCACAAGGGGGAAGCTCAGTGCCATCATGCCTAGGCAGTCACGACAGACGCTCCCTGGTTAAGTTACATACACCTATATATGTAAAACACACCTGCCAGGCCTGCTGCTGTTTAATTAGAGCCCATCCTGTCAAGAGGGGAGGACAATGGAGCACATGTCTTCTGAGGAGCGGCTGAGTGAACTGGGGGGGTTTAGTCTGGAGAAGAGGAGGCTGAGGGGAGACCTCATGGCCCTCTCCAACTCCCTGAAAGGAGGGTGCAGAGAGGGGGGATGAGTCTCTTGAGCCAAGGAACCAGCGGCAGGCCAAGAGGGAATGGCCTCAAGCTGCGCCAGGGCAGGGTCAGACTGGCTCTTAGGAAGGATTTCTTTGCAGAAGGGGTTGTTGGGCGTTGGAATGGGCTGCCCAGGGCAGGGGGGGAGTCCCCATCCCTGGAGGGGTTGAAGAGTCGGGTTGACCCAGCGCTGAGGGACCTGGTGGAGTTGGGAACGGTCAGGGTGAGGTTCATGGTTGGGCTGGAGGAGCTTCAAGGGCTTTTCCAACCTTGATGATTCTGGGATTCTGTGATGCCATCAGTACCGATGTACATGGCCCCTCGAGGGCACATGGAGTGGACAACAGATGGACAACGAGGTAATGACCTGGGCACCAAGCTCAGCGACAACACACTGCTTACTGGGAGACGTCAGAAACGTGGCCAAATGATCCTGGCAGAAGAGAGAAACCCCTTGGAGACTCTGCACAGGGGCTTCAGCATCAGAAAGAGCAAGATCTGGAGTTGGTCTTGGCAGAACCTGAAGCCATGATGGTGGAAATTAAAAACCATGAAGCTCTGATCCAAAGACAACGGCAATAACACCAAGCACCGTCAGATGCTTCAAGGAGAACGTACAGAGAAACCCAGCGACTCATCATGGCAGGCTCCAGATCAGGCAACTCCTGGGCTAACACCACCGACCTCCAGGCTGCGGGTCTCAGCACCAGTGACAACCCAGAGAGCAGCTGCTCACAGCCCCTGTTCGGACCTGGTTTAATTTGCAGGCATTTAATTGCAGCTGCAAGAATCACTTCTGACCTCAAACTGAAGTTACAGTCTAAGGCCACAGTACTGCAGAGTCAGAAGCAAAAGGAATCAGCAATACAGCAACAAACTGAGTTTAGATCTGGAATTAAGAAACCGACTTATAAAATATGTTAAAAAACCCCAGTTATTAACAATAAAATTGGTTTTGATTATGTAGCTTTTTTAACCTTTTCAAAGTGTGACAAAATTAGCAGAGAGCAGGAGCGTGTGTGTGTCTGCTGGAAAGGGTTTCTGTATAATTACAAACCCTCTGATCAGTAGAGCTCTTGGCGCTAGAATATTTGGGGAAAAAAAAAAACCAAACATGTAAAATATGCTTGGTCTTTCTCAAGTCTTTTTACTACTCTCTGCCTTTGTTTGCCTTGCTTAGGAAAACCAGCTGGTATTAATTGCACTTCATACACCACCATCATGAACAGCAGCCAGATATCAGAAAATAAGGCCTAATCACAGGAATCCACTCAATTGTTTAAAAAAACCCCAAATCAATTACCGCTTGGAAAAGCAGTAAAACAGGAGCAATCAAAAGAAAAGGCAGGAAGGAGGCTGGTGTATGGGGAATGTGATAAAAATAAACTACAATCACAGAAGGAGAAATAGAAATCTAGGTTACTTAATGGTAATCAGACTCCTCTAAACGTATTGTCGGCCACCAGCGAAGTTTGGAGATGCCACACGCTAGTGTGGACCAGGTAGCCCAGCTCCTGGCACATGGCTGGTGGCAGAGACAGTGCAGAAGTGTCACGGAAGAAGTTAGAGATGGAAGAGATCTGTTCCATCAGCCTTTTCACCTCTTCCCCTGCTCTCAATCCTAGCATTATGCCTTCCAAAGTCTTCTCTAGCCTTAATTCAAGTGGTTGCTTCACCTGAGTACGGCAGGGGAGAAGAGATAAAATTCTGGAGCTGGCACAGCTTTCCTTGCCTGAAGCTATGCTGTGAATCACTCTGGGCTGGGAGTAGATGGGAAAAAAAAGAATATCGGGGAAAAAATATTGAAATATTGAAAAATACTGAAAAAAAGAATATTGATTCCTCAAAAAACTCATCCCGAAGGGCAGCAAATCAGGAGTCCGAGATGTAGCACTGGATCTAAGAGAGAAGCAATTCCTCTCCCTCTGAAATGGGGAAAGAATCAGGTTATTTGCAAAGATTTGCTAAGACTTCCAGTTTAATTGCAAGAAGCGCAAAGCCAAAATCTGCTCTTCTGTACACGTGAGACAGCAATTTGTTTGTCCCTCTCGTTAAATAAAGACGCGGAGGGTGAAGACGATGGGAAGCACAATCACAAGTCAACTGATGTGTCATCTCGTGAGCCTTCTCCCCGCGTCGCTTGCCAACTGCAAACATGGAAGGGGCTCGCTTTAATTAATACCGGGTCTCAGCAGACCACTGGAGGCAGTGGCACTTGTTTTCAGGTCATCTGGTCCTAATAGGCTCACACTGGGAGGTGATTTGTTGCTAACTGACAGCAGAGATCGGTTAATGAGGGCTGAGGCCTTACAATCCAATGTAATGAACCTCAGGGCTATTGCTATATTATTTGTCATCATCCTTTAAAAAAAACCAAAAACCAAAACGCTCAAGATGCTGGCTATTAATGCAGATATTTACAATATAAAAATCACTCCCTGCTCTACAGGATTTTGTCTAGGCTGCTCTGCATGGGCAATCGAGCCCGCAATAAGTGGTGCTAAGGATTATCAGGACACAAGCTATTCGACAGTAACACACACGTCAGTAGTGTCCCCAACGGCTCGTCTACGCAGGGACATCAGTGCACAGCGACTTCATCTCATTTTCACACATTCTATGTGCCTGCTCCACTTCAGAAGCAGATGTCCTTCCGACAGCAGGAAGGAGAAAGTATCCATGAAGGCTTCTGCCCTCCACCGCTCCCCCGACTACATCGATGGATCTACAGAAAGCTCCTGCCTCCCCGTAACAATAATCTGACCCTCAGAGCACCACAGCTACAAACCCACCGCTGTTAGAGAGCTCACGGTACTCTTCATATACACTAAGGGCATCCCAGTGGAAGAACCGTCTGGTGGTGGGGCCACGGTGGCAATTCCACAAGAAGACAACAACACCCTCACAGCATCCACACCGCTGGAGGAAGATTTCCTCTTGCACAAGCTTGAAATGAATCACAAAATCATCAAGGTTGGAAAAGCCCTTGAAGCTCCTCCAGCCCAACCATGAACCTCACACTGACCGTTCCCAACTCCACCAGATCCCTCAGCGCTGGGTCAACCCGACTCTTCAACCCCTCCAGGGATGGGGACTCCCCCCCTGCCCTGGGCAGCCCATTCCAACGCCCAACAACCCCTTCTGCAAAGAAATCCTTCCTAAGAGCCAGTCTGACCCTGCCCTGGCGCAGCTTGAGGCCATTCCCTCTTGGCCTGCCGCTGGTTCCTTGGCTCAAGAGACTCATCCCCCCTCTCTGCACCCTCCTTTCAGGCAGTTGCAGAGGGCCATGAGGTCTCCCCTCAGCCTCCTCTTCTCCACACTAAACCCCCCCAGTTCCCTCAGCCGCTCCCCATCACACCTGTGCTCCAGACCCTGCACCAGCTCCGTTGTCCTTCTCTGGACACGCTCGAGTCATTCAATGGCCTTTTTGGAGTGAGGGGCCCAAAACTGAACCCACTCATTGAGGGGCGGCCTCACCAGTGCCGAGTCCAGGGGTAAGATCCCTTCCCTGTCCCTGCTGGCCATGCTACTGCTGATACAAGCCAGGATACCGTTGACCTTCTTGGCCACCTGGGCACACTGCTGGCTCATTACCAATCCCACCCCCAGGTCCCTCTCTGACTGGCAGCTCTCCAGCCACTCCTCCCCAAGCCTGTAGCCCTGCTGGGGGTTGTTGTGGCCCAAGGGCAGCACCCGGCATTTGGCCTTAGTGAAACTCCCCCAGTTGCCCTCAGCCCATCGCTCCAGCCTGGCCAGGTCTCTCTGCAGAGCCTCCCTACCCTCGAGCAGATAAACCCTCCCACCCAACTGGGTGTCATCTGCAAACTTACTGAGGGTGCACTCGATCCCCTCATCTAGATCATCAATAAAGATGTTAAACAAAACCGAGCCCTGGGGGACACCACTCGTGACCAGCCGCCAACTGGATTTAACTCCGTTCCCAATGTTTTAAGTACAGAATATTGTGGCATTGCCTTTCCTCGTGGTGCTTTTAAACCTCTCCAGGATGGACAGCCACGGTGTGCAAGATAACCAGGCCCTGGAGCTCCAGCTGGAGACGCACCTACAAGTTACGAGGATGGATAAATCCCAGCATCGTTTCAGTTTCTGCATTTATTCAAAGCTTGTTGCTCTGTACAGACCATCAGCTCCTTCACCACCAGGGAGTAAACGGTACAACTCAACGGAGGTACAAACCACCATGGGACAAAGAGCTGATCTACCTTCAGTAGCCTGATGAGCCACCAGTGGTGACAGCCACATTGCAGTAAGAGCAGGCCACTGCTGGTTTGCTGTGATTTCTTTTATCTACAAGTCCTGGTGTAGCTTTTCACACTGCTTCAGAGAACAAGCCTTTCTCACAGCACCACTGATGGTCACTTCTGCGCTCTGAACCTATCTCTTTGCTTCAACTCCTTTGCAGTCAGCCTAGAAGGAACCAGAGAGTTTAAAGACCTGCATCAGCTGTCCCAAGATGGACACCTCCGCTCGCCGCCCAAGTGGTTTCCTTACCAAAGCCTGTCAGCTTCTTGGGGTGACAAAACTCTGCCAACATCACTTCTCTGTGTCTCCTGCCCTGTATCTGCCCCTGTTGCCAAAATGGAGAGGAGCATTAATGCCAACACCGTGGAACCAGTCGTCATCCCTCTGCTGCAGCTGCGCCGGGGGCTGGAGGGCAGGTTGTGAGCAGCAGCGGCGTGAGCTTTGCATTACTAATTCACAAGGTGGAAAAAATTCTGAACTAAGGGTCGAGGAGGATAGTCAAGCTCTCCCATGCTACACCGGGAAACTGTGGACAGAGGACAGCTGCTAACCTCCGCGTTGAGGTTGGTGGGGTGGGGACTCGGGCTGTAGTTCAGCTGCAGAAGCGTGGAGCTGGCGTGGACACATCTTCACAGGGTTATGAAGTGGGGGAGCTCGCACCAGCGCAAGGCCAGTCTGTGTGCACAGTCTGGGTTAATTCTGCAGCTGCAGGATGACACAGGTGACAACCAGTACGGCAACCAGTGAGCAAGCCAAGCCAGCAATACGGAAAACTATCAAGCAAAAGCTTATCCAATAAAACAGTCTCCACTCAAAACTGTCAGGCACTTCACCAACTCTACGCCCTTTGCAAAGCCACCTGGCAGCTGCAGAACACAGAGACTGGCTTTGGGAAGACTTTCTGCTGTCCATTGTGGACACGACATGCCAAACCGCTCACTGCTAGTTCCCAGCCAGGAGCTCCTGCCTCTATAGTTCTCCTAACGATCCGCAGCCTGCTCTAGACAAACATTTTACCTTGTAAAGAACTCTAAACAAGCCCATGCAGCTTCTTCCCAGAGGTGAATTGGGGAACCTGAGTACAAATGGTGTGGTGAGCAGGCTGAGTGCCGACCTCCTCCCATGGCACAGACTGTTTGCAGAAAAAATGCCTGCAAAAGGGTGTCTGTGGCTTGGCAAAAGGAAAAAACTCTTGGCCAGAGGAAAAAAATACAAACTGCTGTGGGATCTTTAATGTTTCAGCAGAAAAGGTACAACCGTACGTTTCAGAGACTTATTTGAAAACCCAACATAAGAAGAAACTTCCCTAAGTTGTTCCTGAAAAATGTACCTGCCTCCTTGGGAATTAGCTGACCCTGCTAAAGGTGTCAACTTGTGCTTCTGGGGAACCTGAGCGTTAAAAGCCTGATGACTGCACCACGACACCACGACTTTAGCAATGTTAAAATCTCCTCCCTTACAGATTACTTCAGACACGACTTGAACACCGTTTCCAGCTTGAACGCCGTCCACGGTCATTTCGAGCACTGTGGTTCTTCCAATTTAAGGTGCTGAGCCACCAGGAGAAGATCTCCAAAAGCCTCAGCTCTCACACTATCACTCTGCAGCCTCTTTTAACTCAGACTAGGCGAATTCACCACCTGTTAATGCACGTGTGGATAATTTGAGTTCATCCAATGTGCAGAGACTCAGGCAGCACACAGTGCAGCGGTAGAAGTCTCCTTCTGTTGAAAAGTTTGGGCATGCATGGACAGAAACACGTCATGGTTAAAAGGTTTTCTGGTTATGTGGACTGAATTCTATCAATTAAAAGAAAAACATGCTTGGCAATTCAAACAAACATCTCAAAAGCACTGCAGTAGTACTGCAAGGGAGCAGTTACTTAGTGAAATATATAAAGCGTTACCCACTGCTATTGAGACAGCACTTATGACAGCTCCCAAGTAGCCCTGGATGAACTTGGATGTCGGAGAAGGCTTTGGAAAGAAAAACAAAACATATTTTCAATAAACAAACTTCTGGTTATTAAAACGCAACCAAGCTTTTTTGTTTGTTTTCGGTTTATTTGTTTTAAACCAGAGACAGGTTTAATTTTGTCATATTGTTCTGTGACACATGGTCTGTCATCTAGCAGCGGCAAAAGCAAGGAAAATTGTAGCCTCACGAGCAAGGTTAAAGGGAATGGAAAATTAATTGGCATCAAAAAATTATAGTAATAGCAGCTTAAAAGAAGTATGTGAATGAAATTCAGCAAATGGTACAAAATTAGCATTCTTACACACTAGTGATGAACCCCAAACTCTCCACTTTAAATATTTGTCTTTGAAATGTTATCTCAATGAGCTGGATGGTTTCCAGCTCAGCTTCCCATCTTGAGCTTCCCACATCCTGCCATGGGATGAATGAAGGCTAACGCCACGGAAGAGAGCAGGAACAGCCCCTCCGCTTCCCGGCACCACTGCTGGTAGTGCATATAAAATCCTCGGGAGATGGCGGCGTCATCATGGAGCCACCTTCTGCTATCCAAAAACCCAGATACCATTTTGCTTTGTGCTCATTTACACATCAAATTAAACCATTTCATACCAGTTAGAACTATATACTGGTTCAGCTCAAGGCACTGAGTGTTACTTATGTGCCTCAAGTGATTTTGAGAGCCTCATGCCATTTACAGCTGAGGTTTAAAATGGAAGTCTACACAAGAGAATGGCCAATCTATAAATTCATCACAGTGCCGACTCCGGAGTTTCTATTAACAGCGAAGAGACAAGACTTATGTTTCCGTGCCAAAACAGACCTAACGCGCTGCACGCGCCGCATATGTTGGGTCTCCTCACCTTTGTCGCGTTGCGGTTTGCATAGTTGACACAGGCATTGTGGCTCTGATTCAACCACTAAAGAAGAAACAAGAAGAGACAGGCATAAACATAACTTTACAAAAATAACAAAAAAAATTATCTGCAAACATGAGAGTGCTGCAGGAAAATTCATCTCCCTTTGGACGGGCTCGCGACTTGCCACCTCTCTTCAAAGGCTCGTGCATACCCTACGTCCAAGCTAATTCCTTCGAAGGGAGGGACAGAAATCCTGAGGCACCCAGTGCCCAGAGGGCAGCTCTGCTTCCCCATCCACTTCATGTGCAACTTCTCCTGGCCCACTCCACCTCCACACAACGCCTCAGTGCTATCGGTCTTTATTTTTGCCGGTACCAAATCCATACTGTTATTAAGATGTAGCACTAAGCCCAGCAGCCAGTTTATCAGTCATTTCTTAAGCTCCATGGTTCTCAACCAGGGGGTCATAGGAGGTTTCAGGTGAGGAACAGGAGATGAGGAACAGCTGAGGAGTGACTGAAGGAGCTGGGACTGTTCAGTTTGAGGAGGAGAAGGCTGAGGGGAGACCTCATCACTCTCTACACCTACCTGAAAGGACATTGTAGAGAGGTTGGTGCTGGTCTCTTCTCCCAGGTGATTAGTGACAGAACAAGAGGGAACGGCTTTAAACTGCAACAGGGGAGGTTCAGACTGGACATGAGGAAAAAATGTTTCCCAGCAAGAGTGGTCAGAGTGGAATAGGCTGCCCAGGGAGGGGTGGAGTCCCCATCCCTGGGTGTGTTTAAGGGCCGTTGGGATGAGCTGTGGGGGGATGTGGGGTAGGGGAGAACTTTGTAGAGTCGGGCTGAGGGTTGGACTTGATGATCGCAAGGGTCTTTTCCAACCTGAATGATTCTGTGATTCTGTGATATGCAGAGCTACCATCGTAGGGATACGGATGCCACTAAACTGATATTTCTGTCCACAACTTTTTGGAGTAGGATCTGCCACCAAAGCAGCAACTGGGGAGGAGTAGCACCGTGTTCCTAAAGGGTTTTATCCACAGCAGCTGCTGGTGATGTGAAGAAAATAATAGTTTCTGTCCCCAAAGCATCACGTTTCCAGTTCAGAGCATGTCAGAACCAAACTCAGAATCACAGAATCATCGAGGTTGGAAAAGACCTTGAAGATCCTCCAGTCCAACCATTAACCTCACACTGACCGTTCTCAACTCCACCAGATCCCTCAGCGCTAGGTCAACTCTGACTCCTTCCAGCTGTGGCCAGAACTGAGACGTGGGAGGGAATAAAGTAGGGGTGAGGAGAGACAGAGTGAAACAAGGCACTAAAACATGGGGATCGGTCATTGCTGAGTCCATGGCCCAAGAGCATGTTTTTTCCTGCTGACCAGCTCTCTAGCCTGGAACTTTGGACTTAGCACACCTTGCTTTATTGCTTTATTTAAATAATAGTAATAATTACAAAGTCATCTTGCCAATATGTGCTGGAAATCTGCTTCAATTTTCCAGCTGTGGGGGTTTTTGTAACCCCCACAGCTCATATCTACATTAGCAGGTCCACAGAACTGGGCTAGAGCTAACCTGAGACACGTACATTTTGGGCATCGACAACTGCTTCACCGTACAAACCTGCTCCTACAGAACCCAGAGTTTGTTAATGCAGTAACACACCGTCCCTAAATCCTATGCTATTTACTCAGATGACTCTCCTTTTCAGAGAGATGTAGACAAACTGCTCAGCTATTGTCCTTAACCTAGAGTTTAAGCCATCTCTAGGTTGAAGACAACCCCACTACCCATTTCTTGACTCCATCGTCTTCCCAGGTGGCCACCTGAAACCCTCCTGGGCTTTTTGGGTGATGCCTCTCTAGGCTGCTACTCCTCCTACTTGCATTTTTCAGAAAGGGGTGACCCATGTGCCTATCATGGTGGAGAGAAGAGTTTGAGAACCACTTGTCAAGCAGCAGCAGCTCAGACAGGCTACAACTGCCGGACTTGCCTGCTACGACTTCCTCCTTGAGTGGGCTTGTTTTGGTTCCGCGTTCGAAATATTCTTTCTAGTTTTAAAAGGATTATTCCATCCTTTTAAAGCCAAAAGTTTCTCCCAGCTACACCATGATGGTGGGAATAAGAGCTCCTCACATAAGCCATTTACAAGGCACTGAGCCCACACCAGCTCCCTGAGCTGGCTCTCTCCTCACGCGCTCAAGAGTAACTTCTCCAAAAGCCAACACTTTCCATTAAAAAAAAAGGTGAGGCAAGTTGCCTTCAAAAATATGAATGAGTCTAGATGTCTCCAGCCACTCTCCCACTCCCAGCAGGTAAAGCCACATGGCCCAACTTATAGCTAAATACCCCAAACCACAAGTTACCAACATATTCGGTTCTGCAGTCTTTTTAACATACTAGGCAGATCCCATTCTGCTTTGATATTTCTTAATCACATAATTCTCTCTCATCATTTACTCTGTAGACAATAAAAAGACATTCGCAACTAAAAATAAGTCTGAAAGTAACTTGGTTTTGCATTTCTGTTCGTGCTGAAATTATACTCAAGTGGGGTGTTTACTATGGATAAAACTCATTCACGCACACGCTTCTTCCCCTTTCTCTTAATTCCCAGAATTTTAACGGGAAATAACACCAACAGCTCCCTACACACAGACTTTTTTTTCCCCAAAGCCCCTATAGCACACTGAACGCAGAGGTCCTTGGCTTTGCAATGCACAGCTATTCCTAACCTTCCTGGGCACGGGGGCTCCCGCTGCCCCCAGCCAGCACACGCTGTACTTCCAACGGGAATTCACCAAGGAAGATCCCAACTACTTGACAAGGTGTCTTCAAAACAGCAGATGTGTGAGCTTAAGAGCTTAAGGACCTGCATTTTCATGGAAGTACACACCATGCAATCATCTACAGCTGTCCAAAATGGGTCCAAAAAGCTGATTTTGACATCCTGGGCTATTTTGCATCTCCCCTGTGATGGCATAAATAGCTGGGTGCTGGAAAGCAGACCTAATATTTTGCTTACAGTCCATTCCAGACCTACCAAGCCCTTCCCTGATTATATCCAGCCACATCACGTCCCTGTTAACTAAAGCATTGCCGGTGCAGAAAAGCCATGTGCATTGGTTTGTCCTCTAGACACAAGTCAACTGCTGCCTTCCCCTTTCCATCCCTTCTCCCCCCATCTGGTGCGCGGCAGCAGATGAGCGTTACCTGCCAAAACACGGTGGATGCCAGCGTCTGGTTGGGCAAGAGAAGACCAACGACCTGCAAGAGAAGAGATGTTTCTCATTAGCAAATGCATTGTTTGGTTTGCTCTCAGTGCTCTTCTAGGCATGCAAACAGCAAGCGTATTTCTAATTATCTGAATAAATTATCTTAATTTCTAGCTTTATTTCATTATAGTTACTGAACTTCCCTGCCTATTGTCTCTCCATTTTCTGGAGTAGCATAGCTGCCCGTGAAAGCTTCACATCTTTAATTATTGCTTGTAACACACCATGAAAAGAGTCTGGCAGCAGATATGTCGAAAGATTAGCTCATTAAAACATAATCAGTTCTTTAATCCAGGTATTTCTGGAGAATAACACAAACATTGCATGAATGCAAGAGTTCAAAGTTGTTACTATTGGCAGTGAAGGGGGTTTTTCTTATTTTCCTTTGGCAAGTTCGCTGTTTCAAGCACAAGAAAGAAATCCGATTTGAACATCTGAAGACAGGAGTGCCACCTGGAAGCACATGTGCTCCTGTTTGGGAGCCTGAATTTTGTTTCAAGAGAATTGTTGATGTGTCATACTCCGAGCTGCAAAAACTCCTGCTTGGGCTACGAGCTCAGGCTGGCGATCGCCGTCTCCCAGCGCCTTTCGGCTGCCTGTCCCAGCACCTCTGGCCAGGTGCTGCCCGCTCCTGCGTGAACACGAGATGCCACAGGCTTTGCAACGTCACCCATCGCGGCACCCGAGGCCACAGACTTGGATGTTGCCTGTAGAGTCCTGAGAGCACCCTTGGGACAGGTCTCAATATATGTCCAAGCACACCCTCTGCAATTCTTTAAAGACCCCATCTCTTACACCCAATGCAGCACTGCCAGACTCCCTCCCACCTTGTTTTACAGCAATCTTTCCTCTTAAAGCATGAGAAGTTGAAGCAGAGGAAAGGGATGCAAAGCAATGGGACTCCCAGCAATAAGCCCAACAGATGTGGACAGGAAGATGAGTTCTTGGGCACGAAACTGGTGAGATACTTCCTAACATCACTGTCATTTTCTCCCCTCCTGTGCCTTAAGTGTCTGATAGTTTTGGAAGAAGACGCTCTTCTTGTTGCAAAATCACACTAGCATCTTTGTTAAGAGTATAAAGACTGAACAACTCCTTTTAATCCCAAATACATTTATTTTCAGGACGCTCATGTGAACTGAAACACTTCTGAGGCACCTGGGCAGGAAGGCTGTGAGTTCATTCCCACACTCAGACCATCTTCTGCATCATTTTCTTTAAGTTTATTCCTAAGAAGCTGAGAAGAAAGAAAACTTCCCTGTTAGAGCACAGAGAGCCCGCTGCAAGGAGGGATAAGCTAAAGCCATCCCTGCACATCTGCAGCAGCATCAGTTGAAGAGGAGGCAACTTCTATGCTTAAGGACATAAGAGAGAAATAACAACAAACAAAAGGGTAATAGGGTTGGGAGGCCTGATTTCATTTACATCTTCTTTCCTTTCTCCTCCTCCTCCTCCAGCTTTTCCTCCTACAGCCTTTCGTGAAGTTACAGCTACTTTGTACGCTGGCCGGGCGCCAATCTGTGCAAGTTACACTAATTTACTGCTTCCATTCAATATGCGGATCTTGTCATTAATTACTCCGTTGCCGGTCTTAGCCAAACGAATTCAACAGGCGATGAACCTCCTCACCCCAGGACTGACTTACGCGCCTGAAGCCAGCGGGCTAATGAGGCTCCGGAGGAGAGGGAAGACTGCAGGCAGCTACTTACATTGTCAGCTGAAGCTGAGCGCCGAGAAAAATAAAAGAGGAAAATAAATAAATAAAAAAGAGCACCCAAAATCTGTATGACTGAAAGAGGCACGTTTAAATGCAAACTCTCCATATGTGCAAGAGTCTGTCAAGAAATGTACAGCTTCACTTTTAATTACTGTCAGGGGAAAAAATAACTAAGAAGGAAAACAAAATAAAAAAAGCTTCTAAACACTAGAAAAGTACCAGCTACAAAATTTAATTGCTTATCAGGTGTGAACCACCCCTTCGTGGCCCCAAAGCCGGGGCTAAAGCCGCCGCTCGGGCAGCTGTCGGCTCAGAGCAGCCTCGTGGCACGTTTGCCTTACGAGTTCTCCTCTTGCAAGCCCCAAGTCCTGCCTCATGCGTCAGCGAGAGTCACCCGCAACCCCGTCTCAAGACCCAGGTCTTCTCTACGTGCTTTGAAACCTCAGCAAGACCCCCCCCATTTTTAAACAGCTGGGGAAAATATGGTGCTTAAAGCTGTGGGTGGCAGCTGGGAACAGCAGCACAGCTTCTGCTCCATCCTCACTGCCCATGGCTTGAGCTGAGCTTCTTAAATGCAGATAAATCTTTCTCCTTGGAGCTGGGATGAAACACAGATCCAGGGTAAAAGGCTACAGCCCAGCAGCTGCCCTGCACATCTCCCCCCTGCACCAAAGGGAGATAATGTGAGCGGCTGGATTCACTCCCTCCGGGGTTGAAATTTAGGTGGGCAAAGTCTCCCTACACTTACATGTACCCCATCCTGTCCCTGCTGCACCCGATTCTGGGGTCAAACCGTAAACCTGCACACAGAAAGGACGGAGGCTAAAAAAAGCAAATGATTGCGACTCCGGGAAAGAATAAACAGCCGCAGGATTTGGTTGTGTCAAGGGAGTAGCTGCTCCGGCCAGAAAAGAAGTGATTATTTTCAGCAAGACCTTAATCTCTTTCACAATGAGCTAAACCATACTGAATTATTTTGCATTAGCTATAGGGGGAAAAAAAAAATACAACCTGTATATAGGCAGCATCATGTATTGACTGATAGGCAGTAAAACCTGTTCATCGATAATCTGCTCACGTCTCTGCCAGTGGCTATGCAGGGGGTTTCACTGACCCCTGAACACCGGGAACATTAGTGCGGGCACAACGGCACGCCGGCACGGCTTTGCGGGCGAGGACAGCCACGCTCGCTCAGCCAGAGCCCACCGCAGGCACATTAAGTCTCTCTTGAGGAAATCCCATCCCCCTATGTGAAATGCAAGACTCAAACTGTTTTTATGCTAGAGCAGGCTGCCAATTTTGTCACTAAATTTCACAGATCGATTGGCATAAATGTTACATTTTAATTTTAACATTTGAAACGTTTGGGTTTTTTTTTTTTTTTTTTTTTTTTTAAATGACAAGAGGTTCCAGTTTATCCTTTACAGCTAGTGAAATTGGGCTCATCTGACAGCTCTCGGCTCCTCTGACAGCTCTGGATTTGGGCCGATTTCATTGTCAATTTGATCGTTAACTCATTTTTGTTTAACCTTTTCTTTTAAAATGCCCCATACAAAGTTACCACCAAACCCTTACACATGACAACAAATAGTAACAGCCACAACGATTTCTGCTTTTAGGTGCTAGCAACCCGCAACCCCGCCACCGCCGTTTGGGAAAGGATCGTTACCTTTAAACAAGTACTGTGCCACCGTCCACTGGGTTTAGGAGGATTAAATTTAGCAGAATTGGCTCCTTCAGCCATTTTAACACGTGTGATCTAATAAGCTGAGCCAAGAGCTGGCGGCTGGGAGGACCAACTACCTTCTGGCACCAACTTTGGGTGATTTGGGGCAAAACTGTGTGCCTCAGTTTCCCCATTTATAAAATGGGGTTAATTAACCATTCCTGTTCCTGAAGATGAGCTGAGGTTTCAGCATTAGGAAGACAGGCAGAATTATCTCCCTTCTGGCTTTCGCTATCGAGAGCACCCAAATGCTTACAAATTTCACAATAACAAGTACAAACTAAAAACGCCCTTAGCAATAACCCCCCGGAAAGCACTCGCCGTTTTAATTAATCAAAACGAGAGCGCACGACACCGGCCTCGCCGTGCTGTAGCTTGTCACGTTCAGGAAGCGACTTGTAAAACATGCAAATGGGAAAAAAAAAAAAAAAAAGTGTCCAAAGATGAAATCCGAGAGTTGCAGAAGTTGCATTTTGCAGGCAATGAGCTCATCTTGGTCTTCCCTTTCCAGAAGGGAAAGATAAAGATGAAGACATTGCAGGGGGCTGGGCGAACGATGTTCAATAGATAAATAACCTCGAGCACAACAAGCTGTGTCCACAGGGCAGGTTTTACGTGACGAAGCCCTTGCTAACGTGTGACGGGAAAGGTGGGAACCCGAGAAGGTAAGGTGGAATTGGGAGAATTGTCTGAGAGTGCTAAAAAATGCATTTCTTGGTACTTGCAAACAAAGCGGGGGGGAGATGTTAAAATACTTACGATGGGTGTTCCAAAGGGAATGTAACCTATTAAAAAAAAAAAAGAAAAAATAAAAAAAGAGATGCATGCATTTTAATATGCAGTTTTGGGATGGGGAAAAAAAAAAAATCACATTAAGACATCCACCAGTTTGGGGTAGAAGCCACAATGTGGCGTGATGGGCTGCACTCACTTCCCCCAGCGCCGTACCACCACGGGGACGCCTGCAGACCTACACCTGATGCACCAAGCATCAACTAGAGCAGCCTCCTGATTTCTGCCCAGTGTCCTTCCCATCCTCTATTTGCTTTTTTTGGGTTGTGGTCTAAGAGTTTCCCTGAAAGTTATAACATCTAGACCCTAAAGCTTACCCTGGTAATCCCAGTCTGTGCCAGTGCAGGGGATCAGCACTTCAGAGGGCACCGTGTTGTTGAGCGGGGCCAGGCACCAGCAAAAACTCACATTGGCAGAAGCGAAGGGATGACAGCTCAGACCAGGAGGTGCTTAGTCTGGACCAGGAGGAGCTGGATGCTGCTCTCTGAGCTGACCTGGTGGCTTGTTGCCACGGCAAGGGGGAGATCCTGCCCCCCTTCCCTGGCTCACTTGCACAATCTGTTCCCTCCCTCGTGCCAGCTCTGGTTGCTCATCAGACCCTCCCACAACCTACCCTCGCTAACCCAGAGGAAAACTCTCCAGCTTTCTGTGCCACTTCCCCTCTTGTTGAGCCTGGTCCCACCACAACAGTGTGAAGATGCTCACAGAGCCATCTAACAAGCTGCAGAGCCCATGCCAGTTAAGGAGCAGAACTGTGCCACCATAGGTGGGACCACCCTCTTTCACCATCTCCTTTATCAACCTCTCCGCTAGTGATTTTATACCAGGAGAGCTCATTTATTTCTAGGTCAGTAGAAAAAGGAATGGGGTATAAGCTGAAGAAAGTATATTTGCATCATGGAGAAGAGGGGGACTATTTTAATCATAGGTATAAGTTAAAGCTGTCTATATTAGAGATAAGCCTTTACCCCAAATCTTGTTGAGTGCCACAAAAATCAAATGCTTCACATTTTTCCCCTGCTAAGTCTGCCAATTTTTGTGCTAATTATAATTCATCTCTATGACTTCCACTAGAAGGTCTCAGAGCATTTTACCAATATTACTGAATTAAGCCTCACGGATCCAATTTACAGTTGGAAAGGGCAGAGACCTGAGAGGAAGGAAAAATTTTAAAAAAAAAAAAAAACAAAACAGAACAAGGCAGCAAAGCAGTGGGTCCTGGCTTTTATCCTCTCCACTTCACCCTCAATATCATCTTTCTTCAAAGAACTAGAAAATAAACCCCACCAACCCTGTTATTTTTCCCCTGTGTTCAGTATTCAGGTGAAGACGTTCCCCCCAAAAATATAGAAAAGGTCCTATTTATTTAAATAGGTCCTTTGGGAAAGGACCAGGCTGCACTTGCACCCTCTAGAGAGCTGCTATTCGACCCAGAGCAGAGGTAGCTCTGGACCTGTGCATGGGTCACCCCAAAGTGGGAAGGAGGAGGCAGTGATTTAATCATTCAGCAGCCCAATTAAGCCACGGACAAGCTGATCTTTCCTGGGCTCCCAACGCCATGGCTATCAGGTACCACCACACATGGAAAAATAGGGCTCACCCCACTCTCTCCTGGAGAGTAAAACCCTAAGCTGCTCGTTGGGCCTCAAGCCTCACTGTTTACTACAAAATTAAAATGTCTGTTATAGTGACGGACACTTCAAAAATGCCAGAAAAGACATTAGCTTGAGTCCACGTTAAAATATCTGAAGGAAAGGAAAATATTAAGTGCTAGATCTCGCATAGTCATTGATTCCAATTCTCCTTGACTGCAAAGGGATTTAGGCATTTGAATTACTTTCTGATTTTGGTCAGAATGTTTACAAGATGCAATTCAAAAACAGGAAAAAAAAACCCCAAACAACAACATTTTGCACAAATTCCCAGTAAAATTAATGATTACCCGATTGGGACATACTATACCTGACATCCGAAAAGGCATGAAGATGGTCTCATTTGTGTCAGGGTGGATGATGGCCTGCAAAAGAGTCAGCAAACAGACACAGTGAAGGCAGAGCAACAGTTGGCGAGGTACAGCCTCTACAAACAGCACCTTCAACCGGAGAGCCCCAGGGGGCTTCACATGCCTCGGCACCCTCCTTGCTTTTACAGCTCCAACCAAAGGCAGTTATTGCTCGGCAGCCTCCACAAAACCTCCTCCTCCCGCTGATTTCCCCTCTCCTTAAATAATTTAGCATACATTAATAATTTAGAAGTAAATAATTTAACCTGAAATACAGAAAGCGGCTCTTTCTTGATACTATAATGTCCCCAAAAGCCACCCACTGCTGTACTTTAACCCCAGGGGGGTAAAGGCAGATTTAGGAGGGGAAAAGGAGAAGCACAATTCTGTCCCTGCCTCTTTTCAGCATCTCCATGAGGTGCAGCTTAACGTCCTGAAACCCTGCCCTATGAAAGAAAGGAAAAGCCCTTGCTGTGGCAGAGGGATAGGGAGGGCAGGACTGTCTGCTCGGGAGGAAACGAGGGTGTAAATCACTTTATTCTGCTTGTGAAGCAAACGAGTCGCAGGAGAACCCTGTAAGAACTCGTGTGGCTTAGCCACGGTGGACAGATTGAGACTGAGGAACATCTTCCCCATCTGCAGCTATGTCTGCACCAGCCCGCACGGCACGTCGTCAGAAACCTGAAATGCTGCTTCAGGATCTGGCTGAGTTGGGGAAAAAACACACAGGTACGGTCCGCTCCAGCTGTCACCCTAAGGGTGACCCCAATAAAATCCCCTCGCGTGCCATGGGATTTGGATTTGCCAGATAATTCAACCTTTACGTGTATCCGCAGCTTCTCAGCCAACGCTGGCGGCTGTGGACAGCTCAACCTCCACGGAAATCCTAAATCTGTTTTACTGAAAAACAGACAACGAAGCTCACTTGGCCCATTTTTACCAAATTTTACAATCAGCCCAGGAGGTTGCACGGGCATTAACTGGCTGGGGATGAAAAATCAGTCCCCAAGCAATCCGGGACTGCAGGGGAAGAAGGTACGACACAGTTACAAGCCTTACCAAAGAACTGTCAAACTATTTTCAAAAGACTGGAGACATGAAATCTCTTTACTAGACAGGAAGGAGAAAATGAAGACATCAAAATATATAAATACAAAAAAAAAAAAAAGGAAAAAAATCAGACTCTTTGGTGGCAACAGTGTTCTCTGCATTTACATTTCTGTGGCAAGACAAAACAGCAACTGGCAAAGTCAATAATGGAGAAGAGGACAGCATCGCTTAGCAAAAAGGAAAAAAGCAGCAATAGTTGAAAACGATAATGAAATATATAAAAAATCGTATTACCTGCTTTATTTTTTGAGCTCCCCACAGCTAGAAAAATAAAAGAGAACATTGCATTTTAAAAAAACGAGCAGTGTAGTTTTATACCAAACCCCAAATATTCATCTTTTAGCTGCTGTAGTAAACGAACGCGAGGGACTGCTTTAAACCAGACTCATTCTCTGCATCCTTCCAGGATGTATTTAAAGATCCTTTACACACACCGAGCTCCTTCAAATCTGCGTGGCCAGTAAGACCAGCAAGGCAGGGAAATTATTCTTTCTTATATTGAATGGTAAGAAAGAATAACAACAGCCAGACTTCACGCTCTGCTATAAGCTTTACAAATCGAGAATTATCTCGGCAACTCTGCCGCACGTAGAGCTCAAGGTAAATTTAGCACAGCCTCTCCTTGGATGAGCTTCCTGCAGAAATCGAGGCTTGCTGGGGAACAAAGGTGGAGCAAGCCCTGCAGGGAAATACGAGAAGTATCTCTTCATATAAATCCTGGATGCAGAATAAACCACCACTACTTTTCATCTTTCCACAAGGGAAACGTACCGAAAAATGCTCATGAAGAGGAAAAATCTCATTTAAAACTCTCACGAGCGCCTACTGTTATTTACTGACTGTAATTCAGCAGCATCAAAACACCTCAAATCAGGCTCAGCCAGCAGAGATCTACGAGCACTGAGGAAGAAACATCCCGCGTGAGGTGCAGGTAGAGCTAATGAGTAGGTGCACAACATCAAGAGATGCTCTGGCATATACATAAACCCATAGTTTGCCCCTGCTTAATTAAGGCAGAGGGCTTTCCTTGATGAATTACACCTAAATGCAAATTATAATCTTAAAAAAAAAAAAATCCCTATTTTGATGTATATCATTCTAGAGAAGGATGAAAAACTGGGACTCCTGTAAAATACCACAACAGATCGATTGCTTTTACTATTAAGAACTGTTCTGCTCAGCTCAAGTCTGGCTTCAACTTCCAGGCACCGGCTTGTGTTACACCTCTGTCTGACAGCCTCCAGCGCGCTCTATTTTTGTTCTTCACACAGGTACTTGCAGCTGCTAAAGCCACCCTTTAACCTTCGCTTAAAGAAAAAAAAAAAATATACAATTCATCCGAGCCAGGAGACTGGCTGTTTCGTTGGCAAGGCGCGTTTGCCAATCTTTTAACCACCCTCGTGGCTCTTTTACATCTTTCCAATTTGTCAACATCCTCTTGAATCGAGGACGCCAGAAACCAGACAAATTATTCCAACAACAGTTGTACCCCTGCCAAACCAAGGGTAGGCTAACCTGATGAGTTCTGCTCTTGCTGTTGATAAATCCGAAGACGGCGATAGCTCTTTTTGCTTGGAGAGCTCACGATTACCCACCCAAATACCTACCCAAGTGCTCTGCACATATTTTGCAATACAGGCTTTCACACTTAAATTTTATCAGTATTATGGTATAAATAAAGCCTTGTTCTGCCACTCTTCTTCACCTGATGTTTAGTGCCTTCCCCAAATATAAATCCATTAAAATACTGTTGAAATGAGGTAATGACTCTATTATAAATAGCATAAATTGACCCGCTCATACCAGCAACCCCAGTATTTCACTCCAAATTCAGCTCTCACTCCAGAATTGAAGCTCCGTGATGAACTCCACTGTGTGCGATGAGTTACTGGAGTATTTAAATGTCACAGGCTGATGCACGTATCCACAGGGTTCTTTCCTGGGGAAAACTTCTCTTTTTAAGGAAAATTATTATTCCCCATTTTACCATCAAAAAACAGAGGTTGAGGGACACGAAGAGATGATGCTTGTGGTTGGCGGAGACAAGATGTGTCTACCCTCACCAATCCTAAAATCCAACGGGTGAGAAGCTGCCTGCCCAGACAGCTACCAGGGCTTTTCTGCACCTGCCTGCCCACTGGCTCGATGACTTCCATGGGGTGAAAGTGGAAGCCCTCAAGCCGTAGGTGGCTACTCAAAGCGTCCCAGTAACCCTGTGGCTGCCCAAGTCTCGTGTATCTTAGAAGTCAAACGAAACCACAGGATTTTCCTCTCCAACTGCAAGCACCAAGACTAGCAAAAAGGAAGAGGGATGGTTTCTGAGCCAGCGCTATGGTTTTTTTGGTCAAATTATCTAATTTCATTAATTGATCCCAATATTTATGCATTTTCCTGCTGCAGTGCAAATATTGTTAGAACATGTGATTTCATTACTTCTCAGAAAGAGACTTTACAAGATGCACCTGATGAGTCACCTAAAGATTCTGCCAGCTCATTTTCACTTTTTTATCCTCTAATTCATTTTCTGTCTGCAGCATTTTTCAATAGCTCCAGTACTCTGACGAGTCTTGCCAGCTGGGGGGCTCGTTTCTGAGAGCAAGTCTCTATTTTTGCTGGGGATTTCATTCACGCTCTCTCCGGCCATCTTCGAGCAGCAGCCAGATTTCGATCTCATTTTCACTAGCGTGAATCCAAAGCATCTTCACTGAAGCACGTGAAATGACTCCAGATTCGTGCTCAATTTATGTTAGATTTAGGTCCACGATCTCTAAATATAGTCAGCCTATACTGGGTGGGTCTCCTGTAACAGATGATTTTCCTTCACACCAGCTTTGCTGGATATTACTGGCTCAAAGCAACACAGGGGTTTCGCCATTCAAATTTGGGTGCAAGAACAAAACCTGCTCATACATGGGTTTACACCGAAGAAGCCCAAAGGACAAGGGGGCAGGAGTGCTGGAACGCTGTTAATATATTTCACTATCCACCCAGCAACCTAAGCAGGCAGCAATGGACACGTTTCTCCAGCCTGGGGCCGTTGCAGCCTTCCACCAGGCCAGACCAGGCTCTGCTTCATGGAGATTTCCTTCATGGTTGCAGAGGAATTGGCTCCAGGACCGTTCACGAGTGCTCCCAGCACCAGCATTTCAGGACACTGGACTCATGAATGAGACTTCCATCCATCCTTCCCAAGATTCTGCTTTTTCTACAATTTTTTAAAAAAGATATACTCACCACTTTGCTCACCGCCTACAGCAGATAGGTTTAAAACCCCAAACTCAGGAACTGAACTCAGTTATACAGAAACTTTACGTGCTTTTGACATTTAAGGAAGGGTATCAAAGACTGCCACAACCTAAGGAGAACCAAAGCTACGGAAAGGAGCTAGAGACTGGAATAACTCTTGGGGAATAGAGACCATCTTTGGTTGACAGGACATTCATTAGCATTCCTTATTTAGCAGCAGAATCACAGCTTAGAGATCATTTTCAAAAGAAGTATTTATTAAAAGAATGTATCCAGCCCAAATCTATTAGCTAACACCTGCCACTATAAAAGCAGTACAAAGAGTACCAGTTATTCTTAAAAGATTAACTTCCCTCCTATTAAATACAGTAAGATTTCATGATCCTGGACTCAAAGATTGGATTTTTTTTTTCCCCTTCTGCACAAAGTTCCACCTAGATTAGAAAACCAGGTCTACAAACTGTTCACCCGTGTTTCCGCAGGCTCCAATGCTGCTAAAGCAAGTGGCCAGCTCCACCCTACCCAAGTGCAGTTGGCTGTATCCAGACCACCTACTACATCACCGAAGTTGGCCTCAGGTGTCTACGGTCAGGAGAGCACCGATGGATTCACACCACCTACTACTCCCTTGCGTTGCCAGCAACCACCTCCCTACAGTCAGTGGAGGCACAAAGGCAGATTTGATGTCAGGAATCTGTAATAGATGCTCTAACACTTCCCTCCCTCAACTGTACGCACCAACAGGACCCGGGTTCCTTGCACAACACTGTAGTAGACATTGAAATGATCTTAAATCCACGGGTGCGTGCTCTGGATATGCCACGTCAGGAATAACTCTACAGAGAAAAGCCCTTACTGATTAACCACACATTAAACATGCGTAACGACAAGGCACGGTTATTTTCAAAGAGCTAATGAGGAGTCACGTGGTAGATGAGCCTGCCATATAAGAGAAAACACGGCAGTTTAAGTTCTGCAAAGACTAAGTGGCCTACCTGTGTTAGACTTTGCACCAACATCACTCCCAACAGTTGACAAAATTCCCCTAGTAAAGACAAGGTTGAAGAGGAAATCCTCAGAAGAAAGAGTATTTTCAGTTCATTTATTTCATCTGTCCAGTCAAGTAGAGACAGAGCTCCATCTTGAAATCTGCTCATCCCCTTCTCGCTCCATCAGGGAAGTTCTCACCCTTTCACAAGACCCCACCTGCGCCCACGAAATCTTGATTTTAATACGGTAACAGCCTGGAGTTTGCACCCCATCAGAAATTGCCAGTAGTTTCACACTCTGGGAGTTGCAAGGTTTATTAAAGCAAAGCTCAGATTATCTATCCCACACTGAATTCCAAATATTGGGTGTCGGGAACGGAAAGTGTGATGCAGCAAAGCTTGTTCTGAAGAACAAGAGCAAGCTGCTTTCATATGCGTGGCCATTCGGAGGGACAGCCTCCAAAACCAGATGTGCTTTCTGATCACCCCGATTGTTTAAATGATACAAAACCAGAGGAAAAAAAGAAAACCTGGCTCAAAAGGCATAACTTTCTGTGCTTGGAAAAGTCACTGAGAAACGTTTCAGACCAGCAACAAGGATCTGGCATCGCATTAGTGTCAGGTGATAGTGATGCCTCTGAACAAGTTTTAACTTCATTCTAGATCCCTTAACTGGTAGTCAAATGGCCAAAGTAAAACACTGGAGGTGGGACTCATCCCCTCTAACAGATGTCTACGATGTAATAAATACCTCCTGCAGCAAAGTCTCTGGATTTCCTTCATGTTAGCGGTTCAACTCATCCCAATGAGATGACCAGTACAGGCTGCATAACCTGAGGGAGCTGAGGGGGTTTAGTCTGGAGAAGAGGAGGCTGAGGGGAGACCTCATGGCCCTCTCCAACTCCCTGAAAGGAGGGTGCAGAGAGGGGGGATGAGTCTCTTGAGCCAAGGAACAAGAGGGAATGGCCTCAAGCTGCGCCAGGGCAGGGTCAGACTGGCTCTTAGGAAGGATTTCTTTGCAGAAGGGGTTGTTGGGCGTTGGAATGGGCTGCCCAGGGCAGGGGGGGAGTCCCCATCCCTGGAGGGGTTGAAGAGTCGGGTTGACCCAGCGCTGAGGGACATGGTGGAGTTGAGAACGGTCAGTGTGAAGTTCATGGTTGGACTGGAGGATCTTCAAGGGCTTTTCCAATCTCGATGATTCTGGGATTCTGTAACCTGCACTCCAGCAGTACTTGCCTCTCTCCGTTGACTTTAAGATGGGACCTACATGATTAGTTCTGGCTCAAAGTGGGTTTGGCTCAAAGATGTAGAAACATCCCAAAGCGTCAAGTACCTGCAGCTCATACCAACTTCAACACAGCTTGCAAAGATACAGTTTCTTTGGATTCCAATAGGAATTTGATGAAAATTTAAGATTTTATGTTAGAACATTTAGGAATCCCAGACCTAAGCACTACACCTTTTCCAAACAGATCTCCCACAGATCTAGCTGAGCAGATCTGGCCCTTCCCCAGGGCATGAACCAGAAGCACTCAGAACAGCTCCACCACACCCCATCAGCAGGATCGGCTCATATTTATCTTCATTATAAGGTTAAACATACTAGAAAACCCACATTTGCCAGCAGTACTGTGGGACCTTTCCATTTGAAACCTTTTGGCAAGAAGGTAAAGTCTGCAGCAAGTGCAGCTGGAGGAGAACATCCATCCATGGCCTCACCGCTGAAGTCTCACTCACTGAAATAGAAGGCCCATCCTAGACAGCAGGTTCCCTTGATATTATTTCACATTATTTCACTATGCTTCTGAGAGGTTTTGTTGGTTTTTAAGTTTATATGGTGAAGGATGAAGATCTCCCAAGTGCCCACTGCACTGCACTCTCCAACACATCATCCTCTCCCGCAGCACCGCATTTTTCCCTACCACCTTCCTAGTTATTAAAGGCATTTACAGGGGTCAGTCCACTCCAGGTAGCACCCCCAGAACCTCTCAGCAGGTAACAAGAAAACAGATAAGTATCTGGTTTTAGTGTTTCACTAAAACTAAACACCAGTGCCACACTCAAGGCAGGTTGGTGCAGCCCGACAGAGCTACCACGCGTTCTGCTTCACTCTCCACCCGTACTTTCTCCCCCAGGAGTGCGATCACTCATGCTTTGCGTGGCTTTCTCCCACTTCTCTCCAGCTTCAGTCCCAAAATCCCACTTCTTGAAGAGTGATATTTAACATAAAGACAAATGCACACCACAAGCTCCAGCCAAAGGATTCAGTTAGGGCTGACTGCTTTTAGCAAGATTTATAGACTAACAACAGTGGAATCCCAGACCTTTTGGTTCCACATTTAGTGTCACCTGCATGTCTGTAAACCTGACTGATGTGCCTAATATAGATAGAAACTGATGTCTGGCTTTACTAATAAACGTGGAAAAATACAAAGCATTTGATGCTGTCCCACACAACATCTTTGTCTCTAAATTGCAGAGACATGGATTTAATGGATGGACGACTTGGTGGATCAGGAATTGGCTAGATGGTCACACTCAAAGAGTTGCGGTCAACGGCTCGATGTCCAAGTGGAGAGCAGTGACAAGTGCCATTCCTCAGGGGTCAGGGTTGGGACTGGTGTTGTTTAACATCTTTGTTGGAGACATGCACAGTGGGATCGAGGGCACCCTCAGCAAGTTTGCTGATAACACCAAGCTGTGTGGTGCGGTTGATGCGCTGGAGGGAAGGGATCCATCCAGAGGGGCCTGGACAGGCTGGAGAGGTGGGACATGCAAACCTCATGGAGTTCAACAAGGCCAAGGGCAAGGTCCTGAACATGGGTCAGGGCAATCCCAAGCACAAATCCAGGCTGGGCGAGGAGTGGATGGAGAGCAGCCCCGAGGAGAAGGACTTGGGGGTGTTGGTGGATGGAAAACTGACTGTGAGCCAGCAACGTGCGCTCACAGCCCAGAAAGCCAACCGTGTGCTGGGCTGCACCCAGAGCAGTGTGGGCAGCAGGGCGAGGGGGGGATTCTCCACCTCTGCTCTGCTCTCGTCAGACCCCCCTGCAGTGCTGGGTCCAGCTCTGGGGGCACCAACATCAGAAGGACACGGACCTGCTCGAGCGGGGTCAGAGGAACCTGCGAAGATGCTCGGGGGGCTGGAGCACCCCCCTGTGAGGACAGGCTGAGAGAGTTGGGGGGTTCAGCTGGAGAAGAGAAGGCTCTGGGGAGACCTTAGAGCGGCCTCCCAGGACTGAAAGGGGCTACAGGAAAGGGGGGAGGGACTCTTGATCAGGGGTGTAGGGATAGGATGAGGGGTAACAGTTTTAAACTGACAGAGGGGAGATTTAGATGAGATCTAAGGGAGAAATTGTTCCCTGTGAGGGTGGTGAGGCCCTGGCACAGGTTGCCCAGAGAAGCTGTGGCTGCCCCCTCCCTGGAAGGGTTCAAGGCCAGGTTGGACGGGGCTTTGGGCAACCTGGGCTAGTGGAAGGTGTCCCTGCCTGGGGCAGGGGGGTAGGACTGGATGGGCTTTAACGTCCCTTCCACCCCAAACCGTTCTATGATTCCATGACAAAACAAGGTAAGATAAACCACTGTCTACACTTGCTCCTCAGTGGGAAATCTCACCAATGGACATTTTACAAC
Organism: Strix aluco; assembly: GCF_031877795.1. Taxonomy (NCBI): domain Eukaryota; kingdom Metazoa; phylum Chordata; class Aves; order Strigiformes; family Strigidae; genus Strix; species Strix aluco. The sequence goes on from NC_133934.1 coordinate 1,864,622, forward strand.
CCTGCTCATAATAATCTTTACGTTAAAAAGGTTTTAGCTCTAAGGAGATAAAGCTCAAATGATCCAACACGTGGGATAAATCACAGAGGGTATCTATATACATTTTCTGCCCTGCATCTGGCATGGAAATGTCACCAGAAGCCACTGCTCTTCTTGGATGCTGGTGGAAAACTCCTTCCCCATCCTCAACATGGTTGAGACACAGGGCCACGAGCTGCTGCCCGTCTGCAGGACCATAAAGCCTTCAAACAAATCCACACGTGGAAGAGCATCAACTGAGATACCTGCCTGCACCAGAGCACGGCAAGGCAAGCGCCTCGACGTCAGGAACCAGACTGGAAACCATGAGCAATTCCAGTGCAATACACAGATTTACACAGATACAAAACCAAGTGTAGGTGGAACCAGAATCAAGTCCCGACTGATAAAAAAAGATAGCACTTAAATAACACTTTGCAGCTTCGCAGCACTCAATAAACATTAACTAATTAATCCTCACAGCATTCTACTGGGAAGATTTAAGCAGAATAAGAAGCACTCACTGAAAACCATTACTTGCACCAGGGTTGCAGAAGGACTTAGATGCCATTACACAGTTTAAAGTACAGTTTTGGAAACCAGGCTTGCTAATCCAACTTGATTGCTCATGATCAGATTTGTTTCAGCTTATTTTAGCCATATGGAGTTTGCAAATCTAATCTGATTTGTAATCTAGACGTGACTTTATCTAAACTCTCTTAATCCTCACACAATGAGATGAAGTAAAGCCAGTTTGTAACCGAGTAAGAGCATCAACAGCAGCATTTAGCATGGCTTCTTTAAGGTGTGCTAACCTACAACACTTCTGTCCACCTCCCTAGGTGCCTTTTATCCTCTGACAGTCTGGAAATGATGCCTAAAATGTTCGCCCCATTTTAGTGCCACAGAGACTATTGAGATTGCAGAAGAGAGAAGGTCCAAGTTCAGCCCTTGGACCAGCAAACAAGCCACTTCCTTGCAAAGAAAAGGAAGCAGCAGGACAAGCGATATATCTACATTTTATTGTATCCTGCAAGAGACCAGAGGGGGAAAAAAAGTACAGTTTACTGCAAATGGACCTCTTCGCTCTTCATCAACACTGTTAAGAAAAGCTATTATTCTCCAAAAGGGATGCTGTTTAGACTCTGATAGATTCATTGTTCTCTGCTGTGTCTGGGACAGCATGAGCAGCTCTTCCCGCTGCTAACATGATTGAAGGAAGAACACAGTAATAAATACATGCCCATTAAGCTGGTGAGCCTCTTTTCACTTCACTGATACTAATGGGGAAGAAATGAAACAGTTTCAAAACAGCAAGTTGCCAAAACTGCATTTGGAAAGGCTGAAGAGTGAGAAGTCACAACTGACACACCACAGTTCATGCTCCGCCAACGCTCGCAGGAAGGGGCTGGCTGGAGAATAGCAAATGTCTGTCTCCAAGGGACAATTTCAAAAAGCTGCATTTCTCCTCTCACTACAGATCATTCAGCTTGAGTTTATTTTTAATTTTTATTTTTTTTTCCTCCAACCACCCCCTTCATGTTGAAGGGGTGAAGCTTGCAGGGTGAGGTTTCTAAGGGTACAAAATCGGGTAATAGAGCTGTCTCGCTCTATCTTGTTTTCTAGCAAACAGATATTCGTGCATATTAACATGCACATATAAGTAAACATGCAGTCAAATGAACAGACAGATTTCCAACAGTAAATCTAGGGACCTATGTTGGACTAGGTGACCTCCTGAGGTCCCCTCCAGCCTCGATTAGCCTACAGTCCCACAGCAGACAAAGAGGAAGATCTGGATGGATCAAAAATCTAAACACCTGGTGTCTCAGAGTCAGCAAAAGATCCACAGCTCAAAATGTTTAGTCTTGGTCTTATGAAACCTGGATTAATTTCCTACCTCCATCACAGATTTATCTTCAGCAGCTCAAGCTGGTATATGTTTACGGTACTACAGCCCCCCCCCCATCCCAGGCCTGCACCCCATCCCCTACGTTGTACAGATAACACAGAAAATACACAGAGCTGCTCAAGTCAAAAAAATGAAGCATTTTGGGAGTGGGGGAAGGGAGCTTTAGTTTTTATTAAGATCAGCTCTCTGAACCAGCTGTGCCAGGGCAAGCCAGCAAGGAGGTGGGAACACATGGCCGGGAGGAGAGGAGGCAGAGACATGGCAGTGCTGACTTAGATCAGCTCACGCTGCCATGGCATCACACTTCCCCTTGCAATATTCTGGGCACAGAACAAATTTGTACCAGTTCACATATAAAGTTCAGGGAATGATAAATTTAATAGGTACCATCTTTATTGTGGGTGCACATTTACGGACAGAGTCACCTCTGTAAGACTAACAGCTGCCTATGTACCGGGGTTGCATTTAGTTAATTAGAGAAGTTTTTAAATCTCTTATTGGCCCTATTGCTGGCATTAAAAATAAAAACCTCGCATGGAAAAAGCATCACTCACTCTTGAGAGTCCTCGTTCAATACACACGAATCACCCTCAGACACTTCTGCTATTCTGTGGCTCTTTACCTCTCTCTGCTGGCAGGACCACAGGGAGAAGCCGGGGTGCCAGCCTGAGATCAGGACCGAAGGGACAGCAGGGAGGTAGAGGAGGACACTGAACCTTCGTTGTCGTATTTCTTAGACTGTATTCTACTTGCTTAGATACTAAGTTTTTAGGATAGAGTGGTATGAATCTACAAATGGGGCAAACCAGAGCTCTGCTCCTAACTAGCAGCCTAGGCTGCTGCTGTTCATTATTTGGAGCGGTATTAGGCTGATGAGCAGTGATCTCAGGCAGTGGTATTAAGCTGAGAGCTTAGCAGTTAGTTCTACCCTAATTTCAAAGGCAAAAATAATTCAGCGCACAAGGGAAAGGGCACGTTTTGCTGGGCATGCCAGCAGTGTAGTTCAAGCATAGAAATACTGCAGGGAATTCTAGCTAAGAAAATAAAAATAGAAGGCGTTTGCGGGGAAAAAAAAGCTGAAAGAGCAGCCTGAAGTTCATAACAAAACCTCCCCGGCACTGAGACCTTACTGCAGTCCCTCCGAGGCAGATCTCTGGTGCCCGAACGCCGCTGTCCTTATCCGATGCTCATCAGCCTTTCAAAGGGCTTTTCTGCCGTGCACATTTCTGCAGCACTGAGCACAAAAATCACACAGGAAAAAGCAGCTGTGTCATAAACCGGGAGTGATGGAAATCGCTCTGTATCTGATAGCCGCCGAGTGCTGCTTCTCTTAACTTTTACCACTGCTGACATGCCAGCATCAATCTGTTCCTCCAATCTGTGCTGGTCTGTTGGACAGGTTGGGAAAGGGACTCACACACACAGAGGACACAGATGCAATCCTACAAATTAGTGAAAGAAGCCTGAGGATAAAGGACAAAAGCCACATCATTATGCCCTGCAGTTGGTACAGCCTTTTGGTTGGAGGCTAAACCCCAGCACCGTCACTCCTGAGCTAGAGAAAACCTTCTCTTTGAAGCAAGCTGGCTCTTCATCCTTGTTTATCAGGCTGATATTTTACAGCCCTTGTTTTTATAGGAGAAACTATTCCCTCAAATGAAACCTTTTTACTCCAGCGGAGATTCCCTCCAGGAGGCAGTTTGGGGAATTGCCTGCCCTGTTTAGAATTGGATATGTTACAGTCTATACCTTCTGCTGCAAATTGGCTCCGGGTGCACTTGTGTGTGTCATTTTCACCTACCCACTCGCAGATCGCACCAGCCACCGGAGCTTCATGCGAAGGGGCCGGATTCTGCCAACCCCGGGAGCCGCCGGCAGAAACCGTCATTAAAAACGGCTTGTAGCAGTGGGCCTTTTAGCACATCTCCCTCTTGCCACGGAGCCGTCTGTAAGGAACGTGAGCTGAAAAGCTTGCTGAAGTAGAAGAGACCACCGAAACGAGGAGCACAAAGGGCAAAGAACGTACAATCAAGACGGAGGAATCCCTACAGAAGGGCAATAATACAACAGCACCTACGGAGCTGGAAAAGATGGGGCATAAATGACAACTGAACCAGTTTCTCCCATCAACATGAATCCTACACATTTCCTTTTTTTTCCCCTCCCTTCTAAGGATCTTACTATTTTCTAGCTTCCTCTGGGACGGGGAGATGAAAGGGGATACACACCACCGGATGACACGCCGGCACTTCAGATGCACTTACCCTCCGCAGAAGGCGCCAAATGAAGGACATCGATGGACGCGGTCGCCAAACAGAACCAAGCAATAGGAAGTTTACTAAACTCACCAGTTCTCTTGACATTCTCACAGCAAAATTTTGTACTTCTAAACATAAGAAACTGCCATTTCTTCTATCAAACACTTCTGGATCCATAAAGTTCAATCACCCAACACAGAGACATGCAACCACCCAAAATCCCCCACCAGGAGACCGAACCTCCCCAACACCATCAGGGAGTTTGTTCTCCAAGCATGTTCTCCAATCCTGTTAAAATATCTAACTCAAGCGACCAAGAGGACAGAAATACACCCCAAATGGCCGCATTACCAAGAACACATTTTTATTTAGAGAAAAATTATGAAATCATAAGAGCCTGTCAGAGAAGGGGCTTAATTGTAGTGTGGGGTATTTCCACTACATAGAATGGTTTTGGTTGGTGGGGTTTTAATAAGTGGAACGTGAAACACTCAACTTCATATCTCATAAAACACAAGTCTGGCTCTTAAATATTCAAAGAAAAAGTTGGGTAAATAAGCTAAGCTGAAGAAGTGGAGACTAGAGCATGTTCTCTTGCTCCAATACATAGCACTGAATAAATACTCCCCAAGCAGCTATTAGTCCTCTGTTTTGCTGACTACATAATTGATACATCTATGATAAAAATCATGTTTTTAAAACATTTTTCTAATGTAGGAAAAAACCCTATCATTTCCCTCAATAAAAAGCTATCAGCAGTCTAGCAGCTATCGATGGTTAAAAGATCAATTCTTCATTTTTGCTAATGACACCCAAGAAATAGGTTTTTACCACCTTGAGTTAATGGTCATTTTCCCGAGCGGTGAAACCACTCCAGTTCAAGAGCAAGTGCAAGAGCTACTGGGTGAGTGTGAGAGACCTGAAAGTGGATGAAATGTAGGTGCTGGCAGTGTGACTGTCCATGAATCATCTCATGGAGAGTAACTGGAGCGAAGCAGCATTTATTCTGGAAACAGGCTTAGAGATGGTCACGGGGAACTGGAGCAAAGTACGGTTATGGCTTTGCAGAGGTTTGGGTTTTTTTTTTCTTTAGGTAGTCCATAATTGTTCCATTTCAGCTCATTTTGAAAAATCTGCTCTGAAAATGCAGAAGAGAAAGACTCGCTCTACAAGAACCCTGTCAAGAAGATAAGTGTGGAGGAGATACTTGACGTTACATAGCTTTAGGCTCTTATATTTTCCATTTTTCATGCGGTAAAATCATTTCAGCAAGCAATATAGATTGTGCTGAGCTGTTGTTATGCTTTCAGCTACTGCCTGCCATCCTTCATGAGAGCCACGAATTTCTGAATGAGGAAAAAAAAAAAAAAGGAATTTGAACACTGTCAAACACGCCGTACCACAAAAGTGGATCAGACAGGAGATTAGTGAAACAACTCTGTCAAAACAACTTGTCTTCTTGATCTCCAAGCTGATATTGGGGGGGGGGGGGGTGTTGGGTTCTTAGAAAGCTAATGCATTAAAACTCTGCCCAAACTGTTATTTTTAAAGGCTTCTAAGGTGATAATGCTTTTAATTCTGATCATGAGGCCTAGAAGGCCATTCAGGCATCTCTTCTATGCACGTGCCATACCAAATCCATACCTGAAGAGCCTGTTACAAGGGTAGCAACTGCATCTCTAAGGGGCTCTAGCAACCAAACCTGAATCGGCTCTTAAACAAAGAAGAGAAAGTTGAATGCTTCTCTCTTGAGCATCACATGAAGTTCTATGCAGCCTTTTTGATGAGTAATACTAGCAAATTAGCCCCTCTGATACAATTGTGATACCACGTCAGATGAGCCAAGTCACTGCTCCAGTAGACACTTCTTGCCCACAGTGAACACGAGGTGATTAGCTCTGTTCACAGGCAAAGAGCAGTAAAAAAAAAAAAAAAAAAAAAGAAATCAGTCAAAAATCAAATTACTTCTCATCTGCTGATCTTCTGCCAGCATGTGGCAACTTCATCAGTGCATCAGAGGTGTGTGTGACACTCAGTTATCAGCTACGCAAAACATCAGACAGCTCAGTCTTTTATTCCAACATCAACCCATGCACACGAGCCACAAAGTGGGCACCTCTCCAGAGCTGCATTGAATCCTTTTCCCGAATTAGCACTAGAACAACTGCAAATTGTTAATGCCTTGTAGCCAGAATCCATCCTGCAGATAGTGGTGCACAGAAAAGCCATAAAAATGGTAAAACTCAGCTAGAGGAAAGAAAAAAAAAAAATGTATTCTCCAGGTGTCTTTGGTTCACCAGTAGAAAATTTGAGGTGATCTCTATGCAAGTGAGATGCTTCCCCTCCCCCAAAGCAATCAACCAGCACATCATATGTTCTGCAAACGCACCAGTAATTAATGAGACACTTGCAGCTGTATAGAGCTGGCACACTCGTATTTAATTCAGCACTGGCAAGCTTGCCTGCAAGCCAGATCTCCCCACACGCTCCCCTCCACCTTCCCCTCTGCCCCTGGAGTTAGAAAACAACCAATGCTCAGAGGGCAAGTTCCGTGGTGTAGCCTGAGAGCAGCAGCCAGCCCTACATCCTCCCAGATTTACTCCTAGATCTTCCTCTCCGTCTCAGAGAAGGAAAGTAGTTGGCTAATCAACATGAGAGGTACCCAAGGCCTGATGTCACCACAGCCTTAGCGCTCAACGAAACCCCATTTTCATACAGATCATCTGGGCCTTTTAGTTCTTTGGTACAAAGGGTCACCACTGGCAAAGCTGGAAGTTGAGCATCATTTTGTGACACAAAAACACAAAGGCAGAACGATACCACGTGAGCTGCACGCCAAGAAGATGCCCCAGGGGATGGAAACATCTAATGCCAATAAAAGACACAAAGATCACCTCTGATGCAAAGAGAAGAGCACTTGCTTTGTGCTTGCAATGATTAATTGCAGTTTTCAATGCCACAGCTTAAAACTGCAAAGTAATGCCCTCCTACAGGAGAAGTCTGTTTCTAAATTGGTGGCTCTGCTTGAGAGGATGAAGATATCCACCCATTTGGCGATAATCACGCTCTCACAAGAGAGAATCAACCACATTTTGAAGATTTTCACCCGCTTCACTGCAACCATATGCAGGCAAGTGGTTTATTCAAGTCCACTCGAGCACACTTGGGAGAAGAAGAGCATTCAGACAAAAGGGACTCAGGGTTTCCAGGTGTCCCTCAAGGAACGTCACCATCATGGCCAAGAGCTGGCCAGCCCATCACACCACGCTGGGAAACTCCTAATTAATCCAGTCAGAAGTTCCCATTCACCTTCACCCAGATGGATCACAAGAGTGCCAGACAGTGTTTGATGCTTTTATTACCCAATTTACCTCCCGTTTCATTACAGCCAGCCAGTTCCAGGAGTAAAGGACTGATATCTGCTGGCTTCATGGATTCTTTCTCCAAATTAACAATACAGCTTTGGCTGCTTCGTAATTGTGGTTGCTCCCGTCCCACTGCAGCCTGGGCACAGTTATTGTCATCTGCTTTTAGGTCTCTCCCATTTTTACCCTTTTTAGAGTGGTTGTGGTATCCCGGGTGAACGTTCAAGTCTCACAGCCTTGCTGGGACCTACCCATCTCTTGCTCACCTCTCCCTGTGGTTTGGTTTAATTAATGCAGCAAAGCACAGTTAAATATAATAACAAGCACGTGCTGCAATTCCACCCCAGGCTCCTCCTGGGAGAGCTGCTTTCTCCTGCAGTCAGCAAGAACGACACAAACCCCTCTACCATAATTGACACTGTGATCAAAGCAAACCACGTCAAGCTTTTACTACAAAAAGTACTTTTTCTCACACTGATGTGCTAAGATTTCTCTAGGGAAGGCATTTTTGGCATCATTTTCTCTCTCCTCCTCTGCCCCATACCTTTATTTTACACTCGGAACCCTCCCACTTGCAGAACAAAGTTCACCTCCTGAGTGAGAGAAACAAGAAGCGGGACGGTTTTGTTTGCTCTCTCTTGATGCCGTTCTGAATGAACTCTGGGTACATCCTAGGTTTGTCACTCTGCAAACCCAAAATGTAGGTCAAAAGTCTGCGTGGTTTGCCACAGGGAGTGACTTGTATTTCATCTGCCTGAAGGCAGATGGGAACTGAGTCATCTGCTGCTGCATCATTCTTCGCTTCTTTCCTTTCCTCAACCCCAGTCTCTTTTTTCTTACCATCAGATTATGGTTGAAAGAATGCAGTGACATCAAAAGACCAGGAGAGCAATGTCTCGTACCGCACATCACACAGGGAGGGAATATTTCCCTTTTATTTTTTGTTGAAGCCATGCCTCTTTCCCAACACAGCACCTACCACACACGTAGCCAGTTTCAAAAGTGAATTCAAATCTCAATTTTCTTCTTTTACCTGCTATACTTGTCTTTCCTAAGAAGAAATTATCACAGATGAATGGGGAGAAAAAAAAAAAGGGGGGGTTATTTCACCTACAGGGTGTGGGAGAAGAGCTCTCTACCATTTCCATCACTGTTTACTTAGGAGGTGCACTGGTCCCTTGGCACGGCTGCTTCTTATACCCCCTGGTCTGCCAACCAATTCATGCTGTTCTTTATATTACATTAAATTACACAGGACTGAAGCTTTTTGTGCTAGATGCACAAACACACACCACAAAAAAAGCCCCTGTGTCGGTGTTATGGTCCGGTGCCTACATGTGGGCAGATAAGGAGAAGAGTTTGAGATGATACCCACAAGAAGAGCAACGATTTTTGTTTTATGTTAATGATTTGGAGATAAAAGGCTCAAAAAGCAGTCTGGCCCCTCTGCAATACTCATCTCTGCTTCCACAAGTTTCATGTGTTCATATAGATGAGTATCAGACGAAAGTCCAGACAACAGGACTGACAGGCTCTCGGAGAGATCACCCAGCCCATCCCTCGGTCCCAAATGACCAAAATCTACTAAAAATGACCCTTTGCTCAGCCACTGCCTAACCCCTGCTAAGACCTTCGCATCAGTGGGGTTTCCACAACCCCCTTCATCTTCCATCCTAACAGTAGGAACATCACGCAGCAAAAAGCACCGCTACCGACAGTATCATCTACAACATGAGGACAGCCAGAGGGTTATACATAGCCCAAACAACATTTATTTCCGTGAAGAAACGGCAATTATTATAACCAACAGGAACACAGTAGGAGAGGGGGCTGATGCATCACAGTTGCTGGTACAAGAACCTACAGGACTGACGGCAAGGTTTCCTTCAGCTAAAAAAAGCAAACGACTTTTTTTTTTTTCTCCTCTTTTAATTGTACAAGTACACTTTGGAAGGGAAAGGGAAGCAATAGCGTTGGCCAAGGGTAATTGATAACTCTGCAAGTGAGAAACTGCAAACTTTCTACTTATTCTAAATAAAAAAAACCTTGTATGTTTGTATTGCAAGCACTTCTGCTCAGCAACATTTACAACGTGGGAACTTCAGAACAACCCAAATTCACTATTACACACTGGCAGTTGAGCTGCAAGGGACCAGAAGCAACATTGCAGAAGTCAGCAATCAACTGAACAGAGCTGGTACAGGATTTTACCAGTAGAAACACCAAAAAAAAGCCCTGCAGCAGTGAATTTGACTGTAGACACAGCCTAAAATGCCACTTCACCCTCCCTGCTTTAGTCCACAGGAAGAAGTAGAAATTTAACAAAGGCTTTTTTCCTCTTACCTCTTTGTTGGTGACTCCTGGGGGTAAAGTCCCATGCTTGTAATCCTCCAACAGCTGCACAGCTTCCTTCAGACGACTCTGCAAAAATAAAACAGCAGCGTGGTCTGCAATGCTTGTCCTGCGCTGAACCGTTTTACTGAAGGCAATGAAATTAAGTTGTAGAATTCTATCTTCTTTCATGCAAATCTTGGGATGGGTCCTTTTTTACCCATATGATATAAAAGGGAAAAGGATGTGTGGATGCTTGTTTGGCTGGCTGGCACAGCCCTGCTGGTTGGGATTTAACTACAGAAGTGGTATAGAGGAAGAAACAAAAGAGAAAATAGAAAAACTGATCTATAGAAGATGTCATAAAAACCTAAGAGTCTTGTGTGGTACCAGAGATCTTGGAGATGAACAAGTTCTCACTTAAAGGTAGAAAATAGTTTAAGACAAAACAGATACATTCAGGTGCAACGTGGAGTATCCATCTCAGTCACCAGTATCACCCCACGTCACTCTCAGATTAACATCCCCAGTGATGTCTACAGGGAAACCACTTAGATTGAAGACCTGACTTTGCCCCCATGCCCTCTCCCAGTACATGTACTGGGGAGGTGTAGCTGAAGGGGAGAGCAAGGTAGAAGCCTGCACGTATTAAACATCACCACTATGAACTCAGTGTCCACTAAACATTTACAAAGCAGCAAGTTTCAGCCCATAAAGAAGAGCAGCTCCGCTGGACCCAGCGTTTAACGGCACGCGAGGCAACGTGACAGCACCGCTTTGTAACTGCGCGTTGAAGTCCAAGTCGAGTTCATTTATCTGAAATACTGTGACATTTTCATACACTTCAGGCGGATCTCGGAGTGCCACTACGCTGAACCGCTGACCTGTGCTGCTTTTTTACGGCGCCTGTTACACACTCGTTCAGACGGGGGTTTCGCAACCGGTTCTGTTCTCTCTAAAAATACCAGAGTCAGTCATCAGCGCAGTTAAAGTTAGAATCCGACTATCACTAGCGATTCAAATACAGGCACGTGTAAATAAAGAACTTCCTCACATTGTGATAAAATAGAAGAAAAAAAATACATTTCATGTGTTCAAGGGACCACAAGAGCATTAAGCCATGCTACCAGCCTGTCAGAATCATCAATTTACTCCTAGAAGAGTTCTTCATACAAATAGAAATAAGTGTTCTGCAGTTGAAGCAAAGTTTACATATACATATAATACTTTCAAGAATTATACATAACAATTTCAAGAAATATATATATTGTGTATCTATAGATACTATATTATATATACATACTTATATAATTTGATATATTATATTAATATATTATAGTATATTATATTACTATGTTAACAATATATTATATTGTTTTATATATTATATAGAGTACATATACATACTCTCTATAATACATATATTTCTTGAAATAAAAAAAAAAGAAACCCCAGGGGCAGAAGCAGACAGGTAGAAAGATTCTTTAATTAGCCCAAGCTAAAGAGGAACAAGTCAGGATATAAAGACCGGCTTCTGTGGAGTTAAATCTGCTTATCCAAGCCTGCAGAAAGCACCAGATCACCGAGTAATGGCTCCCAAATATTTGAAGCCAAACAAATCACTCAGCTAAACATTTTCAAAAGCCTCCTGCAGGTTATCTGTCATCCAGATGAGTAACAGCGACTCGGGTTTGACATTTCTGCACTAGCTCTGTTGTTCTGGCTTTTCTAATATTAGTGGCGGAGGACATTTCATAAATAGGGAATATTTTGTCTAAAATATGTAGTGTGATGGTGGCTCACCTAAAGCCCTGTGGCTTTAGTGCAGTGGTGTCAAGGCTCCTCGTCGTCACCGCAGCTCCGCTCTCACAACCCTCCTGTAAATAAGGCGAGAGTCCCCGAGCTCATTACGAGCTGGCGTCCATGGGATCGGTCGCAGGGAAACTACTTTTCTCCCTTTCATGCAAACATCAAAGAGTACTTTGTTGTTTCCTTGGAAGCGCCAGCAGTTACGCCAACCTGAAAGCGGCAATTAATGAATGACTATTGTCCTTAAAACATTCAACACACAAGACATATGGAAGAGTGGCAATTCCTTCACTTTGCAGAGGGAGCGGGTTGGGATCGGATCCACGGCTGTTTTTACACTGGCTGAGCTCACATCATCAGCGCCACGCTATTTCCAGCCCTGGTATTTCATATATTCTTGCACTGATTAGCAGCTACTCAGCAGAAGTAGAGAGCCTGTACAAAGATGCCAAACGAGGCTTAACATCAGATAGGAACAACCTCTGTAAAAAAAACTACATACTCTTGGCAAAATACGGGCTCAGAGATGGGGCTTGTTCATGGTGGGTGCTAACGCCGAGGTCAGTGCTACCAGACGAAGCTCACAGCCCTGCGTCACTACACACAAATGATAAGTTTTCTGCATTTTGCCCTATTTCTGCCTAAAATTAGCTCCCTCTTCAACTCAGCCTGTCCCATGCTCCATTCCTGACACGTCCCTGCAGAAAGAGCTGCCCATTTTCCTTCTCGCACTTTGCTAAGCCACTTGCTTGGGACTTCCCAGAAGTGCTCTGGATTCCTCCTACCAGATGAGGCTTAGGTCCACTCAGAGATTCAGGCACCACCCTCAACTGCTGGCACGTTCATGTCCCGTCCCGAAGGGGACTAGGCTATGTTGAGAGGATGAAGGATCTCAAAGAAAGATAGTTAATGCCAACAGTGGACTGTAGGTGCAAACACTTTCATTTGCTCTTTATCCCCATTTTACTGGGACATTGTGAAATTCCAAAACTACATTCATCAGTTTTTACAGATTTTACAAAGAGTATTGAAGATGAAGGATGACTGAGTGTGTTCAAGAATCCCCCCCGTCTTCAAAGGCTAGGCAATCACCCATTTCTCCTAAAAAGCTGGCTACGGAAACACTGTGCCTTGCTCCAAAAATCAGAGAATGACTTAATATATAAAAGCTTTCATTACTGGTTCAGAGAAAGACATCCACCCAACTCAAACCTTCTCCAACAGCAGCCACAAGCAGTTTCACAGGGAAAAGCAAGGAGGAGACAAGCAGAAATAACGTCTCCACTAAGCACCTTTCCAGCCTCCCACTGCTTTCAGCCAAGGCTGATGAGGTTTCTGTGGATTTAGTGATCTTCAGTGGATTCCTCCTCCAGTTGCTTGCTCTTGAATCAAACTGCCATCGTCCAAGTAGACATAACAGACAAGCTGTATGTAGCGACAAAAATTTGTGTCTTAACTCTTAGCCCCCTTCCCTATGCATGCATACGCTAAACCTGTCTTAAAATTTAAATGTCTCTTAATAAAAAATAATAGGCAAGTGATAGAGTAAACATGTGAGTCCTTTCCTGGAAGCAGCCTGCATTCTTTAGGAGCATAAGTAAGTGTATCCTGAATACTTCAGTGGATAAGGCTGGTTGTACTTTTCCAAGTCTATCCAATATTCCAGACAGAGAAATGAGTCCTTATTATTCAAGCCAAGTCCTCCTGACATTGGACAAAAAGGAAGAGTTATGAATTAGGATGATATTTTCTGGTGACGCAGCACTAGGTGATGTACTGTTCCTCCAGAAGGGCTGAGGATCTCATATGGAAGAAAAGCTGACCTGGAGAAACGGGCACATGGGATGAAATCCAACGGCCCAGACACGTGGCCGTGCTCTTCTGGGCAGGCTCAGATTTCTGCAAGACCCTCAGGGCTCTGGAGCTGGAACAACCAACTACAATAAAGACCATTTAAGAGTGTTCGTTGATCACCGGAAAACTGTGAAGCACTGCAGGCATGAGAAACAAATCAGAATTTTAGGCTGTTTCAGGCATTTCCAACCTGTGGGAAAAAGTAATCATACAAGATCACAACAGGGCTTGAGCCCCTTGAAGTTGTTCTTGATAGCTCCTTGCCCTGTTGGCCTCACGGTTGTTTTAAAATATCATATTAGGAAAAAAGCTATTTCCTAGCATGAGTATCAATAAAATATAATTCTATAATATTGTAGACAGCCTGATAATCCAGAGGTGGAAAGCCAGACAGCTGAATGACTAATGACTGCAGATCCAGGGAAGACAACCCTTCTTGCCTCCAAAGCTAGAAAATAACCCAGGAGTGCCAGCACAACATTCTGGAGAGCCATTTGTGCTCATTACTGGTATGTGTTTTTGTCACTGAAATTACCTACACTGTGTGTCTTGCAAATTATCTCCACAGAACAGCATGTAACTCTGAATGAAAAACTGGAAGTAATAGATGAATGGGTCTGTGTTCTATTTTTTTCTCCTTCTCTTGAGGAAATCTTAGTAGTTACTATAACAACCCTGGCCAGATCCCATCTTGTTTAGTATGGTAACAAACAGAAAACAAAAAAGCCCGATTTTGCTTTTAAAATTGCAGTCTTCATGAATTTCTCCTTTCAGCTCCGTGGGGGGAGAGGGGAACTTTTGCAAAGAAAAGAGTCCTAGACCAACACTGCTGATGGTTCCCGAGGTTGACAAAAGCCTGGTACAAAAAGCGAACAAAAGTGTCAAACGCAAGGACCACATTAAGAAGATGCCTTTCACATGGCTTGGAGGTGTTCAGGTAGTTTTAGCGAACGACCCACAGCCTCAAAATTTCATTAGTGAAAAGACACGGTTGCCTTGAATCCCTTCTAGAAAAGTCAAGCACGCTCTTTTAACCAGAGCCTCCAAAAAATAGGAAATAACTTTACAGCGTGCAACAGCTCCAAATGCCAACCGGCTCCACTCCCTGGCTTTTAGCACGATACAGCATTATTATGAGAGTTGATAATGTCTAAGATTACACTTAGTTTCCATTTTAACAGGAAAAAAAAAAAAAAAAAGTCTGTCTACAAGGTTGTGCTACTGTTTCAATATTTATTGTTGCCTGATTTCTCTACTGCTATCTGTAGAAAAAAGTGTCACTTGAGTTTTTATAGCATCACTTAAAAAAAAAAAAATGCAACCACAGTTTTTAGTAGTATGTATCATTTCTTTCATACCCCTTTTCTCATAAAAACTAGAGCACTTCTAGTGGTGGATGATGGGGTCTCAGCTCTCACAATAGGGTGCTAGACAGACCATCTGCACCCGGAGGATGTTCTTACAAACCTAAGCCCAGAAGCAGTGCCAGGGATCTACCAAGCTCAGCGATTCAGAAGCACAAACTCCACGCTTGGTGCTCCACCACAGCAGCCTAAGCCACGTCCACCCGGGAAAGGCTACCCAACAGCAACAAGTCTTTGGAAAAAAGGTTCAGTCATTGCCTCGTGTTGAACGCAGCTGGAATACACCCCGTTTTGAATGACAGCTCAGTTCACTAAGCCCATGAGAAGTATGCAATGGGCTACCACTGATCTGTGAGCCTGGGTTTATGGTTATGAACAAGTCAGAGCCAGGGCATGAGCCTGCATCAGCAGGATCTCTTGCAGAATTTTGATTCAGACCATCCAGCCCTCTGCCAAGTGATTCCCAGTCACAGTTTGGGAGTTACCATGGGCCAGGACAGCTGCCAGGAGGCACCTTTCAGAGAGGAAGAGTGCTCAGCTGCATGGCATAAGCAACACAGGCTGGCTGCATGGCCAAAAATGAACCAGCTTAGATTTAACCCATCGGTTTTAGTGCAAAGAGCTAATGTAACCTGTTCTGCTCCGACTCAGGCCAACAGGCATGGACTCAGAAGCTCATGGCCTGGAGTACACTTGCAGGACTACATCAACGGAACGCTTCAGTCTTTGTAGAAAGAGTTGCTGAAGGATCACGCTATTAGGGGCTTCGTTTGGCACGCCAAAGAAAGGAGGAGAAAGAACCAATGTAGAGATGTCAGCAGGAAAGTAGCTCGCATCACACTGAGCTGATGGCCACCTCCAGGAATTCTCCATTGGCACCCTGAGTCCCTCACAGCCATCACTCCAGCACCCTGACAAACAGAAGACAACCCCATTGGGTCCCGTAGATAACTGCACACATACACGCATCAGACACCTCCATCCAGCACGTGAGCTCTTGTACTGATTCTCCACCTTGTCCTCCTTGCTCTAGGGCACACTGTTTCTGTCTGAAAGATCTGTGCCTTGTCTTCTCTTGGATCTCAACTGATGCCTACACATGGCTTAGAGCTGCCTCCAGAAACCCATATGTGCACATACAGACCGTAATAACAGTCATTATGCCAGTAGCACTACAACATTACTGCTACAGAATCAACAGAAAAAGAGTCAAGTTTTGCATTCGAGGCTTTTAAGAGAAAAACCACTGATGGGACAGGGCACGCTGGAACAGTTTGCATCTCACTCTGCTCATACGACGCTTGTCTCGGGGTTTTGAGGCCGTGTTAGCCCAGTGATGCTCTGCTGCGTGCCTGCGAGTTTCACCGGTTTCAGGTTCGGACCAACCATGACTTACTGGCACATGAGCCAAAGTAAGAGTCTGCTGGCCAGCGGCACCACAAACTCGACGTGGGATATGGAAATCCAGCTGTGCTCTGCCATCAGCGACTCAACAGTTTCCGATTTTGTCTCACTACTCTATGGATGATACATACGGCAGACTTGACTCCAGCTGGCCCTATTGTATTGGATCTACAGTGACAGACAACAGGAGCCAGAAACTTTTTGTTCAAGTAGAGCCAGCAGATGTGACACTGAATAAACACAGACAGTCAATCTGCTGAGTAAGAAGGTATCGTTCATATAAATAACATACATCTAATCCTGCTTCCATTTTAAACCCAAATATGGGAATGCAAGATGCTCGGCGCTCTGCAGATTTATGCTTTGAACAATGAGATAAAGCAAAAGCAGATAACACACAGCCCCTCTGAGCTCAGTTTAATGCTTATTTCACTTTTGCTTTGAATTATTATCAGATCCACAGCTTTCTCCATGAAGAGCTTCCCACAGAGTGTTAACAGTCTGTCCAGGCTAACGTCAGATGGGATAAGTTAGCCCTATCAAAATATCTGCTGGACCCTACTGCTTCTCCCAATGGACCTTAATTACAGAGCAATTAAAAGTATTATTCCAATCATTTTAACCTCACACATTTCAAGAATAGGCATTACACCCACTGAGGGGTTTCTCATGGTCTCAGCAACAGGACTTGTCAGGCTTGACCTCTGAAATGACACATTTCCCACTTATTGGACAAGTTTGCAAATTTGTGGCTGCCAAAAAAATTATTTCATTAGAAAGCCGGTAATGATATGAATTAGCACGCAAGAAAACCTCCTCTTTAGAGGTTACATGCAATATTGACACGAGGTCGGTGCCTTGTTTCAGTATCACGCGCACTCAGAAAGCAAGTAAAATTGGTAGGCAGGTTTGATACAGATAATTATTCTACCAGAACCCACTAAAGATAAAACTGGAGCAAGTGGCTTCCAACTGCCCCTGCCACGTGCCTCGCACAAGCACACGCTTCCTTTTTGAGAGTTCAGACTGCGAAGTATGGCTCAACATAACCCAGCACTCAGTACCCATCCCTTGAGGATTAATGCTTAAGAACCTCTAAAAGACAAGGAAGTTTTTAATTGTGTTAAGAATTTGCTTTATTAAAAAAGAAATGAGTAAGAGAGGACTGTCACTGAGACTAATTATACTTGATATCACTGTGCTTGGTTTCCCCTACTCAGAGGGATCACTTCATCCTTCCTCAAAACAGCCACCAGTAGGATGCAATGATGTAACACACAGCAATTTAAAAGAGGATGTAGAAAAAAAAAATATATTATTACATTTCCCAGCATTTTCCATGGGATTAACCTCCATTCTCATTAGAGACTCATTTATCTATTTTTTTTTCATTTGGTAGTGAGCTCCTCCAAGACAAACAGCAATTTATTTGTTCCCCGAGAACCCTGGGCCTGAAAGATGCAGCCATCTGTCAGCGGGAAGGAGCTCGCTGTAAACGGCTGCTTTCTCATCAAACCCTTTCTAGATTTTAATTTGCCACCTAAATTATCAAAGGAAACCAAACAGCTTTTAGTTATACATACATACACACAAAGTATTTTAAAGCATAAGATGAGATATACAGAGCACAGCAATCAAAGCAGCTTTTGTGCTCCGGGAAGTGCTTCCCGTGACCTCAGGTGTTCACGTCTATTCTGCCAGGAGACTTCTCCAGGGAAAGACAAGTAGACTTAAGAGAAGTAGATTTCATGAAATAGTTGTAGACTTCACAATACGTGCTGCAGAAGTTCTGCTGAAGCATCACTATCATATAATATCATATAATTCAAACTGCCAAAGAAAACAGACAGAGGGCATTTCCTTCCTTGGAAAGTCACCAAGCCATTCCTGAAGACCGTGAAGTTCAGACCTACGCTTACTAGACCCCATAGAAGGTCACCAAACCTTCCTCATTCGTTGAGGTTCAGTTTGGGGTCCAGAATTGCTTGAGGCACTCAGATCTTGACAGCTGTCTCTAGGATAAAAATGGGCCACTCAGATTTTGCTCTTTTTTCCTCCCCTAGGTCTCACCTTCTTAGAAGAGTCTCGTAAAAATGTGTCTGGAAAAATTAAGTTACACCATCTGACTACTCTGTACACCCAACCTTACCAAGCTCTTCAAAAACTTCTAACAATTTGAAAAGGTGACAACAGGCAGGTAGAAAAGCACGAGGCTGAGCCAAAGGAGGTCATCTCAAAGTTCAGAGCATGTACCCAACTCACAGATAGCTGACCCAAGAGTCTAGACACCCTCTACACTCAGTGGAACATGATGAGCAAGATAATTGCCCTCAAAGGGCAGAAGAGATACAGCCCTTAAAATGGGTATTTTAGACCCTGAAAAGCTCACTTTTCCCCTCCTTGGTGAATTTCTTACGTTTTCATTCTGGAACCAGAACTGCTTGTTGCTGGAGATAACAAAATGGGCAGACAAAATTACAGGTTTTGGGTACAGAGTGAAACCAGACTGAGTTACAGTGCTCAATTTAAATTGTTTCATTATACTGCCATAACCAGAGTGTGAAAGTGCTTACCCCATCCCAAATGTGAACACAGTGCTGCCTTCTTAAACCTCTTCTGTAGCTGCAAAAAGCGTGCTAACTCAATCAAATTCACTCGTATCCCCCAGCTTTGGAGATACACAAGAAGTAGGTTTGAGAGTTCTCTTATTTCTGTATCAATGTCATTGCCAAAACCAATAGTTTGGTCCTGCACCGTGGGTTACCCAGCTTAAAAAAAACCCAACAAACTGCATACATACACACGCTATAGCTTAAATGAAGATTGGAGAAAGGTGAGGAGTATTATTAGAACATGGAAACATTCCCAAAAGAAGATAAATTTTAACTAAACAGACTGGATGGATTATCTCCACCCAACAGAATTCTCCTCCAAAAAAAGGAAAACAAGCTGAGGCATAACAAAATGGACCAAAAAGATGAGCAGAATCACCTGCTTCTGTCTGAGCAGAAGAACCCCTGTCCAAGTGACCTCGACTCAGGACCTCCCGGTGCAGCCGCCTGGAGCCCAGGGCCCGTGTTCATCCTCAGATACCCCCAGCACATCCTGGCCCCGACCTCATGCCCCAGAGCAGGAGGCTGGAAAGCACACACTTATGGAAACCTACCAAATACCAACTCCACAAAGCTTTCTAGTGCAAATGGCGAGAGAGGGGTGTTTCAATGTTTGTCTGGATCCACTTCTGAGCCCGTTTCCTCACTGTCTTTAGGTGTTCTATTAGTATTCTTAGAGCATGACAAAAATGGCCAAAGACAGTCTCCTTTCTCCAACACCCCATTCCCTTTTGCATGCGAGGTATCCTCTCCTTCCCCCCAAAAATCAATAGGTAGTGAAAGCCCTTTGCATTGTTTATGAATTTCAGAATCAAAATTATGAAAATAGAGAGAGAGAGCGCTCACAAAGTACATACAACAGTCTCTTCATCATCACAAACTCACACCGGAGGATTCTCCACACTGTCAAACACACCCCTTCAATACGCACCACGTTGCACCTAACTAAATCTCTGCCAAGGCAAGAGCAGCACCAAGTTTTTAACGGGGAGTATTGGTTTTATTCTGGCATAGGTGCTTACATCCTCTTTAAAGAGTAGCTCTAGAGTCTACAAAGTGCACTGCATCCGGGTAATATTGTGATTTTCATTCCCCTTTATCATGACACGATGACAACTCTTTGGAATTGCCACATTCTTTTGCTAGCGGGTTACCTCCCCAGCCTGAGCTCCTCAGCAAGGTTTTTGAAAATTGATCTCAGGCTTGATCTGAACCTGTGCTTTCACAACAGAAAGTATAATCTTTGATTTGACGGTGGAAGAACAGCTGCTTTATTGTCTGCAGGTCTCTTGGGCACACACATAAAAGGTATCAAAATGAACATGATACATCTTAGCTTTATGTTTTGGAAAAAAGCTGGCTGATTTAGGAGAAAGAGATTATTTAAATAAGACCCAGCGGTGGGTCTTTTTTCCCACCACTACCACAGTGTGTAAAGAACTGGACTCAGTTCACTGCTAGCTACAATGAGCAGTTGAGCACCCTGTGTTTTGAGAATTGCTTGCACATATATTTTCATCTTACACTATCCTGCCTCAAAAAAAAAAAAAAAAGAGAGAAAAGAAAAAAGGAAAAAGCAGCTGCCCTTCACTGAAAGCAGAATCCTACGTTTTCTGCCAACAGGCAGAATTTAAGATCACCAGTAGAAATATTTCTTCTAAAGGATTCCCCACACCTATTAGTCACTATTTTATGAAAGCAGAGAAATGCAGTCATGCTGGACAACACTAAATGAAACATAAATGGGCCAGAAACCCAGACACCTGTTAGAAACAGGGTAATAACCATGGAAAAACTGCAACACTTTGCTCAGAAAAGGTCTTCTCGAGTGCAGCCACTGAAAAAACACAGTGTGAACCCACCCAGCTCGCTCTCTCCACGAGAATTAGTATTTGGTCTCTCATCTACTCACCTGCATTTTTTCCCCATGAAGACTTGTAGGAATTTTCCTTAACTGAAACCAGTTCAGGGTCTCACCAGTTACTAGAGGAAGATGGGAGACTGCCAGGTGTGGCTTCACTGATGTCTAATAAAAGCAAGTTTCTGCTACGCATTTAACAGAGCTCAGCTGGGCAATCAATCAACTGTGAGACACAAATCCACTGGAAACTTGACTTCGTTACTTCTGCTGTTCACAGAAAAACTTGTTTTTAATCTAAACCTGTCTAATAAACAGTACTTTCAGAAAACAAGGCGCGTATACATTACCTCAGTAACAAAGAGAGTGCGCGGATCGATGATGTCCAAGAAGTGCCTGAACCTGCCATAAAATGAAGTCTGGAAGACAAGAAAAAAAAAAAAGATGTGTTCAGTTAGAAATTGCTTTTCACCTGCTGCAGAGAAAGGTTTTATTTCCTCTGTAGAACTAAGTAGCAACTAAAAAGAAGTAATATAGAAGCTATTCACTGGTAACTTGTGATAGGAAGCCTGAAGGAAAAGATGAGGATTTGGACCCTGCTAACAGCAGTGTTGCTATTAACAGGATACTAATACAGATGCTTTAATAAAGGGGTACTATCAAGCTACTAAAATATCCTTTACTTTTTCCCCCCAAAATAAAATATTGCCTGCTTTGCTACCAGACCCCTGCTCTCAGGAGGAGGTCACAAAAACCCACCGTGCAGCTCCAGACCTCCACACCGAGCAGGGCTGTGGCAGGAATTCCCACCCTGCAGTGTCTTTATTGCCGTCCCTGCGCCGCTCAGCCTCACACCCTCTAGTACCCACCATGCAGGGCCAGCAGCACCACGGGGTCCCCAATTTTAGGGAGAAACTAGCATGAGGAAACTCCTCCACTGCTGGAAAAAAAAGTATGTGAAATTATTTTTTCAAATGCTCCAAAAAGAGTTTAATGTCTCAGCATGGGAACAAGTAGTTTTCTCCTTAATGGAAAGAATGAGAAAGATGAGACCAAGCACAAACCCAGTTTTGTGTGTTACATTTATTGCAGAATTGTCCAGGCACTAAACTAGGGCTGGCTTTCATCGTGCCAGCCCCTACACAAACACACAGCATAAAACTGACTGTGAACCTTAACGTATGTAAAAGAAACCATAACTTTATGGATTGGGCTTGTTCTTAGTTGCACATTTGGAAAAAATCACAGAATCCCAGAATCATCAAGGTTGGAAAAGACCTTGAAGATCCTCCAGCCCAACCATGAACCTCACCCTGACCGTTCCCAACTCCACCAGATCCCTCAGCGCTGGGTCAACCCGACTCTTCAACCCCTCCAGGGATGGGGACTCCCCCCCTGCCCTGGGCAGCCCATTCCAACGCCCAACAACCCCTTCTGCAAAGAAATCCTTCCTAAGAGCCAGTCTGACCCTGCCCTGGCGCAGCTTGAGGCCATTCCCTCTTGGCCTGCCGCTGGTTCCTTGGCTCAAGAGACTCATCCCCCCTCTCTGCACCCTCCTTTCAGGCAGTTGCAGAGGGCCATGAGGTCTCCCCTCAGCCTCCTCTTCTCCACACTAAACCCCCCAGTTCCCTAAATCTAGATATGCTTGTGTTAGGGATAACGCTGCACAAAAGCTGGTGAAGATGCTTTTGTTGGGAGCAGCAAAAGTGTCTGAAGGACCAGAAAGCGATCCAGAGAACAGGGAACAGAGTCTGAAAGCAGGGGGACATATCTGTAAAACAAGTCAGAAAGATCACAGGCAGCTCTAAAAGAAAGGAGAGCAGTTCTGACTCAGTATTTATAGAAAAAAAAAAAAAAAATTTAGGCAAGCCCAAAGCACCAGACCATGAAACATTAAGATATTAGGAGCACTCAGGATGCATGTACACCATCACTCAAACATCAGTCTGGATACTTTCATCTGGATGCAGATGCAGGTTGGGTGCCAGCGCTGCCTCAGCACAGCCTAAACTCTCATCTGGCCATGGGCAAGGCCAAACGGGTGCAGGGCAGCCCGGTCTAGCGGCTGCTCTCTCTCCCGTGGCTTCTCCCCAGCAGAATCTGCAGCCCATCGCGGGTGCAGAAAGGACACAGGTCACAGACCCCCACGTGCTCTTGAATATCGGGACCCCTTTGCCCTGGGTGCTCTCCAGCCACGCGCAGGCAAACCTCTTTTTGTGTCTGTAATGCAGAAACACGCTATAAATAAAAGAGCGGAATATGGATACAGCAGTGAGAATGGCATTTAATCACAGCCTGGCATCATTTTATGAAACATGCTGGTTCTTCTCTGCTGAATCCATCGAGCACAGAGAAATATCAGTAATACTGCCTACTTATTCAGGCAGAAATCCCTCTCTCATGGCAGTTTCCAGCATCGCTGCCGTCCACCACCTCGTGTTGCAACACCCCGTTCTCAGCTGCTTACAAAACTCTCTGCTGTTATTTTTCCATGTTCTGCACCAAAAAAAGAAAAACCCGCAACTAAACAAAATAGCTTCACATAACTTCAGAAGAAAAAAGCCCAGTGGTTTTTAATTAGCATTGATTTCATTAACACTAATTCTGGTAATTTCTAGCTTTTGCGAGCTTGGCGCTTTGCTGCTTTACTTTTATTTTTCAGTATAAAGAGCTCTGCAGATGCCACTGCCCTCCACATCGCTACTGCCCGACGCTTGCCAGTGGTGCAGAGAGTGACAGAACGAACGTGTGACTCACTTGGTCCCTCGTCACGTTATCCTGAGCGCTCCCACGTTCCACCGTCCCTCTCCCACTGCCCGTCCTGCTGCACTTGCTCAACGCCAAACAGCAACAGAGGAATTCAGAGCAGCTGGGAGAACGTGGTTTAAACAAGAACAGAAGGGGGGGGGACTTTTAAATTTAAGTGGTCTCGACTTCTCCACTGCCTTCATTGTTGTGATTTGCATTTCACACTGAGAAAAACAATTAAATAGAATTAAATAGAACATCAGTATTTTACACCTGCTTTACAAAGGTGTAAACGACAGAAGGCACACGGAAGGGGGAATGAGACCATAAGTTCAAGGGTACACAATATAAATGTTCTTTTAGAAGTACAGATTTAAATCCACAAAGCTGCAGAGGCTCTCAGGAAGCCGGTCCCGTAGCCCAGGGTCAGTTTTCGTTTGGCTCAGGTCCAGCGCTGGTCTCCTGCTCCGATCTTTGCCCAATGCCACCTCAGTGACCCCCAGCTTAGGACACGTTTCAGCAGCTCAAACCCATCCTGCTGCAATCCTGTTCCCACGCCTCCTCCTCCTCTCCTGCCCTGGGCCAGCGCTGACACTCTCCCGCTGCTGTAACTGTCTGATGGGGGAGCTGAGCGTGCCAAAAGTCTGATCCTTAAACGAGGGATTCACTTTCAGGTGGTGGCGTTGCCTGAACCTGTTCGTTCTGCGGTCAGAGAAGCCCAAGGGCAAAGGCAGGACCGTTCCAGAGGGGTCAGGACAACAGCCCTCAACCAAGGCTCCCACAGAACTGCACAGTGAGGTCCAGAGCAAAAAAAAATAAAAATAAAAAAGCTAATCCTACCATGCAGAGTTGCTAACCATTCCTTCAAATGCTTACGGCCAACATTTGTATCTTTAAGTACATGTACGCACAAAACCAACCAGAAATGTTGCAACCCAGTAAGGGAAAAACTGCTTTTCCAGCCTTGTGAAACTTAAAAGATCTGGATGAAAAAGTCTTGGGGCTTTCTGAAGGCTTTCTCCAAGAAACAAAATTGCTTTATCCTGGAAAATAAAAGTCTGGATATACAGGCTAGGCTAGGAACCAAGAAAATTAACCCAGACTGGTAGCAGGCACTGAGCTATGGGCTTGCTAGGAGATGATGGCCAAGGTGTCCTCTCAGATACCATAAAGCACCTCATGGTGCAAGGTCAGGCAGGGCCAGCTGCTGGTCTGCCAGCAGCCAGCACTATTGCAGTGTTCACTTCTTTCATCCCCACTTCTAAAAAAATAAAGAAACCACTCTCTTGCTACTGCCACTTCACAGAAAGGGCAAGGGGAGCACAGGGACTTCCTCCCTAGGCTGAAACCCAAAGCAGAAGCCAGTTCTGAAGAACATCTCTGACCATCAGGGATGCACAAAGAGACCAGGTGGCAAGACCCGAGGTGGAGCCCATCCTCCCTCCCGTCGGGCAGGCAACAAGACCCAACTCATCAGCTGTGGTTTCCACTCTTTCTGCATTACCATGAGCTCTCTAAAATGCAATTACATAAACATGCATTTCTTTGTTGCTCTTCTGAGCCACCTGGAAGTGAAAAACCCCTCTTAAAAGTCTCCCACGAAGGGGATTCTGGTGCTCAACCACCACCCAACCTTCCATCACCCTGAGGCTCAATCTCTGTCACGGTGATTGAAGCCAAAACCTCTTTCCCAGATCCCAAGAAACAGGGTGAGCTGCAGTCCCATGACAGCAAGTTATCCTTTAACACATCCTGATCAGCTGGGCACGCTCACAGGTCGACTCAGCGACATCCCTCATCGCCACCACAGCAGAAGACAAACCATTAACAAACTTCTTGCTCTGCTGCCTCTAGCCCAAGTTCCTTCAAACGAGGCAACTGCATTAAACCTCATTCACTCCCACATACAGGCCAAGATTTTAAAGAGAGCAGCTTTGTTAATCAAGCAACGGAAAAGAAAAACATTCTAATTGGTAAAAAAACACTTTCTTTCCCCATCCCACTTCTCCCCCTCATGTGCACGCAAGCTGGGCTCGCTTGCAATCAAAAAAAAAAAAAAAAGGGAGAAAAGCAAATAAAGCTCAGCCTTGGAGAAGGGAGAGCAACATGAAAGCAAGATGAGTGGCAGAATGGGATGGGTGGAAGTCCCCAGTTCTACATCTAAAACATCTCAAGTCATGGTGACATACCTTGTTTCATGAAAAAAACAGCCCGAAAAAGTAGAGGAATATGAGTTTGAACAAGTTTTGTTTTGTCTTTTAAACTGATGAATGAGAACCTCATTTTTCCACAACAAAAGCTCTCTTTCTGTGGTCTCTTCGAGAACCCCAAAAAATGGAACCAAATTCCAACCAAGGGCAAAGTTGTCTTCTTGAGGCTGCATCCAAACATCACCACTGCGTATTTCACTGCTCGGCCCTCCTAAGCAGCAGTGGATTTACCATGACTTTACAGCCCCTGAGCAAAAAAGTATCCATTGTTTTTACCACCATCCAGCCATGGGAGTTTGTGGGTTTCCTTTTCAGGTAAGCATGGAAAGCTGCTTCACTGCTAGACCTTGCTGGTTGCCTTTCCATCATCCAGGTCAGCTCCTGCTTCCCAGGTTTGGTCTCCTGACTAGAATCCATCAGAATATTTTTAATTAAAGAGTGGTATTTGTTTTCCCAGAGCTGCGTGCAAAACAAAAGGCAAAAAAAAACCCAAATCATAATCATTCAGAAATTAATTTAGGGGTAAATTAAATCAGATCCAACCATTGCAACTCAACTGCAACTCAAGACGCCTTCACGGACTTAACGCAAAACCAAACTCACAGAACAGATCAGGATTTTGCTCTCCAGTCCTAATTCAAATGGTTTCCTGCAAACACCAAGTGTCTACAGGGTAAGTAGGAAACCAATAGCCAAAATACAACAGACTATTTTGCAGACCGACCACAAAGAAGCCTTCAAGAAGGGCTTCTTTGGCTCTAACAAGCTAAAAAAATTGGTTCCCATAGTGGGGCTACAAGGGCTCAACCCAGAGACCCCCTGAACACATTCACCTTCATTTACACACCAACGTTTTTACCCTTCTCGCTCACCCTCAGGCTTCACTGAGCACTGCAATGCTTTGTGTGATGGGAGTATGGTGTTTAACTGTGAATAAAAGCCGTGAGAAACACATAAACACGACAAAATTCTTTCAGCTTAAAATACATTCAACTCCCAAATTATTTTCCAACATCAGATGAATTCACTGCATGTTACTGGCTGTATTTGCTGCACTCCAAAGCAGCAGGTAAAGCCAAGTGATCGAGCCCACACTGACCTTCTCAGTTTTCTTACAAGACCTTTTGGCTCTGCTAGAGGAATGGAGAAGCCCCTACAAAGAAGCTAATTTTAAAAGCGTTGGAAGAAATAAATTCAGACACATGTTAGAGACATGGTTTTTTTTACTCCTCTCTCTTTATTATCAAAAAAGCTATTTAAAATTTGGTGTTAATCTAGATCAGACCAGACACTGCCACATCATACTGCGGTTTCTACAGCGAAGAGACACCTCATGGAACACCTCAGTCTCGGGAAAACAAGAGACTGCCCTCAGGTGAAGCACAATATTGCAGTTTCTAGTTTTTATACTTTTCTTCCATAACTGCTTGAAATTCTGCCATTGCTAACAAGCGTTTACTTCCCCGGGTTATGACTGCTTTCTTTTTAAGCTCTGTTAGTTCGAGGGCTTTAGGATACATGGAGCAGCTGGCACTCTCGTACGGAACAGAATTATCTCAGCAAAACGGTGCTAAAACAAACTCCTGGGGTGCAGGACAAGCAGGGAAAGGCCAGGCATTGTGGCAAGTACTTGCCCACGGTCCATATTGTCAATCCTTTTACTTCGGAAACCACTTTCTGCAGGTCGTCACAACAGAGCACCCTGTTATTCCTGCAACTCAAGACAGCCGAGGCACTGCTCGGCCCTTCTCCCACCAGCTACTGCCTTGTCCCAGGCTCTGGCAAACACACGCTCATTCATTAACTCATTATTACAAATTCTAAGAAGAGGGAATTTGATTTTATTTGCCTTTTAAATGCTATTTCAGCGCTAAAACAATGTTATTCACTGTTCTAGCATGTTTTCTTTTGCTGTATATCATACACACAGAATCATCTAGGTTGGAAGGGACCTTGAAGCTCCTCCAGTCCAACCATGAACCTCACCCTGACCGTTCCCAACTCCACCAGATCCCTCAGCGCTGGGTCAACCCGACTCTTCAACCCCTCCAGGGATGGGGACTCCCCCCCTGCCCTGGGCAGCCCATTCCAATGCCCAACAACCCCTTCTGCAAAGAAATACTTCCTAATATCTAGTCTAAACCTTCCCTGGCACAACTTGAGGCCATTACCTCTTGTTCTATCACTTATTACTTGGTTAAAGAGACTCATCCCCAGCTCTCTGCACCCTCCTTTCAGGGAGTTGGAGAGGGCCACGAGGTCTCCCCTCAGCCTCCTCTTCTCCAGACTAAAACGAACCGCTTTCTCTTCCCATACCTCCTTCTGACCATTTCTCCTCCATCCTTTCTCCATCATTCCACGCCGATTATCAGCTAATAGCGGGAAAACAAGGTATTTCCACCTCCCCCCAAGGTTTGAACTGGACACACCAACTCTGCATCCATCCAGCAAAACAGGAGTTGTCAGGACAAGTGACCGGGATGAGAGGATCAAGCCCCAGGGCACAGGAACAGCCGGGCACGGCTCAGCGCACCAGCACAGCGGCAGCCCCACACCACACTGCAGGCAACCAAACCCTGATTTAAGTGAGAATTCAGGACAGTTCCAGTTAAACAGGATCATTTCCAGCTCTGGCCGTCGTACTCATGCAAGGGATGGAGCTTGCAAGACACCCAGAAGTTTGACCTTCAGCTCTCAAATAACCATCCACGATCTTTTTCGCCATTTTATCCCTGTAACATCTGTTGTAGTAAACAGTTATCTGGAAGAAAACCGAAAAACACAAATTTCATGTGATTAATCGCAGCTATTTTGGGACCACTTCTCACCAGCCTGCAAGCAAGATGAAGTTCTGCAAAGCGACTGGGAATATTAATTCCTTTACATGGCACAGCAGTTCATGGCGAGCACATCACAGCTCCAGCTCGTTAAAGCGGCTGTGCTGGGGGCCACACGCGATCCAGCTGACTCCGAGAGAAGAACCAGAAGGAAACGACCCCTTGCAGGCTCCAGAAATTGGAGGAAGGGCAGCGAAAGAGGTGAGTGACCATTAACAAGCACTTGCTTATCACCTTAAAGAGGGTGAGTGCGTATTCCTTTAAAGTCTGTGCTGGGCAGCCCTGGGAAGAACAGGAGATATGCACAACTTTACTGATTTAATTACAGTGTGATTTTTAAAAGGATTTAATTAAGCCAGAGCAAAAGGCATGCAGACTTGGGGTGGGGTGGGGTTTTTTTAGCTAAAAAAATCAGGCTTACGTCAGCTTTAAATTAATTAGGAAGAGATTTAAGCTAAACCAGACCAAATTAAGAAAATTCAAGCCATTGAGCAACAGGACTCTGGCAAGGTATGGCCGGACAGTAGAGCTGTGTAATTGCACACACGTTTGCAGACCAGTCCTTTACAAGTTCAGGCTAAAACTACAGATTCTCAGTCCTTTGATGCTCTCAGTGTGACTTTACAATAATAAAGGGCCAAGAGTCTGTAGGGGAGTAGCTCCTGCATCTCAGCAACTTCATCCCCCTGCAGTGACAGGTCTGCTCGTGAACGTGAGCACAGCCAGGGAGCAGCATGGAAACCTTCCACCGGCGTTACGTGGAGTAGTAGGGGCTTACATCTTGTAGCACAAGACACAAACAAACAATCTCCCTGTGTAAAACCCAATCCTGGCTCATAGAGATGTAAAAAAGCCAACGGATGGCGTTTTTGGCAGGTTCTGTGAAGTTAAGAGATAAACATCAAACTCAAAGGTGTCCCTACTTCTTCCTCTTCTCTGCAATTTGCTTTTAAGCATGTGTTTGCAGGCTCACATATAGGATCAACAAGGTCAGCCCATCTTCAGGGCTCAGAAAGCCACGCTTGGCGACCGCAAACACCATTTACCATACGCCAACCTCATCTCAAGCCGTTTGTACGTGCTGGGCTGGACCTGCACATACACAAGAGTTAAAGCAGTTATGACCCAACCTCAAACATTTGTATCAGCAATAGGCCAGGGAAGGGATCTTACCCCTGGACTCAGCACTGGTGAGGCCGCACCTCGATCCCTAGGTTCAGTTTTGGGCCCCTCCCTCCAAAAAGGCCATTGAATGACTCGAGCGTGTCCAGAGAAGGGCAACGGAGCTGGTGCAGGGTCTGGAGCACAGGTCTGATGGGGAGCGGCTGAGGGAACTGGGGGGGTTTAGTCTGGAGAAGAGGAGGCTGAGGGGAGACCTCATGGCCCTCTGCAACTGCCTGAAAGGAGGGTGCAGAGAGGGGGGATGAGTCTCTTGAGCCAAGGAACCAGCGCCAGGACAAGAGGGAATGGCCTCAAGCTGCGCCAGGGCAGGGTCAGACTGGCTCTTAGGAAGGATTTCTTTGCAGAAGGGGTTGTTGGGCGTTGGAATGGGCTGCCCAGGGCAGGGGGGGAGTCCCCATCCCTGGAGGGGTTGAAGAGTCGGGTTGACCCAGCGCTGAGGGATCTGGTGGAGTTGGGAACGGTCAGGGTGAGGTTCATGGTTGGGCTTGAGGATCTTCAAGGGCTTTTCCAACCGAGATGATTCTGTGATCCTTCCACAGCCTTTCAAGAAAATCCCTTCTCCATAATGATGCCTCTTTAGGAGAGAGGATTTTCATTCACTTTTTGAAGTGGAGAATAACATTACACTGAGCAGCACGAGGAGAAACTTCTGCGTTAGCGTCACGATATGGCTCCGGTTCCTCCTGCTGCCTGTCCCAGGGCTTTCAGCAATCACAGTACACAAGCAGCGAGCCACTAAGCTCCTGAGGGGCTCTATCTGTTATTGCAAGGGTTATCTTGGACATAGGAGGCATGTGGTTTGGCTAAGGGGGGTAAAAAAACCCTGGTTGTGCTTTAAACTTAACAGATTCAAGTATACAGAGAGCAAGAAATGATTTTTAGCACTAATAATGTCCTTATAAGATATTTCTGAGATTAGGATGTGTTGAGTTCCAATGTTTAAAATATCTGCAAGGCCAAGCTCTGACAACAGCACATCTCTAACGATGCTGTTGATATCGCAGGCACAGAAATGGCGTGTTTGGCCAACAGAATAAGCCAGCCTAAGCACACCATGTACTCCATGACCGTACGTACAGGCTGAGCTGTTCAAGGGATAAAAGATGCTTACAGTTCTGGGTTTGATTCCCTCTCCTCCCCTTAAAGGATCTAAGAACTGTGACTTTTTTTTATTATTTCCTTCTTTGCAAAGAGGACAAGGCACGCTCAGGAGTTCTGCTTGCGGAGATGACCACCCTCGACTTCAGATGGGAAGGAAGTCAGCTCACTTCTTGTTTGGTTTCCCCTGTGCTTACAGTCCTCTCACACTAGCCAAGACAACCTCGTGTTACTTTTTAAGAGGGCTGACCCCAATAAAAACCACCAGTTTAACTGGCACAATCTTCCCCCAGCAGTCAACACCCCTGGTTAGCAATCAGCTGCACCCACACCTTATTTAGACCCTTACTGGAAAGGTTTTCTCAGCTCCTCTGAGAGAAAAAAAATGCATTTATTTTGCCCAGGGTAAATGCCTGGGCTACAGGCAAAGACCCCAGAGCACTGGGAACACATATTTAGTGCTCTGGCTCTAGAAGGAGGAGCAGTTAGCAAATCCCTAAAGGGGGAGGAGAAGAAAAAAAAAAAAAAAAAAAAAAAAGAGTATGCCTAACAAGTTAGAACTACTTGTCAGAAAATTAAGTCCTTATCACACATTCTCAAGCCCAATGTCCTCATTTCTTCTTTTACCTAAAAATAGGCTGCTTCCACTGGGAGGCAGAGGCTCTTTCCAGCAAAGAAACAACAACAAAAAAAAAAAAAAGGTGACTCGACAGAATGCCACTTGCCTAAAGATCAGGAAAAAGAAGTGAACTGCAAAACAAGGGAGGGGGAAAAGGGGAATTTAATAACTCCAGAGGTGGGGATGGGGATGGACCGCTCCCGCCTGCTGTCCTAAATTCTGCTCAGCCACTTTCCGGGAGCTCTGGGTCACGGCAGGGGAAGGAAACTACCGTGTCTCCTCTGAACCAAATCCCCAGGCAGCTGAGTTTGCTCTCCAAGGTTTTTGTTCCTAACACACAACTTTTCCTTGTTTCCCACTCCCCCCCGCAGGGACAAAGATGCTTAGCACAGCTCCCTGCATCTCTCCCAGCCCCAGTTTTAGTCAAATCTCCCCTTAAATAGCCCCAGACCTCCTCTCAGCCAGCATTTCAGAGGAAAAGTAAATGCTGTCATCACACAGGGCTACATCTAGAATTTAAACAGCCACCCGAAGCGTCACTGATCCTTTCCAAAACAAGTAAGGCATCCTTTGTCAGCTGGACTGCTAAAGCCCAGATCTTATAAACATATAAAACCCCGCAACAGGCCACTGAAAGAATGGGAAAGGCCGAGAGCTACGGGGGAAAACGCGCTGAATAGCTGCTAGAAAAGGATCGTGCTGTTTAAGGTCTGCTGAGCCCTTGGGCTCACGTAGGTGTTGTTCCCCAGCACTGGAGACTGAAGTTTGGTAGCAAACACTAAGGGAAATAAATAACCGTAACTGTCTGACCCTGAGATGAAGGACCTCGGCTCTGCCAGGTCAGGCGATGGGACGTGGTTGTAGCGCTGATGGGTCTGGGTCAGGCTGCTCTGTCCCAGCTCGAGCAGAGCCAACTGGGTGTCCTAAGCCCCGGCAACCTCAAGTCTCCCTTGCTCTGTGACCCCACAACGCTGCCGGACCCCAGACTGGGCTTCACACGTGGGCAGATGGAGCAGGAGAAAGCAGGGGAGCATGGGTTGAGAGCTGGCAGGACACCAGCACCGTGACCCATTCTACAGCTCCCACAGGACCTCCACGCTGCTTTGCAGAAAATTTTACAGGAAAAGGAATAAAACCACTACAGAAGAGAAGGGGATTGATTTCTGATGCTCAGTGTGACCCTCTGGCAAAGCACCCCCGAAGCATCCAGTCCCAAGGGTGCTTTTGCCAACGGGCAACCCTCACCCTGAATCCAGCCGGCGGTGGAAACGCACCCATCTCTCCCAGGAGTGGCAGCGAGGAGAGAGGACGTCTCCGCTCAAACGCGCACGCAATCATTAACATCCTGCCATACCCCTCGAAACATTTTCTAAATGTTGCTACAAGTGACAGTCGCTCCTTAATGAACAGAACGCACCGATTCTGTGCCTGACTCGCTGCCAAGTGTGCCTCGAATCATCTGTGGTGTCTAGAAGGGAGTAGCGTCTCCTCCTCCTCCTCCTCCTCTCCTTATTAAAAAGCTTCATCTCCCCAGCCTGAGCATCCCTCAGCTCACGCAGCCGAGCAGGCTCCCGGCGCGGGGAAGTCACCCCTTCCTTGCTGTGGGGAAAATCTGTTGCTCTGAGGTCCCGCCACAACCTCCCGAACAGGGATAAGGCAGCGGGGGAAGAGGCATGTAGATCCACCACCCGAGAGCTGGCTCCCCACGGGAAATCAGCAACCGGACTTCTCAGCAACCCAAACGGGTGGCTTCGGTCAAGCCAAGCTCTGCGAGCTGCAATTAACAAGTCAGATGGTTGGCAAACAGCAGTCCCGTACAGATTTTGTGCGGATGGTGGGAAGAGAGTCTCCTTGGAGATTGCCCCAATAGTGGCGGGGGGTACACACCTATTAACGAGCAGACTCCTGCTACTCATTCTTGATTCGGTAATTGCAATGGCTCATTCCTCTCCAGAGGAGCCCTACCCAGCTCAAGAGTGATAGAAGGAGGTTTTATGAACTTTCTGTCAGCATGACATGGCTCCACGAGAATGAAGAGTGGTCTTTGTCCGCTGTGGCAGGGAGCCAGCAGGGTGCTTGTCAAGAGAGGCTGTGGAAGGCGGCAGCGGGGTCGAGCTGCTCTGACCCCTGCACTGGCTCTCCTCACCCAGGAATGGCTGCTGTGGGCTGCAGGCCTTCCTCGCCATTCCCCACTCATCAGGTACCGAGGATGGGACAGCTCTGCCAGGCCGATGCTGCTTCCTCACCTCACACGTTGCTCCCAAACCATGTTTCCTCGACGGCCACCTCTGACACCCCACACGACGCCATTTCGCAAGCATCAGCCCTTACCCAACCACCACCCCGACGCCGTGGAGGTGGCCGAGGAGACCCCGCAGCTCGTGCTGTCTGTTGTGAGGTGGCCAAAGCACCCCCACCCGGGAGCGGCCCTAGCTCCCACCCCCACCCAGTCCTCCCCGCTGCCCCAGGCCCTGCCCTGGAGGCCCCGCTCCCTCCCAGGGCCGCTCCTCACCTCCCTGCAACCTTGGGCCCGCCGCCACGCCCGCCAGGGCAGGGCCCAGCCCTCACCATATCCTACGGGGGGGGAAGGGGTGGGTTGGGGAAAGGCCGAGGCCGCGCCGTGCGCTGGCACCCGGGACCCCCGCACCCACCCAACCCCGCTGCCCTCGAGCGGCGGCCGCGGGGCTCGAACCCCCGGCCCAGGGGCACGGCGGGACGCGCCAATCATCGCCCGCCGCGGGAGTCGCCGCGGGGCGGGGGGCGGTGGCTCTGAGTGACAGCCGCGCGGCCCAACGGCAGGGGGGCTGCGCACCAATCAGCGCGCCGCCCTGGGGGAGGGCGGGAGGAGAGGAGAGGGGGTCTCTTTACGCGGAGAAGGGAGGAGGGGGGGGGGGTAGAAAACGATGCCGCGTAGAGGGGGGGGGGCGGGCAGCTCCCGCCGCCGCTCCCTCTCCCGTCCCGTCCCCCGCCGCCGGCGGTACCTGCTCGAAGCGGGGCTTCCCCAGCTGGAACGGGGGATAGTCCGCCGGTTCCGCCATTCCCTTCGCGCGCCGCAAGCGCCACTTTAAACAACCTCCCCCGCCGCCCCGGGCCCGCCCCTTGCGGCGCCGCCTCGCTGATTGGCCGAGGCCAACCGCAGCTGCCGCGGGGCACGCCGGGAGATGCAGTCCGAGCGGCGGGAGGGCGGGGCCGCCGCCACGGGGCGGGGCCGCCCCCGCCAGCCAATGGGGAGGGAGAAGCGGCGCGGGGCACGACGGGAAATGTGGTTTGGCGGGAACCTGAGGGGAGCCCCGAGGCAGGAGGGAGAGTGGATTCGCCTCGCGTTGGGGAGGTTGGACGAGGGTGCCCCCACCCTCTCTGGGCTCCCCCCTGCCCAGGCTGCCACCGCCTGAGGGGAGCGTGAGGCCCTGAGGGAGCAGCAAAAGGTTGGGGTAGAGCTGGGCCCACCTGTGCGGCATCAGGGCTCTGCAAGAGCCACGCACAGCGGATGTGTCTCTTCCCCTGCCTCCACTGCCACTTCCCCCTTATTTTTGTGAAATATCGATTGAATTTAGCCACTAAAGAGGTGTCTGAGGCAACCGGCCGTGCCCAGATGACAGAGCTCCCTTCTTCCTGCCCTAAAAGCACGTACACCGCGTGGCGCACGACCACGAGGCCGTGTTTCTGACCACCAGGACCTCTAAATAAAGTTCTTTTCTGAACGCAAACGTTTTCACAGTGACACCGACACAGCAGCCAGCATGTGGTGATAGATGATGCACGGGAACGTGACGTCGAAAGCAGATGTTTGCCGTAGTTCTGAAATGGTTTGAGCAAATAATAACACAGAGAAAGGTAAAAGCCCAAAAGCTTCTGAAAAAAACCCCTCAAATTTCATCATTTCCTTCTGGAAATACATATTCTTACTTTGATGGGAGCCTAACAATTGCTATTGACCTTCAAAATACATGATTAAAAAGAAAGAATAGGAAACCTAGAAATAATAAGTTTACTTTGATGCAGACTTATTCATCCGCTTCCTCCGTGTTACGATTTGTGGAGATAAAGGCAAGGTCATGCGGGGCTGGGAGCAGAAGGGGTGTGTATGAAGCGATCTCCAGAATCCTCTTCTCTAGATTAGTGGAATAAGAAGTGTCTGGCCCTTCAAATGCCAGCGAAATTGTTTGGAGGATTAGGATCAATTCTCCGAGGAAGAGCAAAGGGTCAGCAAATAGACTGGAGATGGGGATGAAGCCGGGAAGGCAGTCAGGGTGAAGAGGAAGGCTTGGCGCAGCAGCAGTAAAGACAACAGATTACAGAGCAGATCAGAAACAGATTTTCCATCTAAAGAGGTATTAAACAATATACCTGAAAAAAAGAAATCCCTTATTTTTCGCTATGCAGGGAAAAATATGAACATCACAACGTTTTGCTGTGGGGATGCTGCTGCTCTGCTTTATGGATGTGGTGCTGATTTTTTCTCCCCGCTCTCTTTCCATCTGCAAAACCTATTTCTGTTTTTAGGCTAATTCACCACTAATCCTCTTCACTGAATCTCAAATCTCCTGCAGCTTTGGGTAGAAAAGGGGCAGAAAAGGGGCCCGGCACAGAGCCTGCCGCAAGTATGATACCTCTGGTTGTGTCCGAAGCGCTTGGCCCACCGCAGCTGGCCGGTCGGTGGGCGAGGGGCTCCATCGGCTCCCACCCGGGCAGGGAGCTCATGCCGTGCCCCGAGCCTTGTGCTGTGAAAACGCATGAAAAACACAACCCTCCTCAGGAATGGACAGAGGATGAGCCAAGATCAGGTCCAACAACAAATCTGTCCTCAGAGTTAATGGTTTGCTTATTTAATTAAAGGTGGCTGCAGTGCAGAGCGGGGAGCGCTCGCTGCCTGCTGCTCCAGCCCTGCGACCAGGACAGGGTTTCACACGCCTTAAACCTCCTTGTGATCCCCCAGCACAACCACGGCGCTTGCAGCAGCTACATTTTACTGCTGCCCTTCTTATCCCTCCGCTCACGGCACCACGTCGATCTTCATCCTGAAGAACAGCACGTCCTTCGGGTTTGCTTTCTTGTAGGCAGGGTCTAACACTGCTTGGAGCCCTAACACTGTCTTAAAAGGAAAAATAAAATCATTTTGCTGTGACTAATGCTTCGCAGAGCAACTCTTCTTTTTCTAAAGGTTTCATCCCCGTACTTCACAAAAGTAAAGGCGGAAAAATCATGAGGGCTCTCAATAAATACAGATGATAACCCAAATCTCTCTGTCTCTACCCAAGGGAAATCCCCCTCCCTCCCATTACAGCTAGAGCCAGATAATTGATACAATCCCTAATGTTGACACACGAAATGTTTTGTAACAACAGAGGGGAGAGAATCTGTTTATCTAAAACCACATTTGGAGTGACATAAGACTATCACTTTTTTGGTTAAATACCAGAAAGAATATCAATTCTTTGGCTGATATCAATCTAACCAGATCCATTTAGACTGACAACTCGCGTTTCCCTGGTTTGGGGAAGAAGGAGGAGGGGTTGCTTCCCCAGATCAACAACTGTTAAGTCAACACTGACGTTTCTTTCCGTTTGGGGGGGGGGGGGGAGGAACAAGCTCCCCAGCCACCAAGCGAGCTCCTCTAAACACTGAGGGAAATTTGGGGGTCTCAGACGGCCACCCCACACGTGACAGCTGGGTGCAGGGCTGCGCTGCTGGCTCGGGGAGAAAGTCACAGGAACATTTCTTGTCGGCTTCCATCTGTAAAGCCAGATTTTAAGAAAACTTGCGGCGGGCAGCAAAACTCAGGCTTTGAACAACAAACCCAGCCAGTTCTTCCTGCAGGGATGGGGATTATTTGCATCGGTCCTGAGCCTCTGCTTAAACTTTCAAGCAGGCAGAGGCATCCGATGTAATCTCGCACAGCAGTTTTAGCATGACCGAGGTCTTAAAATCTTTTTCTTCCTCGATGGATTCCCGCTCCCCCAGCCTCCCAGCGACTGCTGCTTTCTCTGCGCCTCTGCAGCCGGGGGAAGCCCACGCGAGCTCCAACATTTCAGGCTGCCTTTCCTTAGGAGTCTTTCGGGGGGGCACAGTTCAGCGCCCCGATCCTGCGAAGCAGCGTGTCGGATACTCCCCCCCGCCCCCAGCCCATCCAGGCTCTGGGGGCTAATGCGATGCTCCCAGAGAGCTGCTGAGCTCGGTTAGGGCCCGCGATCCGGATGGATGAAAAATAAACCGGGATTAGCGCTAACAAAACTCTTCTGTTGGAGCAGCAAAGTCATTTACCAAAGCTTAAGGGGAGTTAATTTTTTTTTTTTTGAAGGAAAAGGCATGAATGAAGCAAGCAGTGGGCCTTGAGAAGGAAAACAGCCGAGCGGTGAAACGGGTGGGTGGGATCAGTGCAGCGGGAGGCCAAGGGCTCAGCCGGGGATGGGTCCTGCGCTGAGCCACGCTGGGGCAGAAACCTGGGGTTTGTGCCCACAAAGAGCGACAAAAGCTGCCTGTTCCCATGAGCAGCGGCACTGACGGAGCCAGGTTTCCTCACCAGCACCCTGAGGCTGAACCCTGTGGTGTCCACCCCAAGCTCTCCTTTCTTCTTCCAGCACGCTGCTGTGGGTCCTTCTCCTCCTCTCCTCCCCTCTCCCCTCCTCTCCCCTCCTCTCCCCTCCTCTCCTCTCCCCTCCCCTCCCCTCCCCTCCCCTCCCCTCCCCTCCCCTCCCCTCTCCTCTCCTCTCCTCTCCTCTCCTCTCCTCTCCTCTCCTCTCCTCTCCTCTCCTCTCCTCTCCTCTCCTCTCCTCTCCTCTCCTCTCCTCTCCTCTCCTCTCCTCTCCTCTCCTCTCCTCTCCTTTCCTCTCCTCTCCTCCCCTCCCCTCTCCTCTCCTCTCCTCTCCTCTCCTCTCCTCTCCTCCCCTCCCCTCTCCTCTCTCCTCTCCTCTCCTGCTTTTCCACAAATCCTCAGGAATGCAATAATCAGCTTTACCCTCCTGCTACGCAGGGGCAGAATCAGCACACAACACGACTGAAAGGCACACTCGAGAAAGCCAGGGGAGCTTAAACCCCCTGGGGTGCACCAAGAACTCAAGGTAACCCTCCAGCACTGCCACCCCCTGCATGGCGGCGGGTGCTTGGGGGCTGTTAATGACACTGGAAAAGTTGCTGGAGAAGTTGGACACAGTCATCCTACTTCAGAAAATAAACAGAGAAAATGTCACTCCCTGTCCAAGTGTTGTAAGCACAGACGCTGTTGTCAATAAATCAGAAGTATCTAGGAACAGCTTGAACAACTTTTATTTTTTTTTTAAAGTGCTTAAAACGTAAATAACAAGCTCTTTATAAACATTAGTTGCAACTATTAAAACATGAAACACACAGAACCCACTTCCTGCGTACATGAAGCACAGGAAAATCAACAACTCCAAACCCCCCCCCCCCCCCCCCCCCCCGACGCTTCTCTCTCTCATTTAGGGATGTTCTCCCACCCCACGTTTGTAACACAAAACACACGTCGGTTTCTTCACAGACAGGTCGTAAGGCTGAGTCTACGTGACACTCGAGTATCCACATCCCTTCAGGTTTGTTCCAGTTTAAGGATACACCTTGGCGGTTCTTCTGGCCCGTGACTCTGGGCCAGAAGGGCCAGACAAGGCAAAAAGAAATCACTTGGCCAGAGTTCTTGAAAAGCAAGAAACCCAGTTGTGGGCTGACAACAAAAGCAGAGCACAGCTGCGAGCAACAGCACCCTGTGGAAGACCTTGTGAAACAGCTTGAGCGTGGAACGAGAAAGACAGACCAGGAGGTAAAATACAGAGTAATTGTTATGGCCATGTTTAAAACGGAACCAGTGAAAAGCTGCCGCTGGCCCCTCAAAACCCTTTTGTCAGCACGAGGCTTGGTTCAGCAAAGAGCGACGGGCCTCGGCATGTTGCCCTGCGCACTGACCAGAAGGGCTGCTCACGCCTCCCTGGTTTTGCAAATAAATCACTAAATATGGAGATCTGGGACACAAGTAACTTCAGAACATTTCCCCCACTTCTTTTTCTCATCCCCCCTCTACGAGAAAACATCTAGGTCCTCAAAACCATTTCCCTCTGGTAACTTCGAGGTTTTAACAAAAAAATGATACAGACTGTGGCTTCGGTGCTGTCGTGTGGCATAGCCAAGCTGCTTGCTCTTATGCAGAGGATAAAAACTGTGTGGTGGGGGGAAAAAAAACAAAACCACATTTACAGGACAGTGGCGTGAAGAAACACAGAACAAAGACAGAAGCATCTTTAAGATGCCTCTTCCTAAGCACAAGTCATTTGTAGATGCCAGTGGACTTCTAAACGCTCGAGGACAGACACGAAACATCAGGGCAGCCGTGGCTGTTGCCACCGCTTGTTTTTTTTTCCGTAGCCCCCCCCGCGTCTGACATGGGATGCCGAGGTACCCCCCGCCTCAGCCTTCGGAGCTGCTCTGCTATCGCAAAGGCAAGGCAAGAGCGTTTTAGCTCGGCTTGTTCCAGCCTCCTCCGAGACGGCGCCGGCTCCCGCGGTGGCAGGCAGTTCGGGGACTGCGTCGCAACGGAGGCAGGTCGTGGGAGGAAGCATGTATTGCTGAAAAGGCCGTACACCCGATACAGCCTGCTGTAGCTCTGAGATTCACTTTATATATTCAAGTGCAAAACATTCAAGCTTTGGAAGGAAGGAAAAAAAAAAAAGGCAGAGCTGACTAAGGCAGCAGGGGGATCAGGGAGGCGGTGAAACGTGATGGAAGAGGAGGGGGAGAAAGCAGAGAGGAGGTGCAGCAAGATCCTTATAAACTGGCACTTGTGTGGGGAGCACCTACAGCGCCCATCGCCGCCGGGGGAGAAGCCCCGGGAAGAAGCTGTTTTTTGGGGAGCGGAGAGCCAGCGCGGGCCCCCGGCTCTCGTGGGAGATTTCAGCTCTACGCCTCCCTAACACCCGCCCGGCGAACGCCCTCAGCGTCCCTGCCCAGCGGCGGGGCTGCCCCTTCCTCCCAGCCCCCCTGTCCCGTGCCACGGCGCTCGGCTGACTCTGGACTGCGTTCTGGCTGACCACAGCTCCCCCCTGCCCGCTGCCAGGTAAAAGGGAGAGCTTCTCCACCACAGACAGGCACCCGGAAAGGGAACTGAGCTCTCAGGCCATGGGATCTTTTGATTATATAAGCAGAGAGAAGCTTCTGGTACTTTCTAAAATGGGAGAAACACCTTCCCTCAGACCCTCACGTCTGACACCAGAAACAAAGACCCCGCAGCTGAGACATGCAGAGGGAGAAGGAACGTAAAGACACGTGCAGGGAAGCGCAAAGCCCCGGATTACTTCCTCCAAGGGGCAAAGGCGAGTAGGAATGAACGGCTCGTGGCCAGTCTCTTCCCAGGTGACAACTCCTCCTCCTGTACGATAGTCTACAGGCCAGGTATGACCAGACATTGTCAATGACAGCACCACCAATCTCCTTTTCTCCTGACAGCTCTTACCCCGACAGCCCACTTCTCCAACCTCAGACCTCCAGCACAACCCACTACTGTCTTTATCCAGCTCTATTTTGTCTCAGAACATTTGGCCCGCTCTTCCCTTGGTGTCATCTCTCAATCTCTACCTCCCACGTCACGTGAGCTGCCCGTGCACAGCTCCTGACAAAGACCAACAGCAACCTGCACGCAGGGGCGGGAAGGCTCCACCGTCTATGTTTAAAATTAAACTCCCTTAGTTTGGAGCAGCAGGCAAACAGAAGAGCAAGTGGCCCAAAACGGGCTGCGCTGAACTGAGAACTGGGATTTCAGAGCCTGCTTTGGTGGGAATCTGCTATTGCCCTATTGCAAAAGGCACAGTTTTTTGAAGTCATGGTATAGAAGCAAGTAAAGAGAAAAGAATATGAAGGTTTTAAAAGAATCCAGTAACTTTGGAAGATCTACAGGGGAGAGAAGATGCCTGACAGCTCAAGTCCCACCCCAAGGACCCTCCACCTGCACAGGCACCTTCTCTAGCCAAAATCCTGTCAGAATGAGAGAGGGAGCAACACCCTTTCTACACCCTTCCCCAGCATCCCCAAATCAAAAGCTGCGCTGCCAGCCTCAGGCTAACATCACCTACGGTTGTTAAACCGCAGAAATCAGAGGCCTATGGATGGTCACTCAACAGCAAGAAGCACCCAACTCCCAAGAGCGGGTGGCCCACAACACCTCAGGGCGGGCCCAGGCCACCAGAGACCTGACACTGGCGCGTAGATGCGATACAATTTGGGCGGGGTTTGGCACTAACGCTGGCGTGAAGGGGGTCTGCGGTGATTATTGAATTCGGCGGGGAGGGTTTGAGGGGCGCCTGAGCTCGCAGGATGTCACGCCGGGGGTGGCCGGGCGGTCAGACATCCTTCTCTGCGCACGAGCTTCGGTCCTGATGGCGTTTTCCGGTTGGGTGGAGAAAGATGAAGCAAAGTCAACGGTGGGGGGCAGCCAGTGGAAAGCAATTCCTGTGGTTTATACATACAGGAGTCCCCCCCCGGCGCACGCTGGTGCCAGCAAGGCCGGTGATGGCTTGGGAGGTGTGTGAGAAGATCTGCTGCAGTACTGACAGCGCCCAAACCACCACTGGCCCTTCTCCTGTCTGGCAAGTTCAGTTCTCAGAGGGTAACTGAGGCAGGGCCGTGACTCCGCAAGCACGCAGTGAAGGCAGCGACGCTGCTTGCAGTCAGGCTTGAGGCCTTGACGGCCCCCGACTGTCGCTTCGCGTAGCATCTCCCTTGCGCTCGGGTACTGGCACAGCTCGGAGCTGGCTCTTCAGATGGAGACCCTTCATTTGGGGGGGCAAAATGTGGGGCGGCATCCAAGAGCAGCCCCTTCCCCTGCTGCCCTCCGAGCAGGCTCCGCAGTCAGTAGAGCCTTGCTGAGTTTGAGCATCCCTGATGTCATCAACTACGTTAACACCAGTCATCAGAGAAAAGAGACGGGGCAGAGGGCAGGCAGAAGAGCAGCAGGATGAAGACACGGGCGAGATGGTTGGTTTCCAGCTCTCAAATGTCCACGGACCACTTAAAGCACTGGCAGGATGAGTGCCTGAGAAGA
Organism: Strix aluco; assembly: GCF_031877795.1. Taxonomy (NCBI): domain Eukaryota; kingdom Metazoa; phylum Chordata; class Aves; order Strigiformes; family Strigidae; genus Strix; species Strix aluco. Next base: position 1,907,139 of record NC_133934.1, read on the forward strand.
TGCCACTTGGTCACAGCAGCAGGAACCAAAGGAGGCATGTGCCTCCTGCAAAGGGCTCTGCTCCTCCCCACGGGGTGCACGACAGCCCAGCACCCTGGAGCTCCCTGGAGCCAGAGCGGGGATAAGCTTGGGCTGGGAAGGAGCAGAAAACCTTTCCCGCTAAACTCTGCGAACAGAAGCCACTGGAGCCCTCTTGTAAGAGGAGGGGGGAGTGCAGGGACGTTTGCAGCGTGTTTACTGGAGAAGTGCTCTAGGCAAGTGATGCTGGTCTCCGGGGAGAGGTTACTTGGTGGTGTTCTCCCCCAGTGGGATTTGGAGGAGCGTGGGAGACTGTTCCATGATGCGCACCAGCAGCTGGTCGATGTAGTTCTCCAGTTCCTGGATGTGTTCTTCCTTCTTGCTCAGCTCCTTCTCCCTCTGTAGCAGGAGCTGGATGAGTTCATCGTGGGTCAAGTGATAATACTTGGCAGACTGGTCCAGTACGGCGGGATCCTGTAGTAGAAACCGAGAGGAACATTCAGCAAGTCAAATGAAAACCACCGCTACCTTTAGTGTTTGCAAGACACAGCAACAACAAAGCAATCGTATTTTCTGTGTCTTCTTTCCAACTCTGACCTGATAAGCCCGAGACACCGCGCAGCTACCCCGTCCTGTCCTCACAGAGCACCTCTCCCCTGTGCCATGCAGCCAACCAGAAAAAGTGGAGACAGAACAACCACCCGACATCCAGGCTAACGCAGCCCCCTCCAGACGGCAACAGCTGACTGTGGAGCACTTCTACCAGCTGAATGAATCACTCGGTTTCCCCAAAGACTCTGCCAACAGTTAAAAATTAAGGGTGTGGGCACAAGGGAGCCCATTAGCTGGGCGTAACGAGGCTGCCATTAGCTACTCCCCACTTCTGGGGGCTCCCTCTTCCCCAGGCCATCAGCAGCAGGTCTGGATGATGGCAGGAGAAGAGAATTAAGAGCTGAAAAACCCTTCAGGAGGTCGCAGAGGATGAGAGCCCCGGGGGAGTCAGGTCTCCCAGCAGAGCTGGGGCTGCCACACACTGGAGCAGCGCAGGGGAGCAGGACCCAGACAGATCTCGCCCCAGAAAAGCTGAGATGCTCGTAACCCACAACACGAACTTCGATCAGGCGGCTACTGCACCCTCCACCTTTCACATCTTGTGCAAAAGCAGGAATTTGCTCACACGCTCTACAATAAAACCCCAAACCAAAGCAAGCAATGGGAGAATGATGGGGTGCGAAGATCCAGAGATCAGGTCATGGAGGAAGGAAGGAGGCCGGGCAATCAGGATCACAGATATCAGGGTTAATCCATGTTCTAGCTCCTCCACCACCAGTTTTCCACACCTCTGTCACCAACTATACAACACCTCAGAATCACAGAATCATCGAGGTTGGAAAAGACTTTGAAGATCCTCCAGTCCAACCATTAACCTCACACTGACCGTTCCCAACTCCACCAGATCCCTCAGCGCTGGGTCAACCCGACTCTTCAACCCCTCCAGGGATGGGGACTCCCCCCCTGCCCTGGGCAGCCCATTCCAACGCCCAACAACCCCTTCTGCAAAGAAATCCTTCCTAAGAGCCAGTCTGACCCTGCCCTGGCGCAGCTTGAGGCCATTCCCTCTTGGCCTGCCGCTGGTTCCTTGGCTCAAGAGACTCATCCCCCCTCTCTGCACCCTCCTTTCAGGCAGTTGCAGAGGGCCATGAGGTCTCCCCTCAGCCTCCTCTTCTCCACACTAAACCCCCCCAGTTCCCTCAGCCGCTCCCCATCACACCTGTGCTCCAGACCCTGCACCAGCTCCGTTGCCCTTCTCTGCACATGCTCGAGTCATTCAATGACCTTTTTGGAGTGAGGGGCCCAAAACTGAACCCACTCATTGAGGTGTGGCCTCACCAGTGCCGAGTCCAGGGGTAAGATCCCTTCCCTGTCCCTGCTGGCCACGCTAGTGCTGATACACCTCGAGCAGGTGGGAAGGCAGCTTTTCCCTCAGTGGTAGGTTCCTACCTTTAACTTCTTGGAGTCCGTTTTCTCCGGGTGAGAAGACGGGGCCACGGGCTGGACGCTGCTCGTGGTGACCGTCTTCAGCTTCTCCAGGCCGTTGCTCAGCGCAGTGGTCAGGCTGGACCTGTGCTGCTGCTTCTTCTCACTGGAGACCTCTTGCACCGCGGCGCTGATGGGTTTCACGGGGTGAGGACTGAGAAGAACAAAGAGGTTGGACAGTTAACACCCTCCCGAGCTGGGGAGCGACGCTGCTGGCTCTCCCTAGGGGTTTGATGGGGATGGGACCCACTTAGCAAATTTAAGCGGCTCCGCACAGATAAATCCTCTGCGTCTGGGTTGCTCAAAGCTCGCCTGCTCTGAGGAGGGAGAGGAGAGCCAGCGTCCCACAGCTCCAGCACCGTTCCCACCCAGAGGTGAGTTAAGGAGCCTCAGGAGACACAGAACACAACCCCGTGCCCACACCAAGAGGGCTGTGGGTCAAAACTCCCAGCTGCCAGGCGCTGGGGAAATTTAACCAAGATCCAACGTAAACAGAGGTTGCTACAGCCCAGAGGGGCATTTTGTTGCCCAGGAGCCCCCAGATGAATGTCTGGGGTCACCAGTGATGCTTCAGGGATGCTCCTGCACCACTGTGCCTCCGTTCCTGCACTGCCTCAGCCCAAGAGCCTGGACAACACCACAGAATTTGTCTCCCCTCCACTATCCAAAAGGGAACGCAAGGAGACTCTGTCTGAATGCACCTTCTGTGTCAGTTAGGAAGGGATTACATTTTCATTTATTTTTGCCTCACTCTTCACCCAAAAGTTTATTTCTGGGCTTAAAGTATGTTTGTTTTTCAGCGTGATGGAAAGAGAAGTGACCTGACACTACCTTCCTGCAGGGACCAGGCAGACCCTGGGGTGAGGAGATCATAAAATCTACCTGGGAGCTCTGCAAAGCCCCCGCACTCATCAGACGCAGCGGCCACCCCGCAAAGGGTGATGAACCCACCTGCTGGGAGGCCAAACACTGCTGCAGGGGAAGGGGGACATCTCGCTTGCAGTTCTTGAGCAAGACAGGCAAGCACAGTCTCTCCTCGCAAACAGGGACCTCAGGGTGTAGGCAGGACAGGTTGTGGGGGGAGGAATAACACCCCCAGTCACTGTGTGAGCCAGCAGCCAGGCTGAGACAGTCCCCCCTCAAGTCCAGCTTGTGCTGTAACTGCTCGACTGTGCTTTCATTCCGTTTCGAAAGCAGAAGGGGTGGATTTCAACCCTGCTCCAGGTGGTGGGTGAGGCTGGGAGCACCACAGGAAGCACCAGGTGAGCGGCCCAAGTCCTCAGGGCTGGTGGCCTCGTGCCTCGTCAGCAGTGACGGGCTCAGGAGGTACCCAGCAGCTTCCCCATCGTGCTGACAGGGCACGTCTCGAGTCCTCTTCAACCACAATGACGCCTCCTCTCATCCCCTCGCTAGGAGACGACAGCGACAGTAGCCACTGACCAGCTCCAACAAGCCAAAGGACGGCCAGAGCCGTCCACACACATGGACAGAGCCCAGGGCTCCTGCGCAGCTTGAAAAGATGGAGCAGGATCCCATGAACCTGAGCGGGAGTTCAGGGGTTGGAGAAGTCGCCGTTCTGCACATCAGCCTCAAGAATTCTCCACCCCGGCCCAAACCCTTCCCCTGCAGAGCTGCGAACACCGTGACGGCGCGTTACAAGCGGCCCCGCGGTTGGGTCCAGCGGTTGTCTGTTTGTTTCGACGTTAAGATGGGGTGAGGGCGAACCAGACCGGAGGCCGTGCAGAGATCCTGAAAAACTGTTCATTCCCGAGTCTTTTAAAAAACAGAAGTAATGACTTTGCTTGCTTGAACCGACGCTAGCCTCCTTCCTAGCCCAAAATGAGCGGGCTTTGCTGCAGGATCTGGGGAAGGCAGCTCTGCTACCACTGTAGCACTTCTACCGTTCCCCAAAACACAGTGTCTGGGAGGGACAGCAGCTGGGGAGCCGCCAGGATGGCTCATCACAGCCACACCTGAAGAGAAACAGTCCCAAATGCCACCGTGGCCTCACGCATCCCCGCGGCGTCCCCGCAGCCAGCCCAGAGACTAAGGCCAGCGTATGGCTGCAGAAGGGGGACACTGACACCCTGAAGCAAGAGGGCTGTAGGCTCTGGCTGGCCAACACGAACATTCAAACCACTTTAAACCTCTGAAAGGAACTTCTTTTGGAGCAAGGCCACTCTACGGAGTGCAAACCAGCAACAGCCTTGGGACAGCAGTGGGATAGCTCGGACGCGTTTTGAAAGCAGAGCGACATTTCCCATTGCACATCTTGGTCTCAGGCAGCCTTCAGCCCCATTGCCAGTGGGAAAACATTAATTTCTGCAGCGCTGGATGAGGTGTTTTTAAAAAATCCTTACCCCATTCTTTCCTGCTGAGAGGGTGGTGTGTGGGGGGCTCCTGCTGAGCAAAGTGGGGGCTCTGCCCCCCCAGAGAGGATCCAAAAGCAGGAGACACAGCTCTGCCTGCGTCCTGCCCCGGGACGGTCGGCACCGGGTGCTGCCAGGGCAGCAGAGGTTGCTTCACGCCTTTTCACAGTCACGTCTGAAGTCCTGCTGGATCTGCCGAGGAGCTGGACCTGGTTCCATCCACCGGTCGATGACTGTGAACTTGAGAGTAGTTGCTCACGCCGACAGCCTGCCTAATCCAGTCCTGCATCTCCAAGGGGAGATAAGTCTGTGATGAAGCTTAACACACGTTCAAGATGACACAGCTCAGGGTGAGGGGGGCCCAGCCCTGGCCCCTCTCTCTGAGCAAGCCTTGCTGGCTCACGGCACAGCTTTCACTGATGCTCCCGAGGTCACTGCTGAGCACAGTGGAAAAACTGGGGAGATTCCCTTACAGCAACTTGGAAATTAAGTCTTTACCAACTCACTAAAATGCTGCTCACAGAGAACAAATCCAATGAAATGAGTCTCTCTGGGGTAAGTTGCTGTGCCTGCAGCAGCACCTGAGGGCCAGACCTCTGTGGAGAAAGCATCTCCAGGAGGAAAGGGAATGACTGAGCTCGGGACCAGCAGCTCTTCTCCCAGGTCTGTCCATGGACGTGACAAGCCACACTCCAAGGGCTCCCTGAGGAACCCAGTCGGATCACAGACTGGCACGTGATTCAACCTGAAACCTCGTTTTTCAGAAGAGGACAACTCTGCTGCACTCCTGACATTGGGAAGGCACAAAGCAGCGTGTGCCAATACCACCTCGGACGTCCCCAGTCCTGTCACCTGGAAGTGCCACGATGTCACACGTCTGAGTTCCCGAGGGATGGGGAAGGAGCTGCACAACCCCTGGGCTCCTCCAAGGCGGCGGCGTCCCTGGGGCACTGTCACGGGCTGTCCTGTAGGTCCCACCTGTAGCAGGGGATGTGACCAGAGACGCCTTCCCAGTGGTGACGGCACCATCCTGCCCCTCCCCAGAGAGAGGAACTGGGACCCTCCATACACCCGAGCGTTGCAGCGGATGCTCCGAGCACCCGCCATACCCCAGCAGCAGCGCTGCAGGAGCGCGGGGAAGGATCTGCAGACGCAATCCCAACACGTGCTCTTCCGGGCTCCCAATTCCCCGGCTGCGTCTTCAAATCTGGCACACGAGCAGCTGTTCCAAGAGGACACAACCTCCCAGCTCGCTGTCACCGGGCCCTGCCCCAGCCAGCCTAGGCGGGAGGTGCTGCTGTCACTCTCATATACACAGCTACCACTTGCCATCTTGAACAAGGTGACCAGCAGAGAGCCACTCTGGCCACCGCAGAAGAGGACGTGGGACCCCACACCCGGTTGCCACCGCTCCCGAGGAGGGCACATAACCCCAGCACAGCCGACTCTCAATAATCCACACCAGGTACCAGCTCCTCCTGTATCTGTTGGAAGACACCTTTGTCTCAGCGAAGACTTAACGCCTACTCTAAGTTTAGTTTAAAGTCTTTCCTTTTTCCTTCACAGAATCAAAGAATCATCTGGATTGGAAAAGCCCTTGAAGATCCTCCAGCCCAACCATGAACCTCACCCTGACTGTTCCCAACTCCACCAGATCCCTCAGCGCTGGGTCAACCCGACTCTTCAACCCCTCCAGGGATGGGGACTCCCCCCCTGCCCTGGGCAGCCCATTCCAACGCCCAACAACCCCTTCTGCAAAGAAATCCTTCCTAAGAGCCAGTCTGACCCTGCCCTGGCGCAGCTTGAGGCCATTCCCTCTTGGCCTGCCGCTGGTTCCTTGGCTCAAGAGACTCATCCCCCCTCTCTGCACCCTCCTTTCAGGCAGTCGGAGAGGGCCATGAGGTCTCCCCTCAGCCTCCTCTTCTCCACACTAAACCCCCCCAGTTCCCTCAGCCGCTCCCATCACACCTGTGCTCCAGACCCTGCACCAGCTCCGTTGCCCTTCTCTGGACACGCTTGAGTCATTCAATGGCCTTTTTGGAGTGAGGGGCCCAAAACTGAACCCACTCATCGAGGGGCAGCCTCACCAGTGCCGAGTCCAGGGGTAATATCCCTTCCCTGTCCCTGCTGGCCACACTATGGCTGATACAAGCCAGGATACCATTGGCCTTCTTGGCCACCCAGGCACACTGCTGGCTCATGTCCTTCCACCTTTTTTCTACCATACCTTTTCTTTGTCTACGTGCCACTGACCATCCTAACAGGAGAAAATTCTAGGAAAGGCAAGCGTTGCCACGGGGACCCTGAAAAGGGCCTTTCCACCTTGTCTCTCTTCCCCCATGACAATTAGTCACATCTCCCCAATCTCACAAAGTACTGCAGAACCTCAGAGCCTTCCACAGAGACCTTGGTAACTCTTCAAAGGTTCTTCCATCACAGCAAGTATCCAAAACATCCGTGTTTTACAGGTAGCAAAACCAGAGTAGAGATGTTCAAGGACTTCTCAGGTGTGTTATGACAGAAGCCAGCACTGACACGATGCCCAGCTCTTAGCTCCAAGCCCACTTTCCTCCCACGAGCCAGTCAGCCCTTGGATGCGGTGGATGCGCAGTCAAGCCCAAAGATGACCATGAGCACATACTATTGACAGAGAGCCCTGGGACTATGCTTCTCTCATGGCCTAATTTTACCCTTTGGGATTGCAGGACACTTCTCTTTCCATGAAACACAACAAACATCAAAATATTCAGGAGGTTTCTGTATACCCTCTATCTGCAAATTTTTGAACAAGGTTATCTGTTGGAGGATGAATAATCCAATTCATGATTTGAGGATCTGGCCTCAATAAAGAAAAAAAAAATCAGCTAACAGACCCATCTCTTGCCAGTCTTTGCTCCCGAGGTCATTCTGCATGTCAAACCCATGCCTGAGCCAAGGAGGGATCCCCTTGCAGAAGGGCTGGAGCTCAGCTGAGTTCTGCTGTGCCCATCCTCCTGCCCTCTCTCTCCCCAGGGCCATGACCAATATTATTCTTGGGCCTTTATCGTTTCAGTGCTCCCAGGAAGCTCTTTCTTGAGCTTCTTTCACAGAAGTGAGGCTGATCAATCCCTGCTAGAAGACCCAGTCCCTGGGTAAACTCTAAGAGCTTGATCCGTGATACTCTGGGCAGAGTGAGCCCAGGACCGTCTTCTCCTGCCCAGGCAGACCAGGGGAAGGTGCACCAGGAAAACCAGATGAACTGAAGGACGTAGAGCAAGACTCCATGCCCGAAACTCAGCACCTTTCTCTGCTTCACGGCATTTCTACAAGCCCAAGACTGACCTGGGAGGAGGAGCAGCCCCTTCTTTCCTCTGCTGCACCACCACAGTCCCCCCCTTCCCATTCCCATTAGCTCCCGCTAAATCCCACTTGCTCCACAACCAATGGGCACCTTGGCAGGAGGAAGGGGAAATGGTATTTTGCCACCGCCCTGGTGAAACTAATTTTTTTTAATTTTTGGCTATGGAGAGAAGAAGTTTTAGTACCTGATGGTCATTTAAAAAGGAAAGAAACCAAAGCTGAATTAATGAAAAGGGAAGGGGCAGTAGCTGTGCACATGCCACGAAGGAACTCATGAGAGCATTAACAGCTGGAAACTCTCCTGGCAGGCATGGAAAAGGCACCTATTTTGCAAGCACAGGGAAGATGATGGAGCCAAAATTAGCATCGAGTGAAATGCGGATGCAGTTCTGCTGTGGTTGAATTTTCAGCTGGGGCAGGTCTTGGACGCTGTGAAGCGTTTGCCCTAGTTCAGGACAAACACGGGACACCAGTGGCCGTTCCCCGCCGTGATCCGAGAAAGCCAAGGCTGTTCAGGCTGGACTCTCTGGGACCACGGGAAGGTGAGGGAGAGAGGACCTGCAGCAACACGTAGAGCCGCCTCCTTGGGGTCAGCACAACCGTGAGCTGCTGCCCCCGAGCCGGGGTGCACTTATCGTCCCCCCTGCTGAGAGCAGAAGGGACGACGGGGTTCACCTTTACCAAATAACACCCCCTTCGCCTTCCCCGGAGTGCTCACCTGGTCGTCTGCTGGAAAAAGGGCTTCTCAGCTGGCTGTGTCTCCCTGGGCAAAACCACGAGCGCTGAAGCTTGTGTGTCACCGGACTGCGGCAAAGGGCAGGGCTGGGCGGCTGCGCGGCTGGTCGCGGCAGGGACCCCGCTGCTCGTGGGGCACGCGACAGGGGAAGGGAAATCAAACTGTTTAGGGTTAGTTGCAGCCACGAGGAAAGGGGTGGAGAAGGCCAAGGGCTGGCTGTCATGCAGGAAAGGAGCCTGGCCTAGCGGGTCCCTGGGGAGGTTAGTGGGCGGGAAGCCTTGCCCAAGGGCTTCCTCGAGGAGGTGGGTGAAGCTGAAGCCTCCCTGACCAAGCCTTTCGGGCAGCACAGCTCCAACGGGGAGGAGGGGGTCTGGTGGCTTCTCCACAAAGGGGTTGCTTGGGGCACTGGGGCTGAGCACCGCAGCAAAGGGATTTCTCGGGGCCGAAGTGTCCTGCTCGCACCTCTCCTCCGCCCTAGCTGGCTTCCAGAAATCGGCCTTCTTGAAGTCTATCCTGCTCTCTGACGAGCACCGACGCCACGGCCCCTGGGGCTCACTGGCGGGGGGGCTGCCCTGCTCTGCCTCCCGGGGAGGGCCGGCCACTGCCATGGGGGTGCAAGGCTCAAGCTGGCCTCCCGCTTGGCCGGTGGGGCCGGCCGCTGGCCCGTGCCGCCCCTCACCATCACCCCACACCGACTCCGGCTGGGATAGTCTCTCGCCACACGCTAACCTTTGGGGTCGTGCCGTCGGGCCGAGGCCCGCGGGGTGACCGGCTGCCTCCGGCTCTTCCAGAGCCGTCCAGAAGATTTCCAACTGGCCCGGGTCTAGCTTGGAAGGTGGGTTTAGTCGCGACGTACTGAGCTCCTCAGGGAACGGCTCCTGTTTGGAAGCCACCTCCCGCTCGGCCATCAGAGGAGATAAACCTGGCTGGCTCCAGCTCTCCTTCACACCCGACTGGCCTAAGCCGTCCAGGAAGAACTTCGATGGGCAAGTCTCAAACTGTTCAGCCGCATCTGTCTCATTCATCTCTGACCGTCCTTCCCCCAGAGAGATGTCCCCTCCTGCCAGCTCGCTACCTCCCACCTCCAAATTAGCTGCTGAGTCCGCAGCGGCAGATTCGGCATCTTCGGAGACTGGGAACTCACTCCCGGTTTCAGCTACGTCCGCTCCCAGTGTGGGTGGGCTGGGAGATGCCGGAACAGAGGGCTCGCTGCTCAGGCGGCTCCTCTGCAGCTCCACATCTGCTGTCGGGCCCTCTGCGTCTTCCCATGGCTCCTGGTTGCCTCGCTGCACATTGCAAGAATCCTCCTCCTCCTCGCCATCCCCTCCGCCGCCCGCGGCTGCGAACCACCTCGGAGGTTTGGGGGGCGGTGCAGCCGAGCTGGTTGCCATCTCCTCCCTCTCTCGGGTTCCTGTCCACGGAGAGAGGATGACGTGCCTCTCGCGAATGTCCGAGCTGAGTTTTACGCGGCTTTCGCTGGCCTCGAGCCGCATGCTCGCCTGGAGCCGGTAGACCGAAGTCCGTATGTCGAACGTTTCCTCCTCACTACCGGCACCCTGGGGTTCCATCCCTGGCTCGGGGGCCACTGGGAACCGTCGTGAGGCCACATCTGCAAGCACCCGCGGGGGCACGGCTGCCACGTTGCTGCCTGCTAGGGTTTCGGAGGCGAGCTCGGGGCTGAAGGTGCTTCTGGGCAACACGCAAGCGGCAGCGTGAGATCCGTTTTTTGCATCGAAGGCGCCTTCGCTGAGGAAGGCTGGTCGTGGGCTGAACGCGCTCTCCTGACTCCCGCGCTCCTGCTCAGCCACGCTCTGGGTGCTCTCCGACAGGTCAGGAGCAGTTTCAGTGGCTATGGTCATCCATCCATTTGTCCCTGCACTAGAGGGTTCCTCCTCATTGATGTCCCCTTCCTCCCTAGCACTCTTTTCAGCAGTTGGTGGTGTTGAAGCCTCTTTTTCTCCTGGATTTCCCACTGCAAAGGCGGCTGTCCAAACTGTGGGCGTGCTGCTTTTCCTCCTCCTTCCCATCGACCCCGCAGACACAGGGCTCAGCACATCCTCTATCACGGTCGCTTCCTGGGTTGTGCTCACCAAGTTTGCCCCCACATCTAAACCAGAGAAATTTGTCCAAGACCGTAGAGTTGTGGGCATTTCACCGCCGATTTGTGAATCAGCCTTTTCAAAGACCTTTGTCCCTTTCTCGCGAGGCGGTTCGGCTGATCTTTCTGTTGGGCTGGCTGCATCGGGATCGTCGATGAAAGCCATGCCCTCCGCCACCACCGAAGCGAAGAAGTTTTCCTTCTTCAGTTCTGGTTTGAGCCTGCTCGTTGCAAAGGCATCAAAGGTATCGTCCCACTCCGAGAGAGGAGGAGGAGGGACGGCGGGTTTCTCATCCGGAGGAGGAAGGTCTCCTTGTGATGGGGGAGTAGTTTCTGGAACGGGGACACAAACGCTTTTGGCTGGAGATTCCCCCTCCGGGTCTTTTTGTCTTAGGGAGGCAGAGGGACTGCAATCCTCAGAGGAATAAAAGTTCCCAGCGACCTCTGTTGATGCATGCGGCCCAGACGGGAAACTAGAGAAAAAGTGAGTAGGTGAAGGAGAATTTAGTACCTGGTCAGCGAGGAGGTCCTCAAAGAAAGGATTGCTCTGCAGGGAGTTGAGGAATGGGTTGGTAGGGGACAAGCATCCGGACTGACTGTCTCCAATAGCGGGAGAGAGGTTAGCGCTCGGCATGCTAGCGAGATGGGCTACAGCGGCAGGAGGAAACTGGGCAGGGGAGCAGGGAGGAAAATGAGAAGGAGCATCTGAGCTGGTTTCTACCTGAGGAGACACTTCCAGGCTGTGGAGGGAAGACAAAACAGTCCTCCTGGTTAATGCTGTGACAGTGCTGTAAGCATACACCACACACACTACAAACGCTTCGGTTCAAAGCAATGCAATGATCAAATACATACTCATCTCTCTTGTTAGGCAGAGCAATGATTATGGAGTCAAGGCATGGAAAGGGCATGCACGACAAAAAGGGAAGGGCAGCCCTTCTTCTAGAACAGTCCTCACAATGTCCCCTTTCTGCCTTAGCAAGCCCTAAGGCTCAGCAGCCCGAGAGGTGTTGCCCACCTCCTGCAGCCCAATGACTCGGCTCATTTTTTTTTGTCCCAACGCTCCAAGGAGCCGTAGATCAGGATACCTGAGCCAGTAAGAGCACGCAGGACTGAGTCTCTCCCAGTTTACCCCAGTGCCTCGTTACTTGTTCGGCAACATTATCAGGATGCCAGCAGACGCGGTGCTCCCTCTTGCACAGGAGGGAGGGTAGCGTGGCTGCGGGCGGCCGAGGAACAAGAGCTGAGCAGGAGGGAGCACGCGGCCAGGATGTGGCTCTGGCTCCACGCTCCGCTCTGCCCACACGCCCTTGGTCACGTCACTTCTGGCCTGAGATGCCTGAACCCCCACAGGGGACCCCAAGGAGGAGGAAAGGATTCAGCACACCTCAAATTCAGATTGTCAGTCTCACTCCTGCACCTCACCCCGAGCTGGGGGTGTCCCTCTGAGGGACTACACTGACCTTTCCTTGGGATTTCATTGATCTTCCTTTGGGAACTCCTCCAGCAACAAGCATCACCCCACCCCCAGGGAAGACTTGCTGCCCATCCTGGAGGATTTCACATCACCCCAACCACCACATTCCCTCCTCCCAAGCTCCCCATCCCCTTGCTCCAGCCCTGCCAGGAGCAACCCTGTCCCCCAAGATGGGGGCACCCGTCACCGGCGACTGCATCGGCCACAACAGCCAAGCTTCAAAGAGACCCTGGTCTTGGTTTGGGAGAAATACAGACATTGATCAGCCAGCACTGGGCATATCAAAGTTTAATGAGGAACGAATAAAGTAATTGCTTTGCCAATATGCACGGGGTACGTCCAGCCCTGGGGCTACATCTCGGTATTTCCCTGCCTCACCCGAGCTGCTGGGAGGGGTCACAGGCGGCGCGGAAGATCACGGTCAATGCGCTGTCAAACAGCAAACAACTCTTTTCATCTGTTATTATGGATGTCACGAAAAACCTTAGACACGTTTTAAAGCGCAAAAATGCCATCTTGAGGCAAAAGTTAAGGATGGGTGAAGGTGCAGCCAGCATCAGTTGCTTTTAAAGCAGGCAGGGTTATGTGCCAGCAGCGTACCTTGGGCCGTGAGCGATGGATGGACAGGCAGGAGCCTGCACACACCGCAGCAGCGCGGTAGGACCCACTTCTCCCCATTCGTAGCAGCTTCAAAACCCACCTCATGCATCATCTTCTGAGCAGCCACCTTGGAAAGGTGCCTAGTTACGCAATCGATGCCACCAAAGTCCCCCCCATCCTGGTTTTTAGGTAGGTAACACACACAGCAAGCGGCCAGGCACAACGGGCTCAAGTCCAGCACCCGTCACACGCTACACCAGATACTCCATAGCAGAACTAGGAATTCAGGCACAAAAAAAGCCCTGAAACCTTCGTTTTCACTCAGACCTGCGGGCAGAGACAGCTCATGGGTGCCCTCTCCTGCTGTCACTAAGCAGCAGTGGGGGCCGTGGCGCAGGTGCCCATCCCTGTCCCTGCACAGCCCGGCCACGCTCTGCTGTGTCCCATGGGTGGAAAACCCACTGCAGGCAGACGAGCACGCAGCTCCACTGAAGACAAACTGAGCAGCCCAGCTCGTCCTGGGTGTTTTGAATCACAGAATCATCAAGGTTGGAAAAGCCCTTGAAGATCCTGCAGTCCAACCATTAACCTCACACTGACCGTTCCCAACTCCACCAGATCCCTCAGCGCTGGGTCAACCCGACTCTTCAACCCCTCCAGGGGTGGGGACTCCCCCCCTGCCCTGGGCAGCCCATTCCAACGCCCAACAACCCCTTCTGCAAAGAAATCCTTCCTAAGAGCCAGTCTGACCCTGCCCTGGCGCAGCTTGAGGCCATTCCCTCTTGGCCTGCCGCTGGTTCCTTGGCTCAAGAGACTCAGCCCCCCTCTCTGCACCCTCCTTTCAGGGAGTTGTAGAGGGTGATGAGGTCTCCCCTCAGCCTCCTCTTCTCCAGACTAAACTATTTTGAGCTCTCAGTGAGCCCAGAAAACCTCCAGGAGAAGTGATGAGAGATGCTGACGGGGAAGGTGACAGCCCTTCAGGCACAAACCACCCCAGAGAGACCAGCAGCCGCTCTCTGCTCAGCAGCCACCCTCTCCGGACACCCACTCTCCAGGTGGTTGGGGTGCTCTGAACACTGCCTCCAGCACTCCAGACCCACACTAGGCAGCCATGCTGTAAAAGACCAGCCCTGGGGCAGCAGTGGCACAGAACGACAGCATTTGCTCCAGGAGACAGGGCAGCCCAGCTCTCCGTCACCGTTGGCCATCCCAAAGGTCTCCAGGCCATGGCTCATATTGACAGACCCTCAATTCTTCCCATTTCCTGAATGCAGAGAGATGTCTGCAGCTGCCGGGTGGCTCCACACTCCTCAGCCAAACACATATGCTGGAGCACAGGCTCCTGTTCGCTGCCACTTGCTGTAAATTGACCTTTTTTTTTTTCCCTAATTGCCCTCAAATTTAAGCTCTCCAGAAGAGGAGCACAGCTGCCCACAACCCCTAGTCCAGCTGGGTGAGTTCAAAAGATCCACAAATAGGTTTTATCTGTGGTGGAACAGGGCAAAACACGGCAAATTTTCCTTTCCAGCTGGGAAGGGAAGGTGACAAGACCCAAGTTGAAACCCCACCATCTCAGGGTGGCTGCAAACAGCACTCGCCGCTGCCTCCGCTTGCTCCTGCGATCGCTGCTTCTCGCTGGCACTTCCTTTAATGTTTTGGTCCGGATTAAAATCGCTCAGTTGTGATTCTGTTTAAACAGCATTTAGTGCTGAGTATGAGCAACTGAGGCCTGATCCAGCCAGCTCTGCTAGGCTCTAGCACTAAATGGCTACAGAGCATTAATCAGCTGCAGGCTCCTAATGACTGCACGTTGCTAACGACCTTCACAGCTGCCAGAAGGCTGAGTGGTTGAAGTTGCTTCCCCAGGGGATGGCTGATGCCCAGAGCAGCCCCCTCGCCCAGGCAGGCGTGATGGGCAGTGCCCCAAACTGCACTGATCCCCACCTGCATGGGTGGAGGAACAGCTTCAAGGTCTCTTCAAACCCACCCAAAATAACTCTGTCTTCCTTCCCCAAGTCATGATGGGGCTCACGGGGTGCTGGATCTCTGAGAAAGAGCCGCTCTCGGCCACGCCAGCAAGCTGGTCCAGGCTCCAAACTGTGGCCTGTGAGGTCTGGGCCCCCAGGAATCACAATGGTCGCCCCCAACTGCCCCGTGCCCCTCGTGAACAGTGTCAGGATGCCACAAAATGAACTTTGCCTGGGAAACAAGGTGGGTGAACATGAATATTTTCTTGCAGGGAAGAAAACCAGAAGCCATGTAGCTTCTGGCTCCAGTGCAGGACCCAAATCTCTCCCCTGCCAGGCAGCAGTCCCGCATCATCCTCCAGCAACATGTGCAGCCCAAGCCAAGATAAAGATATAAAGACTGAACTTAAATCCATCTTTTTTTGTCAGATTCCGGTTTTCCTCCTCCAAAACCCCCTAGTGAAGTTCCCTTTTTGCTGCCGGGACCCACTGGGACCCACTGGGGCTTGCTCAGGGGCTGCACAAACCTCTCCCAGCCGCAAACTCCTGGCAGCAGAGCCCGTGTCTTTCCCCTGGGTTTTCAAAGCACCAATTGCACCGTCACCATTCAATTCCTTTCCTCAGGACAAGCATCCCCTGCACTGGTTACCAGCCTGGCACTGGCAGCAGACCTGCTCTCCCCACAAAAAACCCTGTTTCCCCTCTCTGATGAAGGATGCTGGAAGCGCTCAGCAAAACCAAGGAGCCGAGGACGGCGTATTCCTCTAGAGGGAAACCTCGGCTTGTAGCAGCCTGATTGAAGATCTTTGCTGCATTGAAACGCTGACTCACCCTCCTCCTCCTCCCCTACCCCAGCACACAGCTCCGCCAGCCAAAATAAATAGCGGGTACCTTTCTGCCCTCATTTATTTGTTTGGCAGCACTTCACAGACGCGTTTTAGCCTCTCAGCAGAAAAAAAAAAAAAAGGAAAATAAAATATTGCTGAGCAACCCCCTGATGGAAAGTCTATTTGAAACAGCTTGTTCAATGCAGGGAGATTTTTTCCCTACAGATCGCAGCCTGAATTTCAGGCTGAAGGCAGCCGCCCCAGTTCCGCAGTCACAGAGCACCATCCCCAGCCATCGCAGCCCATCTGCAAGAGGGTGGGTAACTCTGCACTGTGGAGATAAAGGAAACAGCACATGCGCTGAAAAAGTGGGAGTTTGGGGAGGGCAGGGCTCAAATCCAGCCATAACGTGCCAAGGTTAAGAGCTGCGCTCAAGCTCGAGTGGAAAATCCCTCCTAGGAGGGCTGGATCCAGGGGAGGGCCCTGACCCCACCGCTCACAAGCTGCTTTTTGCACCATTTCCCCGCGGGGCTTGTCGCGAGCAAGGCGGGAAGGGTGGAAAACCAGCAGGACCAGGGTGCCAGAGGGCCCGGCAGCAGCTTCAAAGCCTGGCAGAGATCAGGAATTTCCTCCCACCAGCATGAGCAGGGCAGGATTTGTGCAGAAGGGGGTTGGGAAGAGATGGGTATGGCAGCCTGGGACATTTTTTTACAGGGTGGGAACCCAAGTGGGAAGGAGTAAGAGAATATACGCAAATACTGCTTTTAAATAGCAATTTTGGAGGGGAAAGCAAGGGGTTTAGCTCTCTGTGCTATAACCACTTTGCTTTCCCCTCGGTCCTCACCTGCTCATCATCCCAGTTAAAACAGACAAGTCCTGCTTTATAGAGATTTTCTCCAAAACCACGGGAATTAAAAACAAAATAGCAAAGAGAGAATCTGGGCAGTAGGAGTCCAGGTAGAGGCAACCTGCCAACCCCAATACCCGCTTTTAGGGGTGAGAGTGGGGCTGTGCTTTACCTGGAGAGCTACAAAGCAGATTTGTTTCACCAGGGCTGAGCTGGTCCCAGCTTAGGATCCAACTCACCACCCTGCTTCATGTCCATCCCTGGGAAATGCAGGTTTAGCAGGCAAAAGGAAGGCAGAGGCATTTGAAGAGCCATTTTTCACCCTTGCAGGCTCCCCGCACTCCTCACGCCAGAGGGAAAACATCCAGCTTCCTTCCCTGATCATTTTGACCCTGTGCCTGATCCAACGCAGACGCGCAGCTCTGCGATGCGCCCCTGACAGCTCCCGCGATGGACTCACCCGCAGTGTCACCGTTATCCGTGGTTCTCACACCACGGTGCTCCTCTTCATCAAACTCTGCAGCCTCTCAGGTTCTCTGCTCTGGAATTCCCCGTTAACGGTGCGTTGGAGGGGGCTGTCACACACAGCGGTGCTCAATCCCACCGACAAGCTCACCCGGCCCACCTGTGCCGCTCCCCACCGCCAGCCTGTCCGAGGACCACGTTCCAATTGTTCCAAACCTTCCTCCCATTTCCAGCATTTAGGAAATGTACTTTTTAGGAGTATGTGATGAAGAAGGAGGAATTCGGGTCAGTATTTGGCCTCACTGCTGGATATAAGGGTATGGACTATGGGAAGGGGAGGTGACAACCATGGTGTGGAGTGATTTTACATTTTCCCCCCATGAAAGCAGCAGAGGGAAAGGGTTTTAACCTGTAAATGCCACTAATGCAATTATTTTTACAAGAGAGAGCGCAATTTCTCTTTTTTCCTACTGCCAAGCATGAGATGCAGCCTCATTTTATCACCCCAATTCACGCCACAAAAAGCAGGACCTGTGGAGCTCTGATAACGCTGTCGGAAACCCTGAAAATAGTTAAACCAATTGTTTTAGCCCCAGGCCTTGCCTCAAATAAACCTGCTGAGCTTCTTCCTTACATACAACCCTTGACCACACAACCTTAAAAACAACAAACCCAAAACAGTCTTTTATTCAGGTCTCCAAAGAGCAAACACTATCTTCCTACTGCTTCCATTCAAGCCAGTATCAAAGCCCAGTAGCCGCCACGGATTAGCAAAGCCAGGACTGAAAAGCACAGCCTTTGGGACCTGCTTCCTTGTCAAGAGTCAGCAAACAAACATGTGTAAATAAGGGCTGAAGGCAGAAATATCCAGCCCTCTCCCCGGGTAAGAGCACGGACAGGTTTGCAGCTTGCAGGGCAGCGCCAGCTCGTGCTCGCTTGCCAATGGCTCAGCAGAAAAACAGAACAGAAAACCTTTTTATAAAGCTGAAGTTAAAACCAGCCAAAAGTCAGCGGCTTCCTTATTTTAGAAAGGGTGCGGTTTTGCAAGAGCAAGTGGTTAAAGACAAGTTCTGCCAAACTCGTCTTAGCTGGAGGCTAATTTAATCCTTAACTGTAAAGGCTCTTTCAATTACAGACTTTTTAACTAATTTTTTGGTCTTGAAAAGCTGACTGCTTTTGATGCTCTTTCCCCAAGTTCAGCTTCGGATGAAACTTGACCTATCCATGATGGAAAAAAGGGTGAGAAGATGCTGCTGGCTCAGCTGATAGGAGCCACAAAGCTGCAGTTTCCAGAATCAGGAAAGCGGGAGGGAAAAAAATCCTTTCTGCGGGTAAGTCAAAGACTTAAAAGTGCCCAAATTCAGAGGCTGGTTCTCTCTACAAAGCAAAGGTTAATCCATCTTCAGCTCCAGAAGTTACACTGGTGACTGAATAGCTCCTCCAGATGCAGGTGGACACCCACAGAACACCCACCGATAAGTGCTGCTGACCTGGGAGACCATACACATCCCATTATCACAACAGAGAGGGCACCAGCCCGTATGTTCAACCTGACACCATCAAGACCTAGGAAGCTCTTCAACAGCTTTGCCATGAATCAGGGGCATGGTCCCCAAGGTCATTTAGTGTAAGGAAGGAGAATAAAAATCAGAAAAGTTGAAGTTCTGTATAATTAGAATAAGTAACAACATAGTAATTAATGGGCAGAAAAAATGAAGAACCAGGAGAGCCAGACTAGAGACGGTCCATCTCCCCGTGATGATGGAGAGGCCATTTTTGCATTTAATGAGCCCAGTCACTGCCTCCCACCGCCCAGCTGGGGCCATGTCTAGGACAAACACTTCTTGTAACGTTCCCCAAAGCCCATCGCCCTGGTCCCCGAAGCCCCAGTCGCTGGGCTTCCCCCTCCCAGCCAGGCAGCTCTAGCACTTCAGCATCCTCCATTCGAGACTTCCTCTACTGTCTAACTTAAATCCCCCTTGCTACAGTTTAAACTCATTACTTCCCATTTTCAAATTGCAAACTGCAATTAAAGCTCATTCAGATGCTTAGAAACACCCCAAAAAGGGGCCCCTGTGAAGTCATTCCCTCCAAGCCAAGCGATTCCTATTTTGGGGAGAGAAAACCCCAGGCAGAGGAGCTGCTGCCGCACGGCTCATCCAAGTTTCTCCTCACAAGACAGCCGCCTGCGGACGGGGTCCTCGGCACGCCACGGCAAACCGACTCGAAGCAAAGCTTAGCTTCAGCTCAGCTTGAAATTAAACTGTGAGCACTGAAGCAGATTTAAAAAACCACAGAGTGAAAACCCTCTGGGAAAGGCATAACGCTGGGAATGGGTCCAGCAGCTGTCATTTAAAAAAAGAAAGGCAGAGGGTTGTACGAAACCAGTGGCGTTTAAGGGCACCTCTGCTCTGATTATCCGCTGGGTTGGATGCTCCAGCTGATCCAACGTCCCTGCCTTGAAAACAGCCGCGTCCCTCAGAGGAGCAGCGCAGGCACAGCTCACCCGGCAGGCTGTAACGCACGGCCCGTGTCTGCCTCCTTCCTAGAACTGCAAAGCAGGAGGAAACCTGCAGGTTTCTCACCCGTGCAGGGAGGCAAAGGCTCCAGAGGGCTTCTCCCATCCCGTGCCTACGGCGTAGGCTCTCGGCGCTTCGCTGGCTGGCTCGGGGCAGCTTGGGGAGCCACTGCTTGAATATAGCAGGATTTTTTATGGGTTTATTTTTCATACGGTATCTTTTCTATTCTAAATCAAACAGCAGGTTTATCATGGCAAAACGGAAAAAAAAAATTAAAAGAACAATCTTGAGTGGTAATATTCTGGTGTTAATCACATCATTCAGAGATCAGAGTCCTTTAGTCTCCTCCAGAAACAAACTTTGCACTGGGACGTGACACCAAGAAACTGCTGGGGTTTCGAGTCCCCTGGAAATGAAAGACAGTCCCAGGATGTCACGTTTGTCCCTCCTGCTGCCGGAGCAGCTCGAGGACAGAGAGCCCACACCCTGCCTGGTCCTCCCCTTCCCCATCAGCCTTCACGCCCCAGGGAAAGGCTTCGGGGGGAAGGAGCTCCAGGCCCTGCGAGATGGGGGACTGGTGCCTCAGGGGAGCAGCTCCCCACCTGCCTCGGGCAGGACTGAGCCTCCCCAGCCCTCGCAGCTCCTCTCCCACCCTCATGCCTCTCGCGGGACCACAGGTGCCATGCGGCACAAGGACACGTGGCCTCGGGTCACGGGGAAGGGAGGTGGCAGCACGTTCTTGCCTCCCGTTGGCCCTAAGAACCATGACATCTGGCGGGGTGAGGAGAGGAGCACTTCTGGGGTGCCCCCTGCTCTGAAGCCACTTATGCCCAAGCAGCACTTTAAAATCAGTTTAACCCGTGGGGGAACCTGGTTAGGTTGAATAAACCATGAGTGCCCTCCTCATTAAAGGAGGCTTAGACTGAATTAAAACCCTTCTGCTTGATAAATTAGGTTAAAGTCAGCCCAGATTAGAAAATCCTTATAATAAATCAACCCTGTAGATTCAACCAGCTCTCAACTGCTGCTAGTTATTTTCTCGGGCTGCTTTTAACCCCGTTTTCTCCCTCTCACCAGCTCTCGGTTGACCTCTGGACCCCCAGCTCAGTTGCCGGGGACTACGGGGACGGACATGGGTGATGCACCGTCGCGATAAAGCCGGCACAGAAACAGCACGAACCCCATGTTTTGTGCACCACAAATACAGGGCTGAGGATTTGGAGGGATGAATCATCACACAAAGCGAGAACAATTAGAGATTCATAATCGGGAGAGGGGAAAGCTGGGGTGGGAGGGGAAGAGGAAAGAGCAGGGCTGGGATTAGTTACTTCAGAAATATTAATAATATCTCAAGTTACCAAAGTGCTGCACCCCCAGACCGGACCAGCGAGGTTAATAAAAAAATGCAGTTACATGTCACCGTGTCCCACATCCCACACTGACTGCCAGGGAAGCTTTTTTAGCTAATTAAAGGATAACGATCCTTTATTTTGAGGCCACAAAAACACTTGGCAGGACCACGCTGAGCCTCACCTCTGCAGAGGGAAACGTCCCCCTCTCCATGAAGGGGATCCCTCCCTTCCGCAACCGGGAAACACGACCCAGGAGGGCAAATGGAGTTGGTTTGTGGCAGAAGCCAGGGGAGGATCCAGGAAAAATCACCCTCCCTTCGAGAGATTTAAGACCAAGGAAGCATTTCTCCCGCTATCATCTTCTCTGAGCAATGGGGACCGGCCCTCTGCTGACGCTGGAGAGCATTTAACAGTGCAGCCATTGGAGACGGGAGGCTGGGGCAGCTAGTTAATGGCCTAGACGTCACCACCCCCATTTCACTGACCTGGGTTTCTGAGGGGACTCTTTGGGCTCCTTTGAACCGAACCAGCCACTGGTTTTATTCCTCTCATCTCCCCCTGCTGTCGCGTGGACGGACGAGCCGTGGGAGGGTCCCACTTTCTCCCCCTGGCCTTTGCTCCCCGCGTCACTCTTGTTGCCCCCATGGTGGAAGAGGCCGCCCTTCGCTTTCTTGTCTTCCTTCCTCGTTTCCTCAGGTGGTTTGTCCTTTGTCGTCTCCACGGAGAAGACCATGGGTATTGCAGCTTGAGTCGGCTTGTTCTCTAAGCGACTGTTTTCTTCCATCTTGGCTCTGCCCAGATGGTTACTGAGAGTGACGGCTTTCGTGGAGACCTTGAGCTCTTCTTGCAAGGCTAAGCTCGGAGGAGACGGGATGAACCTCGGCTCGTCTCTTTGCTGCGTCCTCTCAAAGTTGCTGACCCCCCAAGGCACCTCGTGGGGGTTGGGAGGGAGGGGGACGAAGCCGAAGCCCTCCTCCGACCCTCTGGGGACACTGGGCACCGCCAGCGGCGCAGAGCTCTGTGGGACAGACATGGGGCTCTTTGGTGCAGGCTCGTCGCTGTAAACGTGGCTCCCGTTGATGCAGAGGGAAGAGTGGGACACAGGATCGTTCTTTGGCTTCAGGCTTTGGATTGCTTTGGGCTCCAGGACCGGGCTGACTTGGGAGACATCGTCACTGAATGCTCTCTTGTGGGTCAGCTTTGGAGATGGCAAGTAGTCTTTCACTGGGGGGAAATAAAACACAAAACAGAGGCGAGGACGTCTGAGTAACAGGCACAGGTACAACAAGTATCGTTATCTTCTACTTGCAAACACTACAGAGATGTATGAAATCATACCAGCTTTCTCCCTCCCAGGCTCTACCAGATTATAATTAAACTACCAGAAATGCAAAGCACGGTCACAAGTATGTGGCTATACAGGCTACACGATACTCTCCCCGAGTGCATCACCTCCCACTGCAGGATCCGGAGAGGAGCCTCTGTAAGATGACAAACCCCTTGTCTGAAAGGATCTGAGATCCGAGAATAAATGCAAGAAACTACCCAGGAGCTACTTAAAGGGCTTATGCTTCCGTGTGACTTAAGAATTTGCATTGAATAAAAGATGAGGAGCCTCTGAGCTCCGCTCCGACAGGCCGGGCTGTTCCTCCGCGTGATATAAGCCAGGAAGGTCCAGCTCCTGCTTCTCCCTCCCACTGCCTGACCCTGTGGCTACTGCTAACACTCAAATTTTTGGGGTTACATGGAGAGCTCGGTGAGAACTGCCTGGACTTCGGGTGAGAGGCAGCTGCTCTCCCCTCCTAGCTGATGCTGTCTCCTTCATGACGACGCCAGGACAGTGGGCCAGAGCAGTGACTCCACTCACTCTCCGGCCACATATGGGAACATCACCCAGCAGAAACTGAGAGGCATCACGTGGCTTCAGCAGCACGGTGAGAAGCAACACGTACCCAGGGACTCCCACCCAATAGGGGAATTTGCTGTCTCCAGCCAATTAAACCATTTAATTATATATTTTGTTTTCAAGGGACAGCGAGAATTAATTCACTACAAGGGCCTTTTTTGTTTGCAAATCGCCGCTCTCTGAGCACCAAGAGTTCAGATTGTTTTAATCACCAGGAACCGGCCACTGTTTCAGCTTTGCCTCCAAGCTGGAGGCGTCTTGTTAGACAATCAGGCAGCAGCAACGTGCTCTGTGTCGCCCAGTTTTTCCCAGGGTCTTTACTGCTACAAATTGGTGTTAGCGACCTGCTTTTCGGGGGCAAAGAAACGGTCCTAAGGAGCCCGAGGAGCCCATGAGCTCGTGGTGCGCTGCAGGGAGCACACACGGCGTCAGTGTAAGTCAGGCTGTTTGTATGCAGGCTCAGCATAAAAAATAAAATGTTAAGATGTCTCTCCTCGTTCTGGCAAGCACGTTACTGCCAGCACACAGAAGGTCTCGGCGGGTTTGTGCAGGACGCTGCTTCTTAGGTAAGCAATTAGTTAACAGATTTGCAGGAAAACCTCAACAGTCCCTTATAAAGGGGAAAAAAAAAAGGTTGGGGGGGGGAGGAATTAAAACTGTTATCCTCTTACCAGAGCGCTCTGTGGACAGACTGCTGTGTCTGCTCGGGGATTTGGTTACCTCAGGAACATTTGCGGCCAAGCTCAGGCTGGCAGAAGAGATGGTACTGTCAGATCCCAGGGAGGTGTTGGACTGCGTCAGGGACGACTTGCGCAGCTTGTTCTTCAGGAAGAAGCCCTTGACTTTGGACTTCTTGCCTCCAATGTCGTAGTCATCCTCCATGTCGAGGGCGCCCATGCTGCTGGGAATGATGGCAGAGGCCGACTCCAAGTTGTATTTCTTCTTGCCTTTCACCTTGTCCTTCAGCTTGCCGAAGGGCGACCGCGGCTTGTCCTTCATGGACAGGTCGAACATGCTGGCCGTGAGGTTGTTGCGTGTGAACTGGATGCTCACCAGGATCTCACCACGCTCCTTCTCCTTCTTCCCAGCCTTGGAATGGAGCTTGTACCACCTGGAGCCAGAGAGGAAAGAAAAGGAAAGGCCTCTCCGTCATTTCCAAGAGCCACGAGCCAGGAAGACCTTGGGGAGGATGGGTGGGAGCTGGCACAAGTGCCCCAGAAGTCACCAAAGACCTGAGTCAGAGAGCAGACCCCTCCCTGAACCGCAGCGGCTTTGTAAGAGCTGTGTCTCCAGCCTTGTCCTAATACTAAATACTAAATTTTAAATACTGCCCTCCCAGTAAATAACCTGGCAAATGCCATCTCGCTCACCCCGGCATCAGATACCGCTGTTCGTTTCAGGGGAAAGTTACTGGTGGCCGAATTTTTGTACGGTCAGTTGATACGTTGCTCTGAGCCCGTGTTTAAAAAAAGACGGTGCTTTGTGCTTGCGTTTTAAATATTCAAGAGCCAGTGACTCAGAACAAATCCTTTCAAGTCAGAGACAGTACCGTAATGGCAAAGGCACTCAACAACATTCATTAAAATAAATTTATGTCAGACCTTCTGTGCCTCACCCTAAATAAAGATGCTGAAGTTTGCCTAGAAGTGTCCTTGCATCAAGCCTTTAGAGGATGCTGCATCCCGGGAGCTCTTTATGGGCAGGAGAAGCTGCCATGCAGCACCTACCCTATCTAACTCAACCCCACCTTACCCAGGTTACTGGATTTTGGGGAAATATCTGCATTCCAGCCTGCAGTACAGCTCTGGGATCTGCGATGACCTGATGTGATGGTGGAGGACACAGCACACCTGTAAATCCATCACCTTCCCCTCCTCTAAATCCCTTAATTCTGCTGAAATGTCTAAAATTGGAGGCAGCCAGAAGCTTGAGCTGAGGAGAAAAAAAGGACTTGACTTTAACACCCCTCGTGCCAGTTGCCAAAGCCCAGCACCATGCCGTGAGGGCTGCTGAGAGCTCCCAAACGAGATATTGGCTGTAAACACCAGCACAAAGGCCTCACCTGCCTCTGCAGGAGGTTACTGGGGAATGCTCCCTGCTGCCCTGCCCCAGACACAACCCCTAACGCAAATGCTCCGTAGCTTTGCACACAGAGATAGAAGGAGCATGGGAAATGCCTCCAAAACATTCACTGCACAAGGAAAAAAAACCTCCCAACCTCCAGTTAGGGCCCAAACCTTGCGCAGGGAACAGCCTGAACACTGGCAGGTGCCACAAACTGTTCATAAACAAGAAACTGTTGGTAAAGAGGATGTCTCAGACAACTCGAGGGGGATGCCCTGGGGGGGGGGAAGTGGGGGGGGGGAAGTGGAGCGAGCTCTGCAGAGAGGGGGTGGTGGACCGTTTCTCTCCCCCTCCCTCCTCTGTTGTTGCCCAGAGAGAGAACTTGCCTCTCTGTGCAGGTACAAGCCAGAGAAAATAAGAACCTTCTGGAACAACCTACTGCGCAGGCATAAGACTATATAAAGGCAACACCCCATGTGTGTCTTTGTCAACGCACCACCTACAGACCACACTGGCTACTCTGTGACAACACGGGATCCAAGGATGGTGATTTCCCCTTTTCCTATCCCATCCTCCTCTCTTCTCCTTCCTCTTTCTGCTCTCTCTCTTTCTTACATATATTCATGTGTATAAGCTTTGTAGGAGTTGAATTGCAATTGGTTGATCAGTGACCGGTTATTAGGAAAATAGTCTCATCTCCAAAGTGCCTTTATTCGTTCTCAGGACGTTTATCAGTTGACTGTTGCCATTTACTCACTAAAATAGTCAGTTAATAAAGTCACCAGCACAATTGTTCCTTGGAGTCCTTGTGGTGACTTGACTGGCTCTTCAATCGGCATGCAGGCTCTCGGGGAATTCAGAAGATTTCCCCTCCTCGTATCCCACCACATGGGATCACAGAATCCCAGAATCATCTCGGTTGGAAAAGCCTTTGAAGCTCCTCCAGCCCAACCATGAACCTCACCCTGACCGTTCCCAACTCCACCAGATCCCTCAGCGCTGGGTCAACCCGACTCTTCAACCCCTCCAGGGATGGGGACTCCCCCCCTGCCCTGGGCAGCCCATTCCAACGCCCAACAACCCCTTCTGCAAAGAAATCCTTCCTAAGAGCCAGTCTGACCCTGCCCTGGCGCAGCTTGAGGCCATTCCCTCTTGGCCTGCCGCTGGTTCCTTGGCTCAAGAGACTCATCCCCCCTCTCTGCACCCTCCTTTCAGGCAGTTGCAGAGGGCCATGAGGTCTCCCCTCAGCCTCCTCTTCTCCACACTAAACCCCGCAGTTCCCTCAGCCGCTCCCCATCAGACCTGTGCTCCAGACCCTGCACCAGCTCCGTTGCCCTTCTCTGGACACGCTCGAGTCATTCAATGGCCTTTTTGGAGTGAGGG
The DNA here is from genome assembly GCF_031877795.1 of Strix aluco. Lineage (NCBI taxonomy): Eukaryota > Metazoa > Chordata > Aves > Strigiformes > Strigidae > Strix > Strix aluco. Next base: position 1,933,143 of record NC_133934.1, read on the forward strand.
GCCCAAAACTGAACTCACTCATCGAGGGGCGGCCTCACCAGTGCCGAGCCCAGGGGTAAGATCCCTTCCCTGTCCCTGCTGGCCACGCTAGTGCTGATACAAGCCAGGATGCCATTGGCCTTCTTGGCCACCCGGGCAAGATGGATGAGACAGCAGGGCACGGAGCAACCCCTGGTTCACGATGGGAGAGGAGGGAGAGCCAAAAGCAAGAGATGCCCAGAGGGCACCTTTTAATTCTCCATTTCACCATGGCACCACGTTCAGACGGGGCAGCACAAAGCACAGGCCATGAGGGAACTGTTTCTTCCCCAAAACCGCTGCCGACCCAGCGGTCCTTCGCTCCCTCCTCCTCCCACGAGATGCCTCGTCTTTCTGTCCCGGTCCTAGGCGCCGTTTCCAGTGGTGGCATGAGCAGGTGTCCAGCACAGCCACTGCCCCGGCAGCTCTGATCCCTCCCGGATCAAAGTATTAAAATTCCCCTTAACAAGGCGCAAGGAAATCAGACCCTATTTCTCTGTAACATGCTTCATAGGCAAAACACGTAGCAACGGGAAGTGGAAGATATTTCTAGATGTGGGTTAACAATTTCCCAATGATTTCCCAGAAAATAAAAATCCCAGCAGTGTTTTACATCCACATGAAAAGTGAAGTCACTGAAAAGACAAAAAAAAAAGGGAAAGAAAATGTGAAGGGATGGAGATGGGTGTGACCACGCTGAAATCACCAGGGCGAGGAAGAAACTTGAATTGTGTCCTCCAGAAGTTTCTGAATTATGGCTGGGGAAGTTATCGCATCTCGGACAAAGGGAGGAGCTGGAAAGCCTGGGGAGCCTACACTGTGCCTCGGGAAGGGGGCACAACACCCCCAATTCCCTGCTGGGATGCCTGGATAAATAACACGAGTGCACAGCTGGAGGCACCCGGGTCCTTCAGCACACAACTCAGGTGTCCCCAGGATGCAGGAGGGACAGCGCCAGGACTCTGCTGGGCACCCACTGGGGATTAAATCCCCAGTGAACCCATTTCTATTCCTACCACTCTCTTGTCCCACCCCCATACAATGCTCACTGCAAAATTTTCAGTAGCCAGGCTTCAAGCTTGAAAATATCCAGGCGTGTGGGGGGGGAAAAAAAAAAAAAAAAGGAAAAAAGCAGCATTAACCCCTTACAGCAAGCCAGTGGTGGCAAACAGCCACCAGAACAGGCTGATCCACTGCCAGGGAGCAACGAGGGAGCAGGAGCAGCAAGTCAGGCGGACACTTCCCGTAGGAGCAATGAGGAAAAGGCTGCTTGAAACAGGCTGCGGCCACAGCACATCAAATATTACGTTGTTCAGTTTGATGCATGGCCTGGAAGAAGTTCAAGGGGGAAGGGCTGCAGCAGCCTGCCAGCTGGGAGAGGAGAGATTTGGGGGCTGAATCATTTAGCAGCAAAAAAAAAAAAAAAAAAAAATCTTGCAAGTGGTTTTTATATCTTACGTCATCCTGTGGAAAAAAAAAAAATCGAGAGAAAATCTGGGTGGATTAACAGAAGGAAAGGCATGAGCTTCTGAGGACGATGAGATGTAACAGCCCGTAAGAGCTCTGCAGTGGCTCAGCTCACACAGATACGCTCCCAGCACTTCCCGTCCCATCACTTATAATATTGTTGTCATTAAAATTAATCTGGGTGCTCAGAGACTGAGCCTTTGAAAGAACAAGACTTAAAACCTGATCTGCTTCAAAAAGTGTCCGTTCAAGGGAAAACCTCTGCTTATGCTGGCACTGGATTAAGGAGCTATTTTTGGTTCCCAAAACCTAATCAGCAGTCGGGACTACACCTCAAACAGGGAACAGAGCTATTTTTAGGCTGAGCTCTAAGTTTATGGCACAAGATGAGTGTTTGGGAGGATTAAGTTGTTCCATGTTGGGTTTTTCTTTTTTATGAATCAGTTCCAGTGGAAACAGGAGGTGCAAACACTGCCTCGGCCAGGATGCAGCAGGACAGCGGGGCTGGGGCGGGTTTTAAGTCCCAGCCCAGCTAAACACAAACTCCAGCAGCATCTTTTTGCTATTAACCCCATCCCACACCCCTCGGTTACCCACATGTCTTCCATGAGCTGCCCTCAGAGGGAATTCTGCCCTGGGTGGGGGGTTTCTGGATTGGGGTGACTCGAGCTCAAGTCTCAGAGGGGGACACAATCTCTTTTATGGGACTAGATGACACACCTGGAAAAACAACCAATCTTCTGCCCATACAAAACCCTTTCCAGGTTTGAAATAGCAGCTGTGGGCTTCGCAGCTCAGGCTCAGAGCAATCACTCTGAATTTAACTGGGTTCTATTCATCCGACTATGGAAGAGGTGCGGCACTGAGGAACGTGTGGAGATTGAGGAAGATGCACCGAGCACGTTGTGAGAGACTGAAACATCTAATGATTGTCTCAAAGCTTGGTTGTCTGTGTGCTTTGAGTCACGGGGTGGTGTCAGTAATACCTCGAACGTTCATCAAGGACCAGCTGTGGCCTTTGTAATTAGTCTAAGGAATGTCACCCAAGAAGCAGGAGCGTATGGAAGGATATGACAAACTCCTTAGATAAGCCTCAAAAAGAGGGAAACGTGGACTGAGTGAAACCAAATGTTTCCCATCAAGCACAAGGACCACTGATCACTGGCTCCATAGAGCCTGATACTTTGTGGTTCTATTGTGTACGCCAGATGCCATGTATGCCTTGCAAAGGACTTTGCGACTTCACCAGTGAGGAGGGGATAAGAACTGATTTTTGTCCCAGAAGCTGGATGATTTCTCAAGAAGCATGAAGTCAGCAGATCTGTGGGAACTGAGGCAAAAACGAAGGTGGGCAGGGCGAGCACAACCACCAATCCAACTGCTCATGGAAATAAGTTCATGGAATACCTGCCTCTCTTTGTCTAATATGCAAATCAGCTGATAAGATGAGCTTAAAAGGCAAAAGAGAACTTTGCTGTGTATGCACCCACCACCAAAGAACTGAAGACTGAGGACCAACGGGACGCTGCTGGATCCATGGTGGTGACTATTCTTGCAACTCTATTCTGGATGCTTGCTTGATTTCTGTCTTTTCCTTCCATTCTGTCCTATCGCTACCCTTCTTCACTTTTAATAATAAAAACTGGTTTGGGTGTACAGCATTTGACCTTGTTTGTGTCTTAATCTCACTCCTGGGAGATTAGATCAGGACACACATCCAGCACCAGGCACCCAGGACTGCCAGGACCTGCTCCTTGGAGGTGTTTTGGAAGCTCCTCTTGAGGAAGGTGCCACCAGCTTGGGTTCAGCTCCTCACCACACAGGACATCCAGGACAAGCCACCCATCTCTGGCCACCTACTCCCAAAGGCTGCTTTTAGCAAGGTTTGGAGGGGCCACAGCCTGACACAGACTTTGCTAATTAAAAAACCATTAAACAGGCTGTCTTGTCCCGGTGCCAGAGCTTGCAGAGATTGGGAGCAGGATTGCTCCTAGCTAAGGAGACGTGCTTGGTGCCCGAGTCTGTGCTCCTTCCCTTGCTCCCTGCAACTGCAAACGGGTCTCCCCCTGAACATGGACCCCAGGATGAAACCTGCTGCTTCCCAGCCTGCTGATCCCATCCCAACACCCTTCTGCTCTGTGGAGAGCTGCTCCTTTCCACCCGTCAGCTACTGCCCGCCTGCACTGCCAGGTGATGCTCCCACTGAGACACCTTGGCCCTGGCTGCCCGGAGAGCTGAGCTCGCTCAGAGACACCTCCAGAGAATCACACAGAATGATCTTACCCCTGGACTTGGCACCGGTGAGGCCACACCTCGATGACTGGGTTCAGTTTTGGGCCCCTCACTCCAAAAAGGCCATTGAATGACTCGAGTGTGTCCAGAGAAGGGCAACGGAGCTGGTGCAGGGTCTGGAGCACAGGTGTGATGGGGAGCAGCTGATGGAACTGGGGGGTTTAGTCTGGAGAAGAGGAGGCTGAGGGGAGACCTCATGGCCCTCTGCAACTGCCTGAAAGGAGGGTGCAGAGAGGGGGGATGAGTCTCTTGAGCCAAGGAACCAGCGGCAGGCCAAGAGGGAATGGCCTCAAGCTGCGCCAGGGCAGGGTCAGACTGGCTCTTAGGAAGGATTTCTTTGCAGAAGGGGTTGTTGGGCGTTGGAATGGGCTGCCCAGGGCAGGGGGGGAGTCCCCATCCCTGGAGGGGTTGAAGAGTCGGGTTGACCCAGCGCTGAGGGATCTGGTGGAGTTGGGAACGGTCAGGGTGAGGTTAGTGGTTGGACTGGAGGAGCTTCAAGGGCTTTTCCAACCGAGAGGATTCTGGGATTCTGTGGGTGCGCACCCCTCCAAAGGGCTTCTCCCAGCGTCACCCCAGGATCTGCCATCCACAGCTGCCGTGGCAGGGGCAGGCAGTCACCCCAGCCCTGGGGATCTCTGCAGGGGGAAGGAAGCAGCAAGCCACCCCAGCACAGACGGGAGAGGAAACCTCAAACAGAAAACTCCTCGCAGCCACCCCAGAAAGGGGAAGAAGCTGGAGGCCCCTGTGAGCTCTTGGGCAGCTCCTGGGAAGCCAGAGGCACTCTGGGGGTTTGCAAGCTCACATCCCGCCGCCCTAACGCTGCTTGCGAGCGCTGGCGTACGGTGGAGGGCTCCCCAGCCCCCCTACGTGGCTGTGCACACTCATTTAGGTCACGGCATTTAATCAGCACATCCGAACTGCCTCCAGTTTCAGTAAAACCCTTTTCTGTGCAAAGGCTCCTCTCTCCTCCCACTTGCCTCCATGGAAAACAGCAAGCCACAGAGCACGGCTGCCAAAAGGCAGGTTTGGGAGGAAAGGCAGAAAGCACCCGGTGTCTATTTTTACATTTTCTGTTGCCAGGATCAATTGGAGAAGCAAGGGAGGCACGGGGAGCAGAACACAAAGCGCTGCTGTATCTCCAGGCCCCCAAAAAAACCACGTGTTTTCCCTCATCCTCCAGCAGCATCCCATACCGGAAAGCCAGCTAGTGCTGAGCAAAGGGAAAAACCACCCCGCCATGGGAACACAAGCGCAGGAGCTGTTTGTTAAGGAGAGAAAGCAGAGGATGCTGACAGGATGGATTTGCTCAGGGTCAGCGCCTGGTTCGCGCCGTCCCCCCTCCTCTGCTCTTTGTCCTCCTTTGGGCTGCAGGTGACTGTTTATGGGGGGCACGGGGAGCCCCTGCTCCTAGAAACTGAGCTACAGGGGGAAAATGCTTGGGCAGTATTTTCTCCTCGTTGTTGAGCAAACTTGTTTGGGTTTATGAGACAGCAGGTCTGCGCGGGCTGCCCCAGCACCTCCCAGGACGGGAAGACAAGCTGCTGGACTGATCAGGAGGACACAGAGCCACAACCCTTAACAGAAATGCTGACCATGATCTGGGGCTTTGTCACCTTGACCCTTCCACATCCCCCTCCTGATCAAGCAACTCCTTCAGCACAAAAGCAAGGACAAAGCTGAAGCCCCTACCCCATCAGCAGCGTGGCGGGTCAGCATCCTGAAGCCCTGGGGTGATCCAAGCTCATTTCCTCGCTTTGGGATCACTACAGTCGTGTGCAACATCACACAGGGGAGAAAACCCAGCGACACTGGGACGGGAGCAGGCAAGCAGGGCAGCGCACGCAACAGGGCTCTCAGAGATGCCACGTGCACCATTGGGGCACCATCCTGCCCTGCTTCCGGGGAGGGCATGGGTTCCTTTCCAAGAAGAACAGGGGTCCTTCCAAGGAGAACCAGCTTTGCTCTCCCATAGTTGGGGTCCCCAAGGGATCCCCATCCACCCTCCAGCTCAGCTGGACCAACCTCGCCCCAACAAACCTGCCCACGCACCCTGGGTACCTTCAGCAATGGTTCTCCAGTTTCGCCCTCATACTGGTCCCAGTGCCTTCCTAGTACGGAGTTCGAGAGCTTCCTTGGGTGGTTCGGTCCCTTAGCGACTCGTGGTGTTCGTGGATGCAGAGGGGGAAGGACGCACAGCTGGAGCATTTCTAGAGTGCTTCAGCCATCAGGTGCTTCCCAAAAGCCTCCCAAAACCACTCAGCGTTGTCAAGGAGGTCGAGGTTTGCCTCAAACTGAGCAGAAATGCTCCTGCCCCACACAACTCAGCCACCTGAGCTGCCTAATGGAGCAGAGACAGCCCAACGCGGAGTCAATGCCTCTTCCCTGACCGCACCAGCCTCTCATTTACTGCTGATTCATCCCTGCAACAAGGTCAGCCTGGCTTAGGAGAAGAGCCTCAAGTCTTTAATTAAAGACTACTCAGGTCCCTACAGTGACAGAGCAGGACAGAGCGCAGAAAAGGCAATCCAGGGAAAACACGTATGTTGGCAGAAAGGGCATCGCTCCTCCTGGCACGACCCCTCCTCGATGGGCACAGCGTGGGCAGCAAATTTTGGTGAGCCAAGAGCTGAAGCAGCCCTGCGGAAACACGCACATCGCATCGGGCCAAGAGGAAGCTCACCTACCCGAGAAGGGAAGCGTAGGGTGGAAAACAACCCAACCCTGGGGAGTTTCGTGCTTTTTTGTCTGGCTTTGTGTTTTTGACGCAGCTTCCCCTGCCGGTGCTGGGAAGTTTTTCTGCAGCGTAGGTTCATTTTCGTGTCGGTTTTGGATGGCCTATTTTGCAAGGTGATCCCTGTAAGCTGCTAAAAGCAGATGGAAAATAAACACAGGCTGATTCCCCCACGGATGGGGAAGAAAGGACTCAAGCAGCTGAGGTGGGAAGAAGCTCATCTCTCCAAGTGTTCCTCTGAGAAGTGCTCGAAAACAAGCTTGAACAAACCAACCCCCCCCCCAGCTCGTTAGATAATTCAGCTCACTGCTAACGAAGCAACTCAACCCAGGTTTCGCACGACCAACTCAGCTGCTCAAGAGGCTAAAGGGGATCTCGGAAACAAAGAGCAGGAGCTGTGGGCAGAGAGGGGTGCAAGAGGCTGGAGCTATGGACCCAGCACTGGTGCTCCACAGATGTGTTACATTTTCTGTTGCCAGGATCGATGCAGGAGCACAGGACAACTGGAAACCTGGAGGAGAAAATCCCGCCACTGACTTGCACCCGCACTGGGACAGAGAAGCCGTCCGTCCGTGCTGTGCCGTACCTGTGCCCTGCTGAAGGGCTCGTCCCACAGCTCACAGGCCAGGAACAGAGATTTTGTCACTCCAGTGGGTCTCGATCACAGGGAACAGCCTGCAAACTTGCAAGGCACGATGAAAGTAACAATAATCAAGTAACAAGCGCCAGGACAAGAGGGAATGGCCTCAAGCTGCGCCAGGGCAGGGTCAGACTGGCTCTTAGGAAGGATTTCTTTGCAGAAGGGGTTGTTGGGCGTTGGAATGGGCTGCCCAGGGCAGGGGGGGAGTCCCCATCCCTGGAGGGGTTGAAGAGTCGGGCTGACCCAGCGCTGAGGGATCTGGTGGAGTTGGGAACGGTCAGGGTGAGGTTCATGGTTGGGCTGGAGGATCTTCAAGGGCTTTTCCAACTTAGATGATTCTGTGAAAACCAGGGGAAAAAAAAAACCAAAACAGCCTTGCTCGTGTCTGCAGCTCACTGGCACCCCTGAGCAACACCCAGGCTGTGCTCCAGGCACGTATCCTGCAGCACCTCAGTGCTCCGTGCCCTGGGTCCACCCCGTTAAGGTCCTGAGCATCCTCACTCCTGCATCCCAGCTAGAACGGTGCCCCCCAGGGCCCTGGTGCCTGGCACCTCCCCTTGGCTATGGGGGGACTGGGATGGCCCAGACCTGCAGAGCCCCTGCACAGGCTGTTTTCTTGGCTGAGAGGAGACAGAGGATGGTTGCCCAGCCACCCCACTGCCCCCAAATCTGTGTGACAGCCTGGAGAGGGATGGTTTCAGGAGCAGGGTAGACACCAGGGGCTGAGAAGAGCTATCAACCACCAGGACAGTGCTGGCATGACAGCAAGAGCGGGTAACTTCATCACAAATCAATTTAGGCCGCAAAGATCAGTGGCTTTCCCCTCTCTAGCACAGGATGGGCAGGTAGGAAGAGGAAGGGAGATTTAAGGAGCTGGAAAACGGAGCATGAAACATTTATGAATGAAGAAGAGATAGTAATAGCAGGAGACAGAAAGTGATCTCTTCAGCTATATTTATCTGCTTACGCTCCAGAGCATCTAAGGTTTGCATCCTCCGAGTCGTGAACAAGCCAATAAACCACATTTGTGGTCACCAAATGACCTGAACTGCCAGGCCAGCAAGACTAAGGGACGAGGCCCCTGTGCGAGGACGGGAGAGGAGGCAGCGCTGGTTTCTTGCTGCACGAGAAACCAAGGGCACAAAGAAAAGTTAAAAAACCAAGCCCCGAGTTGACTTTGCAGGATTACAAAGCACAACCAACACTGAGGAGCTGTTCCACAGGTTCCCCCGGTGCACTTGCTTCCGGGGAGCTACTTAACACACAACATGCACAGGATGGGCAGGAGAAACACGTTTTTGCTGTAAATCCTTTTCCACTTCCAAATGGGAAGAGCATCACGACAGGGCTTGCATGGAAAACCTAGTACCTAGAGGCCACGCAAGGCTTGGGAACGCAGCAGCGCTCATCCTCCGGAGGGGAAACCAAGCCCAGGGGCTTCACACAGCTTAAAATACCAGCTACACCCGGTTCGACAACAGGTCACGCACCGACTGTTCATTCATTGCATCAACAGATGCTGCAACCCGCTCTCAGGCATGAGTCACGCATGTGAAAAAGGGGGGAAAAAGGGAAAAAGGAACAAATCTTCAAGCCTGCAGCAGGTTGTTCTGTTACACACACCTCTACCCTCGGTGGACTTGCCAGTAAAGAGACCCATGTGCTGGAAACGCAGAGCTGGGGTGGTTGTGGGATGCTGCTCTGAGGATGGAGCTCCCAAACCCCACCGTCTCGCTGGAAACCCAAACCCTGAGTCCCCAGCCAACCTTCTAACAAAGAGAGCAAATTCCCATGGCAGGTATTCGCACACCTTTGCCAAGCACAAGCTCCGGGACAGGAAGAGAGGTGGGAGCAAAGGTTTAAAAGCCTTTTTCACTCACCAGACAGCATGCAGACAGGCTGCAAGGTGGTTTTTTGGACTCCAATTGTCAAGAAAGCCCCGCGGAGACAGCCACCCATGCCAGCATGCCTGCAACGGAGCAGCGTCCAGAGCAAGAGGATTTCGACGTCTCTGGGGGCAAGGAGCCCGTTCTTCCTTCATGTGGACACCTATATAAGCACAGTCATGAGCCAACCACAGCGGATGGGCAGAATAACCTGGTCCAGACTCTGCCCTGGCCACAGTCACAGCGTGGACAACATGCTCAGCTCAGCCCAGCGCGACAACACGGCCCCTTGCAGGGCAAGAGGAGCAGAGAGCTGAGCCCACCCTGCCTTTCTGGTCACTGGAGAGGAACGACTGGCCAAAAACATTTTGGCAGACCCCAGAGGGAAGGGAAGGAGTCACCTTGGAAAGATGACACAAGGTGGTAAAGCTCCTGAAGCATGGGGTGAGCACTAGCTGAACTCAGTACATGCAATAGCACCAGCTCCACCCGCGTCCGGAGCTTTGTACCAACAGGTTCGAGGTGTTTTCAGAGCCGGCTGTGGGTTTTTCTGCAGCTGCTAAAGAAAAAAGACAGCTGGAGGCAGTTAGGGCTCTGAAAATCAGTGTGAAACAGAGAAAGAAGCCTGAATCTGCAGCTTTTTGTTTTTTAAGATGATGGAGAGTGATGGGCCAGCGCTCTCGGCCACCAACAGTCCAACCCCAACATGCCCGCCTTGCAAAGCTGGGATCAAACTGCTCAAATATTTTTTAAAAACCAACAAAAGCAGATCCTTCCTGTAGGAGAACAGAGCAAGGGCCTTAAACCCCTTAAACCAGCATTAGCAACTGGGTGCAAATGGGGTTAACTGGGCAGGTAGAAGCAAAATTACACCCTGCCACCATTTCGTAAGCAGCATCACCTCACCGCAGCGCCTTGGTGCTCTTCCCTGGGCTCCCAGCTTGGGCAAATGCTTGCCCGGGACAAGCTGGCCGCCAAGGACCCTATCCCAAGGCCTGCCTGCCTCCTGCCCAGCCCTCGCCTTCGGCAGCACAGAGAGCATCTCGACCTGATTTTTGGCAGGACTAACCCTCTCCTCCCCCTGCTCGGCAGTGTTTCAACACAGCAGGGCGTTTCCTGGCTCCGCCGAGACTCAACAACCCCTCAGAGCTGCTTTTTCAGCTTCAAAACAAGGATTTCATCACAGCTGCTGTTCTCAGCCACCCCAAAGACCTTCACGAGTTTTACCAGCCACCTCCAATCAGAGCCCCCAGGGAACAGGGCTCTGTTTGCCCTCGTATTAAAACTTTCCATCCTGAAACGATCAGCTATTTCCTCTCCGCCCTGCTGCAAGGTCTCTTCCTCTCCTAGGCTTAAGGACAGACATGTGGAGGACACGGCTACAGCGATTTGGCCTCGGCTCATGACTGATAAGGAGCAGAAAGTGAGCCCGGGTGTGAAAATCTCCCCTAGGAGATGCAGCCAGGAGCCAAGGCCACGGTGGGAACCACAACTAGCACAAACCACCGCATCCGAGAGAGAAGCCACAGCCAAGAGCCTGCAGGCCACAGCGCGTGCTCTGATGCTAATGTTCTTCACTGATTTTAATTTAACAAGGGAGGGCGACGGCCACAAGCACACCATGGGCTGACAGCGGCCCAGAGGGGTTGGAGAGAGGGTCTGTGCCCGGGGGAAACATCACAGTGCCACGGAAAGCACGTTACTCATCCGCTCTCACCACAGCGAGGAGGGGACGTGATGGGTACAACCAGCAAGGGGAAGGGAAAAGCACCTGGCGCAGGACTTGGCTTGGGAAGGGACCAACAGACAGAGAGGGAGCCCCGGCAGGGATTCACAGAATCACAGATCACAGAATCCTTCAGGCTGGAAAAGACCCTTGGGATCATCGAGTCCAACCCTCAGCCTGACTCTACAAAGTTCTCCCCTACCCCACATCCCCCAACAGCTCAGCCAAACAGCCCTTAAACACACCCAGGGATGGGGACTCCACCCCCTCCCTGGGCAGCCTATTCCACTCTCTGACCACTCTTGCTGGGAAACATTTTTTCCTCATGTCCCCTCGGGGCCCATCCGTTGGCCCTGAGGGTGCTTCTCGCCCCTCCGAGGTCCCACCACTGCTTTGCTGATGAGCAGATGGGCAGCACACATCATCAGGAATGATGTGACCTTCCGGAGGGCTTCTCGACCACCCTGGGGCCAAAGCAAATTCAGAGCAACGTTCCCCTGAGCCACCTCCATTTCAGCATGTTCCTTCCCCAGAGCCGTGCTGCTTCTCCCTCCCCACAGCTGCAGGCAGTGACTGGGCTGACCAGCTCCTTCTCCCCACCAGCTCCTTCTCCCCACCAGCTTCACCAGCAGTCCTGGCCTGACTCCACAACACCTTCACCCCCCCGAACCCAAAGAAATCCTTGTCCCTTTTCCACTGATCCTTGTCCCAGAACCGAGCTCCATCAAGACATGCAGGAGAGAAGCCCTGGTGGCCTCAAGGACTTCAGCTAGAAAAGTTTAGCACCCAAAGGAAAGGTTTTGTACCCCGAGTAGCTTCTTTGCTGATGGAGAACAAGGAGAGTGTCTCATTCCTGCTGCCAGGGCGGAGATGCTGCAGCTGCACAGAAGCCCAGACCCCTCTAAGCAACCAGCCCCTCAACAGCAGGGGAGGGACAGGAACAAGTAAAGGCAACTGCAGCAGGGAGGGCTTTGGGGAATTTGGAGCTGGGCTAATTTTGCACAGGTAACAACTCCACAAGACAAGTTCTCTGTCGCATAGACACCAAAAGCCACTCGCTGTTGTTGCTCCCCATCCAAGGCAGCAGCCAGCAAGCAACTGCAAGTCACTGCAGGAGAACACCAGAGCCAGGACTCACGACTCCTCTGCTACACTTACTGTCTCCTTACCCACAGGATCCCAGTGCTGCAAAGTCCTGAATTTTAGTCTCCAAAGCTTGAGCTCTGGCAGCCTGGTGTTTGCACGGCCAGCAGAGCTTTGCCCCGGAAGGCTCATGGATTTAACCTTTCCCCTTTGCCATGGGGCTGTGAGGTCTTAAGGAAAGAAAGTAAATGAAAATGATATTTCAAAGGGGGAGAGAGAGGGTAATGACAATTAGGGTTTTCCTTTGCCCAGCCTAGGAAACTCCAGGTGTCCACCATCCCTCACCGCCATCAGCCTGACAGCCCATGGAGCAAAATCAAGGCCCTTTCAGGCCCCCACGCAGCGAGGTCCAAGGTCCAACCCTGCAGCGTTACAATGCACCTCCTGCCCTCTCTGACGCCAAGCCCCCACTGAAAAACCCAAAAGGCCAAGCCCCCACCACGCCACCCACCCAAGGGACCACCTTGGCCAAGGGGAAATGTTGAATTGAAGCTCTCATCATGCTGCAGCTGGAGGCATTTCCACCCTCCCCAGATGCTGCGTTGTCGGGGATGGACGCGGAGGTAACGCTCCCCAGCTCGCTGCTATGCGGCAGGGAAGGCAGGATAAGCCCCCGCAGGGGACTGCAACAGCATTTCCTGGACGTCAGGAAGCAGAAGCGATAGCTGCTTTGTGAGTACAGAAAAAGCCTTTTTCTGCTGGGCTGAGCCCTCGTTTTAGAGGGACTGACCACCCTACTGCTTCCCCGCTGAACTACGACGTCTCCCTGTGAGCCTGTGCCCACCCGCAGACCGTTACGGTCGGATACAGTGATGGTCACCAAGCCAGTACGCAAATATTTTATTGCACGGCCTCATCCTGCCGACAGCGCTGGGCTTTGGGCTCCCAAAAAATGAGGCAGGACAGAGAGCTGCAGGGACCAGGTCACAGGAGGGAGAGGTGAAGACCAGGAGCATCCTGCCCAGGCAAGGCCACGGGCACAGGGGTTTTTTGGATGCAGAAAGGTACCGCGTCTGGAGACACACGTCGGGCTCAGCAGGGCAGTAAAAGGCACGGGTGGAAAATAAAAGCACTATATGGCTCAAATGGAAAGGGAGGAATGATGCTGGGCACTGCTGCTTAGCTTCCCAACCCCAGGCCTTGGGGCTGGCTGAGCGTGGGACAAGCCTTGGGATGCCCAAAAAGGCCAGGAGGGCTCTCAGGCTGCTCTTGCGCAAGTCCAAGAGTTGATTTTTCTCCCGGGCAAAACACAGAAACGACCGAGACATTCGGCTGAACGACGCAGCTCATAAACACCCCCAGACACCAGCTGACGGCTCGTTCGTGGAGAAGAGTCCAAGTTTGACAGAACATTTTCCATCAAGCTGAAAACAAGTATAAAAATCAAAGCCGGTAAAGTTTCCGTGCAACAAAAATCAGCAGGAAAATGAGAGCAAGGTCAACATGCTGACAATCAAGGCCGTTTTTTAAGCAGGGTCCCATTCCAACTGGCAGCAGTTTTGTGCCCAGAAGCGAGGACCAAAGGTGGGGTCCTAAAAACCAGCATATGGCACAGACTCAACTCACACATCCCTCACGCGGGGGCCAGTGGTTATCTCCGCTGCCCAGGCCTGGGCATGTTCTGCGGTGCACTCCCGGAGCGGGGGGAGCCTGTGTTTGTTTTGCTATTTTTTAATCTGGTACTAAAATTTCCTCCTAAACAAAGTTGTTTGCAGTAGGGCTGAACCAAACGTCACAAGTTGGCTGGAAGATGAGGCAGCTCGCAGAGCCAGAACCCCCGGGGCTTCCCCCAACCCTTCTCCCACCCGGCTGGACAAGCTCCAGCACTCCGGACACCCCCTGAAAATCAATTGCAGCCCCTTGCACACTGCAGACCTGCCACCCACCCTCCAGACACCTTCGACACCTTCCAGCTCAGGGGTTCAAGCGAGCTCGGGGCACAGGGTGAGAGCTCTCCGTCACATTTTCTGTGCTCGCTTCCATCATTAGGGGCCATGAGTGAACACAAAGAGCCTTAAAAGCTCTTGCGATCCTCAACAACACGAGGGGGAGTTAACTTTCCTTATGCAAGCGAAGCTACAGGAAGGGAGGGAGACAGACAGCAAAAATTCGGGGGATCTCCTGCCTCCCAGCCCAGATCCCCTCCTTGGGCTGCAGCAACGGTACCGCCGGGGTGACCGGCAGCACAGACGGAGTCCAGCCGCGTTGGACATTGCACCCGTGGGATTAATAGTCCCTGACACCAAGACCTTTGAGACAAGACCACGGGCTCAGGCTCCTGAAACCTTCTTGGGACTGTCACAGGCTCCCCCTGCTTTGCACAGCTTCTGAAAATTCTGCTAAGAGGAGCGTGGCTTTCCTCGAGACACAGCTCCTATCCCGGCTCCCGGCGCAAAGCTCGCTACCCAAACCGCAACGAGGACGGAGAGTTATTTCACATCCTCCCGTGCCAAAACAACACGTCTCTCCCGGCGCGCCCCAAAGGCCACGGATCGGCTCGCTCACTCTGAAGTCTGCCCACGACGCTGGTTTGAATTAGGCCCGAAGAATTCAGATCCAACTCCTCCGACGCCGCCCATTCTCCAGGCAGCGCTAATAAAAGCAAAATAAAAACGCCGGGGGGCGGGAGGGGAACCACTCAGACACTAACTCCGGGGTTAGTCACTTCTCCTCTGTGCCCACGCTGCCATTTTAGGGCATGCAGGAGTCTCCACAGGCTGCAGATGCAAACGCGCTGCGTTTCTCCACAGGAAAAGTTTTTCCGAGCCCTTTTCACGCTAATCCCGCTCTCTAGGAGCGAGACTGCGCCGTCTGCCAAGCCGCGGCGCTCCCGCCGCCGCCTCCCCGGCCATGCCCCGGGTAGGAGGGCGAGGGAGGCTCCTCTCCAAGCCTGCAGCTTCGGGCGGCGAGCCAGACTAATTCCTGGGGTTCAGGGAGCCCGCGAGCAGCGGGGACGCTCCCGGAGGCGCGCAGCAACCCAGCAAGCCGGGTCTGCGTGAAGCAAAGCTCAAAAAAAACTTCTTCCCTAAAGGAATTTCATCCACATTCTTGCATTTCTCTGCCTGGCAAAAGCTAGAAAACATTATTATTGTTTTAAAGCCTTCTGGGGGAAGGAAGAAGAACAGCAAATCCCACACATGCAGCGATTTGTGCTGGAAGCAATGCAGGGCTGGGGTTCGGTTCCCCGAACTGGGGGGACCCTCCTGCAACAGCACTGTGACAAATCAGGTCATGCCGACAGCCCCCCCGAGCCAGTGTGGGGGCTGGAAAGCCACCGCAGCCATCGTAAGGACAAACCACCGCCGGTATCTGTGCCACGGCTTCCCGAGAGTGACAGACCCCAGGGGGGGACCCTCCCAGGATGCAGAAGGACCTGGTGGCATCTTGTGTCCCCTGGGACCCCCTGCCCAGGGGGAGGAAGGATCCTGCGATGCCTTGTACCCCACAAGTCCCTCCCGAGGTGGGGGGGGGATAGAAGGACCCTGAGACACCCCCCCCAAACATTCACAACACCCTTCCTGGAGCACATGTGACGCCCCACCCTCCGTGATGCCCTTCCTGGAGCATCCATGGGCCCTGCGATACCCTGTATCCTGCAACGCCCTTCCTGGGTCATACATGGACCCCATGCCACCCCGTCCTCTATGACACCCTTCCCAGGGCACCCACGGACCCTGGGATGCCCCATCCCCTGTGACACCCTTCCTGGTGCACGCATGGCCCCTGTCAAGCCCTTCCTGGGGCATGTCTGGACTCCATGACACCCTCCCTGGGGTGCCCACAGACCCCATCACACTCCACCTCCCTCACTGCCCTTCCTGGGGTACGTGTGGTCCCCATGATTCCTCGTCACCAGCGACACCCTTCTTGGGGCATGCAGGGACCCTGTGACACCCTACGGCCTGCAAAGCCCTTTCCTGTGGTGTGCACGAACCTGACCACACCCTATCTCCTGCAACGCCCTTCCTGGGGCTCACACAGACCGGTGACACACTTAACAGGGCACACAGGGACCCCCTGACACCCATCCTGGGGCACAGAGGGACCCCGTGACACCCTTACCAGGGCACACAGGGACCCCTTCACACCCATCCTGGGGCTCACACAGACCCATGATGCCCATTCTGGGACATAAAAGCACCCTGTGACGCCCATCCTGGGGCATACAGGGACTCATGATACCCTTACTGGGGCACACAGGAACCCTGTGACGCCCATTCTGGAGCTCACACAGACCCATGACACCACCCTGGGGCACACAGGGACCCCATGACACCCTTACAGGGGTACACAGTGACCATAACACTCACCCTTGGGCTCACAGAGACCCATCACGCCCATCCTGTGGCATACAGGGACCCATCACGCCCTTCCTGGGGCATACAGTGACCCATCACGCCCTTCCTGGGGCATACAGGGACCCCCTGACGCCCATCCTGGGGCACACTGGGACCCATGACACCCACGCTTTGGCTCGCAGGGACCCATGACACCCACCTTTGCGCTCGCAGGGACCCCATGACACCCACCCTTGGGCTCACACAGACCCATGACACCCATCCTGGGGCACACAGGGACCCCATGACATCCACCCTTGGGTTCACACAGAGCTGTGACACCCGTCCTGGGGCACACTGGGACCCCGTTACACCCATCGTGGGGCTCACACAGACCCATGACACCCTTACCGGGGCACACAGGGACCCCGTGACGCCCACCCTTGGGCTCACAGGGACCCCACAACGCCCATCCCAGAGGCCTCCCCTGCTCTACCCCCACGGGTGTCAGGCGAAGGCCAGCGGGACCCACTCACCGCTCCTCAGGCGCGCGGCCCTGCTGCAGGGCGGGCTCCAGGGGCACCACGGCCTGGCCCAGGAATCGGTCCATGCCCACCAAGGCCCGGTGCATAACGGTGAGCACCAGCCCAGCGCGGGCCGGGCCCGCCGGGGCACCCAGCTCGGGGGGCAACTCGAAGGCGCACTCCTCCCGCCATTCGGGGCTGCCGGTGCTCTTCTCGGCCACCGAGGTGCTGTACTTCTCGCGGCCCAGCTGGATGATGGTGTAAGCGTCGCTGGTGCCCGGTTTGCCGCCGCCCTTGCACCGCAGCCCGCGGGCCCGCACCACCGTCACCTGGACGTGGGTGGGCAGCCAGGCCGGAGAGCCCTCAGCAGGAAGCGCGGCCGCCCGCAGCAGCGCCATGGCGGGACGCTGAGGCGGCGCCGGGCCGGGCTGGGCCGGACAGAACCGGACAGAACCGGACCGGGCCGGGCCGGGCCGGGCCTCGCTCCGCCGCCGCTGCCGCAGCCGGGCCGCAGCGCGAGCGCCGCCGGCCGCCCCGCCCCGCCCCGAGCCACGCCCCCGGCTCGCCCCGCCCCAAGCCCCGCCCCCGCGCCCGCCCGTGGCCACGCCCACCAGCCCCGGGGCGTGCTGTGGCCACCGCAAAGCTGCGAGGGGCCACCCTGCGTGTCGCGATATGGCGGCATAGAGGGGGGACGCGGCTGTGTGCCCCTGCAGCCCCCCCGGCCCCCGCCGGGCGCGGCCGTTCGAGGCGTTTCCCTTGTTCTGCCCCAAGGCGGGCGGGTGTGCGGGCGAGAGCCCGCGGGGCACGTATGAACATGCGTGTGCAAGCGTGTGCGGGCACCTGCGTGTGTCCGTGCACGTGTGTCCATGCATGTACAAGCAGGAGGACGTGTGTCTGTGCATGTGTGTGCATGCATGTGCGCACATGGACAACTGTGAGCACGTGTGTCCATGCACATGCAAGCATGAGCACGTGTGTCCGTTCATGTGTGTCCATACATGTACAAGCACGATCACGTGTGTCCTTTCAGGTGTGTCCATGCATGTGCATGCACTTGCACACATGGGCAAGTGTGAGAACGTGTGTCTGTGCATGTGTGTCCATGCACGTGCAAGCATGAGCACGTGTGTCCATGCATGTGTGTCCATGCATGTGGAAGCATGTGTGTCCATTCATCTGTGTCTATGCACACGGAAGTGCAAGCACGTGTGTCTGTTCATGTGTGTTCATGTGTGTCCGTTCATCTGTGTCCATACATGTACAAGCACGAGCATGTGTGCTTTCAGGTGTGTCCATGCACGTGCGTGCGCTTGCACACATGGGCAAACATGAGAATGTGTGTCTGTGCATGTGTGTCCATGCACATGCAACTCACGCATGAGCACGTGTGTCCATGCGTGTGTGTCCATGCATGTGCAAGCATGTGTGTCCATTCATTTGTGTCTATGCACACGCAAGTGCAAGCATGTGTGTCTGTTCATGTGTGTCTGTGCACATGCAAGCATGAGCATGTGTGTCTGTTCATGTGTGCCCATGCATTTCCATGCACTTGCACGCATGGACAAGATGAGAATGTGTGTCCATACACATGCAAGCATGAACATTTGTGTCCATTCACGTGTGTCCATACATGTGCAACACGAGCACATGTGTCCATTCACGTGTGTCCATACATGTGCATGCACTTGCACACATGGGCAAACATGAGAACATGTGTCCATGCATGTGTGTCCATGCATGTGCAAGCACGACCATGTGTGTCCATTCATCTGTGTCCATGCACACACAAGTACAGGCATGTGTGTCTGTTCATGTGTGTCTGTTCATGTGTGTCCACACATGAGCAAGTGCAAGCATGCATGTCCATGCATGTGTCCATCCATGTACAAGCATGTACATGTGTGTCCATGCATGAGTGTGCATGCACATACAAGCATGAGCACGTGTGTGTTCATGTCTGTCCATGCATGTGTATGCACTTGCACACTTAGGCAAGTGTGAGAACATGTGTCCATACATATGCAGGCATGAACATGTGTGTCCATGTGTGCCCATACATGTGCAACACAAGCACATGTGTCCATTCACGTGTGTCTAGAAATGTGCAAGCACAAGCATGTGTGTCCATGCATGTCCATGCACTTACATGTGTGGGCAAGCACAAGCATGTGTGTGTCTATGCACACGCAAACATGAGCACGTATGTCCATTCATGTGTGTTCATACACGTGCAAGCACAAGCATGTGTGTCCATGCATGTGAAAGCACAAGCATACATGTCCGTTCATGTGTGTCCATACACATGCAAGTGCGAGCACGTGTGTCCGTTCATGTCCATGCATGTGCAAGCATGACCATGTGTGCCTGTGCATGTGTGTTCATGCATGTCCATGCGCTTGCACCCGTGGGCAAACACAAGCACGTGTGTCCATTCATGTGTGTCCATGCACGTGTAAGCCTGAGTGTGTGTGTCCATTCATGTGTGTCTGTACATGTACAAGCACGAGCACGTGTGTCCATTCAGGTGTGTCCATGCATGTCCATGCACTTGCACACATGGGCAAGCGCGAGCACGAGTGTCCATTCAGGTGTGTCCATGCATGTTCAGGCACTTGCACACATGGGCAAACCCAAGCACCTGTGTCCATTCATGTGTGTCCATGCATGTGCAAGCACGAGCATGTATGTCCATTCACGTGTGTCCCTGCGTGTCCATGCACTTGCACACATGGGCAAACACAAGTGCATGTGTCCATTCACATGTGTCCATGCATGTTCAGGCACTTGCACGCATGGACAAGCGTGAGAATGTGTGTCCACACACATGCAAGTGTGAGCACATGTGTCCATGCATGTGTGTCCATTCAGGTGTGTCCATGCACGTCCATGCACTTGCACACATGGGCAAGCGTGAGCATCTGTGTCCATTCACATTTGTCCATGCATGTTCAGGCATGAGCACGTGTCTGCTCATGTGTGTCCATGCATGTTCAGGCACTTGCACACATGGGCAGGTGTGAGAATGTGTGTCCACGCACATGCAAGTGTGAGCACGTGTGTCCATTTGCGTGTGTCCATGCATGTTCAGGCATGACCATGTGTGTCTGCTCATGTGTGTCCATGCATGTTCAGGCACTTGCCCGCATGGACAAGTGTGAGAACGTGTGTCCATGCACATGCAGGTGTGAGCATGTGTGTCTGTTCACGTGTGTCCATGCCTGTGTGTCCATGCATGTCCATGCACTTGCACACGTGGGCAGCTATGAGAACATGTGCCCATGCACATGCAAGTGTGAGCATGTGCGTCCATGCACATACAAGTGTGAGCATGTGTGTCCATTCACGTGTGTCCATGCATGTTCAGGCATGACCATGTGTGTCTGCTCACGTATGTCCATGCATGTTCAGGCATTTGACCACATGGACAAGTGTGAGAACGTGTGTCCATGCACATGCAAGTGTGAGCACGTGTGTGTTCACGTGTGTCCATGCACGTGTGTCCATGCATGTTCAGGCATTTGACCACATGGACAAGTGTGAGAACGTGTGTCCATGCACATGCAAGTGTGAGCACGTGTGTGCTCACGTGTGTCCATGCACGTGTGTCCATGCATGTCCACGCACTTACACCCATGAGCAAACCCAAGCACGTGTGTCCGTTCACGTGTGTCCATTCATGTGTGTCCACGCACGGCCAAGCGTGAGCACGTGTGCCCATACCTGTACAAGCACAAGCGCGTGTGCCCGTTCACACGTGTCCATGCACATACAAGCACGTGCACATGCGTCCACGCACATGCAGGAGCGACCACGTCTGTCCGTTCATGCATGCCCACACTCGTGCAAGCACGAGCCGTGTGCCCGTTCACGCGTGTCCACGCACATGCGTGTGTCTGCATGACACCCCTCGCTGCTGGAGCCCCCGCTGCCCCCCGAGCCCCCCCGCACCGCCAGCCCTTCGCAGGCGGCTTCGCCCTTGACCGTGAGCACACGGCGGCACATTCCCGGCCTCCCCCGGGATTATTCCCGCCACGGAGCCAGGCACAACCCGCTCCGATATTCAATATTCCGCAGCATTTCCCACGCTGCGGCCAGGCGGGGGGACAGCAGCGTCCCCAACGGGGCCCCAATCCTAAAAAGCAATTAAAAACCTCTCCTAAAAACCCTAATCACTCCACTGTGCCACCAAACCCCCCATTCCCCGGCCCCTCAAGCAAGGTCACGCCGAAGAGGCCGCGCCGGGGTGCTCGGTGGCGGCGTTTTGGGTGCTCACGGCCGGGCTACGCCAGGGTGATCTGGGCCCCGGGGCTTCGATGCCACCGCGATAAGGGACGTTCGGGGCCACCTCGGTTAATAGGACGGGGCTGGGCTGCTCTGCTCTATCGCTCCCATCTCCGGCCTCAAACGCGCCGTGTGGGGGGTTTTTTTGCCTCCTTCTGCTTCGTGTCCCCTCCCTGGGGGCCAGGAGCGTCCGTTCCGCTCGGCCGCGGGGACACAGGCTGCCCCGATGGGCTTGTGGGGTGTTGCACGGGGACAATGGCCCCTTTGGGGGTGCTGCGTCCCCTTCAGGGGTGCAATGTCCCTTTTTGGGGTCACTATGTTCCCTCTGGGGTTGCTGCATCCCCTTTGGGGGTACAACATCCCCTTTGGGATCACTATGTCCCCTTTGGGATCACTGTGTCCCCTCTGGGATTCCTGTGTCCGCTTTGGGGGTGCAATGTCCCCTTTGGGGTTACTATGTCCCCTTTGGGATTGCTGTGTCCTCTCTGGGGTTGTACATCCCCTTTGGGGGTGCAATGTCCCTTTTAGGGTCCCTATGCCCTCTCTGGGATTCCTGTGTCCCCTCTGGGATTTGCTGTGTCCCCTTCAGGGGTGCAACGTCCCCTTTGGGGTCACTATGTCCTCTTTGGGGTTGCTGTGTCCCCTCTGGGATTCCTGTGTCCCCTTTGGGGGTGCAACATCCCCTTTGGTATCTGCTGTGTCCCCTTTGGGGTCACTATGTCCCCTCTGGGATTTGCTGTGTTCCTCTGGCTTCCCTGTGTCCCCTTTGGGGTAACTATGTCCCCTTTGGGGTCACTGTGTCCCCTTTGGGCTCCCTGTGTCCCCTTTGGGGTTTCTGTGTCCCCTTTGGGGTAACTATGTCCCCTTTGGGGTCACTGTGTCCCCTTTGGGCTCCCTGTGTCCTCTTTGGGGTTTCTGTGTCCCCTTTGGGGTCAATATGTCCCCTTTGGGGTCACTGTGTCCCGTTTGGGCTCCCTGTGTCCCCTTTGGGGTTTCCGTGTCCCCTTTGGGGTCAATATGTACTCTTTGGGATCACTGTGTCCCCTCTGGGATCCCTGTGTTCCCTTTGGGGTTTCAGTGTCCCCTTTGGGGGTGCAACATCCCCTTTGGGGTCACTATGTCCCCCCTGGGATTTGCTGTGTCCCCTCTGGGGTTGCTGCGTCCCCTCTCCTTACTTTTGGGGCTCTGCGCTGCTCCTGCTCCCCCCAAAACTGCTGCTAAAGCGACCGAAGCCACTGAGTGCAGGAATAGCCACGTTCTGCCCCAAAAAGCCTCCAAGCAAGCGCAGAAACTGAGGGAAATGGGACAAAAAAAACCCCCTCAACAACCCATATTTTTGGGGGTGGGATGCGCTGCCCCGGCCGTATTCAAATCTCACATTAAAATATGCTTCATAGAGGAATAAAAAACTACACGGGGAATTTCTTATCGCCCCTGAGACGAACCGAAATCCAATTATCCCTCCAGTCCGGTGCCCGGCCCCGCTCTGCCGGCCGCCTCTTATCCCTCCTCAGCATCTGCTTTTTATTTTGCCTTCTTTTGATTGTTTTTCCCCCCTTTTCTTTTTTTTCTTTCTGATTATCTCTCGTCTCGCTACATCTCCTCCTCTCCACCTCTTTCCATCCTTACCCCGTAATTGGGTTTTTTTCCTGTCTCCCTTCACCTTCCCTGCCCTGCTCGGCTGCCCTGCTCTTATTTATTCATCTCTTTGATTTTTACCGCCACTTTTGCATTTGAGGCATAAAGAGGTTTTTTAATTACCCGTGAAATCAATGATATTTTTTTTATTCTTCTCTGGAATCGCAGGGAAAACGGGGGTTAGCCGCAGCGTGGCAGACGTGTCCCTGCCTTACAGACGCCCTTCGCAGCGTCCTCGGCGAGCCTGGCCTGGGTTAAATTTTGCTTTAACTTTTGCTTTAACTTTAATTCTTGCTTTAACTTTAATTTTTGTTTCAACTTTAATTTTTGCCTCCACTTTAATATTTGCTGCAACCTTAATCTTTGCTTTAACTTTAATTTTTGCTTTAATTTTTGCTTCAACTTTAATTTTTGCTTTAATTTTTCCTTCGACTTTAATTTTTGCTTTAACATTCATTTTTGCTCAGCTTTAAGTTTGGCTTTCTCCTGCTCCGTGGCAGCCGTGCAGCTCTGCCAGCCCTCTCCTAAATCTCATTTCAGTGACGAGGGGTCTCGCCTAACCCAGCTGCCTTGCTGGCGAGGAGCTGGCAATCGATGCCAATGACATGATTTTGCATTTTTCCCCCGTTTTTGATGCAAAATGCCACTCTCCAGCGTGGTGGCCCCTGGCAGCGCCCGGTGCTGCTCACCCCCAGGAGCTGACCCTCCCCTCCTCGGGGATGGGAAATGCACCTCGTTGGGTTACAAAGAAATCGCATTTCCACGAGAGCGAAGCAAAGGATTGAAGGATGAGCCAGAGTTGGGGTTGCAGCACCCCAAGTCTCCACGCTGGCGCTACACATCCCTGCAAATATTCACGCCACCATCAAAACACCCCCCAAATATCCCCTGATTTGGGGGACAGACACATGGACTGGGACTGACAGCCCAGGTTTCAATTTTTTGGGGGGACAATGCTCCCTGAAAATGGGTTGCAAAGGGGATGGCGGGTCCATGCCGGTGATTTCCCTCTGCAAAATCCCGGCTGACAGCGCAGAGATGCCCGGGAATGGAGGGAGGGAGAAGGGGGGAGGGCTGGAGCCAAGACAAATAAAGAGTTCAAATGGGAAACGATTAAAACTAAACTAAACTAAAATAAATCGAAAGCGGGGGAGATAAGACGCGGGTGCCCTCGCTGCCTATTTAACATTCATTGGATTGAATAATCAGGCCTCATTATCTCAAATTGTCTGCATATTTGCCCTCAAAATGCTAATTTGAAAGTTGGCTGCGAGCGCCGTCTGCCTATTTTGACTAAAATATTATTTTGCTTTATTGTGCGTTGTTTGTAGCTCCAGGGGCATTTCCCCTTGCAAACCAAAAGGGAAATAGGAAAAAAAAAAGAAAAAAAAAGGCAAAAAAGAAGAAAAAAACCCCAACATTTATCAAAAGCTGGCCGGGGAGGAGAGCGGCGCCCTGTTTTGCGTAGAAATGGCATTTTTAGGCCTTCCAGTAAAATTAGAGGCGTTATCAGTTTCTTTTCGGGGATGGACAGTTTATCATTCATCTCTGGAAGGAAAATAGAAGAAATAATTTGCTTTTATTCTGATTGTTTGGCAGAGCGGTGAGGGACGGAGGCTGCTGCTCCCCACGGGTGTTTTTCCCCGCTGTGTTCCCCATCTCCTTGCCCCCCATCACTCTTTCACCCCCATCTCCGCTTCGGGGGGCAAAATCAAACCTCTGGGCTTTATCCACCGGATCCCACACGGAAAATCAACCATGGGCTCCATTTGATCTCCGGTCAGGATTGAGAGCATCAATCTATTTACATTATTACCTTTTCTAAAAGTCAATCAATAGATAATAAGGTGGGAATAATGGCCAGGAGTTAAAAACCCCCATTCAGGGCCGAGGATTAGGTTTATTGAAGGGCAATTGCTTCGAAATCGTTTCAATCCGGCGTTAGCTATGCCACGATTCACTCGTTGGCTTACCCACAAGGCTGCCGGCCGCCCCCAAATGACACATTTCTCATGCAAACCCCACGCTGGCCCCCCCCAAAGCTGTTTGCACAGCAAACTGCAATTGTATGGGAGATTAACGGGGCTTT
This sequence comes from Strix aluco, assembly GCF_031877795.1. NCBI lineage: Eukaryota > Metazoa > Chordata > Aves > Strigiformes > Strigidae > Strix > Strix aluco. The sequence continues at coordinate 1,957,855 of NC_133934.1, forward strand.
GCGGGGCTGGGGGGGAGGCCAGCAAGCCTTGTTGACAAATAAGGGTGGAAATCCGTTGCCATCAATTCCGCGGGTGCCTCCGGATTTGGCAATGACACTGCTTTTGACTTTCCTGGCTGGGCAGATGGATGGGGGGGGGGGGTTAACTCACTCCCAGATTTGGGGGGCAGATGGTTGCACAAAAAAAAGGGGGATCAGAGAGATGCTGGTGGCCCTGGGGATGCTGCAAACCCCCCGCTATGGGTCCAGCCAGGGGGAAATTGGAGGATGGGGCATGTTTGGAAATTGGGGAAATCAGAGGATGGGGCATGTTTGGAAATTGGGGAAATTGGAAGATGGGGCTCATTTGGAATTTGGGGAAATTGGAGAATGGACCATGTTTGGAATTTGGGGAAATCGGAGGTGGGGCACATTTGGAATTTGGGGAAATCAGAGGTGGGGCACATTTGGAAATTGGAGAAATCAGAGGATGGGGCACATTTGGAATTTGGGGAAATCGGAGGTGGGGCACGTTTGGAAATTGGGGAAATCAGAGGATGGAGCTGTCATGGGGCACGTTTGGCCCCGCTGCCCTGTAACCAGCGCATGGAGCAGGACAAACCTCAACCTCCCCATCGCCCCTGCTTGATGCTGCCCCTTGGTCTGGCGAGGACAGGCAGGGCCTTACGGCACTGCCCAGGGATGTGCCCTTTTAGGGTTGATTAGTGGGGTTTTGGGGGCTGGTTGGAGCCCACCTGTGTTCTCCCGGGTAGCGATGGGCTGGATTGGGGCAGCTTCGCCCTGGGATCGGCCCCGGCTGAGGTGCTGCGGATGGAGACATCCCCGGCAGAGTCCACGCGGCTCAGCTCGAGCGCAGGGGCAGATTTCAGCCCCTCAAAACACCGCTGCTGCGGGGCCGACCGGGGTGGTGACGCTGTCCTTGGCCTGCCCTCGGCTCGCTGCAGGCGCGGTGGGACTGTGCTGGCCTTCCTCCTGGAGGTGGCCCTTGTCATCGCCCAAAAGCTCGGCCAGAGCTTGTGTGGCTGGTGGTGACAGCGTGAGTGGAGAGGAGACAGGTCGTCACCCTCCACCGGGATCCCCTTTATCCACGTAGTGTCTTGGGAGAAACACCGCAGCCCTGGGGTGTCCCATCCCAGTACATCCCATCCCAGTGTGTCCCATCCCAGTACATCCCATCCCAGTACATCCCATCCCAGTGTGTCCCATCCCAGTGTGTCCCATCCCAGTATGTCCCATCCCATTGTGTCCCATCCCAGTATGTCTCATCCCATTGTGTCCCATCCCAGTATGTCCCATCCCATCCTGTCCCATCCCAGGGTGTCTCATCCCAGGGTGTCTCATCCCAGCATGTCCCATCCCAGTATGTCCCATCCCATTGTGTCCCATCCCAGTATGTCTCATCCCATTGTGTCCCATCCCAGTATGTCTCATCCCATCGTGTCCCATGCCAGTATGTCCCATCCCAATGTGTCCCACCCCAATACATCCCATCCTGGTGTGTCCCATCCTGCTCTGTCCCAGCCTTGGGGTGTCCAAGCCTGGGTTGTCCCATCCTGGTGTCCCTCCCACCCTGGTATTTCACCCTCAGTGTCCCTTCCCAGTGTCTCCCACCCCAGTGTTTCCCATCCCAGTGTCCCCCATCCCGCTGTCCCATCCCAGTGTGTCCCACTCCAGTGTCCCCCACCCCATGGTCCCAGCCCAGTGTATCGCACCCCTGTGTGTCCCATCCCACTGTCCCATCCCAGTGTCCCCCAGATTGGTGTCCCCCAGCCCACAATACCAGTCTGGTGTCCCCCACCCTGGTGTGTCCCCCACCCCGCTGTCCCCTATCCTGGCATCCCCCACCCCAGCTGTGTCCCCCCCAGTGTCCCCCACCCTGGGTGTCCCCCATCCCGCTGTCCCATCCCAGTGTGTCCCACCCCAGTGTCCCCCACCCCGCTGTCCCCCATCCCGGTGTCCCCCACCCCGCTGTGTGTCCCCCCCTCCCCCCGCCGTGTCCCCCCCCGCGGTCCCAGCCGGTGACGCAGCCGCGGGCGCAGCGCGGTCGGGCAGTGGCCTCTGGTGGTCAGCGCGGGAACGGCCCCTCCGGGACCCCCTCGCCAGGACCCCCCGGGACCCCCCCCGGACGCCCCGGCATCCCCCTGAGACCCCCCGGACCCCCCGGCACTCCCCTGAGACCCCGCTGGGACCCTCCCGGGACACTTCTGGGACCCCCCGGCACCCCACTGGGACCCCCCCAGGACCCCCCCGGCCCCCGCTGAGACCCCGCTGGGACCCGCCCGGGACCCTCCTGGGACCCCCCAGGAGCCCCCTGAGACCCCGCTGGGACACCCCGGGACCCCGCCGGGGTACCTCCCATCTGGGATCCTCATTAACTGGGAGCCTTCTAACTGGGATGCTTGCTAACTGGTATCCCTGATAACTGGGATCTCTGGTGAGTAGCGATATGCTCAGTAGGATCTACGCTCACTGGCATCCCCACTAATTAGCAGCCTGCTAATTGGGATGTTTGGTAATGGGGGACCCTCTTTAACTGGCAACCTGCTGACTGGAATTGTGCTAACTGGGATGCCTGTTAACTGGGATCCCTGCTAAATGGGATACTTGCTAACTGGGATTCCCCACTGGCTAACTGGGACCCTGCTGACTGGGGTCACCACTAACTGGGATACTCGCTAACTGGGATGCCTGCTACTGGGAATGCTCACTAACTGGGATGCTCACCGAGTGGGAACCTCACTCACTGGGATCCTGCTAATTGGGATACTCACTAACTGCGATGCCCAGTAACTGGGATGCCTGCTACTAGGGATGCTCACCAACTGGGATGCTCACCAACTGGGACCTTTCTCACTGGAATGCTCACTAAGTAGAAAACCCAGTAACTGGGATGCCTGATACTGTGGATGCTCGCTAACTGGGATGCTCAACAACTGGGAAACTCACTCACTGGGATCTTACTCACTGGAATACTCACTAACTGGAAAGCCCAGTAACTGGGATGCCCACCAGCTGGGATGCCTGTTAACTGGTATACTCACTCTCAGTGGCACTTGCTAACTGGGATCCCACTAACTGGGATGCTCCCAGGTCTGTGTGGGTCAGAGATGCTCGGCACTTCGGATGCCTTTAGGAATCAGTCCCAGATGCTCCGAGCAGCAGATTTTTTTTCTGGAAGTGGCTGTTTTGTCACCACCAGTATCCGAAAGAGCTCTGGTACGGAGCAGAGCAGGGCAGGATTTGTCCTTAGTCACCAACCCCACAAGCCACAGCTCTAAAAAGCCATGAAACAGAAATAAGGAAGATTATGGAAAAACCCCACCAGTTTTCCTTCAGGAGCATGGAAAGGTGCAAAACCTTTAAGGAAGACATATCCCTTCTGCTTCCATTCTTGATTTCTATCATTCATTCGTCTGCTGGGGGAGGACCCGTCCCAGCCCGGGGGGACCCATCCCAGCGCTGAGCCACCCAGCTCTGCTGCAGGACCCCCCCCAGTCCAGGGCACAGCGTATTTTAGCCCGTATCATACAGCCACAGATGTCATTATTTGCAAAAACTCCTCTGCTGAAGCTCTCAATCCCCAAGAGTTTCTGGGCAAGGAGTTCCCAGGGTCAACCACTCGCAGGGTTTTAAAAAAAGATATTTTTCTCTTTTTTTTTTTTCTGCCTTTGCCCTCCCAGCAGTGGCAGTGACCTGTGCAGGTGTGAATCCTGCTTGAGAAATCCTCCCTAGAGCTGGGTCAAGTCTATCGAGAGAAGAAGCGGAGCCGCATATCTTAGGATGCTTAAGGGAGGGCTGCGCTCTGCGTCCCAAATCCGGGTGGCGAGACCTTTAATAACAAGAAAGGAAGAGTGGATTTAATCGGGGGGGTCTACAATTCAGATAAAATGATCCACAGGACCGAGGGTCAGGCCTGGATCCTCCTCAGCCACTTGATGGCAGCCGGTGTCTAAACACTTTGCTTTTTTTCCCAATAATTTCAGCGGAATTGGTAGAAAATACCTCTTTTCCCTGTAAATTGTGGGTGTCCGTAGCCCCCCCAGCCCCCAGCCCAGGACCGGCATGGCATATCGACAAGATGCAAAGGGATTTTGTGGGTGAAGGGCTCCGAAAGCTGGGACGGACGGACAGACAACGGCCAGACAGAGGGATGCTGCAGGACTAGGGATGGACACAAGACCAAGGGGGGGCCCTGGGGTCACCCGGGAGGCTGTCCGGGGCCAGGGGGGTGACCCTGGAGACCCCACTCCTCTGCAGACTGACAATCCACACCCTGCCCAGACAGCCAGGCCGCGGGTTAATGAGCAGCATTGTTATTAATTAGCTCAGGAGCCGGAGCCCCGGGGCAATTCTGGCTCAAAATTAGGCAGGAGCCACCCCCGGGTTCAGGTCCCTGTTCTGGAGCCGGACCTGGTGAGAGGAGACGCTCGGTTTGAGGGCAGCGACCCCCCCAATTCCAGCCCTGCCGTGCTCCTTGCTTGCACAGCCTCACCCCCCCAAATTATTACACCCCCGCCTCCATCTCTCCAGGACAGGATTTTCCCACCTGGCTCTCCCGAAGCATCACCAGCATCCCCATTTTGGTCCCGTATCATCCAGATCCCAGCCCCGTGGATGCTCTTAGCCCCCCATCCAGCCCCAGGGGTGCTGGGCACCCCCCATTCTGCGTGCCGGTGCCGTGTGTGTGTGTGTTTGCTGAGCTCCATCAAACAGAGAGAGAGGGAAAAGGGAATAAAAAAAGGGAAAGCCCCTCGTAACCAAACACACCCGAGCCCCCACAGGGGCCTCCTGCCTTTTTATCTCGGCCTTTTCAAGATTGTAATTAAGAACTAATAACGCCAAATCTGCCGCCCTTTCATCTCTGCCCCCCCCCCCAAAAAAAGGGCCTTTATTTGCCCCCACCGCAGTAGCTGCGGGGTGATACCCCCCGTGATAAGCTGGGGAGCACGGCATCGCCGCCAGCACGGTGCCCACCGTGGGCTTTTTATGGTTTTTCTTGAAAAATCACCCCTCGGGGGGGCCTTCACCCACTGGTACCGGTGGCTGGGATGTGCCCCAGTACCATGGAGCTGGGGGGGGTCCCTGTCCCCTGTCCCCAGCCCCGTCCCTGAGGTGGCCACGCAGCTGCAGAGCGGAGGATGCTCCTCACCGGGGCAGAGCCCCGTAATGACTTTTTCAGCGCCGCCGCGATCCTCGGGGCTTATTTTTCCCAGTTTGGAGGCTGCACACGCGTGTGCTGGGTCCTGGGGTACCTCGTGAAAGCTGAGCAAGGGGGGCTGCTGTGGTGCAGATGTGGGCTCCGACCCCCCAACTCCCCCGCGCCCCATTTCCTCCCCAATAAACCCCCCGAGCCCCGGTGGAGTCCTTTGACCGGGGCTCGCTCCCCTGCCGCGCCGGGCCCGAGGTGTGACTTTTCCCAGCTCATTAGGAAAAGCCGCGCGATTTTAAGGATCTCAGACCCTAATGACCATCTGAATCCCATCAGCCGAGAGGGGTGAGCTGGGGGGGCGGTGCAGAGACAGCCCCCCCACCCCCCCCCGCCACTGCCTCTCCAAGCATCCCCGGTCCTGTCCCTTCACCTCACTGGCCCGGGGTATATTATGCCCCCCCAAAAGCAGCTGTGCAGGGGGGTGCATGCACGAATTCAGAGTATCAAGGCAGACCCCGAGCACCCCCGGGGGGGCTTTGGTGGCCTTGGGATGACACTGTCTGTCTCTGGACACCTGGATCCTCCTGCCTGAGTATTTCAGGGCCAAAGTCACCCTGAGAGGGGACGGGGGGGATGGGGGGACGGGGGGACGGGAAAGGGGGTGTCTCCACCTTGGAGGTGGACACACGGGGGTCTGCACTCCAGGGGCAGGGACACATGGGGGGGACACCCCCCAGTCGAGTGCAGGGGGACATGGTGGGGGGGGGACGGTCACACACAGCTCCGTAGAGGGCAGGAGGACACGGAGGGGACACGGGACCCCCCGGGCAGGTCACAGGGCGATGCCATCGATCCCCGCCCGCCCCATCCCGTCCCCCCCCGCCCCCCCGCGGTCTCCTCGGGAGGGCCCAGAGTCCCCGCGGAGGGGCCGGTCGGGGCGGGGGGGGGGGGGGGGGTGCGGTCGGGGCTGTCGTATAAAACCGGGCGACACGATCCCGAGCAAGACCCCGCCATGCCGGCCCCGGCCCCGCCGCCCCCCGCCCGGCCCGGCCAGACCTTCACCATCGCGGCGCTGCTGGGACGCGCCTCCCCCCCCCTCCATCATCCGCCGCCGCTCTGGGGACCCCCCCCCTGGGGACCCCCCCCGGCTCCTGCCGCCGCCGCCGCCAGGGTCCTGCCGCCGCCGCCCGCCGTCCCCCAGCCGCTCTGCCCCGGCTGCTGCGGGGGCCCCCCCGGCTGGGCCACCAGCCTGGGGGCAACAGGTACCGCCGTCCCCTCCTCCCCGGACACCCCGCACCGGGACCCCCCCGCCGCCTCTCCCGAGGGGACACCCCCAAATGGGGACCTTCTTCCAGCTCCCCAAGGGGGTACCCCACTCAAGAGGACCTCTTCTAGGGGGACCCCAGTTCACCTCTCCCATGGGGACACCCCCAAATGGGGACTTCTGGCTTCCCAAGGGGGGGACCCTGCTCGAGGGGACCTCTTCCAGGGGGACCCCTCTCCACCTCTTCCAGGGGACACCCCCAAATGGGGACCACCTTCCAGCTTCCCAAGGGGAGACCCCTCCAAAGGGGATCTCTTCTAGGAGGACCCCAGTTCACCTCTCCCATGGGGACACCCCCAAAATGGGGACCTCCTTCTGGCTCCCCAAGGGGGGACCTTTTGCCACCTCTGCAAATGAGGGGACCCTTCTCAAAGGGACCTCTCCCAGAGTCACTCTTGTACACGTCTCCCATGGGGACACCCCCAAATGGGGACCTCTTTCCATCTCTTCGATGCAGGGGGGGGCACCCTTGGCTACCTCTCCTGGGGGACCCCTCTCAAGGGGACCTCTTCCAGTGAGGCCCCTGCCCACTTCTCCCATGGGGATGTCTCCAAATGGGGAACTGAATCCCCCACTCCCATGGGGGGGACATCTCCCAATGGTGATCTCCTTCCACCTCCTCAAGGGGACCCCCTCCAAAGGGGATCTCTTCCAGGGGGACCCATGCCCACCTCTCTTGAGACACCCCCCCCTCCTAAATGGGGGACCTCCTTTCATCTCTGCAAGGGGGGGCCCTTGGCCACCTCTCCAAATGGAGGCCCTCTCTCCCAGGGGGACCTCTCTGATGGGGGACCCGCATCTACCTCTCCCTGGGAGATGTCTCCAAATGGGGCACCTCCTCCTCCTCCCAAGGGGATCTCTCCAACAAGGACCCTCTTCTGCCCCTCCAAATGGGACCCTCTGGCCTCTCTCAGGGGGACATCTGCAAATGGGGGAGCTCTTTCCACCTCTTCATGGGGACCCCCTCCAAACAGGTTCTCTCCCAAGAGGGACCTATATCCGCCTCTCCAAGGAGATCCTCTGCAAATGGGGGACCCTCTCCCATCTCTTCAAATGGGGGATCCCCTCCAAAGAGACACTTTTTATCTCTTTAAAGGGGACACCTCCAAATGAGAAGATCCCTTCTGCCTCTCCAGGAGGGGACCCCACTCTAAAGGGGACCCCTCCAAGGGCTCCTCTCCACCCTGACCTCTCTTCTCTCTCTCACTTCCAGGCTTCCTGATCTCCAAGGGCCGCTTCCCTGTCTTCAAAGCCAAGGTTGGCAAAGCTAAGCGAGTCCGGACTATCTTCACCAGCGACCAGCTGGCCCGGCTGGAGAAGGAGTTTGCACGGCAGCAGTACATGGTGGGCACAGAACGGTGCCTGCTCGCCTCCTCCCTGCACCTCACTGAAGAGCAGGTAAGACCCACCACACTCCATCTCCACCTGCCCCCACCAACAGGGCCAGGAAGGCCACAAAATCTCGGTGTCAATGGGTGGGACCTCGGTCATGTCCCTTAACCCCAGGGCAGGAGCTGTGTTGGGGTAGTAACTGCAAATAGTTAAAAGGGTGGAGGATCACAGATGGGGAAACTGAGTCACAAAGTGGCGGTTCTAAGGCCACGTGGAGGGGTTGAACTCATGTCTGGCTTAAAGCTGGATTTTCTCCACCACTGGCAGGTCCCAGCTCAGCTCCTGGGTTGCAGGGGACGGTTTTTCATCTCGCTGAGAACGGTCAGTGTGAGGTTAATGGTTGGACTAGATGATCTTCAAGGTCTTTTCCAACCATGATGATTCTGGGATTCTGTAATCTGTCCTGGCCAGCTGGGGAATATCTGAGGCTGTGGGCACCGAAGGGTTTGTGGAGTGTCTGGGTACCGTCTGAGCCACAGGGGTTTAGCCAGATCACGGTCCATGGAGAAGTCAGGTTTGAAAGCCAAGCTTTACCTCTTCCTAAGGTGAAAGTCTGGTTCCAAAACCGGAGGATCAAGTGGAGGAAGCAAAGCCTGGAACAGCAACAAGCCAAACTGGCCAAAATGGGTTTGGCCACCTCGCAGAGGAGCCCCGACTCGCAGAGCCACCACGGCGAGGAGGACAAGGACTTCCCAGTGGAGTTGGAGGACGGCGGGGAGGACACGGCCTCCTCCCCCGGCTCGGGGGCAGCACCTGAACAGACTGTGGCAAAAAGCTGCTGAATCGCCCCTTCGGGCCACTTTTCCTTGTGTATTATATGAGTGTATCATAGCTGGCAACGAGCGTATCTAATATATACAGGGCACCAATTATTTTTGCAGTGCAAAAATAAATTATTTATGCAACTCTCAGGCTCATCTTTCCGGAGGAGGAGGAGGAGGAACACCACATGCCTGCAGTGGCAGCAAGCGTTCAGTGGGGGCTTGTTCATGAGAGCAAGCCCTGGAGGTTTGGGGGAGTGGGGGACCACCTGCACAGCCCCTCCAAAATTAGCCCCATAGCCAGTGGGTGCTGATACCTCCTTGTGCTCTAAAATAGCTTGCGGGGGGACACAGAGCCCAGGTCCTTGTAGAGCACCTCCATCTCGTTGTCCCAACCCAGTGATGGCATCTTGCTCTCTGGGGATTTTGGAGCCAGGAAAGTAGGGAAAACCCCCCTGGAGAGCAGAGCTGGGGGTGGCTTTGTGAGCTGGGCACCTGGGGTGCCATCTCAGCTGGGCAAGGATTAGCCAGGTTTTCATTTTAATTGCTTGGCCCTGCTTAGGTGGATGTAGAGGTTTAAAATCCAGCAGGTTTGGGCTGGATGCTGGCCTGGGGGTGAGCGAAGGGTGGGCTCCGTGGGGAGCTTCACGCCAGGGATGTCTGGGCAGCACCAGCTCCTGCCACTGTCTGTGCTGGGCTTGGGGCTGGAGGAAGAAAAGAGCCAGGTTTATCTGAGCAGGGGTGAAACCTGATGCAAGGCAAGGGGATGAGGTAAAGAGAAGGGGATGAGGTAAAGAGAAGGGGATGAGGTAAAGAAGGGGGGACAATTAAGAAAGGGATGGTGCAAAGACAAGGGGACAGTGCAAGGAGAAGGGGGCTGATGCAAGGAGAGGGGATGAGGCAGAGAGAAGGGGATAGTGTAAGGAAAAGGGGGATGATGGAAGGAAAAGGGGATGCAAGGAGATGGGGATGAGGCAAAGAGAAGGGGACAATGCAAGGAGAAGGGGGATGATGGAAGGAGAGGGGGGACAATTAAGAAAGGGATGGTGCAAGGAGAAGGAGGATGCAAGGAGAAAGGGCGTGATGCAAGGAGAGGGGATGAGGCAAAGAGAAGGGGACAATGCAAGGAGAAGGGGGATGATGGAAGGAGAGGGGGGACAATTAAGAAAGGGATGGTGCAAGGAGAAGGAGGATGCAAGGAGAAAGGGCGTGATGCAAGGAGAGGGGATGAGGCAAAGAGAAGGGGATAATGCAAGGAGAGGGGACAGTGTAAGGAGAAGGAGATGATGCCAAGAGAGGGGGCAACACCAGGACAAAGGGATGGGGCGTACAGAGGGGCAATAATCTCAGGAGAGGGAGACGGTGCAAGGAGAAAGGGACAATATATAAAGGGGACGATGCAAGAAGGGGATGCTGTGAGGAGAGGGGGACAATGCAAGGGAAAGGGGGATGCTGCAAGGAAAAGGGGACAGTGCAAGAAGGGGACAGTGCCAGGAGAAGGGGCCGATGTGACGGAAGCTGCCCTTTGTTCCAGCTGTTTCCAGAGCCGGGATTAGCCAGCCCGTCTCAAAGAGCCCAAACTGTGCTAATGTCTCCCCAGGTCTGCTGAGAGCCCAGGCTGCGCCGGTGGGTTTAACCCACTAATCTCGCATGCCGGTGGGTTTATTGCAATCACCCCCGAGACAACAGGGCTTATGGGGGATGTTTTAATATCGCCCGGCCAGGGGCCAAGCTGATTGAGAGAGTTAAGTTGTTCTCAGGACACATTTAATCCCCTGGGATCTGGCAGCGCTCAGCCTCGGGCAGGATTGGGCCTTTTCCACCATGCCGGGCTGGGATGCTCCTGCGGGGTCTGCCCGGCTCAGACCCCTCTGCAGCCAGTGTCCGACCAGGGAAATGACTTTAATTAAAACTCCTGGACTTGATTGAGTTTTTCGAAAAGTGACTTATATATAAGATGAATTAAACTAAGTCCATCAGAGTTTTTCAAAAAGTGACTTATATAAGATGAATTAAATCATGTCCATCTCTCTGGCACCTTGGGCTTTGACCAGGAGGCTTTACTCATGGTGGGTTATAATCCTTGAGGGGGTGGCTGGCCCCTGGGGGTTCACAGGACTCAGGATGCCTGTGTCCCCTTTCCTACCTGACAGGGGAAAGGGGGTTGCTGGGAAAGGCCATCCCCTGTCTTCCACCCAGTGAATAACCTGTTTGCAGGTTCCTTAGGGTGGGGAAGGGAGCGTATCTGCAGGACAAAGCAGCCAATTAATGCCCCAGTGGGGATGAGAAGAGCCAAACGCCCAGGTCTGACCCTGATAATGGGATGGAGTTGCTGGTTTGTGGAAAAGCCGGATTCAGCTGGGTCATTTTATGCCCTGCCAAGCCCCTGCCAGCCCTGGCATCCTGGAAAGGGGGTAGAAATGCAGCTTCCTTCTCCCATCAGAGACATCTCCCTCGGCAGTCCGGGGAGGAGGTTGTGCAGCTCAGCCCAACTCCTGGCAGCTCAACCGGAGCACATGGCTTGGGATCAAACCCAGGCGCAGCGATTTGGCACCATGGAAAATAAGGGAGAGCGATGCTCCAAGAGCTTGGCAAGGTCCTGGGCTGGATCAGCCCACCTGGGACAGAACCTTGGCTCCTCTCATCCCCCAGGAAAGTCTGTGCAGAATAAGATCTGTGTCTCCTTACTCAAACCCCCAAATCCCTCTAGTCCCTTCCCAATCCTGTGTATCACATTGTTCTCTTAAAGACGCTGTTTTTTTTCACCTGTCTGCAAAAAAACGACTTGGCTTTCAGTGACAGATAATTATAAGGAAGTGAGAATTAAGCAGCGTTATTAAGAGGATAAAGGTTATCTGCTAAAGATGCAGTGCTGAGCCTTCCCCAGTAAATCTCCCACTCTGTAGATAAGTAGGTGGCTTGTAAGACAGGTAGGTTGTGAGACGGGTGGGTGGATGTATTAGGGTGGACTGCTCGCCCAGAGGAACAGCCTGGCTGCTGTACGGATAAAATGGATGAGTGGATGCTGGGGGTGAACCCGGTGCACTGGGGAATAGGTGCAAATGGGTGGCGGGGTAAATGGGATGGGATTGGAGATGGATGGAGAGATAGAAGAAGGGATAACCGGGTGAAGCTGTAGCATACAGCTCCTCCGTGCCCCCCTCCCCGCTCTCCTTCCTGCCAGGATTATTCCTGCTGAGCACATGGCGACGGACACGGTTTGTTTGCACGAGTCGCGTTTACTCAGGACGGCAGAAGTTTGCAGCATGAGATATTGGGATGCTGGAGCAGCAGGACCCCTCTGGCCCCCCAATCCCCGTGACCCAGCCACTTTCCCAGGAGCCTTTGGCATCCCTTCCCCAAGCTGGGAGCCCCTTTCTCCTCAGCTGATTGCCCCCTCACGCTCTCTTTTTTTTCAGGGGGGTTGCTAAATGGGATTACCGTGTGTCGAGGACGGGTCGGGGTGCTGGGGAGGGCAACCTGCCGATGGCAGAGGTTCAAGGCAAAGCCCAACCCGAGGTGGGATGTGGGGCGCCGGGGTCGGCTGTGCATGTTTCCAGGCTCCGTCTCATCATGTAATCTTGTTAAATGGTCAGGGAGCATTTCCCCCTGCTTTTCCCTCCCCTTTAATTCCCGATTGAAACATCAAATAAGTTTCCCGAGGCTGCCAGGCAGCTCCAACGGCTCCATGCTGCCTGGTTTCAGTGGAAATAAAAAAAAAAAAAAAAAAGACATCACGAGCAATGGGAGGAAACGCCACAACATCCCATCTTTTGTAGTCTTTCTGGGATGAATTTACCCCAAGCTGCCTTGCTCAGCCAAAGAGCAAAAGCACCGATTCTTTGCATAAAACTCTCAGCTGGAAGTAGCTCCTGGATGCATGAAAATAAGGGTGAAACGAGATGACCTGGCTGGAAATACAGGGAGAAAACCAGGCTACTGAGACCCCTCATTATGGGGTAAGCATTGCAGTGGCCAAAATCTCTGGGTTTAAAGATCTTGAGTTTAAAAGGTTATTTATCCTGCAACAAGAAACACAGGGCTGTGGAGCAGGACTACATGCTGAGCACTGTCAGAGTGAGACCCAGCAGCCCCGTTCCCAAATCCTGCGTAGGGCTGTGCGGGGAGGTTCGGGGTCTGGTAAGGGAACAGCATCAGCCCCGGTCTGGGTTGGCCACGGGGCACAGCAGCTCTGAAATGGCTGCTGGTGCCACCCCACTGGCTCCCCTGCTCCTTCCTCACCTCCCATCCCAGTCTCAAAAATGGGAAGACTTTGGGGGGGGGGGGGGGGGGGGGGGGAATCCCTCCCCGGCTCTGCTCCTAGCCACGCACATGGCAGGGTCTGCCAGAAACCACTTTGCTTCATTTTGGTGAGACAAAATGTTGGGTAAAAGAGAAAAAATGATGAAAATTGCACCAATTTCCCCTTTGCAAATGGTTTGTGGCACGAAATCCCTCAGCTTTTTGGCACTGGCAACACAGCACGGTTGGGCGGGGGATGTACAGGGGGCCCTGGCACCAGAGACCCTCTGCAATGGTGTGATTTTATTTTAAAAAGTTGATTAGATCATTAAATCAAGAAAGCCCTGATGGTGTAGGATGAATAAGGGGATCTCGCCGGGAGGTGTGGGACTGGCAGTCAGGTAAAATGCTTCCCAGCTCTGCTAAAACCTCCTCCTGGGCCTGAGGCTGTGACGCTCTTGTGCCTCAGTTTCCCCAGCTGCAGGAGGGGGAAATAAAGCCTTGGGCATGCACAGTAACAGCTCCTGCTCAGCACCCCTGCTGAGAGCCGAGCCGGATCCGACCCTTGCTCTTCCCCATCCTTCCCCCACTCCATCTCTATTGATTTAATAAGATGGAGAGGAATTAACGGGGCCGGAGCATTGGAATAATGAAAGATGAACAAAGGGGCAGCGCTAGCAAAGATGCTGCCAGCTTTTAATGATGAGGCCGGGCAGATCCCCTGCTAGCTGTCCCTTTGGGGTGGCGATTAAGAACATACTGTTATTGTTAAGGCAGAGAGATAAATCCCTGCACCGTTTCTGATGTGATCAGCCGGGGCTTCTCCCTACAATTTGTGATCCTATTGTGGCCGGTGTTTGCCCTGGGCAAGGAGAGTCTGGGAACCACTTATGAACCATCCTTTGGTCATTAGTCTCCTCATTAGGAGAGAACAATGTGGGAGAAAAAAGATAATTGAAGGGAGCAGCGGGCTGATCTTGCACTCAGGCCTGTACCAGGGCTGCCTCAATGCTTAGTTTATAATTCCCAATTAATTTTGAATGTATGGTTTTGGGATGCTCTTAATACCCACGATTGCAACCCCTGTGAAGGTGTTCAGGTCTGTGCTCAGCGGGAGGACCAGGGAGCATCCTCCGAGGCCTTGTGAGAGGGTATTAACTTATTTTTTGGGGTCACCCAGGCTTTGCTGTCAGCTGGGTGTAGCCCCATCGTCGATTCCACTCGTGGACCCAACCCACGCTGTATTTGGGGGGACCCCAGGCAGGCGGCCGGGCCCCCAGCACCCGGGAAGGGTGAGGGTGGTGGGATGCAGCAGGTCTCGTTCCCTCATTTCACATCTGGCTGAGATCTGAGGCCAGATGTGACACCACACCGAAGGGTGTGACATCGAGGAACAGCCTCGCTTGGACAACATCTCCTCATCGAAGGGCTGGGGCAGAATCGGGCCCTGCTGAGCCTCACTGCAGCATGGGCTTAATTCTGATCTTGCCTGGAAATACCAACCTGGGTGATAAATCATAGGAAAGTCCTGAGACTGTGGGGGAAGAGGTGCTTTGCCCCATAAACTTGACAGTGGAGGAGCAGGTCCTGTCCCCATCCCCAAGGCCACCCTGCCCGGCTGGGTGCAGGGCTCCCTGCCCTGGGGAGGAGGGGGAAGAGCCGCAATTCCTCAGGATGCTTGATATTATCAAGTGCTAATGAGACCTGGATGGGATTGAGGTGCTTTGCGGGCCATTAGCCCAAATTAACCTGACAATGCAGCCGGGGCCGGTGTCTGAAGGGCGGCTGGGGTGTGTATTGGCTGTCTGGGGCTGGGGGGAGAGAAGGATGCTGCTCTCTGCCTTCCCCCGCTGCCCGCACCCCTCAGCAAGGGCCCTGCATTTTCCAGGGTTAGTTTTCCATCGCACAAACATGTCGAACGGGCTCCCCGAGAGGTTTGACAAGCAAGAGGTGGAATAAGGTGGTAGGGATGGGGAGGATGGGGGCAGCCTCCTCTGCAGGCCCGCGGTTGGGGTAACATTCTTGGAGGAAAGTCGTATGTTCCCCACGTCCTCGTGTCCATCCCAGTGCTTGGGCAGTGGAGCAAACTGGGGAGCACTCAGCTGGAAGGTAACTGTGATCTCAAGAGAAGCCTTTTCCCCGGAGCTGGTGGCCATTCCTGTGCCGGGCTCTTGCAGGGGGATGTAGGGGGTTGGCTGTGCTCTTGCCACCCACAACCGGGGCTCCCGTTGCTGTGTAACACCCTCAAAGTGCAGACAGTGCCATCGCTCCTGTGCTCACCCCAGTTTGGGTCCGTTACTGGGAGCTTGCAAGGTGCCGAGGATCCCCAAGGCAAAGCCACCTGTGGCCGGATCCTGCTGCAAAGAGGAAAGAGGGGGTTTGCCAGGAGCAATCGAGACCAGCACCTCGTTCTGCAGCTCCCCAGCACCTCCTTGAAGGTGGCAAAGCCAAGGCAGAGTGTCACCCCAGCACCCCTGAGTACTCCTGGAGCACGGACAGTAATTATCGTTAGCCTGAGTCATTTCTCCTTTCTAGACTTTATGATGAAGAAACACGCACCCATTATCCTTCGGGGAGAAACCCCATGCTTCTCTTTTCACAGTGAAGATGAATCCCCATTCCCCTCTCCCCATGGGATTCAGTGGGATCCAGTTTGGGAAGGGGCAAATCAGCAGCTCCAGGAGCCGCGTGATTTGAAGACATTCCTTGTTGCCTTTTTATTATTGGTTTATGAGTTATTATTTATTAATAGTATAGATTATCACAGGAGAAATGACTGCAGAAGTCTGACACAAGGCTAAACACTAAAGTTAGTGTTCAGCACCCCATTTTCAAGCCAATTTTGGTTTTTTAAGGAGTAAAAAGCTCGACCTCATGATTTCAGACTCCTTAGGTTGGCGGTGCTGGGCTAGTTATCCTAATGAGCACAAGCACACGCCTGTCTAATCAGCAACAGGAGCCCTGGGATCCATCTTCTCCCTAATGGGATGCGACTGAAAGGATGTTCTCGCTTGGAAAGATGTTTTCCCACTTGCAGAAGGACTCACGCCCCGGATTACAGATGCACAAAATCCCCGTCACGTTTTCGCGTGTGCTTGCTGTGGGTTTGGGGAAATTTCCGCCGCTTCTTTCGCCCGCTGGGATGGTTTTGCGGCTGGGAGAGGGATGGAAATGGAGCCAGGCTCTCCCCACCGATGGAGGCGAGGTGTGAAATTTCTCATGGGCAAACAAGTGAGAGCTGCGGGGTGCCCAGAAGAAGGGGGACAGAAAAGAAGAAGGGGGGGGGGGGGGGAAGCGGAGGAGGAGAGAAAGCAGCAGCCAGAGAGAAACAAAAATCCCCAAAGCAGCAACCTGGTTTGAAGAGTGGGGCGTTTTCTATGAGGGGATTGTAAAATGCACTCTCTCTTTCCCCTTTGCAGGGGGGAATAAGGGCCCCCACTCTATCTGATAGTCATTAGCATCAATTAGCCCCGTTTGAAGTAGGCATCATCTTTGTCTCTTTGCAAAAAAAGAAATAAAAAAACCTTTCAGGGAGCCCATAATAACATCTGGAGCAAGGAGAGGCTGAACTCAAGTTCCCCACTTTCATCTCTTGTCGAGGTACTTGGAATGTTAATGCAGCCTCATTCTTTAATGGAGTTATCAGGAAATGCTTTTCACCTCCTTCCCTTTGCTCAGGGGGGATGTTTACAAAGGGCTGGGGGCTTTTTTTGTTGTTTTGTTGTTGGGATTTTTTTTTTTTACCCCCCCCGAAACTCCCCCTCCTCTTTTATTTTCTATACTCTTGAAAAACAAAACTGGAATAAAATTAAAAAAAAAAAACCACCGCCACCAAATAAAAAAAAAAAAGAGGATCAGGCTCCATCCTTTCATCTCCCCTGCCCAGCTCCTGCAAAAGCCCCGTTTCTGGCAGCAATCGGGTGGGGATGGAGCCGGAGGTTCAACCTCATGTGGGCAGGGAGTGGCGGGGGGGTCTCTGAGCCCCCCGCTCCTCCTGGCTGCTGGGTGCTATATTTCCCAAGTCATTACCAGCGAGTGAAAATTTCCAGCTTTCGAACCGAAATGCATTAGCTGAGCACACAGTACTAATGGGAAACAGGACGCGTCATTAGGCAGCGGATTCGGCCAAGCGGGAGAAGCCGAAGGGAAAAGTCAACCGGTGCTTTTCCTGGTTGTCCGTCCGTCTGTCCGTCCGTCCCGCCAGCTGCATCCCACCGTAACCTCCCCGCTCCGCCGACGCTCGCCCATCCCAGCAACCGCAACGTAAAACCGCTCCCTTAACACCGGGAGCATCGCCAACCCCTCTTTCCACAGGAATGACAGTGGCTGTCACAATTTATTATAAAGAGGAAAAATAATTAAGAGATTTAACAGGCTTTTCATAAAACAAATCAACAACTTGCACAATGACACCCGTACTTGAATCCACACAACCTCTGTGCAAGCAAAGCCAGAAGCTGTGAATCTCTGCGGATTTTTTTTTTCTCAGTGGCAGCTTTTTTTTTTTATTTTTTGGGGGGGAGAGGCTTCGGCACTTGCCCAGCTTTGAACGTGTGATTTCAATTAAGCACATAGTTACACGGCGGCAGGATTGGGGCTGGCTGTTTGGATAAGGAGCAATAAAGCACCAGCTGTATTTATTCACTTATTTTGAAGCCGCTGTGGAAGACAGGATGCTAAACGGCAGGAAAAAAAAGTGTTTTAAAAGCAAACTTGAGGGACTCTTTTGTTTCCTGCCGGCATCCTCTTCCCCGAGGTCCCCGTAGCCATCTCCAGGGTGCTTCCTCACGAGCAGGATAATCCGGCTCATGCATTCCCATAATTTCCATTTGCTTTGAAACACTCAAAAATATAGCGATGCTCATTTATAACGAGGTTTATTTCTACAGATTGGGCAGTGAAAAGAAACTTGAAACGGCACAAATCCCTGATTTAAGGCAGGATTTACTGGATACGGAGAGCTAGCCCACGCGCGCGGAGATGGCACACGGAGATCTTTAATGCCGGGTTATCAAACCCGCGGGGGATTTTTGCGCCGCGTCTATTAACCTGGAGACTCCAAGATTTCTCGGCGTTTGTATAAACCCGAGTGAATTTTCAGTGTGACTTTGGTGCTGTGCGGAGATTTGCACAGGAGTGGTTGGGTCTGCTGAGGACCCTCACGTGAGGTGTTGCCCCTGCTTGGGTCCGGGGGGATCCCACGGGGATGGCACCCAAATTTCAGTCGGCTTTTAGCCCGTGTGAGCTCCTGATGTGTTTTTCCCATTTCCCAGCTATACACCCTCCGACACAGGCGGGCAGGTACACCCAGACACATTCCCTTTGGCACGGTGGCAGGATGGGTGCACTTGTGAGGCCTGGGGGGGGAGATGGGGGTGTCAGGGGGGGTTTGGGTGTCCATACGGGGGTCAGTGGGGTCAGGGTGGGGAGCTGTAGGGGTCTATGGGGGTGTCTGTGGTGGAAGGTGAGGGTGCCAGCAAGGTTGGGGCGGGGGGAAGGTGTAGTTGGCCGTGAGGAAGGGAGGAGGTGTCTGTGGAGGAAGGAACAAGTGTCCACGTGGGTGTTTGGAGTGCGTGTTGGTGTGGGTGTTGGTGTGGGTGTCCATGGGGAAGGAGGGGGTGTCAGTGGGGGGGGGCTGTGAGGAAGGAACTGGTGTCAGTGTGGGCATCTGTGGGGAAGAAACGGGTGTTGGTGCAGGGGTCCATGGGGAAGGAGTGTGGGTGTTCGTTCGGGTGTCTCTGAGGAAGGAGCAGGGGTGGGTGTGGGGGTCTGTGGGGAAGGAGTTTGGGTGTTGTTTTGGGTGTCTGTGAGGAAGCAGCAGGTGTCAGTGGGGGTCTGTGGGGAAGGAGCAGGTGTAGGTGTGGGGGTCTGTGAGGAAGGAGTTTGGGTGTTGTTTTGGGTGTCTGTGAGGAAGAAGCAGGTGTCAGCGTGGGGGTCGGTAAGGAAGGAGGGGGTGAAGGTGCAGGGGTCCATCAGAAAGGAGCCGGTATGGGTCCGTGGGTCCTTGGGTGTTGTTTTGGGTGTGTGTGAGGAAGAAGTGGGTGTCAGTGTGGCGGTCTGTGGGGAAGGAGCGGGTGTGGGTGAGGGGGTCCGTGGGGACAGAGCACAGGTGCCTGTGGGGGAAGATTCGGGTGCCGGGGTGGGTGTCAGTGGAGGTGCCAGTGGGGAAGGAGGGGGGGCGATGGAGGAGCTGGCGTGGAAGGAGGGGGGGCAGTGGGGAAGAAGGGGTGTCTGTGGGGATGCCGCTGCAGGTCGGGGGGGGGGTGGGGGAAGCCCCCCTCCGACCCCCCCCTCCCTCCCCGCCGCCGCTTTGCATAGGGAGCGCAGCTCATCCCAACCCCCCCCCCCCCCTCCCCGCTCCTTCCATATAAGCCGGCGGGGCCGGCGGCCCCCACAACACCCCGGCCATGCTGCGCAGCTCTCCGCGGCCCGGCCCGCCGCCGGCGCCCCCCAAGACCCCCTTCCACATCGAAGCTCTCCTCGCCCGGGACCCGCCGCGCCGCGGCCCCCCCGCCCCGCAGCCCCTGCGCTGCCCCGCCGCGGCACCGGCAACGGGCCCGGGCCCGGGGCTGCGGCCGCTGCCGGGCGGCTGGGGCTGGGGCTGGGGCTGGGGCGGTGCAGGTGAGCTGGGGGGGGGGGGTCGGGGGGGGTTTGGGGGGTTTTCCCACGCGTCACGGGTGGGGGGTGAGGTGGAGCGTTAGGACGGGGGGTATTGGGGACAAGGGGGGGGTGTGGGGACCTTCCAGCCGGGCGCTTCGCTGGCATCACCCGCACTGCAAAATTACGGGGTTTGGGTCACCAAAAATTGCCCTTTGTGGGTTTTTTTGTTGTTGTTTGTTTGTTTGTTTTGTTTGTTTGTTTGTTTTTCCGTTTCCCTACGGTTGTAGTTTCCTTTCCCGCGGCCTCTCGACCAGCCCCAAGCTGAAGAGTTGTCTTAGAGCTGTGGGAAATGAAGGAGGGAGAGGGAAGAGTTTCCTAATATTTTTTTCCCCTCCTGCAGTGATCGATAATTGATATTAGCTATTTACCCCCAACATGAAATGGGTGAAGCGAGACCCAGAGCACACGATTTCCATCCTTCAGGCTTGATTTAAGCCCAAGGTTTCAGGTCAGAGATCGTCCCCCCCGTGTCTACGTGTGCCCCCACCTGCATTTTGAGGGTGGCTCAGCACACACTGGCATTTATTTCTCTTTTCGTTGCACCGCAATGCCTGTGTTTTCATCATGCCTCCGAAAAACTGCCGTCATTTCCCAAAGCCTCAGCCCTTCAAGTAATTTCTCCACCATGCCAGCACCCCACTGCTGTTGTGTGGGGTCCCCCCCTTCTGTCTGTCTCTAATTTTGCTCTCCCTGGGACCGCTCGCAGAAATGTAAATGTTGAGCATTTCACAGCACCCGGCCTCAAAAACTTAGTATTTTTTAGTGCAGAAGCACCTAAGGAGACAGGTTTTTGTTGTTGATCTGTAGGTAAAATTTACACAGGGGTGCTAGATGATGCTGGCTAATCCATCAGGCTCTCTGTATTTTCACCGAGGAGCATTGTAACTTTCTATAAACAAAATTACAGATCGTTTGTTTTAACAAAGTGCCTCTGCTCAGCTTACTTTTCTTGAAATTCGAGTATCTTTTTAGCATTCAGAGCCTGATCTCGTTGTTGCCCAAGCAAAACCTGCAGCCGAGCACATATTTTACTTGATTTGATCCCGATAGCTACAATATCCAGATACCAGAAGTATTTGCCACTCTTGTTCTTTTTTTTAAATTAATTAGCATAACTATTTAATCTATCATTTCTTCTGTGAGACAGCATCTGCATAGTTGTGTGTTAATCTATGTGTTATATCAAATATACAGGTATGAAAATATAGTTAAACAATTTGCAAAGCTATTTCCACAAAGTATTTAATGTTTGAAATTACGCTTGAGATGATCCCAGTATTAAAATAGAAAAAAATGTGACAGGTGAAATTATTTTAATGATGAAAATAGTTTTAAGTGCAATTACAGCTGTTAAACTGTCAGGGCTTCATCCCACAAATCCTTAAACACCCGCAGAATTTACGCCCAATTAATGAAACGAAGTAGGTCAAGGTGCCCATTTGTGCCTGGAGAACATGTCGCTGAAGGAGAGACAAGTAGTGGGTGTGAATTGGCATCATTACGTACAGTTTCTTTATAAAAGTTAAAGAAACGTGGCTTGCCACGATATAGATGTTTCACACCAGTCCCTCGTGGCTGCTGTTGCTGTACCCTGGTGACAGGGTGCGATGGCTCCGGCTGCGGGGGACCTCTGAACCTGACCTCTGCTCAAAGCAGAGCTGATCTCCAAGCCGGATCTGCTGGGATTTCGGAGCAGCAACGCTGGGGAGCGGTCATGGCCTGATCCTGCAGACGCATACCACATACTTTGCTTTCCACCCAGAAAAGTCCCAGTGGCTGTACTAGCGGGTTCTCTTTCTTAAAAGTTAAGCGTGTGGCTGGGTGTTGGCAGGATAGAAGCTGTGGTACCATCAGACAGAGCTTAGTGCTGGGCTTATCTGGTTCCTGATACCTCCACGGCTGTACTTTGGTACCCGGAGGGGTTCCTGGGGCACACAGCGGTCTCATCTGGAGGTGTCTGGAGTCTTCCTGAGGCTCCAAACAGGAGCCGACTCCCCAATCCAGAAGTTTTTGGCATTGAGCAAGATGGGCTCAACCGTCCCTCCAGCGCTTCATGCTCAGATGTGTGAAGTCTACACTCATGTTTCTGTGCATGTTACCCAAACAGAGGCTTTGTGCCTGGCGTGCAATAACCCAATCTTAACACGCTCAGGAGAGATACTGTATTTATTCAGGCCTGGGTGCTCGGTGGACTTTTCCACAAATCAGGCACCCCAACGGCACGTTTTTCTGCTCATTTTATACACAAAAATCAGAGGTTAGTTCTTTTCCAAACATGCCTATTAGATACTGCTTGGTTAGTGATTAACATATAATTATGGTACAGCTTCTACTTATAATAATAATGCTTCTACTCCTACGCACGCTCAGGGGAAGGGTCTTAACCTGGGCAGGGGTCTTTTTGACCTGTCTGTGCAGTTTTTAGTGTTATAATGAAGGTAGTTCACTTTCAGGACACTCAAAAGTTAGTTTCATTGCCAAGTTAATTAATCGATTAGTCCCTTTGCCAGGTTGTCCTCCTCAACACAAGCCCAGACATTCTCTTCATGGTCCAGGATGTTCTGCTTATTTTCTAGAGATCAAAGTTTATCCTTTATGAATTTCTTATTGCTAATCAAGGTCATCTTGACCATGATTCAAAGTCTCAATTGACCAAGCTTCAAAACCTCGTAATTGTCCCCATATGTGCGGTAACTGTAGCTACTAGCACAATTATTAACCCTGGCTACTGGCAAATACATGTTGTAACTCCAGAACCAGCATCATGGATGCAGAGGTTTTTTGCCTTGATGGCTGCAGCTCCCTTCCCTCAGCCCTTGACGGTGGTCTCTCCACCCCATGGTCCTGGCAGTGAGATCTGGCTCTTGTGAAGGTCCTTCAGGAGGACAGAGCTGGCCGCGATGAGCCCTGTGGCTCCTGGGGGGTGGTCAGGGAAGCCGTCACACACTGCTTTTGAACATTGAGATGTGTATGAATCAAAATCTGTGCTGGCAGGGTGAGGGCTTTGGAAACCAGAGACAGCCCCACTCTTAGACTGGTGCCGGCTGGTCCTGTGACAGCGCTGGCGTATTGTATGTTAATTAGGTAATTATGGTTATCATCAGGCTGCAACTAGATAGGAGACTGAGACCATATCCACTTGTTAGTCCTGCTAATGCCTCTGCACACAAGGAACTTTATGGGTCAGTTGAACCTACTGAGAGCAGAGGACTGAGGTCCAGGATGAGGATCTGCACAAGGGCTCTTGGGTCTTCATCAAGCCAGTCTGCCAGCTTCAGCATCCTCTTCTGGACACTGGCTGACTGTGGGTGCCAGGGCAAGGGTAAAAGCAGGGGCTAAACTCCCCCAACACTTGGGACTTCTTGAGACAGAGGTGGGATTTATACATTCATCAGCTCTTGATGGACTTTATTATTCTGTTACAAAGATCCTGTACGGATGGAGGTCAAACCCTGCTCACCTCACTGAGCGCTGACTTTTTTGGGTCTGGCTGTACATCCAGGACTGTCCTAGGCTGTACCTATGTGTAGAATCACAGAATAGGTTGGAAGTGACCTCAAAAGATCATCTGGTCCAAGTTTTTGTGGGAAAGGGAGCCTAGTTGAGATGATCTAGGTAGGGACAGGGTAAGGACATCCCTGCTTTTCTTTTTGGTGCTGCTTTCTCCCTTTAGTGCGTAGAGCAGCTGCATTTGGATTTCAGCTACAGCTGAAGCAACCCGGGTTTGGCACATCACCGGCGCTGGAGGAACGGCCTCAAACGTGCAGACCCCTTCAGTCACTGCTTCTTGCTTGCAGGTCTGGAGTTGTCTCACTGTGTAGGGGCCAACTCGCTGGGCCCCGCTGTGCCTTGGAGGTCTGGGGGGCCCTGCAAGATGAAGAGGGCCCGCACCGTCTTCAAACCAGAGCAGCTGGAGCGGCTGGAGCAAGAGTTCCTCAAGCAGCAGTACATGGTGGGCACGGAGCGCGTAGACCTGGCTGCAACTCTGCATCTCACGGAGACTCAGGTAAGAAAAGGGGGAGCTGGGGCTGGCGACTTAGATCTGGGGCTGGGTTTGGTCCGTGGTGATTTCCCTGCCGTGAAGCACAGTGGGAGGAGGACATGATGCAGAGTGACCTGTGGGACTCCCTGCTGCAAAAGGACATTGAAGCCACGTGCCTGGAGGGATGCGAGGTAGGGTTAGGTGGTTTATGAATAAGAACATCCTTTTCTTAATCCATCAAGTGGAACAAAAAGTATTGAGGAGCACAAACCTGCTTGCTTTAGAGTTCAGGCTGGGTTGGACTAATTGTTAAGATCTTCTGAAGACAGTTTATGCCTTAAGTGTCCTTTTATGACACTGGATCTAAATTTTTTTCTGCTCTTCCCAGTACGTTTCTGCCCCTCTCACTGAAAGCTGCCTATTTATTGTGGAAAGGATGAGCCATGTGATGCTCTGTTGTGGGATCCAAATTCAGCTGGGAAAAGGGAGAGCAAAGCAAGGGCGGTTCTTGGGGGGATGGGGAGGGTGTGAACGGCATGGGGAGCAGGGACAGGGGGTAGGTGGGTGTCTCATTGTGCCCTCTGGCAGCCGTAGCCCCGGGGATGGGTTCAGTGGCCCCAGGGAGCTCGGAGAGCTGCTTCCTTCACTCCCCTGGCCAGAGCCTCCTGCAACTGTGTCCTCCTCTCCCCTGGTCCTTTCCCCCAGCACCACTCTGCCCTCCATAGTGTCCCCTCCTCATGCTCACACGCACTGTGCCCCGAGCAGAGAAGAGGCATGTCCCCCTCTTTAAGGAACTCTGCTTTTTGGGGACATCTGCCTCGGAAGCATGTGGCAAGGGGCTCCTGGAGACCTTGGATTAAGTTGTGCCATTTTCCTGCTAGGTGAAAGTCTGGTTCCAGAACCGGAGGATCAAATGGAGGAAGCAGAGCATGGAGCAGAAGGCAGCAAAGCTGTCACAGTTTGGGGTGATACAGCCTGCCACCGCGGACTCGACGGACATCAAGGACCATGAGGAGGACACCGTGGACGTTGAGCTTTGAACAGCTGATGAGAGTCAGCTGCCACTGTTGTTTTTTCAGCCGTGTCTGCTTGATGGAGATACTGAGGATGCAGGCACATCTGTGCTCCTTTGGTCCAAGCGAGACATTACCCTCTCGAGAGTTGGAGCTACAGGTCTAAACTGCAGCTGGCTGGGAGGAACCCCCTAAATATTTGGCTGCTATTTGGTAGCCACATGCTGTAATTCCTGGGGCTTCATCACCAGGCCAGGTGATGGTGCCATAGCTGTGGCAAGGCATGTGATCTCCTGTTTGCTCTTGAAGCACCAGGACACACAAAGAGTTTCCAGCAGAGAGGCTGGGGTGACAATCGGACGGTGTCTCTGATGGCTGTGAGCATAAGGGCATTCGAAGGGCGTTGCGTGTGGCTGTGTACTCCTAGGAGGGAGACCTGTGCTGGGAGGAAAATCAACCCTGATTGATTTTCCTGGTCAACTTGACTCCCACGTTTGATGCTTAGATCACAACAAAAAAAAAAGGAAATTGGAAAGCCCTTTGCTCCCACCCGCAGACTATCGTGACTCTTGCAATAAGATGAACAGGGTCTGATCCTGCCCCTGGAACAGAAGTGCTTCCTCTTGTTCTGTGCCTTGGTGTATTTGTGCCTTCGTTGTGGCTTCCCAAACCCAGAGGGCAGAACCCGGTGGGTCTCTCTGTCTTCTGGCATCGCCTTAACTTCACCAAGGTGTGCGTATGCTGCTGCAGCTGGGAGTGAGGCACTCGGGCTGGCCGAGGTGCGGGGACTGGGGCTGTTATAAAAAAGCAGCTTTCCAACACCTTTGGTGCTTCAGACGACCCCCTGCCCCTCGTCCAGATGTGCCGATTCTGGCCCAGACGGCAGCTGCTCTGTTCTCTCCTCATTATACACCCAGGTGCCATGGGAAACGGCACCTGGAGTGTTGGGTGAGCACATCTGTAACCACCCGATGCAGTTAGCAGTTGTATTTCTGGTGGGTGGAAGGGCTTTGAGGGGTCAGGACCAAGCACTCGACCTTTCCCGTCTGTGTGTTAGCAGCTAAGTGCTCTTAGGCCAGGCTGTCAGCGCTCAGGCTGTCACCTCGCCTTCCTAAGTCTGCCCAGGGTACCAGGCACCACGTCCCGTCAGCTCAGGGTAATTTATTCTGTTTCTTTCTGACCCTGAACACTGTATATCACTTTACTCTTATATTGTTATTTATAGAAATAACTTTTTTTTTTTTCCTTAATAAGTGTCACTTATTTATTTGCTTTGCTTCTTAATAAAAATTTAGTGTATTTTAAAAAGAGAGATGGGACTGGTTGTGGGGAGGCAGGGTTGGGCAGCTCCTTGGTTTCTGAGCAGGCAGCAATGCCTCAGTGGCTTCTTACCCCACAGCTGCCAGGGATAGGTTACCCATCCTTTTTTCTGTGTTCAGTTTTCTCTTGTGTTTCTAAGGAAAAGGAGTAAAAAAATTAAAAAACAAAAGAAACTCACCTTCTCCTCCTAAAAAGATCCCTGTTGTCAAAAAGTAAAAACTGCTTTCTAACAGCAGAAGTCTTGAAAGGGTGATTTCTTCTTGCATGTTTTCATTCCTGACATGCCAATACAAATACGAAAGCAGGTTTTTTTCCCCACACTTCTGTGTTTTGCTGGTAAACCTGTGCGCTCGTCTCAAGCTTGAAGATTTGGAATGGAGCAAGAACAGCTTTTAAACAGATCAACTGAAAACCTGTAAGTGTCAAAAAACCAGAAGGAAAACACATTTACAACTACTCTCTTTTTAATTTTCAACGGAAATTATTAACAAAAAGAAACCCCAATGTATTTTCATCCTTCCCAAAAGTTTGAGGTTGAGGGTTTTTTTCTTAATAAGCTGTTTTGAACAAAATAAATGCTAAAAAAAGTTGGGTTTTTTTGAAATGGATGATCCTATATCATGCGTGAAAGTAGATAACATGACTTATTATCTCTGGGCCAGTTCCTGCGCAGTTAGAACTATATTTATAGTAAGAAATGTAACATCTGTTTACGATGGGGTCCTCAGGTTTGTGCGGCTGCTCCTGGAGAACAAGGACCTCCATCTGCAGGTGGATGTGGCCAAACCTGTGCAGCTCCTGCTTTGCTGGGGTGATGCTTCAGCAGACAAGTCCAGGAGAAGGTTCCCCCTGTGCTCTGCAAACACAAAAGCAATCCTGGCCCAGCTTCACAAATACTTCAAATTAATGTTGTGGGCACCAGGGCTTGTTCAGAGACATGAAAGATGCTTTGAAGTGTTGCTGGCTGGGCCACGACTCAAAGCTGATGCTTGATGGGTGAAGTGCCCCACCACATAGCACCAAAACCTTAGAAAAACAGGACATGTAATGCTGTTATTACAATAATGTCTTCCTACTATTAGTAGGATGTAACTGGAGTCATGGTAGTGCTGTCTGAAAAGCAGATTTGTCACCCAGTGTGCAATAGGTCAATAATCACACACTCAGCAGTGACATTGCTTATTTATTTTAGAGTTGCACAAGCCTAGGTGCTCAGTAGTTTCCCACAAACCAAGCACAGCAACCCACGCGACTTTTCACGCTATATTTATACACAAAACATGCAGAGTTAGTAAAAGTCCATCCTCTCTACGATGACTGGTTAGTAATTTACATACAATTATAATACTGCTGATGCAATACTTCTACTACCCATGCTCAGGGGAAGAGTCTTCACCTGGGCAAGGGTCTTCTTGACCTATAGGTGGGATTTTTAGTATTATAATGAGGGTAGCGCAGCGAAGGATACATGGACCTTGAGTTTGCTTGCCAAGTTGGCAATGTACCCTCTTCAAAGCCTAATGGCTCTTGCATGTCCTTGCCCAAAGAAGGCTACCTACTTGTTCTTCTGATTATGGATGCCTTTGGCTTTAACATATCCAAAGAACATCTTTCTTTGCCTAAGCATAGTATTGCTACATTGTTCTAAAAGTTTAACCTTCAACTTGTAGCATTGCTCCACCTGTGTCTAGGTCCTTGTAGACCCCCCCGGGGATGGGCATTGCGTGGTGGAGCAGTGCCCTGCACAACCTGCTGCTGGGCTCACCGAGGCCAGACCCCAAAATACAGATGGGGAAAGTATCCCTGGCAGTTTGTCTGTCCCTTGACTCCGGCAGGGTGGCTGGGAGGTGTCCTGCTCTGTGGCCATGCTCCCGCATGGGCCACAGAGCCATGGCTCCCGCATGGGCCACTGGCCTGGGCACTGAGGTGGCAGGATCCAGCTGGCCACACGTTGCCACCCGGTGTCGTGTCCCCGCCACGAGCCGACAGTGACATCTAGTGACTCCAAAACACCCCAAAACTCCCCGAATATTAAATCCTCCCCATATTCCCAAACACGCTGCAACCACCTGCTTGATGAAGAGCGGGACTTAGTCTGAACAGGCGCTGGCAGCGCCGGTGTGAATTTGTAAATAAACTAAACACGCGTGATCGTGGATTTTAGGCGTTTGCAGACAGCCTAGCAGGAGGTAGCGAGGGCGCAGGGGCCACGTTAGAGTGTTTTGAACGTTTTGTTGGGAAAGCTGGGAGAGTTTTGGGTGCACAGGGGCCGCTGGTGATGCCTCCTCACCCTGTGAGGGGGTACCTTGTGTTCTCGCTTGATAGGGATATGAAGGCTATTCCCCGCCTGGCTGTACGGTTAAAAAATAATAATTAATAGGGGAGAGGCAGCAACACTCCTGTCTGTTTTTTGCGTGGCTGTGGAAGCGCCCCAGCCCCGTTTCAGAGCTTTTTGGCGGTGTTTTTGGAGGGGGGGGGTGGTGGGCTGAGGGGAGGGCTAAGATGGCCGCCGGCCCCCCGCCCGCCCCGGGGCTGAGGGGGGTGATGGCGGGCGCGGACCCCCGAGGGCGGGGAGGGCCGGCAGCCATCTTCGTGCGGGGCGGTGGGTGAGGGGGGCGGAGGAGGAGGAGGAGGAGGAGGAGGAGGAAGAGGAAGAGGCGCTGCCCGCCCCCGGCGGGTCAGAGCGGGGAAGTCACCGCCCGAAGATGGCCGCCGCGGCGGGGGACGTGTGCGGCGCCGTAGCAGGGGGCCGCGCCGGGGCCGGGGCCGGGGCTGCGGCGGAGGCGCGGTTCATCAGCAGCGCCAAGGTGAGCCCGGCGGTCCCCCCCGCCGCGGGGGGTCCCTTCCTTCCTTCACGCTGCGGCAGAGCCAATTTTTGGGGGAGAAAAGGTGGTAAAAACCCGGCAGCCTCCCCTCAGGCTGGGCGGGGGGGGCGGGGGTACCCTCAGCCCACGGGTGGGTTTCGGCTTCGGGTGCATCCTCTGACCCACGCTTCTCCCTCGGCAGGGGAAGGGCTTGTTCGCCACCAAGAACATCCGCAAAGGGGAAACCGTCTTCGTGGAGAGGCCGGTGGTGTCATCCCAGTTCCTCTGGAACGCCCTGTACAACTACCGAGGTGAGTGGCCGGCGGTGGTGGCACGTCCTTGTCACCTCCCCAGCGAGGGGACCGCAGGGTCCCTAAGAAGCTGCCTGGTTTTCAACGAAAGGGTTTGGGTTTGCTTTAGTGCCTCCAGGAAGGTGGCCCTGCTGCCATTTCTGCCTCTGCGCTAGAAGTGTTGACAAGTTGAAAACGTTGGGGTCATTTGAGGGATGGTGGCTTCCATCAGCCCCTGAGGAAAGCACTATGTGCCACCATCAGGCACCATCTGCGTGGGAACCCCGATTTTTTAGTGGTGAGGGTGCTAATCCCAGTCACACCACTGCAGAGTACAGCCCACAAAGGTGCCAGAGGCGCCAGAACAGAAAACGAGGGTTGTAAGAGCAGGATTTTCAACTTTTTTGTCCTATCTAGACCCTGCTGTCTGCTGAGCTCTGTTGCGGGTCAGCGACATGGGGACGCTTGTCACCGTGCGGCTCTTAAACACTTCTCAGCCTTACAGGGTGGCAGATGAGGGCTGAGGGGGGTTAAATTGCAGCAGATATGGTCTTTCCTATGGAGGGAGTGGTAAGAGACTGGTGCCTCCAGCTTGGAGGTGGTGTTGGTACCAGTCATGCTGTCTTGCTGTGAGCCCCGGCCCCTTTTCTCACTGTGGTGTCCATCTGTCTGTCTTGTCTCCCCGCAGCCTGTGATCATTGTCTGCGGGCTTTGGAGACGGCGGAGGAAAACGCCCAGCGGCTGCTGGGGAAGAGCTCCCTGGTGCTGCCTCACCCAGAGCAGTGCAGCATCCGGAAAGACCTGCACCAGCAGTGTCCCCGGTGCCAGGTACGGGGCTGCTGGGAGGGACCGTGGTCTTTTGGGGTCACCGACTCCTTTACAGCATCTAGCCCAGGCACTTCCATCGCCCCGAGATGGGTGCCTGCCTTTCCCTTCTGCATCGTGATGGCTAAAGAGCTCAGATCGTCAGGGAGGGGGCACAGCTGGGCCTAGGACCCCCTTTTCCTGCTGCCGTAGCCAACGCTGGGCGCTGTGCCCCTCGCTCTAGGTGACGTACTGCAGCGCTGAATGCAGGCAGGCCGCTTTGGAGCAGTACCACCAGGTCCTCTGCCTTGGCCCGTCCCGTGATGACCCCACGCACCCCCTCAACAAGCTGCAGGAGGCATGGAGGTAGGCGACCGACCTGCCTGTTGCTCCACGGGCAGAGGAGGTGGCTCTCCTGGGCTGGGTGATGCTGCCTGGGACCAGGGCTGAGGACCGTCCTTGCTTTGCATCCCTGCATGGGGTGGCTGGAGGGTGGTGGTGGCTGTGGGACACTGCCCAGCTGTACCTGCTCATTGGGCAGCCGGTGAATTGGTGTTGGCAGCACAAAGGTTTGGACACACGGCTGAGCAGTTCTTATTTTTCTCCCGATAAAGAGCTACAAGGCACTGAGCTGTGCAATCCTCACTCCTGCAATTTTATAGAGCTCCTGCAGATCTCCAGCCTCTGGGAGATCCTCCTCGTAGCACCCCTGCGGGGACATAAATTGCCATCCCGGCTTGCAGATGACAAAATGGGCACAGAGGCGAGAAGTGACGTCCCTGACCCAAAGCTCGTCACAAACCCCAGCTCTCGCTGCAGTCCTGGGCTTTGTATGGGGCCCAGGCTCTAGTTTAACAGGATGGTAGAGGATTATTTGTGTGCTCAGAGCAGGCAGGTGGGTGCAGGCTTCTCCTCACCCTGGATCCCCATGCAGCAATGCTGCACTGGCCGCTTCGGTGTGACGGATGAGCGCGGGCCTAACCACGTGGATGGCAGCTGCCTCTGCCTCCTTCCAGCTTTTTATTTCCATACCAGCACTGATCTGCTCATCTTTTTTCTTCATTCTTATCTCCCAGAAACATGCATTATCCACCGGAGACTTCCAGCATCATGTTGATGGCCCGGATGGTCGCCACCGTCAAACAGGTACGTCTGCAGTTCGGAGCCACAGCTGCCAGTGTGTGGTTTCCTCATCACGTTGTGGCTGTTACTCCCGAGGATTGATCTCTTCTCCAGCGACTGGCAGGGTTCTGCTTGAATAGATTTCAACGTCTAGTGTTGCCTGGTCATGGAGACAGCAGGCAGCAAAGGAGGGTCCTGTGTCCTGAGCCAAGCAGGTCTTTTTTTCTGTACCAAAATAGT
Source organism: Strix aluco (assembly GCF_031877795.1). NCBI lineage: Eukaryota > Metazoa > Chordata > Aves > Strigiformes > Strigidae > Strix > Strix aluco. The sequence continues at coordinate 1,988,958 of NC_133934.1, forward strand.
TAGTCAGAACTGAACTTTTCCTTTAGCTCTCTTTCTTTGGCCTGTCTTCCTCAGTGTTGATTCTGACAATGAATTACAGCCATGCAACTGCGTCAGGTTGTTTTTGTAGTAGGCTGGATACCTCTGAGCTCAGCAGGGCTTGTCCTCTCCTCCCTCTCTCCTGGCTGGGGAGGAAAGCAGTGTTGGTGCAGCGCCTTTGCTTGATTCTTTTGTCAGGCTAAAGACAAGGAGTGGTGGATCAAGGCCTTCTCCCAGTTCTGCAGTAAGACAGCAAACGAAGAGGAGGAGGTTGTGCACAAGCTGCTGGGGGACAAATTTAAGGTAAGAGTCTGGTAATGCTTGGATGTGTTGGATCCCTGAGTCTGCCCTCTGCCTGCCTGTGTCTGTGAGCCCATGGGTGCAGAGGCCCCGTTACAGCTGGGATGGGAGACACTGGAAATCCCACACTCAAAGTGGGGGCACAGAGCCACCCATTAGGGGCTGGCTGACCTGACAGAGAGAAAATTGGTTGCTTATAGGGCTTTGGGCTTGTGGTGCTTCAGTGGGACACACTGCTCATTCCTGTGGTGGAGATGCTTCTGCTGTGGCTTGGGACAGGGTGATATTGAGCTGCTGAGCAGGTGGTTTTTGCTGCTAAAACGAGCGGCTTTCGCTGCTCTGAGGGCAGCAGCCTCCAGCCTTACAGGGAAGGACGAGGAGCCTGACTCCTGAGCCTTCTGGCCTGTGCTGGCCCATCAGCCTGGGTCTGACGCCCAGCGGCATCTCCCCACCCTGATGACGGTGTTGCCATGTCCTGCCAGGGCCAGCTGGAGCTGCTGCGGTTGCTCTTCACCGAAGCCCTTTACGACGAACATCTCAGCAGGGTGAGTTGAGCTGCCTCCCGAATAGCCCGGGAGCATGGCAGGACCCTCCGCTTGGCCAGGGCTTCCCTTGGGACTCTGCCCGTTCCTTGCTCTCCCCAAAGCTCCCTGTGGGATTTGAGGCGCTGGCAGAGCGGGGTGCTGCCACAGGCTGGCCTGGGCTCAGCTGCTTTCTCATCTCCCTTTTGCAGTGGTTCACTCCAGAAGGCTTTCGATCGCTCTTTGCCCTCGTTGGGACCAATGGCCAAGGCATAGGAACAAGGTAATGGGGCTTTCTGGGTGCTCTGGGCAGTGGAGATGTGGCACGGAGGGGATGTACAGTCCGTAAATCCACGCTGGCCTGGGTAGTGGCTGGGTTCAGACGTGAGGGAACTGGGAGGGGTTTAGTCTGGAGAAGAGGAGTCTGAGGGGAGACCTCATGGCCCTCTACAACTCCCTGAAAGGAGGGTGCAGAGAGGCGGGATGAGTCTCTTGAGCCAAGGAACCAGCGGCAGGCCAAGAGGGAATGGCCTCAAGCTGCGCCAGGGCAGGGTCAGACTGGCTCTTAGGAAGGATTTCTTTGCAGAAGGGGTTGTTGGGCGTTGGAATGGGCTGCCCAGGGCAGGGGGGGAGTCCCCATCCCTGGAGGGGTTGAAGAGTCGGGTTGACCCAGCGCTGAGGGATCTGGTGGAGTTGAGAACGGTCAGGGTGAGGTTAATGGTTGGACTGGAGGAGCTTCAAGGGCTTTTCCAACCGAGATGATTCTGTGATTCTGTAAGAGAGGGGAATGGAGAGGCAAACTTAAAAGCAGTCCTTCATCCTGGCTGCATCTAACCCTTTCGCATCCCTCTGCCAGAGCTTGGCCACTCAGAACCACTGAGTTTAACCCTTAGATCCCCCCTTGTGAGGTCCCACCGTGTGCCCTGTGGGACTGTGACGGTGTCCCTCTGCTTCCCGACAGCTCTCTGAGCCAGTGGGTACACGCTTGCGACGCGCTGGATCTCCCCATGCTGCAGCGGGAGGAGCTGGACGCCTTCATTGACCAGCTCTACAAGGACATCGAGAAGGGTAAGGCTCTGACGTGGCCGTGGGCAGCCTCAAGCGGTGCTGTTGGCAGGACCTGGCGGAGTTTCTGCTGCTTTGAACTCTCCCCAGGATTCAGGGACTGGGAGAAGTTCCTGCTGGGGACTGGGGGATGTTCCCCTGGGCCGTGCGAGCCATGCCTGCTGCCTTTGACTCACTGCGTGGCCAGGGCAAGTCTAAATTTGTGGGCAGGTCGGGGTGGCTGGAGAGCCGATCTGGAGGGATCCTGTGCAGAAAAATCCCATTTACACTAAACATTCAAAGACCTGTTTATGCCTTTTTTTGACTGATGCAGCTGTGTGAGTACAGGGACAGACCAGGGAGTGTTGGGGATGCAAATCTTCATGTCCTTCATCCCCTCCCAGGGGGAAGGGAAGGGTGCTTTGGAAACACCCTCCAACACCCCAAAGCAGTGCTGGCTGGGTGCGTTCCGTTCAGCATTGCTGGCCCTTTGTGCTCATGTGGAAGAGCCAGAACGGCCCATGCAAAGCTCTAACCCCCTCTCTCTTCTGCAGAGTCAGGAGAGTTCCTTAACTGCGAGGGATCGGGTCTCTACGTGCTCCAGAGCTGCTGTGAGTAACACAAAGACTGGGAGGAAAACTAGTAGTGAGGAGGGGGATGTCCTGGGCTAGACTGACTCACCTCTTCCTAAAAGCCTGTGGAGAAGGGGGTTTGTGCCTCCCATCTGTGGGATGGGGGTGAGGTGGGTGCTGCTCTGGGGCCTGGCTGCTCTCTCGGGGGTCTCCTGGCATCTTGCCTTGCTATGAAGTGGCCAGTCCTGGCCTGAATGGCTTGGATGTGATGTAGTCTCCGCGAGCCACCTGTGTGGTTTAGCAAAGAAACCATCTCCAACCTTGTCTGAGCAAAACGGAGCTGAACAAACCTTTAAAGGACAGAGCTTTTCTTAGCGGGACCATGGGGATGTAGGAGAGGATGTCCCAGCACCCAGAGCTGTTTTCTTTCACTCCTTTCATGAGCAGGGCCTGGGGACGGCTGCTGGGAAGCGAGGGAGAAGTACAGCCCTGCACATTCTTCCTTCAGCACCGGGAGGCAGGGATGGTGCTGTGCACCCCTGGGATTGATCAGGACAGCTTGCTCGCTCTGAGTGGGTTTTGTGGGTCTGGCAGAGCGCCCTGACTCTGCCCCCCTGCTCCGCTGAACCCCCTAATCCCGTGTGAGCTGAGAGTGGCATGCTGGTGGCCCTGAGGTGGATGGGGTGGCCACAGCATTGTGCTGCCTTATCCTTAGCCAGGCCGTGGCCCTCGCAGTTGGTGACACTGGTTCCCACGTGCCTGGGCCATGCAGAAGGGCAGGCACAAGCCCCCGCGGGGTGCGTGGGGTGTCCAACCCTGCCTCTGCCTTCCCCCTCCTCCAGAGACACCCTCATGGCTGCATCGCCTCTTCCCCATAGGTAACCACAGCTGCATCCCCAACGCCGAGACATCCTTCCCGGAAAACAACTTCCTCCTGCACCTGACGGCTCTGGAGGACATCGAAGCAGGAGAGGTGAGACAGCGGGGCCCGCACAAACCCGGGGTGACATCACACCTTGGCAGTGAAACCGAGAGGTTCACTCCACAGTCAGAATTGAGTATAACTGTTGAGCAGTATTTTTTATTAGCAGTGCTGGGGATCGCTCCACCACGAGTGCTGCACTTACTAACAAAACACTCTGACTAATACACAGAAAAACCATACATATTCATCAGATTTCCTGAAAAAGGCAGTCTTATGCTAATGGCTTCTCAGAATTCATTTACATAGTCTGAGCATGCATAGTAAAAATAGAGTGAGGGTCTTCTCCCCTCCTTAGTGGTCCACATAGTCTTCCTCACACTGTCTGCTAGTTGAACTTTAGGTTTTTTGTGTCCATATGTGGTCATAGAGTTACCTCATCCATCCTTCAGCTCCTGTTTGTTCCAAGGGGGTTAGTTTAGACCAGCTTCCAGTTGCTTATCTTGAGACTGGCGTCTTCTTAGACACTTGTTTTTTTAGGTTCCTGCTATTAGGGATGTACTCGGGGAGTTTTTCAGACTGTCCAAGGCCTGTCTTATCTCCACTAGGCAAGGAGTTACAGGTTTCAAAACATCTTACAAGTGGGTAATGACTACAGAGGGTAGTTAGGAAAAGAGTATAAATGAAATTATATACATTGCAGTTAAATACGGGAAAAATAAAAGCTAGGAAAACACAAGTGATGGTTAACTTTAAAACTAGATGTTCTACTTTACAGGTCCTTGTACATTAGCAATGTAAGGAGATCTTGTAATTTCAAGTATACTTGTAGCAACTTTCCTTCAGCAGAGGGTCCCCGTGTCCCCCACATCCCCCGCAGACCCCCGCCCATACCTCCTGTCTCTTGCGTTGTCCTGGCAGAGGAATTCACACCTCATCCCACATTGGGGCTGCCAGACGCCACATTTCTGCCTGACTCCGAGAGGTCCTGGTGCAAAATCACGCTGCTTTGGGTTCGTGGGAAGCGATTCTCAGCCTGACCTGTTTCTTTTTGCTCACAGGAAATCTGCATCAGTTATTTAGACTGCTGTCAGAGGGAGCGGAGCAGACACAGCCGCAACAAGATACTCAGGTAGGGGCTGCTTGGAGGAACCTGGGGAGGGGGGACACCCCTTTGCACCCCCAGCCCGTCACTCTGGGCTGTGTCCCCACCTCAGGGCCCTGTGCGTGCCCTGGTGCGTGGCAGGCTGTGCATGCAGCGTGTGGTGCTCTCGGTGTTTCATGGCAGGGTGTTGTCATGTCCCAATTTCTCGGGACGATGACTCAGATTTGCCGATTTCCAGGTCAGGATGAAGGTGAAACGACACCACGGATTCTTCAGTTCACACAACTCCAATTTTTATTCGCTCACAACAGATCATTAGCATGAAACTTTGTCACTAATCTTTGCATCTTCTGCAACAGGCATTAAACTTACATCGATTAGTGGCAGATCTTATATCCCACTAAGCCTTAAACGTGCCCCAACAAGCCTTAAACATGCCCAAACAAGCCTTGCCTTATATGCGGGCATACAGAATAAAAATGGGAGAGAAAAGGGGAAAGAGGAGAAGAGAAAGACAAAAAGGAAGATTTCACTAGTCCTGGTTCCAGCGTTGGTCCAGCCAGCCCAGGGGTCCAGTTCTGGTGGGACACAGCCACCCGGGGCTTTGACTCGTGTCCTTTTGTAATTCCTTGCCCCTCCTCCGGATGGGCACTTGGACTCGTTAGGCTAATTAGGCATCATGCGCAGTTCATGCTTCTAGATTTCTCCTCGCTTTTGGTACGTGGTGCAGTATGTACCTTCAGATTCTTCTGGAAATGAGTTGGTGGGCTTGAGGGTCGTTGGGGAGTTACTCCCCCCTCCCTGCAGGTGTGACCGTTGTCTGACCTTCCATGAAAACAGCTTCTCTGTTGGCTCTTCAGTCGCTCAAGATAGGGAAGTTCAGCCTCCAGAAAGTGTGGTCCCACCTCTGCAGGACCCCGTCCTCTTGCTGCTCCCCCCCTGCCATTACCTGCACAGCCCCAGCATTTCCATAGAAACAGTTTCCTTTGCCAAAGATTTTTTACTGGATGGTTGAGACGTTAACTGTGGTTTCAGGAGATGGTCACAGGCGTGCACGCAGCGGGCGGTGCTCTGGGTGCTTCGAGCTCCTCGCATTCCCTTCCTACGTGTCGTGGCCTTGGGGGCTGAGGATTTGGGGCTCCCCCTCTCTCTGCAGGCTTGCACCACTCTGTAGTTGGCTCCTGCAAGCCCTTGCTGTCCTCACCCACCTTTTTTTTTCTCTGCCCTTCAAGAGCAGGGGCTCCTGCTGAAGGTCACCATCCCCATCAGGGCTGAAATCCCCTTCTCCACTCAGACTACCCCCACCCCAGCATGATCGAACCCACAAATTCCTCCGGATTTAACGTATTCAGCCCCTTCCTGGCTGCTCTGTCCCCATCCCCTGCACAACAGCAGTGTTGGGTTGTCCCTGTCTCAACGCCATCATTCTTTTCTCCTTCTACCTTCCTTTCTTCCAGGGAGAACTACTTGTTTACCTGCTCATGTCCCAAGTGCCTAGCGCAAGCCGATGATGCTGACGTGACGTCGGACGAAGAGGAGGAGGGCGAAGGGGAGACAGATGATGCTGAGCTGGAGGACGAGATGACTGACGTTTGATCCTGGCCCTGGGCGAGAGGAGAGGGAAGGGACACAGGACGGGTGGTTGGGGAGGGGGGGGAATCCTCCGAGAGGCAGCAGCTTTAAATATTAAAAACAGGGTTGTGTTGGGGGGTCGGGTGGGAGGCCACGTGCCGGTGGCGGGTGCGGAGAGGGGCAGCGGGGGAGCCGGAGGCAGGCCCTGCTCCTGCCTGGCCTTGTTGTGCGCTCTCTGTGTGTGTGTGTGTGTGCGTGCGTGTGTGTGTGTGAGGCTGTCCCCATCCTCCCTGGGCGCCAGTGACCCCCCTCCAGCCGTGTCCCCGTCCCAGTCGGGGCTGGCTGGGGCTTGCAGGGGAGGCTGGAGGGGAGCAGGGTCCAGCCAGCCCCTGGGACAGGCCGATGGGTCACCTCGTCGTCACCCCTGAGGCTGCTCCGTGCTGTCTGTGCCGGCCGCGGATGCGGAGGAGCATGTCCTTCCCTACCCCACAGGGACGAGGGGAATGCGTGTGTGTGTCCGTGTGTTTGTGCACGAGGGGTACTATTTAATGTCTGTATTAGCACTATCCACACCCTAAGGAGCTGGGGTCCGTATATATTCTCCATTCCATGCCTTAGCTCAGCCAGCAGCAAGGGGCAAAAAGATTTTGCAGGTGGGACCGAGACACCTTACGGGTGCCTCAGATGCCCGAAAAGCAGAGCTGAGCCTGGCAGGCGCCTCCCTCCCACCTCGGCCCCCTCCTTTCCACGATGCCAAGCCCCGCGCAGCGATTGCCAGGCTTTTTTTGGGGAGGGGGAACAGCCGAGGCTGCTGCTAGCCCAGAGCCCCCACGGGCTGTGGTGTTGGCGTTAAGTGAAGTCACCATCCAAAACCCAAAAATTGTTTCGGGTTTTGCAGAGAGCGAGTCGTCCCGCCGGGCCCGTCCGGCTGCTTTGGGAGGAGGATGCGCCCGAGCGGGAGCCGCCGTGGTCGTGCCCAGGGACACAGCGTGGTGCTGGGTGCTTCCCCGCACCGAGATGTCACCGCAGCCGAGCGTTGTCACCCATCCCACGCCGGCAGCCACCGCTCTCTGCGCCGTCCTGCTCTGCTCACCACGCGGCTGGAGGGAGAAGACGGCTCCAAGCGACCAACAGGCAGCAGGTTGGGGATGCGCCCCGGGTATTTTCCTCCCCTTTTTGGATTTTGGGGAGGTGTTTTCCTGCCGCTGCGTCCTTCGAGCCCGCGGCAGCTGGACTGTGGGACTGCGGGTGACGCTGTAAATGGGCACCTGTGTCACTACCATCACCGCCAGCCCTGCACCCCACTGCTTGTCCCCAGCCGTCCCGGGGCCGCAGCCCCTTCAGTGTTCGTAATAAACCGAGACTGGTGACACGGCCGTATCATTTGTACCCATAAACTGGAGGGAGGGCGAGTGCAGAGACGAGGGCTGCGACCCAGGGGCTGGTCCCAGTGGGAACACGGAGGGCTGGGGGTGAGGGACAAGACACCCGCTGAGGTCTGGGCTCTGGATCTGCGGCCAGTTCACCCCTGGGGCTGGATCCCCAAGGCTGTTGCTGCCCTGGTGTGTGACAGCCCTGTGCTGCACAGGGGTGTGGCAGTGAGTGAGAGCCCTGTTCAGGCTGCAGGAGGCACCTTGAGAAGTTTACTAAGAAAAATTCCAGGGGATGAGATTTGTCACTTCATCCCCTGGCTGATTAAAAAAAAAAAAAAGAGAAACTTCCCTTTCTCTAAAACTTGTTCACACTTCATTAGCTCAGACAAAAATATACAGATGTTGGGCGAGCCCTGCTAGTACAGACCAAGCCTGTATCTCTCTCCCTCCCATCCCTCTCTGGCTGTAACCCTGCATCCCTCTACATCAGCAGCACAAATTACTGGTGTCATCTTACGTGTCGTTAAAATGTTTCTTGGGGAAGTGCTGGCCTGCTCTGGGCCATCGCCTCCCTCCCACAAAGTCACTACAAAGGGTGCTGGGTGCCAGGTTCAAGGTTGCCACCGCGGGGGCTGGTGGTTGCCCTTCAGCCACGCTCTGGCGGCAGCACAAAGGTCTCCTGGTTGCTGGATCCGGCGAGGCTGGGCAGTGGGATCTCTGGAGTGTGGTGGGATCTTTTCCTCAAACCTGGGGCCCCGGGGCAAGCTCCTGGGATCCACCAAGAAGTCCTCAATCCACCACAGCCTCCTGCTGCTACCAAAAGGTCCAGGGGGGCTGCATCATTTCGTAGGTGGGGATGCTGGTGACGTTGACAGGGATGGAGATGATGGCCCAGGGGAGCCCGTGCTGCTCCAGGGAGCGTCTGATCATGTATCTGGAAGGATAAAGAGGTGACAGGCGCACGTGAGCCGCCTGAGGTGGGACTGCGGAGCCCAGATGTGAGCGTAAACCACAAACCAGCTCAAACAGAAACTCTGCGGATTAATTATGACTAAATCCACTAAAAATCTGGCTCATCAGATCAGCCCGTATTTGGGAAGATGAAACATCTCCTGAGCAAGGCACCTACCCGTCCCTGCCCAGCAGGAAGAGCGCGGGGATGTCGGCTGTCCGCCTGGTGCTGTCCTGGATCATCTCGATGTAGAAGCTGTCGTTATCATAGGCGTTGTCTGCGATGATCACTGCCCGTCCGCCGTGCTCCTGGATCACACGCGTCTTCGACAGGAACGAGCAACCCCTGGGGCAGAGAAAGACAAATCTTTGGTGGCCACCGGTGGATCCTTAGCAGGTACAAAATCTTCAAGTGTCAGAACTCGCCTGGAGATGCCCAAATCAAGGACCATCCCTGGCCCCACGCCTCCCCCAAACCCTGCTCCTCTTGGGAGTCTGTGTTTTAGGCACAGGCTGCCCACACTCGGCCATTTTCTCCTAAGAAAAAATCATAAAATCCCAGACTGGTTTGGGTTGGAAGGGATCTTAAAGCCCATCCAGTCCCACCCCCCTGCCATGGGCAGGGACACCTTCCACTAGCCCAGGTTGCCCAAAGCCCCGTCCAACCTGGCCTTGAACCCTGCCAGGGAGGGGGCAGCCACAGCTTCTCTGGGCAACCTGTGCCAGGGCCTCACCCCCCTCACAGGGAACAATTTCTTCCTTAGATCTCATCTAAATCTCCCCTCTGTCAGTTTAAAACTGTTACCCCTCATCCTATCCCTCCCCCCTGATCAAGAGTCCCTCCCCCCTTTCCTGTAGCCCCTTTCAGTCCTGGGAGGCCGCTCTAAGGTCTCCCCAGAGCCTTCTCTTCTCCAGCTGAACCCCCCAACTCTCTCAGCCTGTCCTCACAGGGGGGGTGCTCCAGCCCCCCGAGCATCTTCGTTGGCCTCCTCTGGCCCCACTCGAGCTGGTCTGTGTCCTTCTGATGTTGGTGCCCCCAGAGCTGGACCCAGCACTGCAGGGGGGTCTGACGAGAGCGGAGCAGAGGTGGAGAATCCCCCCCCTCGCCCTGCTGCCCACACTGCTCTGGGTGCAGCCCAGCACACGGTTGGCTTTCTGGGCTGTGAGCGCACGTTGCTGGCTCACAGTTTTCCATCCACCAACACCCCCAAGTCCTTCTTCTCGGGGCTGCTCTCAATCCACTCCTCGCCCAGCCTGGATTTGTGCTTGGGATTGCCCCGACCCATGTTCAGGACTTGCACTTGGCCTTGTTGAACTCCATGAGGTTTGCACATCCCACCTCTCCAGCCTGTCCAGGCCCGTCTGGATGGATTCCTTCCCTTCAGCGCATCGACCGCACCACACAGCTTGGTGGTGTTGGCAAACGTGCTGAGGGTGCCCTCGATCCCACTGTCCGTGTCTCCAACAAAGATAAAATAAAATAAAATAGGGCTTCTTCCACCTTAGTGCAGGCTGTTTTCTAAGAGGCACAACATGAAACGCCCTGGGGTAGGTGCACCCTCCCATTTTTCCTGTATACCCACATGGGGTAAGTCACGGGAAGAAGCTGGAGGTGATGGTAAAATATAGCCATGGCACTGTCACCCTCTGCTCCCCTCCTGCCCCAGGGTCCCCCCCAAACAGCTCCCATGCTGCCAGACGTACCCCCTCTCCACCAAGGCAATCTGGTCCTGGATGAAGACGCCATTATTGAGCTCTCCGCAGGCTTCGGGGGGATCCGCTGGGACCAGGTGGATCTGCTCGTACCTTGTGTTCTCCGAGAAGGAGACAGGCAGGGGTGAGTGAGGGGGGTTTGGGGCTGCTTCTCGCCCCCTGCCCCACCGCAGCCATCCCTGCTGTCCCATGCCCTGCTCACCCCTGCACCGGGGGTGCTTTTGGGGAGATTTAGGACTCGGGGGTGCAGGTTGCCCCATTCTAGCCCCTGCTGAGGCTGAAGGCAGGGACCAGCGTGTGCCGCCTTCCTAAGGGCAGGCTCACAGAAGAGTAATTAGCTCCATTTTTATAAAAGGCTTCAAATCACCAGGCCCCGCGATGGAGAAATACTAGGATGGAGGGGACCTAAACTGACAAATTCAGTTAATACTTACAAACACGCCACCAAAATCCTTGGCTGGAGTGGCTGTGAAGATGTAGCGGATGTCTCCAGGGCTCAGCACTTGGAAATACAAGTATTCATGGATGCGTAAACCTGGGTGTGTGTGGAGAGAGGCAAGAGGCAGAGAAAAGAAAAAGGAACATTCCTGAAAAAAGGGAAAATACCCAGCTACCGCTCTTGCACTGCACCACACTGAAGGGAACATACCCTTCGCCAACGCCAGTTCCTGGCCAGGCCCTGGGGCTGAGGACCCAAAATGCTGGATTCAGCCTGGGGTGCACAAGGGGAAGGGGAAAATGCAGCTGGACCACGGGGGAAAAGGGGTGACATGCACCGAGATCGGGGTGCACGGAGGGGAAATGCACTTGGACTGAGGCAGCCTGAAAAGAAATGCAGCTGGGATGGGGTGCAGGAGGGGAAATGCAATGGAGCTGGGGGGCATGGAGAGGGAATGCAGCTGGATTGGGGTGTTGGATGGGGAAATGTAATGGGGTGCAGGAGGGGAAATGCACCCAGAATGAGGAACTGGTTGGGGAAATGCAACTAGGTCGGGTGCGTTGAGGGAAATGCACCTGGATCGTGATGCGCCAAGGAGAAATGCACCCGGATTGGGGTGCAGGAGGGGAGATGAAATGGGGCTGGGGTGCACTGAGGGGAAATGCACCTGGGCTGGGGTGCAAGAGGGGAAATACAATGGGACTGAGGGGAAATGCACCCGGAGCGGGGTGCAGGAAGGGAAATGCAATGGGACCGGGGTGCACTGAGGGGAAATGCACCCGGAGCGGGATGCCCCGAGGAGAAAGGCAGCCAGCCCAAGGTGCCGGGGCCGAGCGGGCCACTCGCACTCACCGCGGGCCGGGCAGGAGCAGAGGCAGAGGCAGAGCCAGAGCGACCGGCGGAGCATGGCTGCGCCCGGCGCCGCCAGCCGCCCCGCCCCGCGCGCCCCCGCCCCGCGCCCATTGGCGGCGCCCCCGCATCGCGCCTTCTTATTGGCCGACTCCGCCATCAATCTCCTGAGGGACGAGGCGGGCAGGCGCGGAGGCCTGCGCGACCCCGGGCCGCGGCTGCGCTGTCGGTCCCTGTCACCTCGGTGTCCCCTCCCGCGGCGGTGGGGCCTCGGCGTCGCCGCCAAATAAAGCTCCATCCGCCAGCCCTGCCCGCTCCAGGCCGCGTGTCCGTTTTTTTCCTCTGACAAATAGTGAGCCGGTCTCCCGGGCTGGTTTCCCCCTCGCTGCCTCTCTATGGTTGTTCGGGGAGGAAGGGCGCTTCGCCGGGGCCGCTCTGTCCTCCCCGTACCATAGAGCGCGGCCGGAAGCGGTCGCCCTAGCAACGCGCGCTTCCCTTCCCGCCCCGGGGAAGCTTCTCGGCGGGCGCGGTGCATTGTGGGGTGGGGCCTGTTTGAGGCGGGGGGCAGCCGCAGCGAGGAAGCCGCCGGGATGATGGTGAGTGTCATCCGCCGCCATCCTCGCCGCCGCCGCGCCCCGCTGCCCGGGGACGGCCTCTGCCGCCCTCCAGGGGCCGCGTTGGGTGGGGTTGTGGCGAGGCCGGTGCATCTGTCGGGGGCGGGTGGGGTGGATGGCGGAGGCCGCCCTGCCGCAGAGGCCTTGCCGCCACCCGCGGCGTGAGGGGGGCGAGTCGGGCCTCGCCGTTCCCGCGGCGGGCGCGGTGAGTTCTGCGAGTTGGAGCCGTGCTGCCCGGTTCGTTTCGCTCCCAGAGCCCCGACCCGCGTCCTCCGGCCCCGTGGCAGCGTCCCCTCAGCCGCACGGCCCAGCTACTCCCCCCCCCCACCTCGGCTGCGCGGCCCCCTCGGCCCCGGCGGTCCCCAGCTCGCAGCCCCGTTGCTCAGGAGCAGGCAGGCTGCGGCACAGCGGCGGCGTGTCTGCCTCTCCCCTGATTTTCTCGGGGGTGCAAGGGTTTCTCTTCCGTCGAGATCCCTGGTGGGTGTGGAAGAACTCTGCACGTTTTCTTCCCCTAAATCTTCCCTGGTTTTAGGGAGGCCTGACTGTGATCCTCACAGCCCTCTTCTGCTCGCACAGACCCTCAGCCCCAGCTTTGTCACTCTTCAGCGCAACAGTCGTAGTATAATTTTATTCTCTGCCCGCAGGTGGCTGTTTAAAAGCGGGTGTCTCACAGACTTTGTCTGTGTCTGAGCTTTGCCTGTAAGGCATGTTTGGTTTGCTTTTTCGGAAGGGCTGGTGCCCTCTCAGAGCGGTGAGAAGCCCTTGTCTGCTGTGGCCTCGGATACCCTCTACTCTGTCTCCAGAAGAGTTTATTGTCGGGGAGGTGTAATCACTTAAATTGTGCTCGTCTACCCCATCCTCTCTGCGAAAGCATCTTTTGGCAGTTGCCACCAGTACAGTCCTAGAGCGTATACTGGAGACAGCTGGGTGAATTCCAGTTACACTGTGGGAGGTGGAAAGTAGTTGGTTTGTGTGAAGGCAGAGGAGTTTTGAGGGGGCTGCAGGTTTTGGTCTGGGCCTTTTTGCATGATGGTAGCTTGCTGGGCTGTGCGAGGAGTTAGCTCGCAGGCTGTAGGGGTGGGAGTAACGGCTCTGCTGTGGGTTCTCTCTTCAGCCAACACCCGTTATCCTGCTGAAGGAGGGGACGGACACCTCACAGGGCATCCCCCAGCTCGTCAGCAACATCAATGCCTGCCAGGTTATTGCCGAGGCTGTGCGCACTACCTTGGGACCTCGGGGCATGGACAAGCTCATTGTGGATGACCGGGGTAAGTGCTGGGCTGTGGCTTCTCACAGTTGTGTGGAAAAGTGACTTGGGAAGAACCCCTAAGTGCTTTGCATGCTGGTGGTGTATCTTTGTATCCATTAAAACCAGCATTTGCATCTAAGCAGGCTTCAACTTCCTCACCCTGTGCTAAACTCTCACAGTAGAGGTTCGGTTTCTGTCTCAGTGTTTGGTTTAATACCTTGACTCTGGCCTCCGTGGCTGAAGAGAAGAAAATTGTCAGACCTACCTGAGAAACTACCCATTTGCTGCTTACTAGCCTGAGTTAAGGCAGCTGTGTCTCGGTTGTGAGGTTAGGTAGATCCAGGGTTAGTGGGACTAGAGATGAGAAAGTCCATGCCAGAAAGGAAAAACAGTGTATTGAACCTGACCTTCAGGCATCCCTCACCATCTCTGTTTATTTTTTAAATAAGGCTCATAATACATGTGGAGTTACTCAGCACTTGTGGCTGAGCGTGAGGTCAGTGGCTGTTATTGGGTTGATTTTTTTTAAAATGGGATTTAGGGATGAGACTCGCCTACCTCGGAAAAGACTTGTATGAAGTCACCAAACTAATGTATAGTTTGTGGCTTTTTATTGCTGTTACTGAAGGGTGGGGTGGAAGGTCTTAGAATTGTATTTAAATACAAATAGGAACTGTAATAACTCTATTAAAAAGGATAATTGCATTTAAATTTACCTAATAACTAATATGATTGATTTCTAGTCTCACTTTGTGTGAGTGTCAGATTAGAACATCTGTTTTTATCTGTCTGGGGAGGCTATTGAGAACTAAGGGGGAAATGAATTTAAAGCCTCTGTTAATTGACATGGAGAGTTGTTCTGCAATCAAAGGAGCTTCACTTAATCTGCTCCAAAAATGGACTAAAAAGCTACTGTTAATATGGAATGGAGGTACCTGCTGAGACACCTGCTGTGAAACAGCTGTTCTGGGCTCCCCCTCTCCGTGGGGGTGACCCCTTCTGCCCATTTATAGCTGGGTATCTGGCTGTAGGAGTGGATTAAAATATGGTGGTGATCACATTTCAAATCACACAGGAGGAAAAAAACCAATCACTTTGCTGAAGAAAAATGACTTTTAAGTGGAAATTTGGAACAAGAGCCTGTCGTTGTTTAGATATGACAAAATTCACAGTGATGCTGGGCTTGAGTGGGGAACGCTGTGGTGTAATAACAGGTTGGGGCCACATTTGGCCTGAAAGGCAACATGGTGAAGCACAGTGAGGCTGGCTGCTCTGAAATTATTGTTGAATTTACGTCTTTCTGAGGTCTGAAAAGCTCCCTTGCGCGGTGGGTGCCCTTTGACAGGGACAGGGGCTTTACTCGCAGCAGTCGAGCTCCATTTCCTTTTCTACATCACTCCTAGGCAAAGCCACTATCTCCAATGATGGTGCCACTATCCTGAAGCTCCTCGATGTTGTCCATCCGGCTGCGAAGACGTTGGTGGACATCGCCAAATCTCAAGATGCAGAGGTAGGGGGGTAGCCTGGCCGCACCTGCAGCGTAACACGCTGTGCGCTTTGTGTTAATTGCTGGGAATTGCTCATGGAATGCTGGCGTTTATTCCGGTTTCTTTATTGATTCTTTCTCTTCTGTGATAACTTTCAAATCTTTTACGCTGTTTTCAGCCACATCTGATGGGTGGTTTGGAAACTTGAAGGATATAAGGTTCACATTTTATGAATGTGGGTGACTGGGAGATGAGACTTCACCCTCAAATGGGATGTAGTCTGAACCCAGCTCTTCTCAATCATGAAGGAATCCAACTGAAAGCCTGTGAGCAGAGAAAACTTATGAAATTTGACTTCTTCTGGAAGCCTTTGCATGGTTTTAAGGGAGTTATCACAGTGACTGCAGCATGGGGATGACACCGTGTTTCTCCTCTGTGCAGGTTGGTGATGGTACCACGTCTGTAACTCTGCTTGCTGCTGAGTTCCTGAAACAAGTGAAGCCCTACGTGGAGGAAGGCCTCCATCCTCAAATCATCATCCGTGCCTTCCGCACAGCGACGCAGCTGGTAAGGCAGCGCTGCTCAGAGCTGAGGGGTGTACTGGGCTCCACCACAGCGTCTGGGGAGAGGACTTCTGTGCCAGAGAGGAAAAATAACACGCTTTTAGGCAAAATTCAGTAATGAATGGGCGGGGGCAGTGACAGTAGCGATCTCATGATGTCTTACTGCAAACATCAGCTGCCAGCGAGCTGTTATTACCAGTTAGTACCTCTGGAGTGCTATTGCTTTGTTTTTCTCCAAGGAAGAGTGAATAAATGGGAAAATTCATTTCCCATCCTCCTGATCTCTGCTGCTCCTTAGTAAACTTTATGTCTCGTGAAGCCCATCAGTGCCATTAAGCTAAATCTTTTTGGAGGTTAACTCCCTTGGTAGCCCTTTGGTTCCCCAGCTCTCTGCTGAAAGCAGAGCCTCTTCCCGATTGTCTTAAACTTATGTTGGTGTGTTTCCTGGAATTACTGTGCTGGAAGGGGTGGGATAGCTTAAATGCTTGAAACTTCAGCGACGTTGAAGTAGGGAATAAAAGATAACATAAAATACAAAGAAGTTGGAGATGTGATCAGCTTACAAGTGTGAATCATTAATCCAGCTGTTGGCTTGTGTTTTGACAGGCTGTAAACAAGATCAGAGACATTGCTGTTGCAGTGAAGAAGGAAGATAAAGAGTAAGTTTCCTTCCAGATGACCTGATTGTGTAGCTGGTGTGAGGGCATTTCTGACTTCTGCTGTGTCTCTGGCTGATGTCCTGTGGCCCCACACTGGGGTTATTCTTGAGTTTCTGGGGAATTTCCTGCTGCTCTGGGGGAGATTCCACACTCTCACTTGGGCTGCAGCAGAGTATGTCAGCCAGTGTCTTCCAGTGTATGTGGAGGAAGCTTGGTACTAAAATAAGCGGCCTGATTTCTGTTATCCAGCGGTGGTGGAGACTTGCAGCTTCTGCTGCAATCAGTGGCAGCGTTAAATTTCTCTTAAAATCAGGCCACTTTTTACCTGATGAATACATGAAGTTAGATAGCTAATAGCAGTAAGGAAATGATCCTTTCGACTGAGGTGAGAATACTAGAGTTAATTTTCTCCCTTTTATTTCTCAAACCAAAATGAGTTGTATCCTTTCTGCTGTCCTGTGATGCAAAATTCAGTAGTTCTCATGGTCAGCAGTAACTTGGGAGTTGGATCCCTATTTCCCTGGTGTCCCTTGTATCATCCACTCTGTTAGGGCAACATAGTTACCTGAGTTAATATTTTGGAGAATGTGCTACTGTTTCAGAAACTTCTTAGTGCCTTTGGATGAAGGAGAGGATGCTGAGCCCTGCTGTTCTGCTCAGGCCTGTGGTGTCTTAACAGCCAACCCACCTGGTCAGTGCTAGTTTGATGCTCAGGCTTTAAAAGGGAGAATTGTACTTCTGACAGTCTGGGCTTTGCCATGTCTGCCTTGCTTTCCCTGTCGGTGGAAGGGAGCTGATCTTTAATTCTATGCAAGTGGATTAATCATGCTGTCCATGGTGTTTTCTGAGCTTGTGAAAAGAATCAGTGAGTGAACAAAACCTTGTTTTTTTCTTTTCCTGGCAGTGAGCAGAGAAGCCTGCTGGAGAAGTGTGCAGCCACAGCCCTGAGCTCCAAGCTGATCTCCCAGAGCAAGGAGTTTTTCTCCAAGATGGTTGTAGATGCCGTCATGATGTTGGATGACTTGTTACAGCTCAAAATGATTGGAATCAAGAAGGTGCAGGGAGGTGCTTTGGAAGTAAGTTCTGTCGGAGCCTGTCCTGAAAGGGTAGGAGACACTGATCACAGCTCCTTTGATGGGTTGACTCCAGCAGAAATGCAGCCTGGCTTGATAGTGTCTGTTAAAGAGTTACCAAAGCGAAACAAAGCTGTTGATGTGAGGAAAAAGCGTAGTGAGTAGGGCTGAATTTCTTCTCTGTAGGTAGAGAATCTGGGTTTTTTTTGAGCAAATACACTCTTGCTGCCCTCTGCAGCGAATGTTGTTACTGACAGAAATTCCATTTTCATCTCTGCAAATAATGAAGGTTTTTTGGTGTTTTTTTTGTTTTATTTGTGGGAAGTCTTTTCTTACTTCTGGAACCAAAAGCTGTACAGTCCTGATTGTGTGCATGAGTACTGGCTTGGGAAAAATGCAAAGAAAATGTTGTGAGGGCGCTGATCTAGCGGTGAGCTGGGTGGTTTATACCTGTCGTGTGTGGGACTGCACGCGGGTCCGTGGCAAGGAGTTGTCCTTGGGCTGTGGGACAGCTGGTGTGTCTGTACTCTCTCCTGCCTGTACCCCGTGGAGGTTTGGCCCGTCGCTTGGGACCCTGCTGCTGAAAAGTAAAGCCCGCCACAATCTCTCTGAATTGTTATTCTGTGGCTGTTACTGTCTGTAAACACTCTGCGTGAGCATTTTCATTGAGAAGAGACATTATAATTAGCCATTATCTTGCCCAGACAACTAATTTAGTGAATTAGGAACATTTCAGCATCTGTTTTTGTGGTGTCTGGGCCTGCTGGTGTTCTGAGTCTTGTAGAAATTGGTCCCCTGGGGAGGGGGGTGTCTCCTGTGCTGCATAAAAGTGGCTCTCCCTGCTCCGTATTATTTTGTCCTTGTATTCTGCTTTCAGACTCCTTGGAGAGCTGTATGAGGATGGTGCAAATAATTTAGCACACTGCTTTTCAGGGTTGGCTTGTGAGAGATCCTGGGTCATCTCAGCCTGTCAGCTAGAGCAGAGGAAGTCTGTGCTTGTCCTAGGTTAGGAGAGACAGGGATCAGAGCCAAGTCTGCAGTGCGTGGTCAGATACTCCTGGAGTAGGAGATGTAGATGCTGATTTCTCTCCCAGCCATGCAGTGAAGAAATTCATTTAAGGGGGGCAGTGTTGGGCAGGGCAGTCCTGCTGTAAAACAATCCCAGAGGTGGTGATGGAGCTGGGAAAACCAAACCAGGGCAAAAAAAAACCCCAAGTGCAGGGCTGGTGGTGAGAAGTGTCCATCTTCAAAGGGTGGAAATGGGAAAGACATCAGAGAGAGACCAGATTGCTCCATCCCTTGATCTTCAGGTCATGTATAGCATCTCGCTGTGGTGTCTTGAGGGGCAAAAGGAAGCAGTAGAAGCTGGTTTTGTGAACAGAGAAGAAAATATTTGCTGCTTATTTCCTTTAAAAGTGGGTTAATCAAAGGAGACAGCTGTTGGTGAGCGCTTTGAAAATGAGGGCTCTGAAAGCAGAGTGTCTCCTGTGGGAGTTATTAACCCTGTTGAGAAAACCTTGAGAGGCTGAGCCTAACACAAATCCCTCTCTTCAAGGACTCTCAGCTGGTGGCCGGAGTTGCCTTTAAGAAGACGTTCTCTTACGCTGGGTTTGAAATGCAGCCCAAGAAGTATCAGTCTCCTAAGATCGCCCTGTTGAATGTGGAGCTGGAGCTCAAAGCCGAGAAGGACAATGCTGAAGTCAGAGTGAACACGGTGGAGGTAAGAGTCAAAAAGGGGACCCTGTCCCACTTCCTCACACCCGCAGGATGTGGGATAAAATGGGATTGCCTTCTGCACATTCCCTCCCCCTCTGAAAATAGTTGGCGGGTGATGCTGCCTCATTTTGGGAGAAGAGTATGGCAGACTTTGAACTACAGCAGGGTTAGGACATGTTTCTGCTCGGTCATCATGCCTCAGCTGTGACAAATCGTCAGCTGTGTGGTGACTTCTTCATGCCTGCCAAGTGGCCTTGCAGGGAAAGCTTATTCAGCAGTGCTTTACGTGCTGAAAGAGCCTCTGCATGTTTAAGCAAACAAGGTAGCCGTTTGGACAGTGATTCTCTTCCCATCTTGTTAAAATACCTTTATGAAACGTGGTTGTTCTCTGACACCTTGGAAAGTGTTTAATACATTTGGTTGCTGCATGTCTGTGGTATGGAAAGATCTCCGGGAGCTTTGCTGTTGGAGTCTTGGCCCCACTGTGATCATAAATTGTTTCCTCTCTGCCATGGTGAACAGGATGGTCCTTTCTGCCGTGTTGGCTGCCGTGTGTGGTGTTGCTGTGTGTTTTTGTAAGCTTTCCCAGCTGCTGCGGCTGTATTTCCGTGACAGCTAGAGCACGACAGGCTTGTAAAGCGTGAGGTTTCTCAGGAGCTGTGGTTTTCCTCTGGGATAGATACTGGAAGTCTCTCCACCCCAATGTCCACGCACAGTTCTGTAAACACCTCTCAGCCACCAGTGTAATCCCTTCTTCCTCCCTGTGCTCTGCTGTTCGCTGCCTCTCTCGCTTCATCCAGCCCCTTCATCGACTTGGTTTTGCTGCTGGAAGCATTTTAACAGACACAGCTCTCTGGCATAAAATAGAAGTGACCTAAAATCACCTGTGAGTCCTAGAAAGCAGCTGTCTGCCGGGACCGCATGGAGCAGCATCGCTGCTGCCTTTGTTTTAGAAGAGCTGCTGCCTTTATTTTATTTTTTCTCCCTTTGCAGGTGCCGCAGGCTGGCGTTTGCCATCCCTTGAACCTGAGCACTTGTCCCTTTCTCTCTCCTCCCTCCTAGGATTACCAGGCTATCGTGGACGCCGAGTGGAACATCTTGTATGACAAACTCGACAAAATCCACAAGTCGGGAGCCAAAGTTGTCCTCTCCAAACTTCCTATCGGTGATGTGGCTACTCAGTACTTTGCAGATAGAGACATGTTTTGTGCCGGCCGTGTCCCGGAAGAAGATCTCAAGCGAACTATGATGGTGAGCTACCTTGTTTCAGAATAAAGACTTTTGATTTAGTTTTAACAATGCCAGGCTGGTCATTCCCAAAACAGGGCAGCAATCGGTGACTGAACACAGCGTTCCTTACGAATATTTAAAATAGCATAATTTTTGCCAGTGTGGTTATTAGGTAAAGTTGCTATATACTGGCAAGGCTGTTCCTGATGGAATGAACAATCACAACTTGCCCCTGCACTGCTTTTTTTGTTTCTCTGATGTTGTGATATATTAGGGTCTGTACATTACATCGGTAGAGGTTTGTTTTCCCTGGCTCTTGACTCTGTCGTAGGTCTTTTTCTTTTTTTTCTCCTAAGCTTTCTTTGTGTAGCTGCTGGACTCTAGAGCCTGTGAGTCAGCACTTAGAAGCACCATAATCTTATTTTGCTGTCGAGGATTATTTCTGACGTTGGTAGCCTGCCTAGACGCATGAGATGGGAGGGGAAGTAGAAGGGGTTTTTCCTGAATCTGACCTGCAGGATGGTTTTGCATCAGCTAAAAGGCTGGGCTGTCTGAAGAGAGGGAATGTGCTGGGCAAATTTGTCATGTTTGTCAGTGTTTGTAAAGCTGCTTTATCTCCTTTCCGTGCAGGCCTGCGGCGGTTCCATCCAGACTAGTGTCAATGCCCTGTCAGATGATGTCCTGGGCCGATGCGAGCTCTTTGAGGAGACTCAGATTGGAGGAGAGAGGTAAATACACCAGCTGTGAACTTGTTGTTCTGTGTAAGTGCTCTGATATTAGTTTGAAAAGTCAGGGTTTAAGTGTTGGCAGGTTTGAGCATCTCTCAAGGTGATGGTGGGAAAACAAGATGGTGTTATTGCTGCTTTTTATGAGGCTGAGGGAGGGGGCAGGAGTAAACTTTCATCTAAATCACAGAATCATTCAGGTTGGAAAAGACCCTTGGGATCATCGAGTCCAACCCTCAGCCCGACTCTACAAAGTTCTCCCCTACCCCACATCCCCCCACAGCTCATCCCAACGGCCCTTAAACACACCCAGGGGTGGGGACTCCACCCCCTCCCTGGGCAGCCTATTCCACTCTCTGACCACTCTTGCTGGGAAACATTTTTTCCTCATGTCCAGTCTGAACCTCCCCTGTTGCAGTTTAAAGCCGTTCCCTCTTGTTCTGTCACTAATTCCCTGTGAGAAGAGACCAGCACCAACCTCTCTACAACGTCCTTTCAGGGAGCTGTAGAGTGATGAGGTCTCCCCTTAGCCTTCTCCTCCTCACACTAAACAGTCCCAGCTCCTTCCATCGCTTCTCACAGGATTTATTCTCCAGATCTTTCACCAGCTTTGTTGCCCTCCTCTGCACTTGCTCCAGCACCTCTTACATTCTTTAAAAAATATATATTTATTCCTCAATGCCTTGTAGAAAGCGCAGTGGTATTCTTTCATTCCTAACTTAAAAGCAAGGCCTTTTGAGGTTGATTGTGGCACTTGTCTGATAGCCCACGGTGCCACTCGACTCAGTGCAGACGAAGCTGGGTGCTGTATAACCGCGTTCTTCCCATCGCTGGAGGAGAAATCCTCTTTGGGGCTGTCTGCGAACACCTGCTCTGCTTCTGCCAAGTGGAAATGAGAGCAGCGGTTGAGCACAAAGCCCTAGCAACAGGAAAAGAGTGGATTTTCCTGGGTCAGCTTGAATTTCACCTGTGTATTGCCTGGCTCTGCTCCTTCTTAGCTCAAGATCTGATATAGGGGCACTGCGTAGGGTGAAACGGCTTCCGCCACGCATCTGGCTTGTGGAGAACTTCTCTGTTCCCAGCCTGTCATATCGGTGTGAAGCCTGTTTGGCAGCAGCACGGGATGCCATAACCCTTCTCGCGTTGTGCCGTTGGCAGGTATAACTTCTTCACAGGCTGCCCGAAGGCAAAAACTTGCACGATAATCCTGCGAGGGGGTGCGGAGCAGTTCATGGAAGAGACGGAACGCTCCCTGCACGATGCCATCATGATAGTCAGGAGGGCAATCAAGGTAAGGACCAGGGGACATCCCTCCCTACTGGTTGGCATTGGGCTTGTTGGGCGGACCTGGCACAGCTGTAACTTTTCCTAGAAACCTTTTCACACACCAGCATTTGGCCGAGGTCTCTCGGGAGAGACTGGGGAGCTCTCAGCTGGTGGAGTGGAGCGTGCAGACAGGCAGCATCTGATTGATTGAACTCAAGTGCTGTTCCTTGGCTGGAGGAGCGTTGTCTTGGCCAACTGCTTTTCAGGCACGCCTGGTTTTTGCCTTCTCTTCAGTACAGCTGTAACCTGTGCTCGTGGGGTTGTGGTGTGTTCTGTAAACACCTCCATCCTAAAGGAAATACGATCTTCTGGGTGTGTCGGGATGGTGAGTTGACTCTGGATAGATGTCAGGTGCCCACCAAAGCTGCTCTGTCACTCCCCTCCTCAGCTGGACAGAAAATACAATGAAAGTCTTGTGGGTCAAGATAAGGACAGGGAGAGATCACTCACCAGTTACTGTCACGGGCAAAACACTTGACTTTGGTAATAAACTAAACGAATTTCCCCATCAAATCAGAGTAGGATAATGAGAAATAAAACCAAATCTTAAAACACCTTCCTCCCACCCCTCCCTTCTTCCTGGGTTTAACTTTACTCCTGATTTTCATCACTTTCTCCCCCTGAGCAGCGCAGGGGGGCAGGGGATGGGGGTTGAGGTCAGTTCATCACCCCTTGTCTCTGCCGCTCCTTCCTCCTCAGGGGGAGGACTCCTCACACTCCTCCCCTGCTCCAGCGTGGTGTCCCTCCCACAGCAGACAGTCCTCCATGAACTTCTCCAACGTGGGTCCTTCCCACGGGCTGCAGCTCTTCCCACACTGCTCCAGCATGGGTACCTCCCACGGGGTGCAGCCCTTCAGGCACAGACTGCTCCAGTGTGGGTCCCCCCTGGGGTCACAAGTGCTGCCAACAAACCTGCTCCAGCGTGGGCTCCTCTCTCCACGGGGCCACAGGTCCTGCCAGGAGCCTGCTCCAGCGTGGGCTTCCCATGGGGTCACAGCCTCCTTCAGGCACATCCCCCTGCTCTGGTGTGGGGTCCTCCCCGGGCTGCAGGTGGGTCTCTGCTCCCCTGTGGGCCTCCGTGGGTGCAGGGCACAGCTGCCTCACCATGGGCTGCACCACAGGCTGTGGGGGTGCCTGGAGCACCTCCTCCCCTCCTCCTGCACTGACCTGGGTGGCTGCAGAGCTGTTGCTCTCACATATTCTCACTCCTCTCTCTGGCTACTGTTCCAGTTTTCTCTTTATCTTTCTTAAATAAGTTCTCCCAGAGGTGCTACCACCATTGCTGATGGGCTCGGCCTTGGCCAGTGGTGGGTCCATCTTGGAGCCGTCTGGCGTTGGCTCTGTCGGACATGGGGGAAGCTTCATCAGCTTCTCACAGCAGCTACCCCTGTACCCCCCAGCCACCAAAACCTTGCCACACAAACCCCATACAGTCGAGTAACTCTTCAGTAGATTTGAGTAGCAGGATTGATGCCTGTTAAAGCCACTTGTTCCCTCACTTGGTGCCCAGTCCGAGGGGTAACTGTCCCCTGGCTGTGCAGGCAGACTGGGAGCGTCGAACAAAATCCGAGGCACGTGCAGGTGTGGGCTCTGCTTGTGGCGTTGCTGGTCCCATGTGATAGATGCTGCCTAACTGCTGGCATTTCTGGGTTATGCATAATAACGTGTTAATGTGGTGTTTTCTGGTTTAAAAACAGCTTTGAGGCTGAGTGCCCTGAGGGGATGGGAAGAAGCATGTCAGGATTTTCAGAACTTTTGCTTTAGGAAGAACATCCTGATCTCCCTACTGAAACAAACAGGGGGGGAAAAAAATAGCAGATCTTGGCTGCGAAGTGCTGCTGCAAATATTGTTTAATTTGAATGCTTTACGGAAGTGAGGGAAACTTGCCCAGCACAGGGGGCTGTGCTGTGCCATCCCCCCCCGCCCGGTACAGTGTCCCCAAACCACCCCTTTACCTTGTACACAGCTGGGAATTGCTGCTGGGAGCTGCTGCTGGAGGCTCGTGGCCTGTTTCTGAAGCTCCCAGCAAAGCTGGCGGGTGCTGCCAGCAGCCTGGGCTCTAGACTTCCCCTGAGCCTGGTGTGCTGCACCACCCTGCCGTGCAGCCCTTGCAGGAAGGGAGGATTTCCCGCTCTCCCCCTTCCTGGAACGAGAGTGAGCGTTTTCCCCTTTTTCTTTCAGAACGACTCAGTTGTTGCCGGCGGTGGTGCGATAGAGATGGAACTTTCCAAATACCTCCGGGACTATTCCAGGACCATTCCAGGCAAGCAGCAGCTGCTGATAGGTGCTTACGCTAAA
Source organism: Strix aluco (assembly GCF_031877795.1). Classification (NCBI taxonomy): domain Eukaryota; kingdom Metazoa; phylum Chordata; class Aves; order Strigiformes; family Strigidae; genus Strix; species Strix aluco. The sequence continues at coordinate 2,013,278 of NC_133934.1, forward strand.
GCCCTTGAGATCATTCCCCGCCAGCTCTGCGACAACGCTGGCTTTGATGCCACCAACATACTGAACAAGCTCCGAGCCAAGCACGCGCAGGTGGGTGCCCACCGAGGGCTCTTAGGGAGAACCAGCTGGGCATGTGATGATTTTTCTTTCTTTTTTCCTTTTTTTTGAGCCTGCCAGATCCGGTGTAATTCAGCTAAGCCCATGTTAGGCTCGTGTCCTCTTTGATTAAATGCAGTGTTTTCTTTTCAGATCAAGTGTAGGCTTGGTGCAGGTTTCTATAAAAGGAAATGATCTGTTTTCCCTTTGATCACAGCTGTCGGGTGACTTCTAGAGTGGGGAGTTTTGATTTGCTTTTTAAAAATGCATCATTTGTCAGGAGGGAGGCTTCTATATTAAACATTAAAGTAATCAGAGTATAGAAGTTGGCCGAGCCGTGTGTTTTCCGGGGGAGCTGCGGACTGAAGATCCCGATTGTTCGTGATCCTTTCAGACCTTGTACACACACACCACCCGAATTCAGGCAGTTAGAGGCTGCCCCTTAGCTCCTCTCAGAAGCAGCTGCCGCTTTGTGGGGTCGCCCCCACCACATTTCACCCTGCTGATGATTGTGAAATGAGGGGAAACGCCCCAAAATGAGCAGCTGTATCTTGGGCTGCAAAAACCGGGGCTGTGAGACAGCGGTGGACATCAGACCTGTAAGGCTTCTACAGCTGCTCTCTGAAATGGAGCATGCCTGTTTTGTGAGGCTTTGCTGGCATGGTTTGCTGCCAACAAAGGCTTTTTGGGTGTGTTTTCTTTCTTTTTTTTGTGTTTCCCTCAAATACTCTTCCTTCATACAGCAAGGTCCAGTCTCTGCCTCTCCCTTAACGTCTTCATGTCTTTGTTTCCCAGTGCACTTTGTTTCCCAGGGCCCCGAAGTCTCAACCAGCCCAATAACAAGACCCTCTTCACTCTTCTCTCCCCCCCAGGGAGGGATGTGGTACGGTGTGGACGTCAACAATGAGGACATCGCTGACAACTTCGAGGCTTGCGTGTGGGAGCCGGCCATCGTGCGCATCAACGCGCTGACAGCGGCCTCCGAGGCCGCCTGCCTCATCGTCTCCGTGGACGAAACCATCAAGAACCCTCGTTCCACCGTGGACGCTGCGCCCGGCGGCCGGGGCCGGGGCCGAGGTAGACCCCACAACCACTGAGACCCCTCCCCCTCCTTGCTCAGCGCCACGATGGGGACTGGCACTCTCCTCCCATGTGCAAAGTGAGAAAGAATCGATTTCTAGCTTAATTAACGGGTCGTTTACCAGATGGTCATTTTGAGGGCTTGCAGGCAACCACTGGCCTTGTTTAATTAGAGTCAAATCTTGGCCTCGGCAGCGGCAACCTCCTGAGAGATGCCCTGCCCCAACATTTCCTACACAGCACTGATCCCCTTAGGCTCGCCTCGTCCTTCCATCGGGAACCGCAGAGAGCGGAGCCCTCTTCAATGCTGGTAGTGCAGCGAGCGTGAGGGTTTATTCCTATTTATACTTGTCTTTTTTTTTTTTTTTTTTTTTTTTTTTTTCCCCACTGGGGGTTTTGACCCCAGGCTCAAACACAATAAAAAGATGACTTTGTTTCAGTGGCAAACTGGGGCGTTCCTCCATTCTCTGCTGCTTGCTTCATTCCGCAGGGTGGTAGCTTATGGTTAAAGTTAAAAGATTTTAACCTTTCTGCCTGGTTTTTGCCCCGTTTCAAAGCAGGTGCTGTGCTGGGGAGCAGGACTCCTAGTACACCACAGTTTTGCTTCCAAGGCAGATCTCAGTGTGTGTTCTCTCTCCTGGAGCTCTCTGATACTGTGCAGTGACCTTTCTACTTGCTTTTGCTTCATTTCCATCACGCCTTTTGCTCCGTGAAAGGTGTCAAACCTCTCCAGCCCTGGCGAGGGGCTCTGTGGGGGGGGAATGTGTGGGACTGGTGGTGCTTCAGGGGTGAATCCGGGCTCCTCCTGGGGAGACTGGAATCTGGTAGGTTGAAGGCGTTGATGGAGAACAGCGGAAGAAATTTGATGTCGATCTGGTGTCAACCCTTTGAGATTGCATTTAATTAGGCAAATCGATGGTGCGTTACCCCACAAAATGTGTTGCTTTTACCCTGTTTGCAGAGCGACAGCACCAGCCCCCTTAGCGTGACCCTCGTGGCCGTTCCTCTCGCCTGAAGCCCCGTTGGGCAGCGTGGGAGTGGTCGTACTGAAAAGTGGACGCTTCCCTCTAAAACCCTTGTGGCATTTCTTTAGTGCTGGCATTTAAAAATCAAACATTCCCCACAAAGAAAATACAGCGCTGCAGCGGGGGAGGGGTAAAAGTGGGACTAGGGAGGGGCTGATCCTGTATCCCTCCAGGCCGGCAGCTGCTGGGTTGTGCGTCGTGGATGGCAAATCCTCAGGGCTGAGGGTGTTTCCCCTCCACTGTCAACTCTGTAATGATCTAAGATTGTTTTCTCCGTTCCCAAAGGACGTGGGGACATTCCCAAAGGACGTGGGGACAGGAGTTGTCGCTTTGGGCTGTATCCCCCCCACCGTCTTGTCCCACCAAACACTCCCATCCAGCCAAGACCCAGGGGCTGGACCCCCATACCCCGCTTCCACCCTGTGCCACATGGGGCTGCACCAACAGCCACCCTGGGCCCCGCGACCCCCATGCCTGCAGGGAGACAGGGGGAGGAGGGGAGGGATGCTTCCAGTAAGCCCCAAACAGCAACTGGTTTTACTGGTTTGGTGCTGGAGTCGGCCAGCACTGGCCTGGGTTCAGTGTGGCCCCTTGGGAGAGCGAAACCCCCACCTCAATGAGTCTTTATTCAACACTGAATCATAAAATAGCTCTTTCCACACTTTTTTTTTTGTAATTCTTTAAATACACATTGTTTACACTCGGCAAGGTTTCAAAGCAACAACATCAAAGTGCGTCTACAGGTGATAGTACCAACCAAAGTGCTAAAAACACGGTCTCCAACGGGCAGCAGCCACCGTCTCCCCCGCTCTCTCCCGTCCCCGTTGGACCCCGCTGCTGCCAAAACCACCCCAAGCCTCCCCCTGACCCCCCCCCCACGTCCCCCTGCACCCCCATCCCCACCACCCCCCTTCTCCAGGGCAGCATCCTCGGGCAGATTTAGCATCGAGGACCCGCGTTTAGCATCAAGTGACCGTAGGGCCGGGGAGGAAAAAGGGAACGTTTGGTTTTCCAGACACTGGCACATTGCTGCGAAAGACTAAAATAGACCTAAATTTATAGAGATTTAAAAAAATAACTTGGGAGGCAAACTCGCTACCTTCCGGGAGGGGGGAGGTCGCTGTACAGGGGCCTTCGGAAATCGCTCGCCGGGGCTGAGCTTGCGCCGGAGCAAACGCCGCCGTCAAGTGCTTTAGGGAAACGATTGCCATTCCTATACATATATTTATGTGTATATATATATATTTTATATACATATACACATACATATATTATTTTTAATTCTTCTCTGATTATCTCTAAGCAAGTGTGCGTTCCCCCCTTGCTCCCCAAAAGCCATCCCGCCCTCCCTCATCATTGCACCCGCTTGTCCCCGGCCCCAGCCCGCCTCGTCACTCCCCTTCCACGGGGCTCAAGCCCGAGGCTGGATCAGAAAATCCCATTTTTCCTGCTTTTGGGCAGCTTTTCCCTCCACGCTGCTGCACGCAGGAGGGACTGTTTCACCCCCTGTGGGGATTATTTTACTTCCCACCGACGGGGAAGGTCGTGCATCGCCACCGCTCACCTTGCAACAACACCCTGCGATGCTTCAGTCGCGACAAACCATCTCCGGTTGCTAAAATCTCCCCGTTCACTGTTTTTTTTTTCTTTTTTTTTAAAGCATTTTGTCATTTGGCACCGATTCCCAATGCTTTTGCTCTACCCCAACCTGCAGCTTTTCAACCCAAAATGAGTGGCTGAAGCCATGCGCCAGCTCCTGGGGTGGGCTCTTCTGCTGAGAGAAAATGTTGTTCAACTGCTTTAAGAGCCTTTATCAACACTTTTCGTGGGTTTTTTTGGTCTGTTTTAACCAAATTTGGAGCCTTTTTGAGGATCCAAACAAGCTGTCCAAGACCCAGCCGTGGCTGTGCCTTGGGTGGGAGCTGGGACTGTGACACATGGCGAGAGGTGGGATATTTTTTTCTTGCCACTTTTGCTTGATAAAGAGGTTTAAAAACCTCCTTGGATGGAGCTAACCGGGGCTTCTCTAGGGTCTCGTATGGGGTTGAGCTCCCGCTGCAGCTGTCCCTTCCCTACCAGCACCCGCATACGCTGCACGATTTCAGGGCGTTCCTGGGGGATTTGGGATTTCTGTGTGTCTCTGTTGTTTCCAGAGGAAATGGGGTTGGAACCCCCACGACCGCTGGCAGGGAATCCTGCGGCCAACAGGCAGCGTGGCTCGAGCACCCCGTAGGGATGGGGGGTGGGCGACGGGCGTTTCTGGGGGAACCAACGAGGCCACGCGCCTGCAGGATGGGGAGGGAGAGCAGCAGGGAAACCATCAATATGACATTTCAGTGGAATATGCATCCGTTAATGAGCTCGTTGCCATTAACAACCTGAGCAATTAGGGCCAGGGAGACGCAGAGCACCAAGGCTGTGCCAGCCTCCTTCATCCCCAGCTGAGGAGGAGGAGGAAGGGACCCATCCAAGCCCAGGCATCAAGCAAAATGGGGGGGGAAAAAAACCCACTTTCCATCTTCCAGTCCTTGAACCTGCTCAAGGTCTCGTGTCATGGTGGAATTTTGTAAAAACGTGGCTTTGCTAAGCCAGAAGTCAGGATTTTTTTGGGAACGCCCCAAGGGGAGGCGGATGGTTTGGTCTGGTCTCGGTGACACCCTGAAGCACCGAATTCGGGTGAGCTTGTCCTGCCGTGACTTAAACCCTCGCGGCAGCAGGGGGACAGGGACGTTGCGCACCCACCCACGCTCCAGGCCACCGTGGCCACCAGCGGCCACTCCGGCCTCGCTGGTGAGCGCAGGAGGTTTCTCCAAGAGTCCTCAACATCTCCCCCCACTTTCCAGCACCCCATTTTCGCCTTGCCTGTGGCCCAGAGGGGCTGGGCACGAGCACACAGCAAACTCGGAGCAGCCACCTTCAGTCTTCGGACATGACTCTCCAACACGATAGTCTTTAAGCATAGAGTGTATAAACATGCTGAGTATATAATTTTCCTTTAAAATCTTTTTTTTTTCCTTCTTTTCTTTATAGAAATAAATACTTACTTTGTTTTTCTTTTTGTTAAGGGAATTTCGCAAGTCTCTGCACCGTTTTGGATGGTGACATCTCCACTGGGACCACAGATGGTAGCTGGGTGGTCCCTGGGGGGGGGTTTACCTTTGCTGGGTGGTTTTTTTTGCTGGTCGGGGCATCCCTTGCTCCTCTTGCCCCTGGATTACGCGTGTCCCAGCCTCCCTGGGGTGGAGGTAAACCCACGGTGGGCACGGCGGGGAGCTTGGCCCCGGTGCCTGTGGAGGGTATGGTGGGACGCGGTGGTTTCTCGCAGGCATTTTTTTTTGAGCTCCCCCATTTTGTGCATACAGGGAACAGCCTTCTCCTGGAAAGCTGCAGTCAACAGAGGAACAGAGGTGCTTCAGACGGGGGTTATGGCCAAAAAACCCTACCCTGTTTCAGAGGAGACAGCGTAGACAGGACGAGGGATGGATGAAATGGTCTCCTGAGGTGCTTTCTGGGGTTGGAGACCCAGGAGCTGCCTCCAGCTTCAGCGATTTGGAATCAATTTGATTTTCTATCGGGGGTTCCCCTGTGGGCTGTTGGCACGTGGGGAGCCCCCAGCTCCGAGGTCTGCAGCTCTCGCGCCATAGGTGAGGAAGGTGGTACCAGGATGGGGCTGCAGCCTCCTCTCTCCTGGGGGGATGCTCCGTGGCAGCCCATCACCCCGGGAGGGCCGGAGGAAGGGGAGATGCCCCAGGAAGGACTGTCTCCTTGCAGCCGTGCTGGCCAACAGGCCCCAAAACCTTCCAATGATGGTCCAGAGAAGAGGCCAAACCCCCAAGATCTGCTTTTCCCAGTCGGTTCCTCTCAGCTGAGCATGCTGGGTCCAAGCACGCCTGGGTGGGGCTCGGGGGTGGCAGGGGGCTGTGGTTAAGGCCGGTGTGTCCCTGCTGCTGGCAGTGCTGTGATGGGTGTCCCCCACGGCGTGGACACCTCCTGGCACCTTCTCCCCAGGGTGGAGACGCTTGTTCCTGCTGGATGCCTTTCAAAAGCCTTTTCCTTTGGAAAAAAGAAGGTTGTTTTTTTTTGGGGGGGGCAGGGGGGATGATGTCCTTGCAGGCAGAAGACAGCCAGAAGAAACAAAGCAGAATTAAAAAAGCAGCCATGGCCATAGAGAAGGGATCTACCGGGGCAGTTGGGTTGGTGCTTTCACCAGCAGCTTTGGATTTCAGGACAATTTGGCCAGGGTTTCTCCTTCAGGCTGCTCGGGAAGGCGATGAGATGGCAAACATGGGTGTCCCATGCCAGTCCCTCTCTCGGTGTGGGACAGCTCGCCCCGGAGGAAGCCTGAGCAGGTGGTGGATGGTGGTGGGGACAGAAGCATGACCCGTGTTTCCTGGTGGACGAGGATTTTGGAGGTGCTTTATTGCCTTGGCAGGAAGGTTTTGGGTGGAGAGGAGGTGAGGCTGGAAACCTCTAGAAGAGTGACCGTCTCTCCTGGTGTCCTCTGGCTCCTACAACCCCCCGCGATGCAGCTCTGCCATCTGGGCTTGTGCTGTTGTGGCTGCTGGTTTCTGGGCGGTAGTTACCCAGGTTTGGGTGCCCCTCTGTTAAACAAATAAAATGAAAACGAGCGGAAACCCTGCAGGAGGGCTGGGCACTGTTTCTTCTGGAGGAGCGGCCTCTTCCCACCCCACCTCCAGCAGCCCACGGAGAGGATGGGGACGGTCCAGCCGTGACACGGCAGCGCCGAGCCCAGCGTTCTGCAAAGAGCCCAGAGGGACAGGCTGAGCCATCCTCATCTCCCACACCATCCAACGGCCAAAAAACCCCCCAGAAAGAGAGTTTGAAGAAAAAAAAAGATATTCCCCAAACAAGGATCCTTGGCAACGAGCAGCCACGGGAGGGTTCGAAGCCATCTTCCATTCCGGGAAAGAGCGTAGCTCTGCCTCTTTGGGCAGCCGAAAAATTTCCTTAAGTAGCACCTTCTCGCCCACGAGCTGGCCCCGGGGACGAGCGCCGGCTGCCAGTCACTAAGGCCTGCAAGAGTTTGGGTTTTTTTTTTTTGTGCATGGGCCAGCGTCTCCGTGCTCCAGGTCCGGCAACGGATGAGCGGCGGATGGTGGATTTGGTTTCGCGGGGCCTCTGGCTCCGCTGGGCAGAGGAGGGAATGTGCTTTGTGCTTCCCTGAAGGTCTAACAGCCTCCTTCCACTTTGATGTGTAAAATCTTGGAGAAGCCGGGTCTCTTCCTCAGGGCCTAGAAGAGGAGCAGAGAGCGCGGTTGGTGCAGGACCTGGCAGTCTTGCTGCCTGTTGGAAGTGTGGGATTCCTTCACTCATCTCAAGGACAGATTTATCCCCTGCTCTTCCCCTTCTCTCAAGGACAGTTTTGCAGTACTCTGCCACCTTCTCTCTCACTCTTCCTCTTCTCCCACAAAAACCAGCGCACCCCTCGCACCAAGGCATGTGCTGTGTCGTTACTCAAGACACAATGGCTTGACCCCAGTCCCACCCGCTCACACATACACACTGAGTTAAATACTACCCCGAGTTTGTGTCTAACTCGGAGGGACAATAATCCAACACCAAATTGGAGGGACAGAACGACGGGTTTGTTTTCCTCCCCAGAAGGGACGCCTTCTGCAAGATATGAGCCCTCAGTTACGCCGAGTGATTACCCGGGAATTAAGTGTGTGTGATTGCAATAGTTTTTGTGTAGTGCTCTAGAGCCAACCTGCAGTTTGTGCATTTATCGTAGGCAATCTTAAAGAATCTGTAAGTGTTGCATAAGAATAAATCGTGAACCTGACTGCTCTTGAATGCAACCAGACTTAGAGCATACGGGCTGTTCGTGCATCTGGTGTCAGGCCTGTAGTTACAGCCCTAATTAGCACAGCTATTAAGAGATAAGTCCAGCTGCCCCCAGCCCCTCTCATCTCTGAGGACGGGCTAGAACGCAAGGGGATTTATCTTTACCAAACTAATTCATCACCTTAAATCCAACACTGCCCCACAGGTTGAGCAAGAGAGAGGAGAGGACATCTCAAATCCCCACCATGGCAAAGGGTCCATCCCAGTCCCACCCCCACCATCACATCCCACAGGGATTTGGCTTCCTCGCAGGACAGGCTCAACGCCTCTTAGTCCCATCCCTTGAAGCTAGCTCTGGGTTTGCTTTCTGCTTGGTTAAAAACACCATTTCCAGAGGTTGGCAGTAGTTTGGGGCAGGTGGGATTTGTGAAGCACAGTGGTGGGTGGCCACGCAAGGAAAGCCCTTCTGAAATGGCTCTTCTCTGCAGGTGACGCCCAGCCTGGGGGTGGAGGTGGGTCTGTCTCACTGCCCACCAGGGCTTGGTGGTGGAGCAGGAACCGCAGGAGCCTCCATCCCAAGGTCCTGCTTTGCATCTCCCAGGAGTTTCACCTTATGCCCCCACGGGAGCCCAACCTGCTGCAGGGTGAAGTCAACCAGAGGGTGAAGTGAAATGGAGGAACCTATTTTTTCCCTTGGACATGGATGGAGAAGTCTGCCTTGGAGACCCCAAAGAGATCAAGGACAGCCCAAGCCCTGCTGAGCATCGCAAGGTCTGCAACTCAGCTTAAGTAAAATTAACCCTATTTCTACTTTCACAGGTGGATTTTAAACCACTTCACAGTGTTCAGCAAGTAAGTGGCCCTGCGAAGGAGACAACAGCCCTTTTCTGTCCCCGGGGAAGAGACCCACAGAGAAGCGGTCTTGGTTAAAGCAGTGGAAGGAATCACAGCGTGTTAGATCTTGTTTCAGGCTTTGGGCATGTGTGTCTGAAGGATTGTGAGCCTTCAGGGTGTCCCTAAAAAAATGTAAAATGTTCTCTACTGAGGAACATCAGTGGTTGGCAAGAATTTGTCCTCAGACCCCGTGGGGAGATGAGACTGGTGACACATGGGTGACCTGGGAAGGGCATCTTTTACCTGGAGTTTGTTCACCATTTCTTCAAACATCTTCTTGGCTTCAGGGCTGTGGGGCTCCTTGAAGTAGTCCACAATGCCCACCTGCACGACGATGGACTTCAGGTTCCGGCACACACCTGGGGGCAGAGATACCAACTGGCCTCACCATACCTCGGGGGGAGATACCCTCCCCCCAGCCAGGATGGGGCCTAAAACCCACCCAGTGCTCCTCAAGGCCTTGTGCATTTGGGGAAACCTCACCCTGAAGATGGAGGAGGATGGACTGGAAAGTGACTTTGGGGAGCAGTGCCTGGAGAGCTGCCAGTCAGAGAGGGACCTGGGGGGGTTGATTGCCAGCTGGCTGAACAGGAGCCAGCAGTGTGCCCAGGTGGCCAAGAAGGCCAATGGTATCCTGGCTTGTATCAGCAATAGCGTGGCCAGCAGGGACAGGGAAGGGATCTTACCCCTGGACTTGGCACTTGTGAGGCCACCCCTCGATGAGTGGGTTCAGTTTTGGGCCCCTCACTCCAAAAAGGCCATTGAATGACTCGAGCGTGTCCAGAGAAGGGCAACGGAGCTGGTGCAGGGTCTGGAGCACAGGTGTGATGGGGAGCGGCTGAGGGAACTGGGGGGGTTTAGTGTGGAGAAGAGGAGGCTGAGGGGAGACCTCATGGCCCTCTACAACTGCCTGAAAGGAGGGTGCAGAGAGGGGGGAGGAGTCTCTTGAGCCAAGGAACAAGCGCCAGGACAAGAGGGAATGGCCTCAAGCTGCGCCAGGGCAGGGTCAGACTGGCTCTTAGGAAGGATTTCTTTGCAGAAGGGGTTGTTGGGCGTTGGAATGGGCTGCCCAGGGCAGGGGGGGAGTCCCCATCCCTGGAGGGGTTGAAGAGTCGGGTTGACCCAGCGCTGAGGGATCTGGTGGAGTTGAGAACGGTCAATGTGAGGTTCATGGTTAGACTGGAGGATCTTCAAGGTCTTTTCCAACCTAGATGATTCTGGGATTCTGTGATTCTATGGAGGAGACCCGCTTTTGGTGACCAAGACCTCTCTAGGGAGGAGGGTGGTCTGCGAGATAGTCCCTGATTGTCCTATCCCAAATCAGGAGTCCTACCATTTCCTTGGGACGCCCTTACTCTTCCATCCAGCAAGCCCAACCACAGTCACACGTGCCATGACCACCAGGAATGGCACCTCAAACCCTTCCTGCCCACTGCAGACCTCTTTGCCCCCCAGAGGTCCCGTCCTGGCAAATGGCTTCAGTAAATGGCGTGACTCCAAACTCAGATACACCAGGGTGAACCTCAGGTGTGCCACAGACATCGAGGCCTTGATTAGACTGAGGTGAGCATGGAGGGAGTGGATTCATCCTCCCTAAGGCCCAAGGCTCTTCTTAACCCATCCTTGGCAGGGGGCTGTTGGATCCCCTCTTAGAAACCTTCCACCACGGAGCTCCCAGCACCTCCCAGTGTCGGTGGTGGGTTCCTGCGCGTGGGGCTGGAAGGCAGGGCCTGGTTCACAGATCTCGATATCTGGTGGCCTTTTGGTCAGTGGATGATGCTATGCCCTCCCCCCTGGCATTGCTACTCACTGTTGAAGTGAAGCAGGGCTTTGGGGGTGACCGGCGTGGAGGTCAGCACTAGCATCTCCAACCCCTTCAGCCCTTCCCGACACACCTCCGCCGCAACCTCCTGGTTTATCTCCGCCACGTGATCCAGCTCCAGGACCTGAAGCCGCATGCAGTTTCGGGCTGGAAGGACAGAGCACCCTCCGTCAGCACCCCATGGGGAAGGGGTGAGGACTACCAATGGGAGCAGCAGGGTGGGAGGGATGGGTGGCAGCAAGGAGGGACAGGGTGCACCCATGGTCCTTGGGGTGGGCTTCTCCATTGAGATCCCCGTGGGGAATCTCCTAGGGGAATACCCTCCCTCCAGCGAGGTCCCCTTCTCCGTGTCCCATCAGGGGAGAGCTGCCTACCTAAGGATGCCAGTCCCTGGACACCGCAGCCTGCCCCTCCAATGCCCAGCGCCCGCAGGTGCGGCCAGCACCGGCCGATCATCTGAAGGCAGCGGTTGCTGAAACGCGTCGGCTGCTGGCTGGGGAGATGAAGAAGAAAGAGCTGGGGAGGGCTGGTAGAAAAGCTTGCCTTTCCCCCCACCACGAGCATTCCGCAAGTGGTGTGGGATTGGGACCTCTCCCACCCCACCCACCTGGGGGTCTCCACATGGGAAGGGGGTGTCTCCAAAGCAGATGTTTCCACCTGAGCAACCCCTTGGGCCGTGCTGCAACCAGGACAGGGCAGGTCCATGCACTTAGTGGGGTCCCTCTGCCCCAATCCTTCCACCTTTAGAGATCTGAATCAGGCCCTGAACTCTGCTGCTTGCAGTGATGAAAGCAGTCGCAGGAGCCTGGGCCTCTAGATCAGGTGGAGAAGCCTACATGCCATGTGGGGTTTACCCCAAGGAAGAAATAAGCCAATCAGGGACCTGACATCCAGCTTCTCCTGCTAAGAGACATCCCCCTCCATATACCTCGATCCAGGCTGAGTGCAACAAACCTTCCAGGACAAGAAGAAATGCCCAGGAGGCAGCCCCATGGCATGGAGGTGAGGAACAAGTGACCTGCTCTGTGAGCCATCAACTCCTGAGCAGGGTGGAGCTCCTCCAGCATCTTCACACCCCCAAAATGCTTTTCCAAAGCAAGAGCGACTGCAGTCATCTCCCTAAGCAGCCACTCAACTCCCTTTTAAAAACACCCAGGCCCTTCAGGGCTGCTGTTACACGAGCAGTGAGGAGCTCAGACAAGCATTTGATGTTCAGCGTTACCTACCAGACCCATCATAGCTCCCCTTTCATCTCTGGTGTTAGCACTCTCCCTGGAAACATTCCCGGCTCAGCAGGGAGGTGCCTACACCCAACAGCTCCCAGCCTTCGCAGGGAGAGATGGGACTGAGCGCCTGGTCCCCCAAACTGGCCTCCAGGGTTGCTGCTCATCCCATGAGGAACATCCCCCATCAAATTTGGATCTGGTACACAATTTATTTCCAGCCCAGTGTTGCCCCTCCACCTGGGCTCCTCCTAACATGATTCTTACCACGGATGCAGAGGTGCAACCTGGAGGGAGATGATGTCCCTGCAACCTGCTCCAAGGGCCCAGATGACTTCATGACCCACAGGGTCCGTAGAGCTCCTAGAACAACACAGAGGACATGTGGTGGCCCCCACCGGCAGTGATGCTGGCCTGGGGGCTGTCTGCAGCCACCATGCTGCTACATCTCTTTGCACCTGGAGTTACAAATCTGGTCATTATTTATAACCCATGATCTGCCCATGAACCAGACAGTCCCAACATCAATCCATGCAGGAAGGGTCAAGGCATTTCTATCTGGACTTGTGCCTACGGATGTGCAAAGTCAAGGAAAATGAAAGAAGGTGAGGCTGAAGGGGAGACTGAAGATGAGGTAAGGCTGAAGGTAAAGGTTGAAGGTGAGGTTGAAGGTGAAGGCAGAAGTCTTCCAGATGCAAAGGTGGCAAGTGACTGAATTGAGACTGCCGGGCCGTGTACCCTTCCAGAGCAAATATAATGTCCCTGCAGATCCCATTGGGGTGGTTTCACTTGCCACCTGCCCAGCCTGGCTGGGGAAGGTGCCAGGAGGTGGTAAGGATGTTTCAGCTATGGGTGGTAACTTCCAGCCAAGGGCAGTGGCTGCTCCACGCCCTCTGTACCAGCTCTGCGGTTGTGCTATCACATCTGTAGGTGCCTGTTGGCCAAATGTCGCTGCAGAGGTTTGCTGTGGGCTCCTCCGTGGAGAACATGTCTTATGAGGAGTGGTTGAGGGAACTGGGGGGCTTTAATCTGGAGAAGAGGAGGCTGAGGGGAGACCTCATGGGCCTCTACAACTCCCTGAAAGGAGGGTGCAGAGAGGGGGGGTGAGTCTCTTGAGCCAAGGAACCAGCGGCAGGACAAGAGGGAATGGCCTCAAGCTGCGCCAGGGCAGGGTCAGACTGGCTCTTAGGAAGGATTTCTTTGCAGAAGGGGTTGTTGGGCGTTGGAATGGGCTGCCCAGGGCAGGGGGGGAGTCCCCATCCCTGGAGGGGTTGAAGAGTCGGGTCGACCCAGCGCTGAGGGATCTGGTGGAGTTGGGAACGGTCAGTGTGAAGTTCATGGTTGGACTGGAGGAGCTTCAAGGTCTTTTCCAACCTCGATGATTCTGGGATTTTCTTTTTGGAGGTATCAAAACAGACCTTGTGGGATGCTGCTGGATTCGTGCAGGGGCATGGTGGAGGTGTAGGTTTATCAGGAGTCGTGACACTGATCAGGTGCAGCCACACTGCCTGCCCACCTGGTGTTTGTGCCACTGGCTCAGAGGAGCTTTTGCTGATGCCGTTGGTTCCCAGCACCAAGTCAATGGAGGAGAGATGTCAGCATCATCCTGATGCCACCAGCCCAAACAGAGGTCCCTGGCCATTTCACCGCACCAGGCCGCCTCCCGAAGACCGAGGCTGCACTTCCTAACTCTGAATGACCTACTTCAAAACTTCAGGCAAGCCTAAAAATAAGAGATGGGTGTTATCTTGAGGATTTCACATGTCTCCACTGAAGAAGCCTGCCAAGAGCCCCTTGCGAGCATGGCGGGTTAATTAGAGCATGAGTCAGAGTCACAGGTTAGCAATGTGCCAGGAGCACTTGGGCTTGCTCTAACACCCGTGGAGGAGTCTTTGGGTTAAACCCAGCAGCACTGGGCTGCCTCATGGTGTGGGATCCCCAGATCAGAGCCGTGTCTGAGCTCACTTGGTCCAAAACAGGAGCCATCTGGGTGTGCTTTTCCATGTGAAGGACTCTCCATCTTAGGCTGGATGAGGACACCCATCGTCTGCATGTGAAATGGTTACCAAGGCTGAAGTGGTTGTCTGCAGGGTGCAGCGGAGCAAGGATCATCCTCCTTGGGTGTGTAGGAAAGGTAAATCCTGTCTCCACAGGAGGCAGAGCCTCTTTGGAAGGTGGCCAAGACCAAGGAGCAGTCAGTGATCTCCTCCAGGACCTGTGACCTCCTCCAAGACCTACACCATCGTGAGCCTTGTGCCCTTGATCTTGGGTGAGGTCTCCAAGTTGGGTTTTAGCAATCCCGTGGCAGACCTGTTCCTCCCTCCCAGGACAGAGAGATCCCAAAGTCACTTCTCCCCATTAGAAGCCTTCATCAGGGGGTGACAGTCAGGTGGGACCTCACTGGGCCCCAGTGTTGGTGCACCTCTTCTTCACCCTTCTCTAACATAAAGCAGTGTCCCCATACCAAGGCTCTGGTCACTCCTCCAGCTGGCGTGAGATCGGTAACAGGATGGTGGGAATGGAGTTGGAGGGGAAATATCTGCATGGGAATATGCCAGGAGAGGATGAGAGTTGCAAGGACAGCTTGGGGACACTCTACAAGGGCTGGGGACATGGAAAGATGGGTCCTTCACCCACAGGCTGCATTCTGACAGGGAATGGGGATGGGCACCAGAGGAGACCCAGCACATCCCAATGATGTTCTCAGCCTTCTCCCAGCCAGGGAACCACACGGTCCCTGTGGGCACGGGGGGATGCCGGTGGCCATCCTTACCGGTACGTGACGGCCTGCAGGGCCCGGCAGTAGCAGCTGGCCAGCCAGAGCGAGCGGTCCGTCAGCACGTTGGGGCAATGCGAGATGCGCAGGATGAGCAGGTTGCTGCCCGTCGCCTTCAGCAGGGACTCCAGCCCGGCTTCCAGGCAGCCCCTGCCAGGGATGGAGGCAGGGTCAGGCGGAGGAGCCTGTGCTCACACTCCCCATGGCCACCAGCAGCTCTGGCTGTGGGAGGAGGGGGCCCGGGATGCGGGGACTCACCGTGTGCTCTTCATGTAGTCCTCCTTGCTCTCCTTCTTCCCTCGCTGGCGTGGCTTGAGGTTTTGGAGGGTGAGGGAGTGCATCTGGGTGCACCACTGAGACAGCATGGCCAGGAACTGGGGGGACAGGGGTGGCCATCACCGAGGGGGACACCCTCAGCGTGCCCCAGGCCACCCATCCTTGGCATCTGTCTTTGGGCAGGTCTGTGCACACACGCGCATGCCATAAATACGTGAAAATGCACGTGTGGGGTCACGCAAGAACGTGTGCAACAAAATCATGGATTTGACCACAAAAGCACATTAAAAACATGTGCGCATGTGAGCTCGTGCCCACAAGCACGCACGCGTGACCGTGCAAGCACACAGCTGTGTGCACCCGTGTTCCCATCACCGTAACAGCATGACAATCAACACAAGCGATGTGCTTGTTTCACCTTTCTGGAGGAAAACTCTCGCCCCGGGCAGTGCCATCCCCATCCCCGGTACCTTGGAGGACACCCGGGCGTTCTCCAGCAGCACCCGTGTCCACACAGCCGGGTGTCGGGCCACGAACTTCCAGTCCTTGCACACCTCGGCCGCCCGCAGCAGGGTCTTGGTGTCCAGGTAGGTGAAGATGCAGAAAAGAGCCGCCCGCATCTTGAGGATCTCGGGGCTGATCACCTCGCTGGAGTGGCCCGGGCTGCCCCTCTCCAGCCGGCCCGCCTTGCCCCCAGCCCCCTCGGTCCTGGCTGTGGGACACCCACCGTTAGTTGCCACCGGCGGTTGGGGATGGCAGCAGAGAAGAGCCAAGGAGCCATCCCCGTCCCCCACCTTCCAGCCTCCCTGTCCTCCCACCCCACCAGAAGATCCCGGTGCGGTCTCACCCGTCAGCCGGCAGCTGCCGGCGGGTCGGGACACGGCGGATGCGGGTGCCTCCGGCTCCCAGCCCTCGGCCTCCGACTCGGTGGTGCGGGAGCCCACGTCGGAGACGTCGCCCTCCTCGCCCTCGGTGCTGTTGCGGTAGGGCCGGCGGTGCCAGTTTTGGATGGCTTGCCGACGTAACCCCGAGCCCCGGGCGCCGTCCCGCGCCGGGTAGGGATGCCCATCGGCTGTGTCGTCGGTGGGGCAGGGCTCGGCGCTGTCGCTGTCGTAGCAGCCCGAGCTCTGCGACACGGCTTTTGCCCGGCTTGAGGCCCTGGGGGACAGGGATAACCAACCTCAATGCATCCCCGTCCTGTCAGCCCCTTGCCCACCAAAAAAACGAGTGTCCCATTCAAATCCCAAACTGGCAGCAGGGACAGGGGACTCACCCAGTGCTGGAGGAGGAGCGCTGGTTGGACACGCCATAAGGACCGTGCACGGCCAACACCGGCCCCGGGTGCCGGTCTCTCTGTGGGGAGACGGGACAAGAGGAGCCAACATGGTGAAACCCAAAATGCGGGTGGTGCAGCCGAGGGGGACGACCCTGATAACCCACCCGGTGCCGGCTGCGCTTTGGGGTGAGGCCATACCCAAGTGGGATGCAGAAGAGCATCTCCAGCATTGCCCCACACTCCCAGGGAAACACAGACCCACTGAGAAGCACCTTCTCTTGGGGATCACCCCACCCAGGTTTATCCATTTCCCCACGGGAACAAGTTGGGGGTCCCTACACTTCCCCGTTGAACCGTTTGCAACCATCAGAGAAGCCACATGGGTCCCTGCCCGAAGCTGCTGGGGTGCCCAAAGCTGCTGGGGTGCCCGACGCCACCGGGATGCCCGTGCCTGTGCCCGTGGAGGTACTGGTCGGCCGGCGGCCTTGGCCCCCGGCGTGCCGCAGCGTCCCAGGCTGCCGTTCGGGGTGGTGCCGCAGCTGCTGCTGATGATCTGAAGCTGCTTCTCGGCCCGGTCCGCCCGGTCCAGCAGCTCCTCGATGAAGTGCTGGAGACGGACCTTGGCGTTGGCCTCGCGGGCGGCCGTCTCCTTCAGGAACTGGTCGATCTGCAGCACCTCCCTGCGTGGAGGGAGCAGTGAGTGACATCCCAATCCTTTCCCACCCCTCCCTGGCTGTGAGTTGGGGTGGCAGGGGGTGGTCAAGGCTGCTCGTGTGCACCCAGATCGTTCCATCATCAGCCTGATTTGGGGCTGTGCCAGCCCAGATGGCTCCTGGGCACGATTCGGGGCAGAGCAGGGACTAAGGGGTGCTCCTGGCATGCAGGGTGGATGTGGTCACCCTGTTTTGGGGGGGTAGGATGACATCCCCAGCACCTTTGCTGGGTATCCATTGCTCACAGGACTGGAGTCAAGCCCCTGGGTGTGATAGAGCAGAGGGAGGAGGATGATGATGGTGTGGTGGGATGGCGGAGGGGGATGGCAGAGGAGGATGGCAGCGGTACCTTGCCTCATTTGGGGCAGATTTAAAGGAAAGACTTTAAGGACAGCCTGAAATCCTTAAACCCTGCTCAGCCCTGTACCCTGTTAAGCCCAGGGGTTTCAGGGCCTTGTCTCCCTTGTTAACACATTAATTAGCAGGCACTCACATGGGCAGGGTTCACCCTGCTGAGGCGCTGAGATGTCCCCCCCAGAATGTGGCCAGCTGTGGGGAGGAGCGTGCCAGCAGCTCCGCGAGCCAAGGTGGCCCCATCCCGCCCTGCACACGCGTGTGCCCAGGCACACGCACGCCCCCGCCGGCCTCATCCGCTTCCCAAAACCACGGGCACGCACATGCAGGCACACACAACCGCCACACGTCCCAAAACCCCGCGCGGCCGCTGCACCCCTGCCAAATGCATGCATACACCTGGGCACACGCACGCGCACAGTTGCTGTTGCACACCCCTGAGTGCACTGCACACACGTGAAGAACCACCCTTACGAGCACCAGCACCATGACAACACAAAGGCAGATGCACACCCCGACACACGTGCACAGCCAGACACAACTGGCGCACAGGCACAGGCAGCAGCATGAGCACACACACAGGCACACGCACCCCCAGACACACGTCCAGTCGGTCGCATGCACAGCCAGCACCGATCACACCCGCGCGGTCGATGGTGCACGCACATGTGTGTGCACAACTGCTCTCACACCTTCACCCAGCATCCATGAAGGCCTGCAGATGCACAAACACAGCTCTGCACATCTGTCTTGTGCACACATGACCGTGCACACCCGACCGTGCACACCTGACTGTGCACACCCAACCATACACACCCAACCGTTCACACCCAACCATGCACACCCGACTGTGCACACCCGACCATGTACACCCAGCCATGCACACCCGACCATGCACACCTGACTGTGCACACCTGACCATGTACACCCAACCATGCACAGCCGACTGTGCACACCCAACCATGTACACCCAAGCATGCACACCCGACCATGTACACCCAACCATGCACACCTGATCGTGCACACCCGACCATGCACACCCAACCATACACACCTGACCATGCACACCTGACCGTGCACACCTGACCATACACACCCGATCGTGCACACCAAACTGTGCACACCCGACCATACACACCCAACCATGCACACCCGACTGTGCACACCTGACTGTGCACACCCCACCATGCACACCCGGCCATGCACACCCGACTGTGCACACCCAACCATGTATACCCAACCATGTACACTTGACCATACACACCCAACTGTGCACACCTGATTGTGCACACTCAACCATACACACCCAACCACGTACATCCGACCATGCACACCCGACTGTGCACACCTGACCATGCACACCCGACCATGCACACTGGGCTGCACCGATCTGCATGGAAGCATGAAGAAAAAGGAGGGGGCAGCCCTTAGTGACATAATTCCCATTGCTGATTATTAATTGCCATTTAATTACCAATTAATTGCCCCCCAACCTGCCATTTGCAGGGTGATCCTGGTAATGATTTGGGAAGGCTCCTGGTGAGGGGCCCCAGGAGATCTGGAAGGCAAATGGGACGCTGGCGCAGCGGGTGTAAGGTGATGCTGATGGTTATCACCTGCGTCTCTCTCATTCCCGTGGACTGGGTGGAAAAAACACCCCCGGCAAAGCAAACGGAGCCCAGGAGCAAAAAGCATCCCATGGGAACAACAGCTTTGTGGTGTTTCAGAGCTGGCAGGGCTGGGAAATGTCCCGGGCAATGTTTTGTTCTTGGGGAAGTGTGAAACTGGCTTTGCCAATGAAAATGATTTCTGATGATTTCCCCACATCTAGGAAAAAAACCATCTCTTTTCATCAGCTCTTCCCATGCTCCCTCTGCAACCTGGCAAGTGATTTTGTTGCTCTGGCTGGAGGAGTTGGGGACCGGTGTGAACAGTCAAGGGGCAGGAGGGTTTCTTTAAGGAAATGGAGGTCCAGGAGGCAGTTTTGGGGCATAAAACCAGGTTCTTAGGTGGTAATAGTGCCCAGGATCCACCACAGACCAAACAAGGTGCGTTTAACTCATCAATCACCCTGTCTTACATGTCTTCAGGCTCTGCTTCAGACTTGTCCACTCTGGGGACCCTCATCCTGCCACCACACACCTCAGGATGCCCCTGGACAATACCCACGAGGCAGCTGATGGCAGCCCCCAAAACTCCCCATTGCCTGTCCCACACACATGCAGCCAAACCAGGGGGTGTTGCCCTTATCTAGCCCCACCATCACCCCACTCCTCAGCCCAGGACCATCCCCACCACCAGCTAATCCCGTGAACCTTGTATCTGAGCCACAGTCGTTATTTTGGAGTCAAAAAGTCATTAATGAACATGCTGATGATGGTGGGGATCAAGACAAGTCCTTGAGGAATCCCACCAGGGCTCCCAGCCCAGCACAGCCATGACTGGCCCCCATTAACTTGCTCCTCACTGACTTTCTGGACCCCATGGTGGCCTCCAGCTTTTCTAAGAGACTCCTGAGGACAAGGTCTAATTTTCTTGAGCAACACCGATGGGCAAAATGACCCAATGCTTGACTGGAGGGAAACTCAGGAGCAGTGCTGGGGTGGGAGGGGGTGTTGAGTGGGGAACATGGGATGAAAATGAGGATGACAGTGCCACGGTCCTCACAGCAAATGGAGGTCATATTGCTTGGGCTATCCCACCCTCCTTCTGGGAGGAAAAGCCTGAATTAGGCATGGCCAAGGTGGCCCCTCTCATGTTTATGACCAAGGCACAGGTCGATGAGATTGTTCAGGTTGTACAGGGCTGGATGATTCAGCTGTGGAGCCATAGGGGATGACCCAGCCCTGGTTTTGGGGGGACACCCTTTGGTACTAGAGAAGGGCTGCAACAACATGGCCACCACCATGTTCCCTGGCAGGACAGCAGGATGGCTATGGGCATCCCCAGCCTGGCCGTGTCCTGGGGCACCGGGGGAGCTGGGACAAGGTGTGACATGATGTGACCCAGCTTGGTCGTGGACATGGAGAGGCCCAGGGCTACGTGGACACAGCCAGCATGGGAGAAGATGCCAAACCTGATAGTGATGATGCCAATGGGCATTGCCATGGGGGATTGCACCCTAGCACTTGGTCTGAGGGTTTGGTTGGGCTCTTGGGGCTCGCCATCGGGGACCGATTTCCCCCCGCCCCCTGTGGCCAGGAGAGGGGGTGAAGGACTCACTGTTGCTTGCGGGTGAGCTCCTGCTCCTTCTGCACCAGGTCCTGCTTGAGGGACGCCAACATCTCCACGCTGACATCCACCTGGCGGGACAGTTCAGATGCCCGGTCCTCCAGCTCCTGCTTCTCCCGGCTGAGCCGCAGGCTCTCCTGCTTGGCCTTCTCCAGCTCCGAGCTCTTGCGGTCCAGCTCCACTTGCAGTCGGCCCACCTGCGAGGCAATCTTCTGCTCCACCTCCTCCGTCAGCTTCTCCAGCCGCTTGTCCACCTCCAGCTTCTCAAAGGCGCGGATCTTCAGGCGGGCCAAGCCTTCTTCATAGGCAGCGTCCATAGCGGCTGGCGGTGCGGGGGCCGGTGCCACGGCTTTGCCCCGCGTGAAGATCTCCGTCAGCGGGATCTCGATCTCGTGGACATAGCGGGGTGAGGGGGAGGAGGACGGGGCCGGCTCCAGCTCCTCGGCGGGGACAAGGTCACAGGAGAAGCGTTGGTCCTTGCCTTGGAAGGAGGTGCTTTCAAAGTAGTCCCGCCGGGCAGCTGGTGTCAGCAGGGCCCCGTCGGCGGCCAGGGGGAAGACGGCGGCATCGCAGATGCTGTTGGTCTTGGAGAGGACGTAGAGGGTCTCATAGGTGTGGTTGTACTCCAGGTGCGCCCGCAGCGAGGAGAGGCTGCGGAAGCGCTTGTGCTCCCCGCACCGCGGACACCGGTAAGGCAGGTCCAGCGAGGCCATCCCTCAGCTCCACGCCCCGACGCAGGGGAACCGCACAGCCCTGCTCATGGCGCGGGATGGATGGATCGGTGGCACGTGGGATGGGTTGGGGAGCCCCAGGTGGGGGAGCTGCAGCTCTGCTGGGGCATGGTGGGGTGGGAGCCCTGGGGTGGGAGTGGAGGATCCGATGAGTCTGGGGGGGTGTCAGCATCGGCCGGTGCCAGGCGCTAGAAGAGATAGGGGGGGTTAGTGGTACAGGGACGGCGGGTCCCCAGAAGTCCCTCCTTGGCCTTTCTTCTTGGTCCCCTCTCTGCCTCCATCCTCCCCTCCGTGTTCCTCCCACTCATGCACAACCCTTGGAAGGGTGCACAATGCTCAAGAAGGTGCACAACCCTTGGGACAGTCCACAACCCTCAGGAAGATCCACAATCCTTGGGAAGATCTGCAACCCTTGGAAAAATCTACAATCCTTGGAAAGATCTACAATCCTTGGGAAGATCTGCAACCCTTGGGAAGATCTACAACCCTGGGGAAGATCCACGATCCTTGGGAAGATCCACGATCTTTGGGAAGACCCACAACTCTTGGGAAGGTGCACAACCTTTTCAAAGGTGCACAACCCTTGCAAAGGTGTGCAACCCCTGGGAAGATCCATCACTGTTGGGAAGGTCCTTCACAACCTCAGGAAGGTACACAACCATTGGGAAGGTTCACAACAATTTGGGAGAAGTACAGCCATCATCCTGATGGACAACCCATGGGAAATCTCTCTCCATCCACCCTGATCTTGCCACAGAGGGATCACCCATGTGCTTTCCTGGCCAACCACCACACAATGAGCCCCTGCAGTGCCAGGGGTCTCCAGGCCCCAGGAGCATCCCTGTGGCTGATGTTGGGGTCGGGTTGCTGGGAGCCACCTTCTCCAAGCAAAGGGTGACCCAGTCCTGCTCGACCAGCCTGTGCGGCCTCGCAGCAGGATTAGTTACTTCTCCAGCCCCTCAGCAGGTCTCATCAGTGATCCCCTCCGGGGCTGTGGGACCCCTCTGCTGTGTTGTCCCAGTGATACAGAGGACCTGGTGGCTTCCCACGCCCAGGCAAGTGAGGGCCCCTGTGAGGACTTGCTTCATCCCCCACTTATAAAATCCTCCAAGACATCGGGGTGGGGGAAAAACCCCGCCCTTGTGAAGCCAGCAAAAATCCAGCCTAGGAGCTCACCATGGTCTTCTCCAGCCTTGGAGGCACAAGGACCCATTGGGGTGCATTTTTGTAGTGTTTTCACCCCAAAGCACCGAGGGCACCCATGGGTGGGAGCATCCCTTGCTCATCACTCTGCAATATCCCACAAAGCGCTCTTCCCACCAGCCTAAAACCCCTCTGAGCCCCTCCACGCCCCATAACTGCCAGCCTTGGAGAGCACTACACCACCACCAAACCCTGTTTGTCCCCAGGGTGGCATCCCCTGCGGCTCAGCACCCACCTCAGAGGGCACAACCGAGCCACGAGGTTCAGGAAACCATTTTTTTTAGGGAAAAATCGGTAAAGGCAAGAGATCTACGCAAAAACTAAAAATAAGATGTGCTGGGAGGATTTCTGGAACTGCCTGGCTGTGTTTTAGGGTCGTTACAAAACACACCCTTGCATGTTAAACCCCTCCTGGGTGACCACTGGTGCAAGCCCGGCCGAAACCCGGCGAACACAAAGCACCACCGGCAACTTTGGTTGCTGCTGATGGGATGAGAAAGCGCTTTTCCACCGTAGGGATGGGGCCACAGCATCGTGCCACCGGTATCTCAGGCCTGGATCCCTGCCCGCGTCTCCTGGGGTACCCGATCAGCCTGGCTCCGTATTTCCCAGCCGTAAGCCAAGGCAGGATCTGGCCCAGGCGGGTCTGAACTCACACATCGCCCGGTCCCTGTCCTGGGCAGGTCCTATCCTGACCACAAAACCTCTCCTCCCTCCCACCCCTTCGACAACAACCAGGTTTTAAGAGAATTATTAGTGGAGTCATTACTAAAGCCCACAGGCATCCGGAGCCGGGAAACGCTCCCGGCTGTCGGGAGATTGCAGCAAAGAGCAAAACCCATCCCCGGGCTGCTTCGGTGCCGCTACCTGCGTTTCATCATGGATCCTTTCTTCGCATTGTTTAACATTTTTCCTGCCCGCCCCCCCGAAAAAAAAAAAAAAATTACCAGCAGGCAGCTCCACTGCCTGGTTGAAGAGGGAAGGGGGGGATGGAGAAGAGGGGTGGCGGATGCTGTCGGTGCCGTGTGCCCGCTGGTCCCCATCCTTCCCTGGCCGAGGCTGCGATGGCAGCGGGGTGGGGGCACCGCGGTGGGCGAGGGTGTCTGGGGATGAGGGGGTTTGTGGGAGATGGGCATGAAAAGCCGGGGTGCATCTAACCCCCCCCCCCCCACACCTCCCAGCACCTGAAACAAGGAGCAGCGGGTCCCTCCTCACCTCCTGGCAGTGGCTTTGTCCCCGCTGCGTTCCCCCCCCCCCCCCCCCCGCTTTCCGGGGGCCCTGGGCGAGGAGCAGCTTGGGGACAAGCCACCACCTCCCAGCTCAGCATCCCGCTTCGCCCCATACCTGCTTCTCGCCGCCGACCTCCCGCGCTTGGCTCCTCCGGCGAGGGCAGCATCTCTCCCGCTTGCCCGCTGGCTACCACCGTCCGAGCGGAACGAGCCGGGGGGCTACGGGGTGGGGGGGTGGGGGGGGGGTGGGAGGACGACGACGCGCGTACACCCGCTCGGGTGCACAAAGGAGGTGGCTGCTGAGCGGCTCAGGGCTTTGTCGGGGAGGAGGGATGCCGGGCAGGAGGGATGAAGCCCGGGGAGGAGGCAGGAGCCGCGGGAAGCATCCGGCTCCCTGCGGCCAACACCTCCATGCCAGCCAGGCCCTGGGGAAGGAGGGAGGGTGGTGGCTGCGGGAGGAGGAGGAGGAGGAGAAGGAGGAGGAGGAGGAGGAGGAGGAGGAGGAGGAGGAGGAGGAAGAAGAAGGGAGTAGAGGCTGAAGGCCCTGGCGAGGCGGTGGGAGGGCGAAGGCTGCCGGGCACCCTGGGGACGGCGGGTCCCCGGGGCCCTGCGGGGCTCAGGGGGGGCTGTGCATGGCGAAGGCAGGGGCGAGGGAGGGAGGGATGGAGGGAAGGAGGGAGGGCGAGCGCTAGCAGCCGCCTCCTCCTCCTCCTTTGCAGCCTGAGCCCGGACTGTTTCTCTCTGCCGCTTTCCTCCTTCATAGCTCCCTCTGCCTGTCTCCCCACGAACACCGCGGGCCCTCTGCCGGGCCTTGCTGCCATGCGGCAGCCCGCCGGCCTCATCCTGCATCTCCTCTGCCCCCCAATCCCACCCTTGCCCCCACCAGTGAAGCCCCTGTCCCTGGTTGGGATCACCCTGAGCATCCCCCCACGGCCGGGGCAGGGGGCAGCTGGCGTGGGGTGAGCAGCCAAGTGTGGGCATGGGCATTTCTCCTTCCCCATCCAGGGCTGGACCCACGGCTGCAAGGACCTTGGCTTGGTCCTGGTCCAGTCCATGAGCATCCTGGCTTGGTCCCTGGCTTGGTCCTGATCCAGTGCCTGAGCACCCTGACTTGGTCCCTGGTCCCTGAACACCCTGAATTGGTCCCCAAGCACCCTGAATTGGTCCCCAGCTTGGTCCTGATTGAGTCCCTGAGCACCCTGGCTTGGTCCCTGATCAGCCTGACTTAATCCCTGGCTTGGTCCTGACCCAGTCCCTGAGCACCCTGGTTTGGTCTCCAGCCTGGTCCTGATCCAGTCCCTGATCAGCCTGACTTAATCCCTTGCTTGGTCCCGATTGAGTCCCTGAGCACCCTGACTTGGTCCCTGGTC
The DNA here is from genome assembly GCF_031877795.1 of Strix aluco. Lineage (NCBI taxonomy): Eukaryota > Metazoa > Chordata > Aves > Strigiformes > Strigidae > Strix > Strix aluco. The sequence continues at coordinate 2,038,382 of NC_133934.1, forward strand.
CCTGATCAGTCTGGTTTAATCCCTGGCTTGGTTTTGACCCAATCCCTGATCAACCTGGTTTAATCCCTGGTTTGGTCCTAATCTGGTCCCTGATCAGCTTAATCCCTGGCTTGGTCCTGATTGAGTCCCCAAGTACACTGGCTTGGTCCCCAGCTTGGTCCTGACTCAGTCCCTGAGCATCCTGACTTGGTCCCTGGCTTGGTCCTGATCTGGTCCCTGATCACCCTGGCTTAATCCCTGGTTTGGCCCTGAGCACCTCAGCCTGGCCCTCAGCGCTGAAGACATCCAGACATGTTTTCATGTCTCTGATGTGGACATGGGGGCACACGGCAGCGCTGGGATGAGGATGCTGCCGGCCTGGTTGTCCCCATCCCTGAGTCACCCCAGGTTTTGGGGGACAATCGCTTCTCCTCTCCTAAAAACAGAAGCACGTGTGCTCACTCCCATTGCACCCCAGAAACAGCTGCTGTGGTGGGTGCCCTCCTCCCTCCCGCCCTCCCTTGGCAGCACCAGCCAGGGGAACAGAGGGTGAAGGCTTGAGCCTGGGTGCCTTTGCAGAGCTTTCAGGCTCAGCATCAATAATAGATGCACTTTTGGAAGGGGATTAATAAAGTCCTTGTGCATTAGGCATGGCCAGCAGCGCGGGGGAAAGCAGGGCTGTTTACTGCCCGGCCAGAGCTGACATCCCACGAGAGGTGCCCAAAAGACGACTCTTCCCAAAGGAAATCCGGGTGCTGAGGTCCTTCTTAACAATATCTGGGGTGTCCCTCCAGAAAAAGGTGTTTTCCTGGAGCTTGGGGCCACCTGCATCCCCCGGAGTGGTCCTCACTCAGGATCAGGCTCCCATGCACATGGGATGGTTCAGCTGGTGGGGCCAGCGGTGCTGTGGGCTGATGGGTGCCCACCTGAGGGGCACGAGCACCCTTGGGTGCCATCAGAGGTGTGAGGGACAGGTCCGAGGGGACATTTAGGATTTCCCCCCTCAGCCAGCTTTCCTTCTGGCTCCTTTCCCCACTCCCATCCCTCCTAACAGCCCTCGGGGACCCCATGTCCCCTGCCCGCCTTCCCACCCCATCTCCACAGGGTCCTCCCACCCCGTGGCAAGCTGGGTGTGGGGCAGTGGATTTTGCCAGTATAACGGTATAACTGGGGTTTAACCCCGGGATGCTCCAGCCCACGTGTCAGCAAAGGGCTGGGGGACATGAAGGACCTGGAGAAGGGACCTCCCTCCTCCTTAACACAGTTGGGGGGCAGATCGCCCCTCTCTGGGGCTGGTGAACGGAAGAAAATCTGGTAGAGAGAGTAGATTTGCAGCCGTGCTCAACATCCCCTCCCTGCCTCAGTTTCCCCCTCTGCAAGAAAAGGGCAATCATCCCCAAAATGCCTGAGCAGCCATGACGACCACCTAGCCCCGAGCCAGGGACCTGCCTCCCTGTCCCGGTCCCCACTGCCCAGCTCCCTCCGTTCCCCCATGCACCTTCTCCTCCTGATTAATTAAAACCAATTGTCTCCCCCCCCTGCCCCGCCCCGGCCCTGAGTGAGCATCTCCTGTTAGAAGGATGAGATTTTGGGGATATATGGTTTTGGCTGATTTTTAACTGCTGGAGGAGGGAGGCTCTGCTATCAGCAGCACCTTCCAGGCTGCAAAATCTCCTCCTGAACCATCCGGCTGCTGGCTGGTCCCACGAGAAGGGAAACGGCATCTCTCAGCCGTCTAAAACGCTGAAAAGGAGGGAGCAAACAGCCCCCCCGGCTTTGCAGGGGGCCACATCCTGCCTGCCTGATGGTGCCTGGATCTTCTCCAGCCCTGAGGATGTGCCAGGCTGAAGATGGGGAGCGGGGCTGTATTTTGCCCCGTTTCTTGTGGGTGAAGCTTTCCAGGGCACACGCGGGGCACCCGCACCCCAGGGGGGACCAGGAGCCCAGGGTTGGGGGGCTAGGCTGGGATTTGGGGTCCCCCCAGTGCACCCCACGGCTCTGGATCCAAGTAGGGCAGATTCCTCCAGGGTTCAGCCCCATCGGAATAAACCCGGAGCCATGTCCCCTCTTTTCAGAGAGGGACCCACCGGCGGGGAGGGGGATCCCTTCCCTGCTCTGTCCTGGGACAAGACCCTTCTCCCAGGATGAGCCGCCCACCCTGGGGATTTGGGGATGCTCAGGAGGAGGGTCCCCAGGCCCCCCACTGCACTGACTGATTTTTCTCTCGCTGCTAATTATTTAAGCGCCTTCCCCCCCCCCCCAATACGTGACAGCTAGAGGTCAAAAACACGACAGAAATACCACTGGCATCAGCTGCTATCGGGGATTGAAAAGCAGAGAGCAACCCCAGCAAGGGTTTAGATGAGCTCAAATCTTTAATTAGAAAAATAGACACCATTTTCTAATATTCCTGATTCTTTTTACAAACAAGAAAATAATAGTAATAATAACAATATCACCTTTCCAAAGGGAGCATGACGCACCGGTCGCCGAAGCCCGGCGGCATCTCTCTCCTTCGGGAGAAAGGACCGGTGCAGCCGCAGCCCCCGACTGCGCCGGCCGGTAAATAAACCAGTCGGGAGCGTCGTGTAAAGTGCTGGCAGGGGAAATCACAGTCAGGTCGCTACAAATGCAGGATGTCCGTGGGCTTGGGTATATAAAAAAAACCCCGTCTCGGTGGCGATTTCTTTCTGTACACGTTTTTTTTTTCTTTCCCCTAATGATAGGAGCTGTAAAAATGATTCAGTCGCTGCAGTTTGGAGATGGCTCCGGGCGGCCGGAGCTGCCACATCCCACCTCTGCGGCCAGTGGTCCAGCGCCGCGGCATCGCCTCTGCCTCCCGCGGGCCCTTCTCCTCCCCGGCACGGCCCGATCTGCCGTCGTCAGCTTCTCCGGGGCCACCCCAGGAGGATATTCCCACCCCGGCTCTCCCGTGAGATGCTCGGGGGAACCTCGGGAAACGCCGTCTCCCAGCATTTAGGTCGGGGCTTCACAGTGTCCCGAAGGAGAGACCCACCGAGAAGAACCCCAAACCTTTGAGCTTCTCCTCCGTCCGGGCTTTTTGCTTCAGGTGGACCTTGCTGTGACGTTTCTTCTCGTCGCTCCTGGCGAAGCGGCGGCCGCAGGTGTCGCAGGAGAAGGGTTTCTCGCCGGTGTGGGTGCGGATGTGGGTGGTGAGGTGGTCGCTGCGGCTGAAGTTCCTCAGGCAGATGCGGCACTGGAAGGGTTTGTGGCCTGTGTGGATGCGGAGGTGCCTGTTGAGCTCATCCGAGCGGGCGAAGCTCCGGATGCAGTTCTCCACCGGGCAGGCGAAAGCCTTCTCGTGGGGTTTCGGGCAGAAGCATTTGGAAGAGCACTTGGTCCGGCGGGTCTTCTTCTTGGGCTCGGCCAAGGCAGGAGGGTTGGCGGGCAGCAGGGAAGGGATGGAGGAAGAGGAAGGGTGGCCCAAAAAGTCCGTGGGGGGGACGGAGGGTGAGGGGTGAGGATGGAGGAGCTCGGCAGAGCTCATCAGACCCGGCAGGACTTCAGGCTGGGCCAAGGAGGTGTCGAACTCCGGCATCAACGGAGGAGGGAGGTTGTGGATCTTGGCGTCGGCAAAGTCCCCGCGGGCTGGGAAGTTTTCTGGCTCACAGCCGAAGCCCAGATGGGTGCCGAAGCAGGCAGCGTCCTCTGCCAGGCTGCCGAGCTCCGACTGGCAGCTGACGGACAAGACGCTCTCCATCTTGGAGCCCAGCGGGTGGAACAGCCCCTGGCCACCCTCCCCAGCTGGGAAAGCTTCGGGAGAATGGTAGCCAGCGGGCAAGTAGGCCTGATGCTGGGTGATGGGCTCCCACTGGGTGCAGGAGGCTTTAAACTTGTCCAGGGGTGGGGAACCGGAGGGCAGCTTGATGTCCTGCTTGTTGTCCAGGAGCTTGGGCTGGAAGAAGCACTGCGAGGTGTTTCCTAAGGTGGGTTGGGGCTGGAGGGGTTGAGCCCCCTCAGCTGCGGGGAAGCCACCGTAGCCCTGCTCCGGGAAGGGGGTTTGCGTGGCTCCGTTCAGTTCAGGCTGACAAGCGGCATAAAGGTCCAGCTGGCTCTGAGCCACCTCGGGACAGGGGTAAAGAGCATCCAGGTGCCTTTGGTGGCCCTCGGAGGAGGCGAAGGGGGAGATGCCCAGGATCCCCGACATCAGGTTGAAGAGGGATTCCTGGTCCTGGGGATGCTCCGGTACCGCCTTGATGAAGAAGCTGCCGGTGTAGCTGAGCGAAGGGGAGGGTTGGCTGCCCAGGAGGGAGTAATCCACCGCCCCGCCGCTCATCGGGGGGCCCAGCAGCTCACCTGGGGATGCAGAGGGGACGACGGTTAGAGGGATGGAGGGATGCGGGGATGGAGGGGGGGGGGAAGCGGGAGATGGGGGAACAGCGGGAGGCTGATGTTGCGTCACTGCGAGGTCCCCGTCCCAGCCGTGTCCCCGGGACCACGCAGGGAGCTTTGGGCTTCACCCCCCCCTTCCCCGGCAGCACCCCCAGGACCCCCCGCCTGGGCTAGAGGGGGAGTGTTGAACCCACAGCCAGGGGCTGGGGGGCAGAGGAGGGGAAGATGCCTGATTCCCGGCTGTAGGTATGACTCCCAACGGGGTCCCTCCCCCCTGGCCGGCTTCCCCCTGCCCTCACCTCCGAGAAAATCCGTCTCTGCCAGAAGTTGCTGCTCAGGCTGCTCCAAGCCCTGCAGCTCCCCGGTTTTCATCTCACAGCTCTCCTCGTACTTGGAGTAAAGCGGGTCCGGGCAGGAGAAATCCATAACGTTGAGCATCTCCCTTGAAGGCACGGCCGGAGGAGGTGGGGGGGGGGGCTGGGGAGGTTCTGGGGGCGAGCTAGAGGATGCTCAGGGCGAGCCGGGGGGATGCTGTTGGGGGGCTTGGGGCAATCCGGGGGGTGCTGGGGTTGGGGGGTGCTGTGCCCCCGGGGCTGGGGGGGGCAGATCTCGAGGAGGCGGGGTGAGGTGTGGGGAGGAGGAGGGGGGGGGCAGGCAGCAGCGGCAGCCCGTGCGGACACCCGGCTCTCCCTCCCCGCCGCCCCCTTTATAGCTGCAGCGGGGCTGCTCCGACCTTCCGCCGCAGCCATTTCTGGAGTCCCCAGCGAGGCCGCCGTGACGTAAATGCCCGAATATGGACTCAGGATGTGGGTTAGGGAGCCCCAATAAGGAAATCTCTCCCGTGACGCGCTGCCCCCTCCCTCCCCCTCCCCCTCCCTTCCCCTCCCCCTTTTCTGTGTTGGTTTTTTTTTTTTTTTTTTTTTAAATTATTTTTCCATCCATCTCTCTCTTTTGCAACTATTAATCGCGATATTTTTAACAGATCTCTGGGTGTGTGTGTCTGCGCCCCCCCCCGGAATCCTGCCCATCCCCCCCCCCCCCCCCAATCCCACCTTCCGCATCACGCCCCCCCCCCCCTCATGCACACACGAGTGTGCAAGCACACGCGTGTGCACGCAGCTTTGGCTCTCCTGCAGGGTTCAGCTTCGTCCCTGCAGATCCCACGGCTGGGCTGGGGGGGGGAAGGGGGGTTTGGGGGGTGCTGGGGACCCCTCCGGATCCGGCCCTTGCGCCGCAGCAATGCACTGGCGCTTTGGCTCCCCTCCCAACGTGGGCTGCTGTTCTTCCAGATTTACATCTCCCCAGGCTCTTATTCGCCTTCTGCTATTTTTTTCCCTCTGAATGCCTTTTGTTGCTCTTGTTCTTTCTAGAAGCGTGCAAGGTGCTGGGTTTGCTATCCCCCCCCCCTCCCCGCCGCCTTGCCTCCCCTTCTTTCCGTGCCTGATTTTGCAATACTTTCTGCTGGCATTTCGTGTTTGCTTTGATTTGGAGCCGTGAAGTGGATCCCGGCTCCTCCTGCGATTGAGCAAGCGGCCAAAAAGAGAAGGCAAACGCTGCGGCCAGCTCCCTCGCCGCGTTTCAGTCATCCGAGTTCATGGCTCCCACCCAGGCCGGCGTGCCATAGGCATGGAGTTGGGCTGGGAGAGGGCAGATCCATCCTGCAAATCCCACCGGCTCGTCGCAGGGGGATGTTTGAAGAGCGGACTCAACACGAGCCATGATTCGGAAGGATCTTGGCAGTGCTTCCACCCCCGCCACAGCGCCCTGAGCATCCTCCCGACCCCCCCAGCCGCTGTGGTGGGGTGAAGCCTCCAGTGAAGCAAGGCTGGAGGCTGTTGCTTTCCCTGCTTCATTGTCTGGAGATTTCTAAATTTCCAACATGGATTTGGAAGCTGATCCTGGATGCGCAGCGATGCTTTGGCGAGCGGATCACCACCAGCATCCAGCACAGGCGGTTTGGCTGGAGAGGGGAAGGTTTTCTCTGGCTGTTGGGTTCAGACCCCACTATAAAACACACCTATAAAAATATTTACAGGTACAAACCCGCCGTTTTGCAGTGCAAGGCGGCTGATGAGGAGGTTGCCCCTGCACTGGGGTCTGCAGGAGAAAGCTGTGGGGTGCAGAGGGGCTAGAAAGGAGGAGGGGACCTCTCCCCAGCCCCCCTACCTGCGTGTTTTCCCTGCCTCCGTGTGCTCACAGCCCTTGCTGGAGGGCCAGCTCCGTTGGGGACGTGCAGCAGTGCCCGCATCCGAGTCCGCGGGGCCGCGCGACGCTCAAGCCGGGGCGCAGCGGCTGAAGCGGGGCCCTGCCCCGGTGCTATTGGTGGCTCCAGCAGTGACTCACTGCGTTACCTTGGGCAAATCGCTCCGAAATGTGTCAAGCGGCGATTCCCCACGTTGGGGACAGGCTGTTCATCGTTGCCTCTGCAAAATGCACCGAGATTGCTGGTGAAGAGGTGCAAAGAAGCATTAAGCCCAGCTGGTGATTCAGGGAGTGTCAGGGAATGAGCTGTAAGGTTCAGGTTGGAAATAAAAGAGGGGATGGAGAGAGATCCGGAAAACTATCAGAGTGTGGAAATGGTGAGTGGGATCCAATTATTCACTGTTTCTCATCTCACAGGAGCTGCAGGGAGCCCAGTGCAATGGCCAGAAAGCGGGTTTCAGGCAAACCAAAGGCAACACTTAGCCCTGCAGTGCTCGATGAAACTGGAACTCGGTGCTTCAGGACTTCACGGGGACCAAGATGATAAACAGGTTCAAAACAGTCCATCTGTGGCTACTAAACACAACCCCAACCTGCTGCTTAGGGGAGCTGCTCGATGCCAGTGGGATATGACCAAGGGATGGAACTCAGGGTCCTTGTTCTCTTCTTCACCTCTCCTTGGCTGCGTTAGATGGACCCATCAGACCTTGGCTGCTCTTATTCTATTTGGCTGTACCACATTTTAACTGGGATGTTGGGCTTTAGGGTGTGTAGAGCCTCCAGTCTCTAAGCTGGAGTCCAGATCCTGGCTGTCGCTGCCACGCACATCCCTGGGACAACCACTGCCAGGACAAACAGCTCTTCTTTTCTCCTGGAGATGGAAAAAACAGTCACACCTTTTATACAATGCCATGGGAAGGTCCCCTGCTACTGCCATGGGGCAGAGGCAGCTCTCATAAACTTCTCTTCATCCTCAGAGATGACCCTAAAATAGTGGTGACACTTCAGTTCCCCAGATAAGAAAATAAACAATTATCATGTGGTTTCTATATGCCTTGACTGCCTGGGAGAGCGCTGCTGACTATACAGGGGTGGCTGTATAGGTACTGTCTAATGTGCCCTCTTCCTCTTGATAAATGCTTTTTTTCTTTTAAGTTTGAGAGACCCACTTATATTAAAAAAACAGTCTGAAGTGACCCTCTTGGATGGCAGTTTCCATGGGAGGAGTGTGGCTGTGTTAGCTCCGACCGTGGAGGTGACACCACGCATGAGGTAATGGGAAAACGTGACCGTGACTAAAGCCAAGCTCTGGGATCAGGTGCTGGCACAGCGTTTCCCTTCCCAGAAGGGGCACTTGGCTGGCGAGGAGGCGGGATAGCCTTCCTGGGGTGAAATGTGTCGTCATAAAAATACGGAGAGGAAATCCGTGCAGTGGCCAGGTCCCCCCTGCCGCACATGGGCACCCCGGGGAGGTACCAGAGCTCAGGCTCTGCCCCGGTTTTTGGGTCCTCTCTCTTTCTCTGGTCCTTGAGATGCTGCAGGAAGCTTTGCTTAAGGTTTTTAAGAGCTGAAGCGGTTTGGAAAGCCGCTGTGGCAGCCCTGTGTGTGTCCACGGGACATCTCACAGCAAAGGTTTACCCAAGCAGAAGGGCTTCGGGTTCCTGCTCCCTTCGTGCACTCTCTGTGCGGTGGGAGCATCCTTGGGGCGGCAAATAACGACCCCAAAGGAAGGAGCGATTTTGCTCCGCTGTTGGGAGCCCACAAGGCATCTCTGAGCTTTCTGGCAGGGCACAGGTTGCTCAGCCCCAAGCTCGCCCCCAAGCTCGCCCAGGACTGCAGCCCTCCGAGCGTGCCGCAGAGCGCAGGCTGCCAGCCCGGGGCTCCCCCAGTCACCTGCCATCTGGAACCGGCTGGCACAAGCCACTGTCCCCGGGTGCCTGCCCACCTCCTCCAGCCAGGGCCAGCGTTTGCTTGGCGAGCTCCTCGCTGGCTCCTGCTGATCCACCCAGATGTTTCCCCCACAGAGCTGGGGGCCAGCTTGGTCCCGGGGTCCACCCTCCTGCTGACTACCCCACCGTACCACAGGCAACCCCTTTCAATGCCACATCAGCCTTCCTTCCCCTCCAGTTTCCCAGTCTGCGCTCCCTGTTGGGGTTATAGCATGGAAATCAAACCTTAATTCTTGGCTTTGTCCCCTGTTTCTCCCCTGGTTTTTAGCTCTGGGGGCTTGCTTTGGGGTCTTATAGTCTGGGGAGATTTTGGCAGGGGGTTGGATGCTCCTGGGACCCCCAGCCCTATTTAAGGGACAAATTCCTGAGGAAAGGAGGCAAATCATCCTCTTCCTCCTGTCTTGCCTTGCCACAAGCCAGCGAGGAGCGGGGGGAAGATCTGGGGAGCACTTTCCCCACCGCATCATGCAGGCAGGGCAAGAGGAGGCAGCCCCGGAGCTGCTGGCAAGGGCAGAGATGGGCAGCACTGATCTGCGGCTGGAATTCATTCTTCCAAAAGGACGGGCTGAGTATTGGTTCATGGCAGTACTACTCTGGCAGCCAGACTTGGGCCCATGTGCCCAAACTTGACAGATATGTAGGGAAAGTATAATTTCCATGTGTCTTCTCCAAGCTCCAAGTATTCATGGCTCATATACCTTCTGCATTCAACCTAATGCCCTATATTTAATAGTCCTCAGTGGATTTTTCCACTGTTGATTCCTTTATGAACCCTTAGTTTCCCCTACACTGTGAGATGATGTAAGTTTTAGGTGAAGAAATCTCTCTTTCTGTTTGTTTGGAGTGTGCCCACCGCCTCCACGCTTGCAGCTTCAGAAGAGCCTCAGAGAAAATGGGTGTGTGTGCAATAAATCTGCTGGCTGCTCACACAGGGCGACGAATTCCCTCCTCCTGGTGATCAAAACCTCTCTGTGGTGATGGGTATAACTGGGAAATTCCCTGCCGGGAACAACAGCCTCTTCCAAGATGAGAAAGTGGCTCCATTGACTCTGAGCCGCTGGTCCTCAATATTTAAGAAGATGTTTCTCTGATTCAGAAGTAGGGTTTTTTCCTGGAAGCTGGGGAAAAGACAACAACCCTGCAGCACTGCCCTGCCTCCCCTTTCTTCCCAGCATTTCCACATCTTAAGACCAACAGCGTTGCTTGGATTTTCTGCTTGTGGTTCAGGTTTGCTCTGCAGATGGGGCTGAGCAGCAGAGGGAATTGGGTATTTTAAAGAAACTCCCCTGGGAAGTGCTGCTACTTCCCCCCGTGGTGTTAGGGGCAGGGCCAGAGGTGGGCACCCAAAGGGGCAGCTGCCCTGCCAGCACCCACAGCTCGCGAGCTGCTCTTTGGGTGCGCAGGAGCTGCCAGTAGCACCCTGTGCTCCACGCAAAACCCTGCGCGCCTTTTCGTGACTCCCATCTTCAGGATGCAGAGTACCTCTTTTAAACCACCCCCACCAAAAAACACACCACAAGCCAACCGCAAAGCCCCGATTCTTTTATAAACCACCCCAAACCTCCCTCCGTCAGGCCTCTGAGATGGAGGAGGGAGCAGCAACCCAAAATCTTGAAGCTGGCAACGGGCTTTGCCGGGGGGTGGATGGCACAATGCGGCTCGGCAGCGATTCCTCCTGGGAGGGCCACTGGCGATGGCACATTGATAGGCCACAGCCCAGCCGCTGGCTCTCATCTCTGTGCCCTCCATCTCCCCCTTTGATCGCTCCAACCATCTCCCCGTCCAGGAAAACTTCTAGAATACATCGCTCTGCATTTCCATGGCAACTGGCACGCGACCAGCGGTGCTGTCTCCACTGTGTACCTATTCCTGGCGCCGTAGAGAGGATGCTCCGGTGACAGAGGAGACAACCCGAAGAGGTTGAGAAGGGGATCACCATCACCTCCGGCCGTGCCACCAGCCCCGGGGTGGCGGCGAAGGGATGCTCTGAGGATCTTTACTGAAGAGCATCTTTTCTCAGGCGGCCTCAGCGGATTTAAGCAGCACGTGAGGCTCTATAAAATGCCTGCCAAAAGGGGCTTTTTTTTTTTTTTTTTTAATTACCAGTCACAAGGGAGGGATCGCTGGCTGGAATTTCAGAGCCTGGGCACGGCGGGAGGTTGGGGCGGATGGCTATCTCGCTCCAGGTTTTATGTTGCTGCACATCACCATATTCTCCGGGTGCTCAGCTAGCGATAACAGCTCTTCCTGCCCTTAAAATTTACGGATCGCTTCTCCTGCATCCTTGCTTTCTTATCACAAGCAGCTGAGCTTTGGGGTAAAATCCCTCAAATTTAGCTACTATCTGCAGTTTAGCCGAAGGGAATTACAGCCTGGGAGTGACTGCATACGGGGACGGCAGAGCAGCTTGCCAAAGTGGAGAGGTCGCTGCAGCGTCTGTGATCACATCGCCTCCTAAAAATAGGCTATAGTCAGAAATAATCTCATCTCCTGCTCCCCCCCAGCCCCCCGAATAATAAAATCAAACCCAATACTAATGTACTAACGCTGTGAGCTCTCGGAGAAGCCGGCGGAGAGCAGAAGTGATATTTCTATTCTCTCCCTCATCACGCGTCCTAATCACAATATTTTTAGCATGTGCTTTTGCATGGGTTGGTCAGGGGCAGGAAGATTAATTGGGCTCAGTACAAGCACAGGGCTGAGGCCGAGGCTGTCAGCAACAAAATGATTTGGCTGTAATAAAGTAATAAAGCAGGAGGGGACAATATTCTCAACCTCTTTCCAAATTCACATTTTTTTCTAAGAGTCTGTCTGCCTTGATGTATTGACTGGGAAGCTGCAAACATTTCCAAGCAAGCTTGCCTTCCAGTTTGAATGAAATGATTCATTGAGCCCCAAATAAGTCTTTCTCCACTCATTCGCACAACAGTTTTAACCACCTCTAAAAAATTGTGTATATTTTAAAATAAAGCATTTTTAAAAACAAATTATTGGGCTGTTTTCTTTAGAAAAAGCCTGAAGCAAAACATTTGGACTTTTGAGTTTCTGGGGAGCTTTGAACAGGAGCTCAAGCTCCGAAACAAGCCCTGAGCATCGTTAGGCTCTATCCTCATTAGGCTGGAGGAGCTCTCGAGCCCCATCGCAGATGAAAAGCGAGCGGGTTGTTTGTGTTCTGCAGCTGGGGCAGGTTTCATTAGGGCAAGCAGAGGCTCGCATGGCACCCGGCAGCCTCGGGGCTCCGGCTGCGCAAGCGATATGGCGGAGGTGTGCCAGGGACGCATGTCCTGAGCGAGATGTAACCAAATGTTGGCCTCTTTACTGGGCGGGTGTTGTCAACCCGAAAGAGAGCTGCCTTGAAATCAGATAAAGGCGTTCATTAACAAACCATTAGAATAAAATCCCCTTCGAGAAGGACAGGGAAGAAAAGCTAAGCTGGCTGGAGAGGGAGGAGAGCGTTTCCTTGCCCAGGGAAAGGAAGAAAGCCTCGAGGTTGCTTCGCCTCCACCCATCCCTCCCTCCCCAGGCCCCCGGCCGGTTTCGAGACCCAGTTTCCCAGTGCCCACAGGGATTTCTGGGAACAGGGATCGACCCTGGGAATGGGCAGGAGACTTCTTTAAGACACTCAGAGTTAAAAGGGCAGTTTTTGTACGTGCCAGTGCAAACTAAGTGAATCGGCCAAGGATGTTGCAGAGAGCCTGTTGCAGAGATTGGAGCTAAATCCACGCTCCCTGCAGCCTGTGTTACTTTTCTAACCACCTACTGTCAATCGTGCCCATGAACCATGCTCAATTACTTACCCCTCTGATTGCAAAGAGGGGGGACACACACCTGGCCCGGTGCCTGCTCGGCGATGAATTTATCCGACAGCTTTTCATTTGTGAGTGTTATTTGCTTCCTTGACCAGCTCACTGCGCCTTTTCAGGAAAGTTTCCAAGAATCCGGAGACACGCTCTCCAGAATCATTAATCAGAGCAGCATGAAGATTTATTAACTCTCCTCTCCATGAAATAAAACCATCAGCCTCCGAAGTCAGCTTTCTATGCCATCAATTCTTCCTCCCAAGTAAATTTAAAGGCTGTCACCGTCAGCTGCTAACGAAGGCAAATTCATCTATCAAGTTCTGATTTGTTGCTTGTGGTTACAGTATCGTGATCTCGACTCATATCCAAAATACAAGAGTGAAATGATAGCAGTCCTTTTTTTTTGCCATTAGTATTAATTATGTTAATAAAACTTAATGATATTCATGCCAAAGGTTGGAAGTGCGTGGAAATTCATGGAACTCTTCAAATTAAGTGCTCTGGTCTCTCAGCATATAATTAGGAAAACTATTAAATATAGTATGGTATGTAAATTAATACAAGTTATATCTATTATATAGTTCAGCTATGAGAGGAGCAGAATTTGCCGTCTCATTTGCAGGAATCAGGCTGTCCAACCCAGGTATAAATGGGAGAATTGTCACTCTAAAACGTATATTCCAGAGTGCATTTTTTACCCCAAAATACCATGGGAGAACGTTCATTTTACTTACTCTTAAAAATGTCTCAAGATGCATTTTGCAGCCAATTGTTACAGATTGCCAGAACCTGGAGGGACACACCACGGGCGTATGAGCGCAGACAGATGCCGCCTCGTACCTTCCTCTAGACATCCCTCAGTGGCCACTGTCAAGGGACGAAGTACGTGCTAGATTGGTCTTCAGCTTGATTTAGAGTGACTGACCCTACGTTCCTGCTCCAACATCATCATCCCATCGCTACGGTGCAGGAGGAAGGATGCTTCCTGGGTTGTTTTGTGACAGTCCAGCATCTCCTGCTGAGGTCACTCACTCAGCAGCATCTGGGCTTCCGTGCACCATCCAGTCTGGCGATGTGTTGGAGTCCTCTTTGTTCCTGCAAAGAGGATAATTCTCCAATCCAAGGGTTGTCCTTCAGGGAACAATGTGGACTACGGTGGCCAAGGTGTACCAGAGCGTGTTGAAGGGAATGAACTGGCTGCCTTGCATCTGGCTGTATTTGCACTCAAACACACAGCTGGGTCAACCCTTTCTGCATGAGCCCAGTACGGGAAAGAGTCGATGCATCCCCTCTCAATCAGGCTCAGAGCAGAGCCTTGGGCACAGGGGACAAGCCAGAGCAGCTCCTTCTAGAGGAACCTGGAAATTTATGGGTGCAGAGCACAGAGGAGAACGCATGCCAGTGGCTGGCCCACGTTTTCTGGGCCACACATTGCCTTTTTACTAGGATCAGCTGAAGCTGGGAACCGATCATTAAATAACGTGGTGAGGAAGCTGTATATGAGCATCCGTCTGATCTGGGAAGTGCGGGACAGGGGTTGAAACCTTCCTATAAACATATGAATCATCACGAAGCCACACTTCAGGGAGAGTATTTACTCATGTAGCCTGAGAATCTCAATTAGGAAGCATCTCGAGACGGTTTCACAGGGGTCCTCCGAGGGTGTTCATGCCTTTGATTTCAGCTCCTCTCCAAAGTTAACAGAAGGGTCTTTTTGTTCCCTTGGTTCTGGTGGAAGAGGACTTCGAGCTACGCTCAATGTCCCACCTTGATGCAGGAGTCTGCGGGATGAGGACATCATGGAGAGCTTCCTGCAAGGTGACTCACGTCCTGGACTCTGAATATTTTATTTGCCCACTGGCTGTACTCCTGATGGATCTCCCCTGACTCTTTGGCTCGCACCCACTCTTGCCTCCATTCCCTGCTCTTTCCTCTCACCTGGAAGAAGGGCTTTGCATTTGTCAGCAGCAGGGTGGGGAGATGGACAGATGGAAGAAGACAGCAGCTGTCAGTCCTGTGCACTCATAGATTTACATCAGTAAATACTCCTGTGATCTCTGTCAAGAAGCTGCAGGGAACAGAGCGGTGGCCCCAGGACACTCCTTACTCTGCAGGTTCAGACCACGAACCTCCTCTTGTCTCAACTCTCTGCTTTAGACTTCAGCTCTCTCGGGGACCCCAAGCCATCCCTAATGCTCGCCCTGTTCCCACTATCCCCTGAAGCTGGTGATGCCAGCTGGGACAAGTTGATGCAGCGCTTTCGTGTGGAAGTCCACTTCAGTTAATGACTACCGCCATTAGCATCAGTTATGTAGTTTACACCCAGCTATAAATAAGTGCAGGAGTTGAGAAATTACCAGTGCTCTAAAATTGGGATGTAACATGGTGGCTTGCAGGCAGCCACTAACAGGGTGTGCCATTGACAAAGCACACAGGTTGTCTTGGAGGGGGGACATCCTACTTGCAGTCTATGGGACGTGTCCAACCATCCTGAACAACTCCAACGCTGCAGGCTTGGTGGCATCCCTAACGCCCACGGCCCCAAAGCATCCAGCACAGGACCAAACGTAACTCCGTTATGGGCCAGGTTTGCAGCCAGATGTTCTTCCTCTCTTTGCAGAAGACTTGGCCAAGAGCTGCAAAGAATTAAATTAACCCTCCAAGAAAGTGTTAGTAGAAACCAACGGTGTGTCTCCTTGTTTGCTGCCCAGAGCTCTGCTGGATGGAGCCAACGGGAATCCTATGTTACTCCAAATGGACAGAGCAGGGCTTGGCCCAGTCTGAATCGTTGACAAATACAAATAAATATAACTGGCATGAAGCATAAACTGCCTGCCAGGACAGTGCAATATCTCCATAGAAACCCCTGACAAGAGAACCTGACGTTAATTTAACGATGGCAGGAATAATGCTGTAGCCTGTTGATGTTGTAAACTTCCTTGTTTGAGCTCTCTTTTTTTTTTTCTTAAAGGGAAGTGGGATGTAATTGGTGGAGACGATGCCGGATACAAGGCAAGGGACGGACACGGTGTCTCTTGTGTTGTGACAGCTAGTGATGACAAATGCATGCTCAGCTCGCACTGATTTCTCCTTCACTGCTCCAGTTCACAACTAAAAATAAGCAGAAGAAGGAGCTGAGTTGCCTTCAAGGAATTGTGATGCAATAGATAAATAAAAATAAAAAATGATGTTACTGAATGAAGACATTTCTAAAGGTAGATCACCTCCTTCAGTGCTGGCCCTTTAAACATCTGCCCAGGAAAAATCACTAAATCAATGAGTTCCCATGAAGAATAAACATTCCCTTCCCTACAGCCAGGAAAATTACCCAGAGTTGAGGATGCAGTCAGAACTGCAGACCCGCAGTGTTCAGGGCACACAAAGGTGACTCCCCAGATTGCTAGATCTGTATAGAGAGAAAAGGTTTTGATTTCTTCTTTTTTAAAATTTGCTTTCTGCTTTCAGGTCTCGAGGCAGAGCTCACGCTTGTCTCTGACCGCTGTGATTGCAAGAATCTAGGTTAGACAGAACCTACACACCTAACGGACGTTATATTTTAATTGGGAAATCCTCTGGAAGTCCTGAGTCCGGTTTCTCCCACTCTCTGGGTCCATCCCAGCTCCATATCAAGGCGAATCCTGGGCATGCACTGACCCAGTCCTCTCCTCTTCATCCCCTCAGCCTGGGTACACCAGAGCTGCAGTGAGCTCTGACTACTCAGTTCAGGTATTTGGGGGGATCAGGATCCCATGATAAACAAAAATCCAGTGAGTTCAGTTGCGTATTTGGGCACTTTGAATTGCCACCTGGAATTAGCAGCTTCTCCTACCAGCTGAGTAGTGAGATTTGAGCTCCCAGTCAAACATTTAATCACCCAAAGTCAGCTGGGGTGCATCCCTCTCCCAGCAGGTCAGGACCCCACTCCCTCTGCAACCTTTCAGTCCCTGCTAATTAGACTGGGTTTATTTTGTGCCTTGATCATGCCTCAGCTCCCTGATGGGAAAAGACCTGGTTATACATCATCTCTCCATCCCTCCCCTCCATATTCTGGTCACCTATAGAGAGGAAATGCATGTAGATGCTCCACAGCCATGAGGTTGCCCAGTTCGACTGGCTGAGGCTTGGGGACTCCAGAGACAACTCACATGACACACATTAGTGAATTAAACATGCGCGGGACCTTAGGCACCGAGGCCAGCTGGTTAATAAACTCTTTACCCTTCAAAACAGGGGGGCTTGCTGCAAGCTGCCTCTTGGGAACGTTCCCTGGCCCGGCTCCCAACCTGTGCTAACTCAGAGAGGAGCCAGAACCAGGAAGATTGATTTCATTGCTGTTTCCTGTATTAATAAAACCAAGCAGGAGGAAAGAGCAGAGCTACTCCCTTTGAGACAAGGCTGGGAAACGTTACTGTACTGTAATGTAGAGAGGATGAAGCAGTTGCCAGGTGGCCCCAAAGGCTGCGGGTGGCTTTGCCATCATAACAATAATGACCTGATGGAGAGGAACGTTGCGAGATCAGGGGGCTGGAGCACCTCCCCTGTGAGGACAGGCTGAGAGAGTTGGGGGGTTCAGCTGGAGAAGAGAAGGCTCCGGGGAGACCTTAGAGCGGCCTCCCAGGACTGAAAGGGGCTACAGGAAAGGGGGGAGGGACTCGTCATCAGGGGGGAGGGATAGGATGAGGGGCAATGGTTCTAGACTGACAGAGGGGAGGTTTAGATGAGATGTAAGGAAGAAATTCTTCCCTGTGCGGGTGGGGAGGCCCTGGCACAGGTTGCCCAGAGAAGCTGTGGCTGCCCCCTCCCTGGAAGGGTTCAAGGCCAGGTTGGACGGGGCTTTGGGCAACCTGGGCTAGTGGAAGGTGTCCCTGCCTGTGGCAGGGGGGTGGGACTGGATGGGCTTTAAGGTCCCTTCCAACCCAAACCATTCTATGGTTCTATGATTTAACTCATTAATGCTTGAGAAGTGTTTTAGAAGGGACTATGAGGTGAAAATCCTCTGCCCACAGTCATGCACACCACCACTCACCTGCAGAGCTGTAACTAAAAGGACTTGAGGAGTGAGACCTGGCTTCTGTAGGAACCTGCCGGTGGAAATTCTGCTCTTGACTTCAAGGGTACCAACATTTCTGTAGGTTTTTGCCCTACCTTGGACTTTACGCACACAGAGACATTTGATGCTATACACAATTTTGTTTGTTTCATGACTGTTTGGTCTGAATTCTCCTTTCCTCCTCTCCCAATGAAATAAATAAAGCTGATTTCTCAGGAAATACCCATTATCTGATTTGTCCTAGGCACAATCCAGCTGTCCTCAGGGTCTGAATATGATCACAAGTATTTAACCTGAGCTCTGAAACACAACCAGTTTTGGTACAGAACATGCTAATATTTTCTATTTTAACTTCCACATGGCATTTTCTTCTTTTTTTTTTCCCTTCATTTTAGACCTCAGATTCAAATAGTGATAGTAAAAGGTCTAAAACCCACAAAGCGCTGGAAGCTCAAAGGTTTCAGAAGAAGAAACATGTCTGTTGTTTCCAGGAGATGAAATGAGGCCACATTTTGTTGGCACTGCTGTGACTTTCCCATGGTGAAACGCTTTGAAGGCGTATTACGTCAGAGATGGTGGTTCGGCACTTTCTCCTCATTCTCTTTGGTGATTATAACCTCTCATTGCTCCAGCTTCCTCTGCAGTCATGGAACAAGGTGATTAATAATATTTGATACTTTTCTAATGTGTTAAATACCGCACTGTTTTGCAAATGTCAGGCTCTTGCCTGAACTGAGCCTGGAATGTTTGTTTCCGACTGTCAGGTTTCACTTCCCTTTTGTCATGTTTAAGTTCATGAAAAACAGGCATTACATTTTGATTTCCATTGAATCACAGGGCCAAGCCAGTCACTGGAGCCAACCAAATGACACTAACTGAGGAGCTGACTCATGAAATTGGCTGGTGTTGAATTACTCTTCCAGAGAAGACTGAAAGCTGAAGGCTTTAACTCCCCAGTGATGTTCAAAATCCTATCGTGCTCTTTGCCAGAACGTCTGTATTCACTTTTCATTATTACCCCCAGCACTTGTTATATCAGGATAATTTGGAACGAAAATTAGGCAATATATATGTACATTAAGTGCTTCCAATCCTGTTATCCCACCATTCACAGAGCTATTTCCTCCAGCAATGCAAACACTATCTGCCTACAGCACGCACAGCACACGACCTTGGAGAACAGATTGCCCCAAATTGGGAACACCAGAAATAAGATTGCCTGTGTGGTCTTTTGCAGGACAACACCAGACTATGGTCAAAACTGGTACAGCATGTCTTGAGGTCCCAGTCCCAAAAGGATCTACGTCATGGGCAAGGCTACAGTGAGGCGTCCCTCCTTTCTACCTCACCCACCTGAGCTGGTTGCTCCTAGAGAAGGACTGAGCTGCCCAAATGTCATCATCCGGAGTCGTGTAAGCTTCTGCAGAAGACCTGTTCCCTCCTGGAATGGTAGGTGGAGCTCAAGCAGGGCACCCTGTTGTGACACCAAATGCCAAGGTTTAAGCCCCCAATTCCTGCCTCAGTCTCTTCTATTACCTACTCCATTTCTGCCCTGCTCATCTTCCTTTTCTCTCTCCTTACTCCCAATCTCCCTACCCCTTTGGTCCTCCTACATGAGAGACATGTGCCTCACCCCTCCGTGGTGCCTTGGGAAGAGGCAGACAGACTCCTGCTATTCATGTCAGCTCTTGCCCGTATCATACTTGGCACCGGCCACGAAAGTTGTCTTGACCTCCTTTACTCCTAACATATGTCCCCTGTGCTGTAGGAGGAGGCAGCAGAGCACATGCTGTTCACATTTAGGGCTGAGATAGACTCGTCCATGGTCACAGGACATGCCTGCAAATTTGCCATAAATCTCATTGAACACAAGTTAAAAAAGCCAGATTTTTCAAAGCTGTTTACCTAAGCCTGTTCAGGTGGATTTTCCTGGGATAGCTATCTCCTTTATCATTTCATAACCCATTTTATAACACTCCAAAACTTTTTCTAATCTGGCAAAACAACATATTTTTCTCCTCCCCTCATTCCCGAAAACCACAGAACTGTTTTATCTGAAACTTTACACAAAATCTCAGCTGGAGAGAGACATTTGTCCCAGAAAATTCTTGTCCAAACAACTACAGTTTGGCAAAAGTTCTGAGCAACTGAAAGCAGGTGTTGGAAATGGGAAAACCTGGCCTGCCTTAATGAACAGAGCCGCTGCAGCAAGAGGAACCAGCAACGGACTGTATATGCTATCTAAGGCAACAGTTTCTTTAGCTTTGCATCCATGAAACCAACTTTATTTTAAACATTTGGCTTCCGTACTGGCAAGACTGTCCTTGGCAAAATGTTATAACACAAGCGCACTTACTACTTGTCTTCACTGTGCAGAGTCTGGCCTCTTGCTTCTTGATGATTGCCCTGCCCCAAGGTCAAAAACATGGATATTGTGGCCTTTATGACTGAACTTTGTTTCAGCAGTGAACGAACCCAAAAAGCAAGTGTCTTCTCTTTCTGAGGTGAGATTCCAGGGTCTTCTAGAGATCTGTGGCTAGCCACGGCAGGCTTTGTTTTGCAATAGAAAATCTTGAACTTGGGTTGCATGGATTTTCAAAGGAGCTTCTAAAATCTTGGTAGAGTGGATGACAAATATATGAGCCAAGGGCATCTTGCTTCACAGATGGAAAGATACAGAAATCATGCTGATAAAATTACTGAAAACTGTAACACACCCACAACACATAGGCTACCATATTTTTTTTGCATGCAAATTCTGGGCGATCCTGTAGCCAAAAATGGCAACTAGAAAAGCAACCTGAGGGGACGCAATTCCTTCATATAACTTTGCGTCCAAGAATAATGATGTGTGTCGGTTCTGTGGATATGTGCTGAACCAGCCAGAATGATTCAGAATGGTTGGCAAAACGGAAGCGTTAGTCACTGTGAAAGATCAAGAAGTTAGTGTTGGCATATCGTGGGCATGTCAAGGAGAAACGAAAACCAAATAGGGAAAGGGTAATGTAATGGAAGAGAAGCTGAGAAGGAGATGGAGGTGGAAAGGGTAACTTTTCAAATAAAGAAGACTCTGGAAGATGAGAGTAGTGCTGGTACAGGCAGGTCACGGATGGGACAAGGTGGTAGCCTGTGTTTTTGCTCAGAGGAAGAGTATCTCTGACAAAGGCAAGCTGGCAAAGACGAATGCGTCTTTCTCAACACATCAGTGCCCTCGGATGGGTTACCCTGCATCCTCAGCCCAGCAGTCCTGAATTGAAATCCATGAGCTGGCACTTCTCTCTTAGATCTGACAGGCAACTGTAGGTCACCAAACCCTCTGCACCAGCTGCTGAAGCAGGCTCAAAGCTAGCCTTAGGCATGCCAAGATCTCCTACCTCTTCTTTCTCACTGCAGGCTGTAGCTTGGGCCAAATGCCTGTTCCAGCTCGGGATGAGCCCTGTTTGGGGTATCTGCTGAGGAGGCAGCTGGCTATTTGGCCTCATAGTCTGCTTGGAGAGCATGAACTGGGGCACGGTCCTTCCCAGAGCTGCAGAGGCTTTTTTTCTGGAGAGGGGTTTGTCCAGTGCCTAACACTAAGCATAGACAAACGTGCTGGCTGCAGATAGGGGAGAGTGAGCTGCAGTGGGGGACAGAGTATGGCCTGACTTCTTTGCCTGTCAGGTAATTCGAGTTAACTCAGGTTTAACTTGAGCATAATACTGGGAAAGCGAGGCCTCCACACATGGTGAGCTTTGCCCACAAAGTGTGATGAACCATGTAAGTGAAGAGGGTGGGCAGTGGTAAGTAGAACCAGTGAAGCTTGATGTCCTACTGAGCTGTAGCTCTTAATTGGGTCCCCTGCTGTCTTGTAAGGCTCTAATTAACAGACTCTATAAAAATCCTTCCATGCCTGGGACATTGACAACATTTGGTTGAAGCTGCCCAATGGCTATCAGCCAGTTATTACTTTATTCTTTTAAAATTAGGAAGATGAACAGACAGAAAGACGCATGCATAGTCACCTAAGCCTTGTTTCCAAGGAAGCCAGGCTCATAGATGTCTGAGATAGCTCAAGGAATTAGGATGGACATTTTACACCTCTCAAGTGTTGATTCATAAACCCCCACACTAGGAGTGACCTGCCAGACAAAAGTCAACATCACGCTGTCTTGGTAACAGGCTCTGACAATGCGCGCGTGTGTGAAATACCAGCCTGGCAACATCCGAACAGGCATGAAAGGGAATAAAACGCACTTTTTAAATCAATCACCATTTTAGATTTGTTTCTATATTGAAAGGAGCGGGTGAGAACATGAAAAGGTTGAGGTAGAATAGACGAAGTGATTCACCATGAAAGTGAGGGTCAATAGGTGGGGATGGGCTATACATTCAATCTGTGCCGGGCTTTCAGGGATATGAGGACCTGGTGACACTCTGCAACATAAGTGGATGTGTAACCCCTCCTAAGGCTGCATTGTGGGCTTGCATTTTGTCTTTGCAACTAAAAATTACAGCTTAAAACCCAAGAAAGAACACACTGTAGATATTTGGTTCAGCAAACAGAATCTGCAGAGGGCAATTACAAATTTGGGTTTTTTTAAAATAAGTAGATGAAGTTCTATGCTGGTATAAACAGGCTCTGTGGCTGAGGTCCCACATACACCTGATCTGCTCAGATGGTATAAAGAAGAGCACAGCAAGTATAAGCACCCGTTTTAAGGCTTGAAAATTACTCCCTAGGCTCTGCTGCCTGACCTCCACTGACCATGTGGGAGCTTGGATGCCTGTTGTACAAGCGGGCACCCATGTGTAGACAAGTAAACTGGGGTCATCTCGTGTGCCTGTTTTCTTAGACCAAATGACTTGGAGCTGTGTTACTGCAGCTTGAAGCCCAAGGGGAACCATTTCTTTGTGGGACTACAGCCAGGACCCAAATAATATCAATGATTATAACTGAAAAAAAAAAAAAAAAGAATAAAACACTGATCCAGATAGCACCACATACTGCAATTTCTAAGTCATCACAGGGAGTCCAGGGATTGCAAGTGAGAATTTACAGGATTTGGCTTCAAATGCATGGCAGCCACAGAGAGCTGACTGTCTAAGCACCCACCTCAGGGCCAGCTGCATTTTTCTGGCCTTTCCGGAGGACAGCAGCGGGGAGGAAGGTTACCTATAACTCAGAGATGTGTGTGAACACACCCCACTCCTTTTCTGGGTTGATTACAGATTTATTACCCAGCACTTCTTCCCAGTTGTCTTTAGACAGACCAAGTAGATGGTTACTTAGAGCAGCAGAAGCTGAGCTTTGAGCAAGATGAAGACAATTCTGAACATCACAGCAGCGACCACAGCTCTGCCCAGCTTACGCTGGCTCAAGACAGCAGCGACTCCTCACAGGGACTGCTGGATCTGAAGGCTGAATGAAGCAGTGCTGGCAAGAGGTGGCCCAAACCCTCCTGCCTGCTCACCTGACCTTGCTCCATGCCTGCGTCTCTGCGTACCATGGAGGGGAACCAGTTTGCTCCGAGCAAACTGAATTTTGCCTGCAGCGCTGCGAAGCCTGTAGCCAGCTCTGCCAACTTCCCTGCCTGTGGAATGAGGGAGTGATGATAGCGATATTCGATGTGAATTCCCACCTGCCTCACACGGCTGTTTTGGGCTTTAAATAATACTTACAAACTGCTTAAAAAGCCACATATAGGAGCTGTTATGTAAGTGCAAGTTATTATTATTAAAAAAACATTATGGGTGAGTTATTAGACTGACAGATGGAATTATCAGTGGAATTATAATTTTATCAATTATCTTTCATTTCATTTCATCTCATCTTTCTTTCATCACCCTTCAGCTCTAGGCTGGCAGTCCTAACACCATCTGAATGGACAGCGTATTGCATCAGGGCTGGCTCTCAATGGCAGAGACGAGTAAGCGAGCTCTTCCCAGGCAGCAAAGAGACCATGTTGTAAAATAACCAGAATCCATCTGTGGGTTGAAACGGGCACAAATGATTTAGAACCGATGATAGCTGAGACCTGAATATCATCATTTCCCTCACCAAGGCTGGCTCTCAGCTTAGGCAAAGCAAGTGGCTGCCACCCTCACGGGGAGCTGTGGGTTGCGAGAAGGAAACCTGCCAATGGGAAACATTTACTATTCCCCAGCAGTAATTGTTCTTCATTAGAACTGGCAAACTGCTGTGATGGCGAAAGCTGGTTTTCTCTCTTATCTTCTTGAGATGTTGGGAAGTTAAACTCGCTTTCCTGCTACTTCAAGTCAGGCTTACGTACAACGGGAAAGCAGCACAGCTGAGGCTCCAAGTCCTTGTGCTCTGCCCCATCCTCTACAAAAACCTGTTGTCTACAATGCACGGGTGACCTGTCGCGAAGAGGAGCTGGGGGCAGAATTTGTGGGGATGATTAGGAAGAGCTCACAGCTGTTCTCACGATGGGAAGTGCAGAGGAAGCTGCTTCCAGTAGGTTGGTGGTGGAGCAAAGGTTCACGGGACTTTTCAACAGCCAAAGCCCCCAAAGAGGTGACTGCTCCCACTGTGGTGCAGTTTTGGTAATTACTTCTTGTCTTGGTCTTTGGTGGGCAACCCTGTATAGCAAAGATCTCCTTCCTCCACTTGGATAGTGCCTAGCACTTTTTTTCTGGCTGAGGTTTTCACAATGACAAGACGTAAATATTTCTTTTTATTATTAGATTTCCCTGGAGTGAAACTGTATCCACAATCTGAAAATTTTCTGGGGTATACATCAAGACTAAAAAAAAAAGGGCGCCCACGTAGAAAACAGCTACTGATAATCCTCATTTCTGTTCAAGGAAATCCTGTTTTCTTCACTGTACTGGGAATGACTAACTGGGACAACTGGATCCTATAAAACACATCCTTGGGACTCTGCTGCTTTCATACTATTCTCCTCCCCACCAGCCATCCCACCTGTGAAAACTTTTATATATCTGTTATTTGCTACACGTTTTCTTTTAATTGCTACATTTAATTTATGATGCTATTACATTTTAAAATAGATAACCTGCTTGGCAGCGAGTATTCCTAAAATAATCGAGTTCATTAATATGATTAAGAGCAAAATCTTTTACTGCTTCTGGTACTTAATATTAAACTGAAGAATGAGCATTTAAATAGACAATTTCGCATGTAGGTCTCTTATTTTTACAAAGTATAAAAACTCAGTTAATTTTAAAGGTTCCTATCCAAAAATAGTACTGTACTGTACTTTAATAGTAAAGTAATAAAAAAACCCACCTTCCATGAAGTAAGAAAGAAACAAAATGTTAAGCATTGTAAGTTCCCAGACATTCACTGCATGACTAATACTGTAACCATAATTTTCGACTGGTCAGAAACCAAGAAATAACGATGCTCTATAATATCAAACTATGAGAAGAAGATGGTCATGCAGTTAACATGGGGTGATGGTTTATGATTTGTAGGATTTTAGTTACCGTGCTAAATTTAAGTCCTTAATTTTCTTAAATTAAAATTGCTCAGTCTGGCTACAGCCTTTTCTTAGCCAAGTCTGAAAATGAACTACAGTTGCACATTATTAGTCTTACTTTGGAGGTTTATAATTATAACATAAGTAATTTAAGGATGATCTGACAGTTAAAACTAAGGTAGTCTCCCATTACCCTTGAAGGGAATCTGGGGAGGGCAAGTCTTGTACAAATTCAAGGCCTTTCTTCTTTCTCATGAGAGTCGAAGGCTAGGCACCCGTTGCTGTGGGTTCAATAAAATAAACTATTATTTTATTGAACATTTATCATTAAAGTGTCTTAGCCCTACTCACAGACAAGGGCCACGCTGCACCACGCGCTGCACAGACACAGAAATAAAAAGGACAGTCTCCGTCTCGCAAAGGCTATGGACTAAGGATAAGGCAAGATATAACAGATGGAAACAGACAGATGGAGGAAAGCAAGAAAACAATGATACAATGTCAGTCAGCATGACGGGAAGTCAGCTCAGCACCCCAGTAGTCTGTTAAGCAGCTTTTTGCAGGAATCGCGGCAAAATGCAGGGAGCGGCATGGGAAAGAGCATGAAGGTGCCTGTCTGCAGGCTAGCACAGGGGTAACGAAGGCTGGCACCGCTGGCTTCCTGGGGATCATGAAAGGTGAGGGATGTGCCGAGAGTAAGTAAAAAGGGCCTTGAAAGTGAAGAGCAAGCCTTCGAGGTGGAGGCAATGGAGAGGAGTGAGCCAGAGGACGCAAGGCATCGGAAGCAAGATGTTAGGTTTTGTAGCTGGCCCTCGCGTAAGTAGAGGTGGGGTTAGGCTGTGAAGTCCAGAGAAGGGCATATGGCAGCATTTAGAATGGGAGATGGCTGGGGGTGGGTGATGGCATCTCAGAGCCTTCAGGTGGAAAGAGTCAGAGATTTAGACAGCTTGAGTGAAGGGACCAAGGGGAAGAGCCAAGTCAAAGGTGGGGCTCAAATGAAAGGTCTGAGGGATAGTCTGGTGAGAAAAGTAGAGGACTGGCAGAAGCCACTCAGAGCATGAACTGACATCCATAATAGGAGGATACCAAACACAGCCTGGGCTTCTGCTCCAGACTGAGGAGGGCAGGTGGAGTAAAGGGCTGGACCTGCGAGTCGCTATCACAGAGGCAGTACCTGGGTTTGTGTCTGTGAGATTCTCCCAAAGGAGATGTAACAAGGACAGCACACAGCACATAGAGCCCTGGGAGACCTATGCAGAGAGCCTGGGAGCTAGAAGAGAAATATTCTCCAAAGTCCATGCTGAAGGATCCACTGGAGAAATAGGAAGCTGGCAGAGAAAGACAAGACTTCAAGTAACTTCTGGAATTGATTGACAGGTCAGGAAAGCTGAGGATGAAGTATTGGTTTTGAGATTTAACCATAAAGAAGTCATGAGGGAGTCTGGAATGAACATTTCTTAGGTACTGAAAGGGATGGACACTGGTAGAATCCAAGATAGGTTTGGTATGTCCATCTTTGGAGATATTCCGAACTTCACTGGACAAAGTCCTGAGCAACCTGATCTGGCTGGATCTAAGTCCCTTCCAGCCCTGGAATATTCTATGAATCTCTGTCAACAATTGTTCAGTGTGTTCCATGAGCTTAGAAGTGGAGAGAGAAGGCAAGGTGGGGCAGGAATGGAGGTGGCAAATGGGTTTCAGAGTGGAAGTTTCTGGATATGATTGAACCTAAAGCATGATTGTACTGTGAGGAGAAATTAGTAGTCAAGAATGAGGGTGTAAGGACAGAGTAGGGGATGGGATAAAAGTGAGTGCAAAGGAGACAGCGTGAAATATTTGAGGCAAGTGTGGGGATGGTCAAGAAACTCCTCCATTGGTGACCTCAGAGAAGAATGAAAGGCAGATGGAGGGCAGGGAAGCACAGAGGTAAGGAAGTTTCACAACAGATGTTGTCCATAAACTCTTGGGAGCATTAGGCAAGATCCTGCCCTTGGAGAGAAGCAGAGCAAAGAAGAAAGGGAACCTCAAGGAGTGAACAGTGCAAGAGTCTTAACAGTGTATGAGACAGGTAGCAGAACTCGAGATTGAGTGAATCCACTCAAAAGAGTGAATATATAATGGATGAAGTCACCCTTGCTCTTCGTTGTTGCAATTCATCAGACCAAAGATAGACTTTCCTAGCACAGATATCTCCATCTGAGCAAGTCACCCTGGGTTCCCTTTAAAGTCAACACAGAAGATCAGAGACTTTGCGGGCATGCTTCATCTCATCCTAAAATAGAGATCTAAAACAGATCAGCTGACTCATGCCCTAAAAGAGTATGATTTTTCCCCACAGATTATCAAGGGAGTTTACACACCTGAGTTCAGATTGGAAGTCTGCACTGCAGGAATATAACTTACTTAAGTGCCATGCTGCCTGTCCACCCCAAACACTGCGGTCTGAACACGGGAGCAGGGAACTGGTATCAGAGATGAGCTAAGACTGGGCAACCTTGCTGTGGGAAAGAAGGGCAGAAGGGTCAAAGGTAGAAGAGACTGAAGAGTGGAGACAAGACAGAGGTGAGATGACTGAGCACAGAAGACAATTCATTAATACTGGTCACCTGGACTGTGGGTTTATGGCCAATGCTGAGGGAGAGCAGGCTGCTTCAGAAATTGTCATCAGAGAAAACACAGAAAACTCTCGAGAGTACTGAGTGTGCGGCTCCTCTCGAGAGTGCGAAAGTTGACTAAGGGTTGCAAGTACGAGACTGGGGCTCCTGAAACAGGAGCATGTGAACATGTGAACACCTGCATCTGAATGAGGTGTCTAAGCTCCCTTTAGGGTCAACTAAAATCTGAGGATCAGTTCTGCTGCCCAAACATAGGCATCGAGTGTTACTTGAGATGCCCAGTGGTATCACATCTCCATTTCCATCAGGGCACAGGTCTCCCATAGGTCTGGTGTCGAATTTACCAGCTCTGCACGGATGTCTTGGGCACTCTGCTACATCTCAGGTGGCACTAGATGTACCTACTACTGCGGGTAGGTAACAAGAGTTGAGTCCAGTGAAGTGTAGGAGTGATTCAACTGACCCTGGAGTCGATACCCATGTGTCGGCAGTTGAATGCATCAGGAATCACTGAAAGCTGCTATTGCAGAAGGGTGAGGGACCTCCCCCACCAGCTCCAGGCAGATGTGGAAGTCCTCGGACTGAACTAGGTGCTATTTTTAGGCAACTGGATCCCATCCTGCATTGTCACCAATTGCAGAGGGGTGTAAACACACAACCCACATGTAGGAACCTCTGTGGAGAGATTTAACCTCAGGTTTAAGTCATCTGTCAGCTGAACTTCACCCTTGGTCTGTAATTCAGATACCCTGAATGCCAAGGCATGAGGGCATTGGCGTGACGGATGGACTCAGGAGTCTGCTACAGAAGAAGACAGATTGAAACAGACTCCTCAATATTTCAAGCATAAAACAGATGTCTTGGCTTCCACAGGCACAGCCTCAGAGCCCTGATGCTACTGCAGATTTTATCAGGGCAATCAGTCTGAAGAACTAGGTAGCCCTAGCACAACCAGGTCCAAAGTGCTGAATGTATTTCTGGCAGCCCTGTGCAGCCCAGAAAGTGCGGACTGAATGGGTGATGGAGTGCGAGCGATTGTGCTGTCAGGGCAGAAGCACGCTGATGGGATGGCACAGACAGAAAGTGTACTGCAGGAGCTATTCTGAACCTGTGGGTAAAAGAAAGACTCCAGTTTCCAGCACTGCCAGTTTGTAATTTTTCATCCCCCACTAAATTCACTTATTTATTTTCTTGTTTAAACTTAGCACATAACTTGAAGAACGTACCATTTTAGCTTGACAAGTGGTTTATTCAGGCAGCTGATTTACCAATTCAAAGGCTACTCCCTACAGACTCCTACCAGAAATGTAAGCGTTCAGTCGTAAACCTCTGATTTAATTAAAGAAAGACTTAGACCGCCAAACATTATCGCAGCTGGAAAATCCATAATTAGTTGTACATTTTTCCGAAGGAACTTTCCCCTGATTTGCCTGAAACCTGGGGAAGGGCTCCATACATCTATCATAATTTCCTACCACTTTCAGCTCAGGCATTAGAGACGCTGTGTGGGCAGATTTAATAGGTTCTTTCTCGCTTCCTGGTGAGGAGAAGGATTGCATAAGATATGAGTCAAGACACCAGTCCTGAATCTGTGACTGTGATACTTGCAGGAGCTGCACTGTCTGCTTGCTGGTTGGGATGGCAATAAACAGCACACTTTGCAGCAGCGGTATCAGCCTACTTTGGGTCACTGAAGAAAGGTTGACTAAAATGTTCTCTTTTTGCTTGAAATCGGGGGCTCGGCATGACCCACTCTTTGGGAGGAAGGCACTGGGTTTCCTTTTCTCACCCCAGCTTAGCCTTTCACACTCCTAGCTGCATCCTAAGCTTTCCGACCTCTGAGATAAGCTAAAATAAGCTAAGATAAAGCGTTCTTTGGTGAGGGGCCTCTTGATCACTCTCTCAGGGTCCCTGTTTATTCCCAGTCGCCTCTTTGAGGTTGTTTTCCACCCAGGTCCAGAGCCTTTCGACACAGGGTTTTTCCCCCTGTATGTGGAATAAAATTTTAAACATCTCATGCACCACCGACAAAGAAATGTTAAGCTTTCTCCATGTTCAGGTCCCCAAAACCTGGGTCTATTTAACCTAATTTTGGGCATCTTCCCACAATACCTAACTTATGTGCTTAGTTATCCTAGGCACCTTCTGATACTGGAAGGAACCATGTACCCTCAGAGAGTCCATCTTAGGCACGCCGAATCTTTTTTTTTATTGTGAAGGTGGTGAGACACTGGCCCAGGTTGCCCAGAGAAGCTGTGGCTGTCCCCTCCCTGGAAGGGTTCAAGGCCAGGTTGGATGGGCCTTTGGGCAACCTGGGCTAGTGGAAGGTGTCCCTGCCCATGGCAGGGGGTTGAACTAGATGATCTTATAGGTCACTTCCAACCCAAACCATGTTATGACCCTGTAACTCGTTAGGGACTGTGAGGCAACTGTTGTCCCAACTTAAATAGCCCAGTTAGGTGCCTGAGGTTTCGCAGAGTGATGCTGGGCCCAAGTTCCTCAGATAATTTTATCTCATTAAACAGTTTTCTCGGTTTAATCCCGATTTGCTCTTTTGAGATCGGAAACGGCAGTTAAGCCCAGATTCTGTTTATCCCTCAATCTGATTTAGACAGAATCAGCTAATAAACACTCCTGCTTTCTCCGATGGTATTTCAGTAATTATGGCAGATTGTTAGCGCTAGCGCAGACAGCAACGAGAAAAATCTTTTTTCAGCTTTCCTCAAAGTCATGTTGACCTACGCCGGTTCTCTTCCACCCGTTCCAGCTCCTATTTCTCCAGCCTAGTAAACCATGGCACATAGCGCAGCCTCCCCATTCATACATTTATTTCCATCATCCCCGAGCAGCACTGACTCTTTGGTGCCTGTGTCTAGTCATGAGCTCTAACTCGTTATTATCATCGTCATGCTAATACCTGGTTTCATGTCCTGCATCCG
The DNA here is from genome assembly GCF_031877795.1 of Strix aluco. Lineage (NCBI taxonomy): Eukaryota > Metazoa > Chordata > Aves > Strigiformes > Strigidae > Strix > Strix aluco. The sequence goes on from NC_133934.1 coordinate 2,068,711, forward strand.
CAGTTTGAACTCCTTCACTTGCACTAATACATACACATTTCAGCTCCTCTTTTAACAGAGCACTCCCACTGTCCTTTCACTAATCGAATCACCTACTTAAATCAGTCTTCTTGTGTATAAGCACTTTCTTTCTCCTTGCTGCCCACCCTTCTGCCCACTGACACACTTTATCTTCACTTACTTGCTTTTTCCCTCTGTTTTTTTTTTTTTTTAATCAAGACTACATGTAGATTACCTCGGTCTCTCCCACTAAACCGCATAAATTTTTTCAATCACAAACCAAGAAAAAACAGAGTGGAGTTGGCTCTGTCGGGTATAAATGTTCTTGAGATGATACCCAAAACACGCAAACACTAAAACAACTGAGATTTTCCAGAACAGCTGAATAATCCTGTTGACCAGATCCCAACAATTATGGGTTTCCAACTACCTCAATGCATGCAAGCCTAAAAACTCAACTAGATCTTCAGCAAAATACTTAAAACTAATTTAGTATTTTGCTGGCGTGCCAAGAGGTTGGTTAAAAAGTGCAGTAGCTGGGGTATCACAACCATTCGTAGATCACTTTTTATCCTCTCAGGCTGCCTAGTACCATCGGTTGTGGTAAGGACAGGGACTCTTAATTAACAGGCCATTATATTCACAGTATTGTAGATCTGCTTTTATGAAACACATCCAGTGAGGTCACATCCAGAGTCCTCTCCCGCCTGGGTGCTTTTGCGCTAGATAGAAAGAATCCCCACGTTAGAAGCTTTGCAATGAATGTGTTATTGGCACAAGTCAGGACCTGATTTTTAAATATTCCTTTTTCCAAGATATTCGCAGTCAGGAGGGCCACCTGTATTTTATATTCTCCTCTGGAATCAGCACATTAATCAATCGCTGTATTTTAATACGTTATATTTCACCTTTAAAGGACTTTACATGGGGGAAGCTGAACTGGTCAGGCCTGGCTCGCTCTGAAAATCTTCCACAACGATGGCCTTTTTTAAAACTCCTCTCTGATTTTTATTTCAGGTGACATTTTATTGGAAAGGATTTTAGCATATTACATCTCAGACTGAGTAAGTCTCTGGATATTGTTAGAAAATTAATAAAGAATGTGAACAGCTTCCTGTATGATGTGTAAGCGATAAACATTCAGAAAACCCTTCCTCCTCCCCTCTCTGCCTGTGAATTGCTCTTCTAAAAATAAAGGGAATGACAGAATTTCTGTATTGTATGACAAGAGGAGCCCTTCAGTCACTTGCAGCAGAGAAAAGCAAATGGCAAGCTTTCTCACAGATGACATTTGGAACTGTTATTAGCGCTACAACGTACGGGCTGAATTCTGCTCTCCCTCGCACCGCTGTAATTAGGGGAAAATGGCACTGAAATCAAGCAGGCTATTCCTCCTACTTCCCAGGGAAAGCAAGCACGGGAGCGCTGCCTCTTGCAGCAGTTATTTACTTTTTTATTGCTGCCTCTTCTCTTCCTCACCCAGTCACCCCAGGCACGCACCCTGACACATGTTATTTTCTTAAGCCTCACTCATAAATTATAAGGTGATGATTTTTGGGGATGTGCATAAACTAGGATAGGCTGAGACCAGGAAATTTAATTGCATTTGTAATAGGAGATGGGTTCAGATACAAAGCTGCCTTTTCTTGTCATCATTTTAATTATTTTAAGGAATGTTTGCCTTGACGTACTTTAGCATTCTGATTTATCTAGCGCTGAAAAATAACACCCAATTCACTGCAGAATCAACGCAGACAAAAATGAACATACACTGCCTTTTGGGAGATGTTACGTTGGATACATGGCAGATAACTGCTACGAGGAGAATAAATAACTCAGGAGACAGAAAATGTTATGGAGGCGCCTTTATTTTTTCAGTCTACTTCTTCCCTCTACTTAGTAGAGAATGAAAACTGGTGCAGTTATTTATTTTCTTATATCCAGAGAGGTGGACAGTCTGGAGCTATATTCATACGGACAGCTGGATATATTGCTTATACCAACACCAGAAAAGCTTAATTGCTTTTGAGAAGGAGCTCAATAACTTGATGAAAGATTAAACGATGTTCTGTCTGTGAAACATGGATCGTGAAGCTGCAGTCAATGACCCTGGAGACTCCTCTCACTCCTCCGTACCTCTGGAGCGGTGGGGGAAGGACTGTCAATCCCTTCCCAGATCAATGACCTGCATCTTCTGCTGCTCCAGCTTCAACTGTACCTGCTCTTGGTGCTTTAGAGGAAGAGTAAGTAAATAAAACACAGCTGGACGATTGTGATTTTAGGGGGAGATTTCTTTCTTGCTCTTGCTGACACCCAGCTGCAACATGCTGCTCCATACTTGCACTGAATGCCTCAGGGAGTGCATTATGGCTGTCTCTGGGGAAAAGCGGAGCTCCTTCTTCCTTCATGGCACCCAGAGGGAAGCAGTGAACGACTGCAGGGAGCCCACTGACACCCACACCTAAAAGAGTCCTTGCAGAGGTTCATCTCAACTTCTCTGTCTGCCCAGGCAGCAGAGCATCTCCCCAAACAGAAGGCCTGTCCTTTTGCTGACTGGGAATACAGTCCCTGATCGACCATCACAGACAGACCACCTCTCCTGGGGGAGAGTTTTGAGCAAGCTGAATGGACTTCTTACCTAGGAAAATCACATCTCAGCCCCTGGTAACACCGCCACTATCTCAAAATGTCTGCCGCCAGATTTTAATGTATGCTCACCACCAAGCCCCAACGCTCACTACGATCAGGTATCAGCTCTCTACAAGTGGACTCTAGCATAGAAGAGCAAGGAAAACAGTTCCCTGTCACAGGAAAAGCAGGCAGCCACCCCACTCATTTGAAAAACCCCTCACGTACAGAAATTTCCCCTCAGCACGCACCTACTTCCAGATCACCCGATGCCTGCTAGCTGATGCCTGCAAGTTGAGGCCTGTAACAATTAGTGATCCATTATACCTTAAATATTAAGAAATTATTTTGCCAAACAATGTTTAACTTTGTATTTAACAGGGCCTGAGTGATTAAAATGTAGAGAAAATATCCTAACCTTGAGAATAGATACATCCTGGCAGAAATGGTCAAACAAGGCGGATAAGAAAGAACATCTTGGCCGGACAACAGAGTTGGGAAACATCCATGGAGAAGAAAATGTCCTCAAAAGACTTGTGACCATAAAAGGGAAAAAGGGGCTAATTCCCCAAACGACCACCTGAGACCCCTGTGCACGCATAGTGTAATTTTGCAACGCCAGCATTATGTAGATGTAATAGATACGCAGAACGGTGGAGAATTCTTAGCAAATGTATGAATATTCATGTGTTTAAGGTATATAAAGGATGAACTTTTGTTTTAGCGTATGCACATTAGGTGGAACGATCCCCCATGCACCCAGCGCTGCAATAAAGAATATCTGCTTACTAAAAACTTCAAACTAAGTCTTAGAGGGTTCTTTTGAGACTTTCCGGTAACACACCCTGACTCAGCAAGCGGCTGCGGAGAGCCGGGAGGGAAAAGGTTGGGGTTGGAGGTTGGTTGATGTGCGTGGAGACGCACCCGCCCCCCTCAGCGCTCCCATCCGGGCCCTCAGAGCCGCTCTGCCCGCCAAAACGCCGGCGCGCGCTCCCTCAGCCGCCGCTCGGCGGCGCCCGCCCCGCCCCGCCCCGTCCCGCCCTCCAATGGCCGCTGGCGGCGCGCGCAGGGGGCGGTTCCCGCGCATGCGCCGCGCGGGAGCGAGTCCCTAGCGACGGAGTGGGTTGGTAGGGCGGCGGCGCACGCGCAGTAGGGCGGGGCGGGTTGGCGCCGCGGCCCCGGGGCGGCCACCGTGAGGGGAAGGGGGCGGCCGGGCGGCCGCTATGGAGCCGGGAGAGGGGGAAGCGGAGGAGGAGGAGGAGGAGCGGGTTCCTGTGAGTACGGGGTCTGCGGAGGGGTTCGGGCAGGCGGCCTGTGGGGCCAATGTGGCAGGGAGGCGGTAGCAGCTCTGAGCAGCCCCTCAGCCCGTCTCCGGCCTTGGGGAGGGGGGTGTGACAGGCTGGTTGGTTCACTCGTGTCTCTCTTTCCCTCTCCCCGGGCAGGGGGAACTGTCCTGATCTCACTGCCCCGGAAAGGGGATATCACTGGCTGATTCCCCCCAGAAAAAGGGGGGATGCAACTGACCTGAGGCCCCCCCCTTCTCCTGTCCCGGAGAAAAAGGGGGCTGTGACCGGCCTGATCCCTCTCCATCCCCTGCATTCATCCCTGGGAGAAGGGTGGCTGTAACTGGCCTGATTCCTCCTCCCCTCCTGGGAGGAGGGTGTGTGTGTGTAATTGTCTTCTTTCCTTTGTGCCTTATTCTGCCCTGGAGAGGGGTGGGTGCAGTTGGCTTGGTCGCTAACCCCCCCTGGGAAGCCAGAGCCAGTGGGGCTGGAGTGGCCTCAGGGAGCCATTCATGCCCTAGACGGGCTCATACATGGCTCTGTGCTCTTTGCTGTGTTCGTATCAATGCTAGAGATGAGGAGGAGGAGATCTCGGGAGATCGTGGATGTCCCATCACGTCCTGCCACCTCCATGTACTGGAATCAATGTTTTTCTGAAGTTGCCCCTTGTGAGAGCATTGGGAAGCTTCCTTCCAGTGGTGTTGCGCTGTTCTGGCACCTCGTCTTAGCTGTCCCGCTGTTCTCATGGTGGTTTCCAGAAGTGTAAAGGGCTTGTAGCACCTACACAAGTTCTCACTCTTGCAAACTGTTGGGAGGCATCTTTGTGCAGGGTGCTTGAACAGCTCATGTTGGCCACTGGAGTCTGGAGAGGTTTATGGATATCACATCCACCATTCTGTGTTAGGAAAAGTGTAAGAATACAACCCAAAATGAAAAGTTACAAGGTGGTGATCACTCCAGAGCTTTGTTCCAGAGCTCTGAAGGAGGTCAGAGGCGCAACAGCCAAATGGCAACCAGTGGTAGATGCCATACCAATTCTACAAACGTTCCCTGGGAAGAACCATGGATTGGTACAGGTTTCAGTCTGATCAGGAAAAATGATAGAAACTAAATCAAAGAATGGAAACGACCATGTGAATAAATATGGCATGTTAAACACCTAACAAATATGTGAATATGGGAACTTGGATAGTGTAATCTTAATTCATTTTCCAAAAGCCTTGTGCTGAAGGACCTTTACCATATGTTTTCAGGAAGGCTAATTTGCCACAGAAGGGGCAGTTCTTGCACTACTGTGTAGTCTTGTAACTAGAAATGAATTGCATTTGAATGCTGATTTACAGACAAATTTCACAGTTAACTTTATGATTCCAAACTGTATGTGATGTTACAGACCAATGAACTTGCCTCCTGCTCCTTGTTTTACCTTCACAGTGTTCATCACAGGTCAGTTTGTTTTGATCCTTTCTGGGTGTCAAGTTTTGTTGTTTTATGGCAGCTATTCCTCCCTTTGCTGTGTTTGTTTTGCCTGGTGGTTTAACTGCTGCTCTGACAACCAGAGATCAGCTCTGGGAATACCAGATGGAGCTGAGCCAAGCTTGTTGCTAGTGTACTGCTGCTCTTCTGGGTCAAGGGGGTGCAGGTGCAGATAGATAGTAGGCCAGGCGGATCTTCTGTCTGTTGTAGAATGGCTGCTCTTACACCTTTAGTGTATGTTTCTGTTGCAGGAGACTATTTTAGCTATAATCTCAATTGACAGAGAATAACATTGAAAACGGATGTTTGTAACTTGTAACATGCAGGACTGTAGCTTCACCAGTGCCTTATAAACCACGAAGCCCCAGCTCACCTCTCTGAAGTGACCTGTGCTGCTGTGTCCTGGTTACTTTTTGTTGCCTCTGTGTTGTTTTGTCACTTACTCCAACAGAGAGAAAACCAGCGCAGCTAGGCACTGGACTGTTAACCGCGCTTAAAGCTGGCTTAAGAAACATCTACTCAACTCTTACCTCAAGTTTTTGCTTACTGAAGAGAGAGTGGGACTGTATCTTCCACCAAAGTGCCAGTTTATGATCATTTAAAGGCATTATGGAACTTCTGGCATCAGACTGTTAAGAGTGGGAAGAAATTCTGTAACCAGCATAGTGATACTTTTTACTGTTTATACTATCTCTTGTTTTATCAGTGAATATACTTTGTCCATTTCCTCTTTTAGTTTATTTTTGATTTTGAGGATGATTTAAGCCCTGTCCTGCAAACTTTTTGATTTTGCATTTAGCTAAGTGTAGGTATTACAAATAAGATCCAGGAGGATCAAGTTTTTGTTTCTTATTCTTAAATGCTCAAATTGATGGCTGCATTCCAGAAAGCCCATCATTAATAGAATCCTTTTCTTTTTTAAAGCTAAGTAGAAACATCAAACTAAGGTACCTAATGACAGGAGTGCCTTTTATTTCAATGGTAATTTAGTGTGGTAAAGATAAAGGAATGAGCATTTTCTTAAAACTCAGAGGACAGTATAATACAAATTACAGATCTTGTAAGTATGATCTAACCAAACAAAAAAAAATATCAGGGGATACTCAGTGCTTTTTCAGTGGTCCAAACCCAAGAATTTAAAGAAGTAGTTGACCTTCAGGAACGCTGTTAAATGTTCGTATTGGAGTTATGATTTGGACAGCAACCAGTTAAGGGATTTTTGCACAGGAATGAAAATAAGCTGCCTTGTGTGAAACTAAATTTTTTGTCTTTATTTGTAATAAGTAGACAAGAGGTTGATGCTTGAGGGAAGCTAATGGTTTTGATTAATAACTGTTAGGTTGCTGAAGGTGCTGAAGCAGTGTTAACGTATTAGGAATTTAGTATGTTCTTATAATTGGAAATTAGGTGCTCGTCTAGGTTCCATGTCCCACAAGAGGTTGGACCAGATGATCTTTTGAGGTCCCTTCTAACTGACCTATTCTATGAAACCCAAAATGATTAGTTCTGAATCAATAGAAGGAGGAATCCAGCTTCAGTTGCAAAGAAATGGGATAAACCCATAGTTTCATTTAGATTTTCCTTACTCCGTGTGCCCAGTAGAAGAGCTTGTGGGTGAGAGGTAGTGCCTGGGGTGGTGGAGGCTTAGGTAAACGACATATGCAAGTCCAGAGGGCTGGACAGGGTGGATCTAAGGGGGGTGGTGGAGCTCGCTGATGTCATGAAAGGCCTGTCTCTATTGTCTTTGAAAGGTTGTGATGACTGTGAGATATCTGTAATAACTGCAAAAAGGTTGGTTACACTCTTTTTCAAGAAGGGCAGGAAAGAGGCCCTGAAGAACTACCACACAGTTAGCCTAGTCAGCTGTTCAAAATCGAACTGGTGGTATTCCTCCGGGGTCAATCCTTGGGCTAACGCTGCGTAATGTCATCAATGGTGACCCAGGGAGACAGGGTGAATGCACTCGCATCGAATTTGTGGATGACAGCAAGTTGGAGGGAGTGAATGATATGCTGAAGGACAGGGCTGCCATTCAGAGGCACCTTGGCAAGCTGGATTAATGGCCCAAGAGGAATCTCGTAACCTTTAGCTGTGAAAAATGTAGAGTCTTTCTCACTGAGGAAGAAAATCCCCGTACATCAGTACTGACTGGTGGCCCTTCAGAGAAGAACCTGAGGACCTGGTGGATGGCAAATTGAATGTGAGTTGACAGCTCACCCTTTGCAGCCATGAAGGCCTGCCATGCATTGGGCTGCGTTAATAAGAGCAGAACAGGCAGCTGGAGGGAGCTGAATATTCCCTTTTCCTGGCCACAGCTGGATCCTGTGTCCTGTTCTGGGCTGTCAATGAAGTGGCCCGAGGCTGGTGGAGGCCACCAAGACACTCAGGGGGCTGGAGCATGTGGTGGATGAGGAGAAGCTGTGGAGCCTGGGTTGGTTTGGCCTGGGGAGGAGGAGGAGGAGGCTGAAGGTTGTTTGGCCTGGGAAGGAGGAGGAGGAGGCTGAAGGTGAGGATCTGGCAGTGGCACTTCCCTGCCAGAAGGAGGGTTTAGAGAAGGCAGAGGAAGACTCTTCTTGGAGGTGCACGGTGCCAGGCCAAGCAGCAGCGATGTGTTACAGGCAGGAGAAATCCGAAGAGGAGAGGAGGAAGCCAGTTCTTCAGGAGGAGGGTGGTGAAGTGGTGGACCAGGGCCCTGCAGAGGTGGTAGAGCCGGCCTCCTTGGGAAGAGTCACAGGTTGAGAGGCTGAGGCCTGAGCAACCTGATCTAGCCTTGAAGTTATCCCTGCGTCGAGCAGGAGGTTGGTCTAGGTGACCTCAGGAGGTGCCTTCCAACCTCCGTTACGCTGTGATTACACGGGTAAAACTCTGCTCCAGGCATTAATGTGTATTACAGTAATCAGCTTTCAGGTTGCCTTACAATGCCCACGGCCGAGGCGTGACTGAACAGAGCGCTGCCAGCCTTGGAAGCTTTACCTTCCTAGGAAACTGAGCAAAAAATAGGCAGATGTGGTGCAGATCAGCAATGATTAATTTTCCGCTCGTTTTAGGACATTCCATAAAGTTACTGATGTTATAATCTTGACAGTGGAAACAACTATTTTTGAGAGAATCAAAACGATGCGCTGACAATCTTTGAAATGTCAGTGTATGTTGTGTAAATACACGTTACCCTCCTGGAACCCTTTCAGCACATCCGCCCCAGTTTACTGTGTCATGAATCTTCCCTTGTTACAGTTGAGCTTTGCTGTGCTGGTTCTAATCTCTCGTGGCCATTCGAAAGCCCAATATTTGTCACACAAAAGTAATAAAATAGTTCAGAATTTACACAGCACCTGGTGTACGGGTTGGTGGTGCCTTTGTGCCCCGAGTGGTGTGGGTCTGGAAAGTACTGCTAGCATGCCAGTCCTTACTGGAAAAACAAGGTACGGCTTAAATAATTTGTGTTTCTCATACCTGACAGCACCAAATCATTGTTACATTCTTCTGAATAATATTTTTGATATCAATATTATTTACTGGTACGTTCATAGATGATCTTCCAGTGCTGAATTATTTGCAGATAATGAGAATTTTGTTATTCATTTCACTAGCTGGACTTAAATGCTAAAAATTTTCATGTGATTCGTGGTACTGGGCTTCTGGCCAAAAAAAAAATCTCTGATGTCAAAAACTTACTCTTCATTTGAATGAGACTTTTTTTGTTTGTTTTTTTTTTTTTTTTCACTTTGTCTTCTGACACACAAAGTAGGGTTGACACAGACTATAAAGCCACAATAAATGAAATTGTTGGTTTATTGTGAAATGCAATCGCGTTTATGTAGCGTTAAGGGAATTCTGAGTTTGTGTGTAGCCTCTGACGTGCTGCACAACAGTTGCTTTGCCTGTTCATTACAAGCTGATAATTGTGCCATGAAATGAGCAGCTAGGTATAAGACAGTGTGACCTACATTCGTAGTGTTCTGGCAAAATCGTTTCTTTAATCTGCAGGGACACAGTGGTCAATTCCGTGTTTTAACAGGTAAATATGTGCCTGTTTCTCCCCGTTCCTTTGTTCCTTCCGCACAGCTGGGGAAGACCTTGCCCTGCAGCAGCGGGTTGCTGACTCCAAGTGGCACGAGGCTTGCACTGCACATCAGGTGATGGGAGCTGCTCTCACCTTGGCTTGCTTCAGTCAAATTCATGCTTGTCTGAAATATAAAATGTTTATTTAATTATTCATTAATTGTGGTTTTTATATTGTATGTGTGTTTATCCACTAGGAGTAGGCGATAAAAGCACAGAAATGCAAGAATTTAGAACAAACTATTTGAAACCACTCGAAGTAAATTGTTAAGAAAATACCCAGTGTGACTGTTAAGGACAATAGATTTCAAACCTGTTTAATTATTATCTCTGAGGGGATAAGTGATCTAGTAGTCAAAGGGGTGGTGGAGTGTGATTGTATCGTGATCTCTGAAGAGTTTTTGATCTTGGGACAAACTAATCAAATATACAGCAAGTTTGGAAGGCATTTCAGCTACAGTTTTTGATGTATTTTCCTGGCTTGCTCCTGTTAAGTATTTTCATTGATGAATCTCATAATTAGTAGATGGTGAGACTCAGAAAATAAGTAGATAAGGCTGGACTGGGGAAAGTGATAAATGCTCTGGAAAACGATACTGGAATCAGGAATGTTCTTGACAGAATGGGGAAAAATAAGCCCTGAAATTAGCAAGAGGGAATCCAGCAAAGGCAAATTCTGGGTGGGATCTGCCTCTAGCGCTGTTATGACCTGATCACCTTAATTTGGTGTGAATGCTTTCTGATGTTGGAAGAGTTGGTCCTGAACTCCACTGCCTGTTTTTGCAGAGCTGATGATTTTGCAGCTGCCTGTTCAGCTGGATAAGGAAACTGAAACACCGTTTTAGACTGAATTAACCTGGCCAGGTACCTCTGATTTTTAGGAGGGAGAAATGAGATGAAATGAAGGGTTTGGAATAAATGATGGTCTCTTTCTGATGTTTTGGGGAGATCAGATTGTTAGAATTACACATCTAGGGAGCTCTCTTTCCCATATCTCTCTACATCTTTGTTGTGCTGTGTTCTATTGTATGATATTTTTACTGGGATATTTTCGGTGTTTTGTGGGTCAGAATAAAGTAAGGAGAGCTAAGCCTGGATATTCAAACTTCCATAGTTCAAAACTGAGAAATGTTCCTATTTCATTATGAAATGCAGCATCAGTTAAGAATGCCAACAGGAGCTGCTGTTCCTACCATTTAAATTAATGGCACTGTGTTGTGTGGAGGTGGTTGTAGTTTTTCAGCTTTATTTTTGTCTTTTCCTCTCATTATGTATTTAGCAGCAAAAGCTAACTTTTGATGTATTGGATTTCAGGAAGAAAAACCTTGTTAAATTCTCTTCATTTGAGTTTAATTATATGGAAGCCCTCAGAGATGATTATACTAATTTAGTAAATCCTAACTTATTTCTCGCTTGCAACTGCTTTGTTATGTACCCTGTACCCTGGTACACACAGTGCTAATATGTGCCAGATTTCTTCCATTGTGCTATTTCTTTAATATTGCTCTTCGGTATGAGGATTAAAAATGAAATAATGAAGCAGAACGTGCTGTTGCCCATTTGCTTCCTTCCAGCTGCTAACCCATGAGGTCCTAGTGACTTGGCTGTCTTTGAAAAGGAGAGATTATTTCCTTTATGGTGTTTTGTTAATGCCGTGTCAGGTTTCTTTAAAGAGCGATGCTAAATGCATTGCACAGCCTTATGTATGCAAGCATGAGCAGCTACAGCTGGTGAGTGTGTGGGCCTTAAGCCTTGCCTTTGAGCTGGGGCATTTGTTATGTGAAAACACAAATCGAGCTCGGATGCTAGCAGGAGAATCCTACTGGTGTGGGAAGTATTTGACTGCAGGGAGTGATCATCTTTCCTTAAGGTCTTCCTATTACTTAAGCATCTCAAGTTTTTGATTCGCTTTGATTTAGAGCATAACATTTGGATATACGCAGTCATAGATACAGGCAGTTGTATAAAACTTTGCATTTTTTTCTTTTCTTTGAAGGAAATTTTGAAAGAGCAAACTCCAAAGAAGTCTTAGGTTTTTCTGGGAAGATTTTCTGAAATGTATTGGTTTAACTAATACAGTTTGAGAGAAACACAGACATGGTTCTTGTGATGCTGAGCGAGAGATGAATGATTTAATTAGTGGGATTGGAATGGGTAACTGTGTTGGTTTTGCTGAGCGTTTGCTGGGTGGGCTGCTCTGAAGCTGGGGTGGTAGGATTGCTTCTGGATTTGTAGAGCTTCTGGCTTGTTTTGAGTGTCTGGTTTTTCAGGATAGTTGCCTTCCTGGGAGAATCAGTCATTGATGGCAAAGCTTTCTTTCACATGAGATTTCTTGGGTTGAACATTACTGATGTTTTCTGAGGAGCATGATTCACTAATTATAAGTGTATTCCTTTCTCAGGGTTCCTGCTTCATCTCCCACCCCCCGATTCCAATCCTCTTCCCCTCCCACCCCGCAATAGCGTTGCAGACAGATCAGAAGTTTATGGGTATTTTGATAAGAAACGCTGACAGCGAACTAGAAATTGGAACTGGTAAACCTGGATGGAGTTGGGAGACTAACAATGAGTGTTTCTTGCTTTTCTGTCATATTTTTTTCTGCTTGCTTAAGCAAAAAAGAAGTATGTTTCTTGTTTAGATCAGGGAGGTGTGCGCTGCAAAATCATTTGAATTATGTTTTAACAGGAATTGACTCTAAATATCTTTTCTCTACAGTTCTGCCCCTTTCTTCTACAGTCTGCCAGTGTGCAGACCACCTTTCCTGGTCATGATGCTATAGCATCACTGTGACAATGACAGCAGCTACTTACATGAAATATTAAAATAGGTAAAGGCTATCACATTATCTAATTGTGATACAAACATTTATTTCATATCTTATTTCACGTTCTCATTCATTCTTTAATCTCCCTGGCTTATGATGCTGTAGGTGTTCTTCTTTTTGACTTTCTCTCATAACCTACAGGCAAAGACAGATGAAATTTTAGAGCATCAAATAAGAGATGTGCATTATGGTCAGATCAGACTACTTGGGGAATCGGCTCCACCGCTGATTTGCCATATTGTTGTACACTAAGTTCTCTGTGCCTAGTAAAAGGAGGATAAATATTTATCATGCACATTCTAAAGCAGTGCTGTGAATCAGTGTTTATGAAAAAAAGGCGCTATGTAAGTACTCTTAGCAATAGTAATACTACTTTGATTCCTTCCTGCTCTTCTGGGTGACTGAGTATTTGAGCCTTTGGTAGCTCTGGATATAATTATACTCTGAATCTTCTAGAATATTGCTATTTGTAGTAATCGCATCATAACTCATTAGCATTTCTTCACCAATTTCTTCTTGAGAAATCTGCATATGATATGTCTTTGGCTCTGTTTTCCCAAAATAAGACTGGTCGAACCTATTCCAAATTCTAATGCAAAATGAATGGGTTTTGAAAACTGTAAGTGCTAAGGGAGCATTTGGGAGGATGAAGTACTTCTGGGAAAGAAATTTTCACAAAGTAAAAACTCAGTTGTACTTTATCCTTCTGTACTCTCATTTTACCCCCATTTGTCCAAGACTTGTTCAAGGTAAATTCTCTCTCCAAGGAAGTTTCTTGCTGACTTCAGGTGACAGTGAATTCTGCTTTTTTTTTTCTTTTTTTTCCATTCTGTGATAAAATATTTTGGTAAAAGATTAAGATATGAAGCTACAGGTAGAAGAAACCTGTTCAGATTATGTTCTTCATGTTATTTTTCTTGCAGTGTTGTGACAAAGAATATGTCACTTCAGGTGCATTGAAACTCTACGGGAAAAGGCTGAAATTCCAAGTTTGTCTGTAAGGTTTAATGAAATTATTATCTTGGTGATATTTTGTTTAGGTTGCCAGTCAACTTTTTTTTTTTTTTTTCCTGAAAGCAAGTTAATCAGTAGGCTTTGGGAACTGAAGAATTGTCTTCATGTGAAGTGGTTCCTCTGGCATGCTGGTGGGTAGTGAGGGAAGTCTGCGATGCAGCTGCTGGCGGCGTAGAAAAAGGATTATAGTTAAGTGGCTGACAGGTATACGAGTAATGAAATGATTATGAGAGGAATTGCTCATCATAGGCTAAAGAAGGTCATTTTAAAGGGGAGAACGAAGAATAACACGTGCAGTTTGGTTGTTTAGTCTTTTGTTCATTGTGTGCATCTTGAATGCTGTCATTACTCATCCCTTCTGATGCCGTCTAGAACACCCACTTAATTAGCTGTGCTCAGCATATCTAAATAAAATCAGTACCTTTTTTTTGGAATTAGTTTTCTAATCACACGATAGGTCCCTTACCTAACGCTATTAATTTCCAGTACCTAATGCTATTAATTTCCAGTTGGATTAATAAAATTGCCCTTTTCTGAAGATGCATATTGTACAACCAAATTTTCAATAATGGGCCGTAATTAAATTACCAGCTTTGCCTTCAGAGTTATTGTCACATACACTTCAGTGCTGCTTCTTTTGATGACTTGATTAATATGAACAATAGGAACTAGGGGAATGCAATAGGCGTTGAATATATGCATACAGGCTATAGTTATTTAGTCCTGATACAAAGCCCAAATGAACTTATTTTGTGCAGGGAATTAATTTGGAAGAGTAGTTTCTGCCTGGTTGAATCCTGGTTTCATAGATGTGATTTGCACGTGATCAGTAATAAACATCTTCCTTTTGAGTGCTATAGCTTTTTTTAAACTTGGACAAAAATATTCTTGTCATTCCGAGTTAATTTACTTGGCAGTGCTGACCTGTATAGAAAGCTACGTCATGTTTTTATTTCAGTGATGCTATTTTGTGGAAGGATTTAAGATGGCATATGGTACTGAAATTCTGGAAATTGTTGTCCTTCCAAAAGCTAAAATTTGTGAGATTACTATGTAGAGTTGAGGTTTTTGTAACTGTGCCTGAAAAACGCAGAGGTGTTGCCCCGGTGGTGTTCTTTAGTTTGCAACTGGACATTTGAGCAAGTGGCTTATTTTAAAGGAAAAACTGGGCATTTAAGGGGTAAAAGGACAAATCTTGAATTGGAACTCCATCTTGCAAGTGAAGTGGGCTGCAGTTTCCAGGGAGGAAGAGTTTAAGGGTTACCTGTTGTTCACGGGCAGAATTTGGGCTTTGCCAGTGGGTCTTGGCAGTCTCCTGACCTAATGCTCTTTAAAGGCAGGAGAAGTTCAGCTTATCTTCAGCTCTGCATGTTCTCAGACTTAGTAAGGCTGAAAATAAGCTCTTCACTGGAAGCTTGGATGCCTGGTAATTGGGAATTAGAGGGAAGGCCCAAACTCTCTCTCCGTAGGTGACAACCCAGCCACTGTGGTGGTGATTATTTCAGGTGTCTCCTCAACACGTGAGTCAGAATTGAAGGGGTTTTCCTCAGCTTATCTCTGAAATTTGTAAATTCACTGTCTCCGTGGTAGAATTAATGGCTTCTTAGGAACATAAGAGATGGATAAAGATTCATTTGTGATGGCTGTAATTTATATTTTTGTAGATGGTTTGAAGATGTTGTTATATTTTGTAGAAGAATCACATTCGACTGAGGTGCCATAAATAGTCAAGAGTGAACTCACCTTTCTGAAGTTCCAATATGGACTAGCAGTCTTACAATAAATTAAAAAAAATACCAAGCTTTTATTCACATCTTTCCAGCTTTTTAGGGCATAAGAAGAATGAAACAGAATTCATGTGTCAACTTAGCTAATGTAGTAAGTAATATTCACATTTAAAGAAACCGATCTCAAATGTGGAATTTTGCGTGTTTCTTTTACATTGAAACAGGTCTGTATTCTGGACTTTTCTCTAAGTTTGTGTCCGATCTCCTTTTTTTTTTTTTAGAATGTAATTAATATTGTCATGAAAACTCTCATGGCTTGCGGTGTTTGTTTTTGTTTTTTTTTTTTTTGTGATAAAGGTTGCAAATGGTATGCTCAGTCCATCAAGGTAGATCTGTGCTACTGAATGGAAGTTTCTAAATGAATGTTAGACTGATTTATCAGAAAATCTATTTAAAAAAAAAGGTAGTTGTCCCTGGAGGACTTCATAACTGAAGGCACACATCCAACAGTATTACAGTTATTCATGTAGAAGACAAGCTTCTGGGAAATCATTTGCTGCTTTCTCACTGACCCTCTCCTTTTCTCAGTCTGTGACCTTTTACTCCTGCCCTTCACGCGTCGCTTGCCCACATGATGGGCAGTTGTATTTCTCATGGCAGGCAGATACCACCAGACAGCAGATACAGAATTCACAGTACAGGAGGAGGTCGCAGGGAGCTTCCTCCTGCCCCTGCTTCCGTCACATACCCCCATTTGCTGCCATGGCCACTGAAAAATATACCTCCAAGGCTAGCCTGGCTTTTTAAAATATTATTATTAGTGGGTTAAATTTGAACTAGAGTTGACATGAGGAAGAGGATGAGGGCATGGAGGGGTATTAAAGAGGTGGGGGAGCTACAAGTCTTTCTTCTGGCTAAGGCTTCATGTTAAATTACTGCATTAATAATACTACCTGATATTCTCCAGTGCTAGTCTCCAGGTTTTTGGTTTTTTTTTTTAAACTACTTTCCTGGAACACTTTTGTTTGGGCTGAACCTTGGTGTTCCAGAAATGTCTATTTTCACAATTATATACCATTATGTTTGAACCTGGCTGTCTGTCTTGTCTGGGGAAAGCTGTTAGAGTCTCTGTGACCTCAGGCATGGGATATTATAGAACAGAAATTTCATTCTGACTTCAGAACAGCTTCCTCTGTTACCTCGTGGGAAAAAAATGTTACAGCTGCTTTTCTAGGCAGAAGTCCAATTTAACTTCAAGTCATGCCCTCAAAGTATGTCAGGTATTGCTAAATTATAATATAGAAATCAACCTAGACTTTCTTTAAGTTACATACATGAGACGGCTTTTAAAATTTAGTTTACAACATTGATAAATAAAAACCTTCTGTTTTTAGTAAAATAATAAGTACAAAAAAATAAACAAAAAAATTACTATTAAAAGATCCAGCAACCACTGTTAATAAACCAGATGCCTGACTTTGATCAAGGTGATGAGTCTTTTCGGTATTTTGTGATTTACTTGGAGCTGTATGTACATGGGTTGGAAATGAGAAATAAATTTCTGGCCCTCACAAATGATTGGCTAATGTGCAGAAAATCACGCTCACTGTTTTTTGGGATCTAAAGTGACAAAAAAACCCTGCCTCTTTTAGTTAAGTTTGGCTCACTGAATGGAATTTAGGTCACTGCCTAAGTATGTTGAGGTAGATGCCCAACTTTCGGCGTTGGGGGTGGCTGGAGTTTTTTATATATTTCATTGTCTGTTACTTAAATATACACACATGTTGAAATATCAAGACATTATTTTCTTTTTTTAAAACACATATTGTTTCTTTTAGCCTATTGCAACAACTCCACCATGTCATGGCTGGAAGGAGGAATCCTTAAGCCGCAGCAGTAGCGAAACGCAGGCGTCGGTGACCAGCGGGATCTCCCTAGGAGAAGCGATACGTCAGAAAACTGCCATTAACTGGGTATTTCTACTGTGCTTTGTTTTGCTTGTGGTTGAAGGTTAATTATGCGATTGCAAATAATATGAAGTGCTTTATCTGTATAATTTAAACCTCCACCGTCCTTGCCCTGTAAAGGTATGCGTTTCTGTATCCTGGAACTGCAGAAAAATAGGACTGTTGTGAACTCTGACAGGTCATCTAGTCTAGTCTTGATCCAAGTGCTACAAAGCTTTTTGATATTTATCATTCAAAACTGAATCCCCAGTAGTTCAGCGTGGTTTTATTTATTTGTTTATTTTTCGCTGCCTTTCTGTTTTCTTGTTAGAAACCTGTTATATTTTCCAGTGTAATGTTTTCTTCTTTGCAACAGTATCTTTGATCTGTATTCAGTTTCTAATGTGCTATAATCCTGGTCCTGCTACTGCCTCTTAGACTGTCAGATCTGTCTGCCTCTTAAATTGTCAGATCTGTCTACCTCAAAATAGCCGATTTACATGTTAGCACAGAGCCATGCTTCAGTTCACGTGAAATCTGACTACTTTTAGACCTTGGTTTTAATGACGTGTTCCATATGTGATTAAGACAAACTGTACTGACATCATGGTACAGTCATAGTAGTTCTAACTGATGGATATGCTGCTAAATATTTACTCTGAGAATTGCATAAGATCACAGGTGTTTTGATAAGATTGAGTTGATCAAATATTTTATTTCCAAATGATTATAAGAATCTTGTGCAAAAATTATAGTTCACATAGCAAAATTCTGATGTGAAAAGTAGCTTTTAATACCTTAGTAATATTTCAAAATCTAGAAGAGCTTGCAGTATTAAGTAGGGTTTGTACTGTACTTCTGCCAATTCACCGGGATGCTTTCTTGCTTATATTAATGTATATGTAATTATAGGTTATATATGCTGCTGATAATGGTTTGCCATATAAATGATTGATATTCTTAATTCTCTGCACTCAAGACTGGTCTGTGCCTTTTCCATAATTAAAATTTATCTGTTTAATTACTCCCCCAGTAATCCCAGTGCAAATTCTTTAATGAATTGTGTGAACTAAAGATGCTTCTTTTCATTTGAACATGATCTGAAAGTCTTTTTCTTAAAATATACCAAAGAGTTGGCTAAGATTCTCAGGCATTATCTGTGTGAACTCAGAATTTATGTAACTAGAAACTTTCTTTAAAGACAAATCAAACTGTTCTGCTTGTTGCTCTGCAGTTGTACAATGCAAACCATCTTTACTATGCAGTGTCAGGAACTGGGTTGGCCCAGCATCCTACTAAAGCATTTGTCCTTAACAAGATTTTTCTAAGTGACAAATTTCATTCTGTTTGGAAAAAGTCTTCTGGGGTGGATATCTCCAGGATTTGGAGATGGAGCTCAATTTCAGTCAAGTGGTGGAAGGCTGGTCATCAGATAGTAAGCGGTGACAACTTAGGCAGTAAGGACAACTGATTTGTGGACTTCAGCAGTTCATAGAGCATCGTAATTCATCTACATTAAAAACTGAGTATTTGTATAGGATATACAATTTAGAAGCAATAATTCCATTGTTTCACAACTTAGTCCTTATTTCCTTTGTAAACATGGCTTATAAAACTTTCTTGATGCTTGAGCACTTTTTTTTTTCCCCTCCTTACCTTTTCTTAGGGAATTGACTCATGGTATCAACTTCCACCAGAAGTGGATGCCAGCCATTTAACTGCTGCCTCAGAGACTAAGCTTGGCCTGACTTGTGACAGAAATGACCTGACAGAGTTCCCTACACTGGAGGAAGGACTGTTGCCTTCAGCAGAAGCATCTAGAAGGCAGTCTCATGGAGACAGAGCACATGACTTACTGCTGGGTATGTTCAAAGCTGCCTTTTGTTTAACTGCTTTACTTTTCTTTTTAAATCAATTCCTGGATTGTATCAGCACTAGCGTGGCCAGCAGGGACAGGGAAGGGATCTTACCCCTGTGCTCGGCACTGGTGAGGCCGCCCCTCGATTCCTGGGTTCAGTTTTGGGCCCCTCACTCCAAAAGGGCCATTGAATGACTCGAGCGTGTCCAGAGAAGGGTAACGGAGCTGGTGCAGGGTCTGGAGCACAGGTCTGATGGGAGCGGCTGAGGTAACTGGGGGGGTTTAGTGTGGAGAAGAGGAGGCTGAGGGGAGACCTCATGGCCCTCTGCAACTGCCTGAAAGGAGGGTGCAGAGAGGGGGGATGAGTCTCTTGAGCCAAGGAACCAGCGGCAGGCCAAGAGGGAATGGCCTCAAGCTGCGCCAGGGCAGGGTCAGACTGGCTCTTAGGAAGGATTTCTTTGCAGAAGGGGTTGTTGGGCGTTGGAATGGGCTGCCCAGGGCAGGGGGGGAGTCCCCATCCCTGGAGGGGTTGAAGAGTCGGGTCGACATAGCGCTGAGGGACGTGGTGTAGTTGGGAGCTGTCAGTGCTAGGTTAACGGTTGGACTAGATGATCTTCAAGGTCCTTTCCAACCTCGATGATTCTGTGTAATCCCTAACCTGGATTTGACTTCTTTTAGTGAGAACTGGTGTCTACAAAATACGTTCTGTGTCATTTTATTGTCAAAGCCCATCTTCAAAATGAGATAGAGGGCTTGTGTACCTGCCCTGCATCTTTTAACAGGGAAACCGATTAGCTTGTGTTCCTTCAGAATTAATAGTAAGTAGGGTGCTCTCTAGGTGAGGTGATAGTTCTCTGTGTCCTTAAAATCTGTATTAATTTCTTAGTCAAAAATATTTTTAATAGTAAAGGAGATACAGTTGCATTGATAACATAAAAAACTATTTGATAAGAGTGTGTGCATGCTTGCACCCCTTTTCTCATGTATTCAAACTACTGTGTACTGCTTCTGTGTTTCACTGCTTTTTATAGGATTTCTTTATAGACAAAGTAATCTTCAAATACAGTTTTCAAGGTATTCAAGGTATTGAATACCTTTCTCAAGGTATTGAAAAAGAGGTTTTCAATAGCCCTTTACAAAGGTATCTTATAAGTGTTAGTGTTCTTTAATCAGTATATGTATTCCTTTTCAGATAAGAGGAAAAACTGAGAAATTATAGCTAGAAGTACTGTACTACTGCAAGATTTAACCCAAACTATCCAGATAAAGGGAATTACTTATGTGGAAGTTAGCGTAACAAAGGCTACATGAAAGGGGAAGGTGGTGATTATTTACAAAATGTCTTAAGTAAGTTGATGTTTACCTACTTTCCCTGTTGCACTCACAAGCACCAACTCTTTTTTGTGGGTTTTTTTTGTTTGTTTTTTTTTGTTTCCCCCCCTCCAAGTGGTGTAGCTTGCCTGTAACACCACAGCCTATCTATACTAGTGATCAGGTCCTGGGGTGGTGCTTTGCGGTAGCCGGCTGTGCTGTTGGGCTAACAGAAGGAGGAGCTGTGTATGTGAAATGCAGCAATCTTGTTGTCATCCTCCCGTTGTCAGAGCACAGGACCTTCTGCTGATGAGTGTTCTGGTGCTTAAACACAAGTTTATACACACATTCTTAATTCAGTCACATCAATATTAATATCTTTGTTACACGTCCTTACATTTTTCTCCGGGTTTGGACAATACCCATATTGACATGTACCACATGAATGTGGATATTGATCATCTGGGCCTCAGGATGTTTTTTCAATTGCTGTGTTATCTTCAGTGGTGTTAATCATAGCGCTAAGAAGTGAAGGTCTGTGTGTGGTCTATTACAAATTTTATCATTGACAATGCAATTTGAAATGCAAAAAACCCCAACCTGTGGGGTGTTAAAAAGCTAATTGTAATACAGCTGTGAGCATCCTTTAAGAATAATACACCGATGGTGAATAGTTACGGTTTCTTCATCACTTAAGTGTCATAGTGGTTGGTTTTCTAACATAATACAGAGTTTTCTGACTTGATGTTTCCTTGTACTTTAACTCCTTGTTCTATTTATTGTGATTCACCAGTAACTTTGTTCCAGCCGTACCAATCCCAGTGTAGCACTCTTCCACGTTATATAATTCTGATATATAATATCAGAATATGTAATTCTGATACAATATCTGATGCATGATAGGGGTGGACACCGTATATGTTTCAGCCTGGATATATACAGGAAGGACGTTACTGTTTTTTCCACATGGGGTTCAGTTTTCTGATGTGATTCCCACCAGGCTGAGTACAGGGAAAGAATGTGCATGCAGCCATTTCCAGTCTCAAAGGTGAGAGAAACATTAACTGCTAATTGCAGGGAGTTGTTGCTGCATTCAAGGCCAGCATTCTTCAGGCTGTATTCATGTAGGACAGATGAATTTGTTCTAACTATTTTTCATAACATGTTTTTAGCTCTATTAATACACCATTAGTGATGCATCAAGCTCTCACTTTAGGTATCCAAAGCGACTGATGGATTATTTTTGGTAATGCTAGTGGGGATTGTGCATCTATTATTTGGCAGTCATCTTTATTTTTGACATAAAATATGCTGGGTTTTATTTCTCCTAATGACATGGTTGTATTCTGTTTCGTGCCTGGAATTTACACCAATCTAGGCACTTGGGTTTTGGTTTTCTCTGCTCCCTCTCCCCCTGCCCTATGACTGTTCAGTTTATTTATATTTTTGTGACAATAAACCACTACTTATAGTGTTTAATATTCTATTAGTAGTCTTTATTTCTACCACTTGCATTTCAGTGCAATTTATATTCCTGCCAGTAATACTTTCCAGTTCTAACACCTCTACTTTAGAAAAACTAAGCGTTTCTATTGCTTCTTTTCACATCTAATCATCACAGCTTAGCTGAAGATTGGTTTGAGAAGTTCCAAGATTTAATATTTCACCTGTTCACCTTGGTTACATTCCTTTTCATCTGTGTGGACTCAGAGTGTTCTGGTCAGTTCTGGTGGTATCATTTTTAGTCTGCTGGTAGTAGTACATCTTTGAAAAAGAAAACTTCTCTTTATAACCCAGCGTTATTCTCTGCATTTTAAGACACAAATCATATTACTGATTCTTTGTAATAATTTCTAATAATCCTCAAAAATGGTGCAAATGGAGATGCCCACTTTTTTCACTCATTGCTGTTAATCATAGGAAACACATCTGTGCCCAACAAGATAAATCTGTTTCTCTTGGAAATAAAGCCAACTTTTATCAGATCCATTTTTCTTTATTACCTTTATTTGCTCGTATTTTCCTCTTGCTTTTTAACTTCAAGCTTCAGCTGTGGCAGTTAATCTCTAAAGAATTCTTTCTCTTTTTGTACATGCACATTTAACAGCGCCAAAATCAGCAAAAGCAGAACTAAGCAATGCATAGTTAATAATACTCATGGCTGAAGTGGTTTACTTTCTCTTCTGTGCTATCTGTGGAAGACAAAACTAGCCAAAATGTTATCAATAGCTGTTTTAGTTACCCAGGCTAGAACACTTCCCTTACTTGCCTTACTGCAGTTGCGTTATTTCCATTTATTGCATTTCTGCTTCCTTACACATCCAAGCTACTGTGCTAAACAACTGTTCACCAGACCCCCAGACGTGACTGTTATTCACTGATTCCACTCTTAAATTAGCAGTTGTTGCATTTAGGCATAGATTTCTTTTTTTTTTTAAACTCTTAAAAGCTAGTTCTGACATCAGATTCAGTCATACACTGTATGTTAACTTTGGCTTTCAAAGTTACCTCTGTCAATTCCAATTGTGAACTTTTCCTGCCCAAACCTTTGTGTATGTATACTGTAACTTACTGTTAAATCATCTGTTAACTTCTTACCTCCTGATAACACTTGTTTTTCTTTCTTCTTTACTTTTATCACATTGCACCTAGACTCCTTTTATGTATATATTTGCAGACACTTCCTTGGAAACACGTAACTTAACAATGCTGTTACTAAGCCCAAAGTGTTTCTTTTTTGTATTGATATCCCTTAGAGGATCACTCTGCAAAATCAAGTGTTACCCCACCCATTAGGTTATTATATTTGTGACTCACTTTTCCAGGACGTAACTGAAATTGCTGAATAAAGATGCTTCAAAAGCTGCTTTCACTTCACCATTAGGCTAGATTATTTCACAAACAAACAAAATCATTGCAGGCAAATAACATGATTGCTTGTGATACTTTAAAATAAACCTGTGTTGCTTCCAGTTCAACTTGCAGTTTATCATTCCTGTACCTGCTTGTGTAATCTTACTTGTATGTAGGTTGCTTTTTGGGTTTTTTTTTGTTCTGAAGTTAAGCAACTGCTTAAGGGGATGGAGTTGAAATTGCCTTGGGAATAACCTGGGAGACATTCATGACAACTCCTCAGGGTTTTATGAGTTTGGCTGTTACTACAATGTGCAGCTCTTACTCCTTTTCATCAGTTTTTGTGGTTATTTTGATAATGCTTTGATCCATCCTTTGTGAAAGAGTCTGTAAGGGGAGAGAGAACGTTTCTGGTGGATCTGGATCCAGAGGTTCCATTTCATAAGGAACCCCTCTGAGGGCCAAGGCTCAGTGCCTTCCACTGTAGGTCCTGCACTGATGGCTACAACTATTCCTTGTGTCTCCTGTTAGGCTTTCTTCAAAGATTGAATTTGGGATTGGTAACTTGGATTATCTGGTTCAAAAAATTGCCATTTCTCTGCTTGAACCTCATGTTTTACTCATTCAGGGATTCTCTTGTATATGGTGGTGAATATACATGGATTTCTGTGAAGGAAAACAAGACAGGAGATGACTTCTATCTGTAAAGGCAGAATCTGGGACAAGATTAGCTTTGGTAGAAGTAACACTTCTGCTGAAGAAACTTTTAAAATCCTGTGGGTGATACGGAAGCATTAAAGGAAAGACCAGCACTTTTTCTTGTTTCTTAGAAACTTTGGATAATGTACTGGAAATCCCAAATATTTTCCAATACAGAGTTAATAGACTGCTTTGAGTCTACACTGGACACTAAGCCCAGTCCCTTGCTGCCCTAAGCCTTTTCTTTTTTTTTTTTTTTTTTTTTTTTTCCTTTTCATGTTAGGAAGATTAAGTGAAGTTCTGTATTCCAGCATAAGAACACAGGCTGACAAGCTTGGTATGGCTGAATTAATTGCTGGCTGCTGTGGATTTGAAACTATTTCTGAGATGTTTTTGAAGAGGTTTTCTCCTTTATGAAATAAAAAGCACTCTTGACTCTCTCATGTTTGGGCCTACAGACAGCTTTGTAATTAAAAGCCATGTGTGCATCACAGTGAGCTCCTATCTGGCTAGAGTTGGTTAATATTGAATAAAACCCCATTTTTTATGTTTTGCCATGTAGGAAATTCAGGTTTAAGACATACCAAAAAGTGGAAGGACATGGCAGGTTGGGCATGCTTTGGTTTTGCCTACGTCCTCTGTATAGGATTGCTGTATTTAGTATATTTTATAGCATTTTGTCCACATTATTGTGGTTTGCAAAACTGGAATCCCTTTCATCAAGAAAAATTTCCTGTTATTTGTCAAGGTTTGCGTTTTAAATGCAACTGGAATTAAAGAGAAAGCATAAGGCTTTTTAGTATGATACAAAGATGTAAGAATTCTGTATCCTGTTGATATTTTATTTGTTGCTCTCTAGCAAGTGTGCCAGTAGCTACAGCCTTTTTGTATATGCACTAAAATTTCCAGATATGGGAGAAAAGGTGAGAGGGAAGGGAGAAACATAAGCTATAATACTAATTTATTCCTTCTCTTCAAAAAGTGTTTTGAATTTCATTTAGGGAGGGGGGGAAATCACAATGACAGTTGTATTGAAATTGCTCCTGCTACATTGTGGAACAGATTGACAAAGCCAAGAAGGTTTTGTTTTTGTTTTGCCTTCCTTTTTTATCTCCACAAATGGTAATTTGACTCTGGCATTCAGAATTGTCAGCAGGCTGTAAGATAAAGTAGCATGCCCAGCTTTGCTTGTTCAGTGAATTCAACTGTGAGGAAGCTTTTGACCTTCAGAGCGACAGCGGGAAGAATTACTGTTTTGACACAAGATGCTCGAAGAGTGTTGTACTGACGTCACTTGCTGCTTTAAGCCTCGAGCACCTGCTTCTCTGCCTGCAAAACCTAGGTTATGTCTGAGCATAATGAGCCCCTAAATCATCGTAAGCATCCGAAATATGATAGTGATGATCTTTCTGCCTCCTGAAGAAAATAAGTTACTGAAAACATCAGAGTTCATGCGCTGTAAGATTCAAAAAAAAACTGGAGGAGGTAGAACAGGTGACATGGCTGAAGTTATATTTTATATATATATATAAAAAAATCAGTTTTGTATTCCCAGTTAAATGTCATCTATTGAACTCCATAAGGGTGCTTTTACAGGTCGTCTCTGCAGGTGCTGCGGGGTGCAAGCTGGAAGAGAGGTGTTCTACCGAGGATGTGGCTGCAGTGAATCTTGACTATTCTCTTTCCTCCTTTTTTTTTTTTTTTTCTGTTCCCTTTTTTTGTCTCACTCTTCTTTCCTGGCCTTGTCAGTCATTTGCTTCAAGTCAGTGATCACCACCACAGTTCTTCTGACTGGAAACCTCTGGGGAGGGTCGGGTACTGTCAGATTTCTGCTACATGGCAAAACCAGAACGCTCTTTGGAGAAGTCAGGGGAGCAAGATTGCCTGAAATGGAGGCTAGGCTGAAGGTACAGTTTCACAGTGTATTTAGTCAGCTAAACTGCTACTGAAAAGCAGGAGTCTGGCTTTTCCTTGTTCTGCTGTATCCCCTCTGCTAAACCCACTATGTGAATCGGTGCAATCAGATCAGCTTGCTGTTCAGACTGGTTGGAAATGGAGATGGTTACGCTTCAGCTGGATCAGAGTCCCTTGCCTGTGCAACAAAAGGAGAGGGAAAAACATCTCTGGGCTGGGGTGGAGAGATTGGGGCTGTCCCTTCTTGCTGAGGTGTAGTCTTACTGCTTCAAGCGGAGACGGAGAATGCGGAGGCTTTTGTTCAGGACTACATCTAAGAGGCTGAGGAGGGAGGGAAGAGATTTATTTGTGCTGTTCAAATAACTGTTGAAGCCATTAATGATCTATCTAAACTGCCTTGCACGTTTTGTAGAGAGCCAGCTATGTTGTTGTATCGTATCAGCGCACTCAGAAATGTCACCTAGGCTTGCATAGCTTCAGTGTTTTACATTGGATTCTTGTTATATATTATCTAAACTGAAATGCTGTTAATGACCAAATTTCTGTTCTTGCATACGTACATACAAATGTAATCAAGTCACCCTTAATCTTCTCTTTGATTATATTACACAGATTTAGTTCTAGGAGGCTCTTGAGATGAGGCATGTTTCTTCAATCTTTTCTCTGATCCTCCTGCGATGTTTGCAGATACAGAGTTATGGTCATCAGATACCATTTCAATAGTAGTTTCAGTACAAGGTTGGAAAGGCTAGTCCTACTTACTACTAATTCACTATTCTTCTTCTTATATGTATGAAAAATTTGCTTGCCATTTGGGATGCAGTATTGCACTGGCCTATCGGTGGTTTGTTTGTCATGACCCCAAGTCCTCATCCGAATTGTTGCTTTCTGAGGTAGCCCTTGACTCTGTTAGGTTTGCTGGGCTGCTTTATTCCCCTCAGCGTGTGACTGGACTTCAGTTGCACTAAAACTTGTATCTTTTGCCATGCTGTGATGCCAGGGGACTCAAACTGCCCCTTATCAGTGGTCTGTGCAGGGAGATAGTTCTTGCTTGGCAAATAATCTGCCTCATCCATGTGCCTTCACTGTAAGAACTTGGCTGTAAAATCCTTATTTCTGAAGTTTCCAATAGGGCAGGGACAAGAATGGCTCTTGCAGGGGCTGCCTAGATGTGTACCCATGCAGTGAGGATTTCCTGTTTATAATTCTGCTTGGAGAATGCTAAATCATTTTTCATCTGTTGTAAGTGCTGGGTTGACTTTTCTTAATACAAACGTTGAGTGGTACTTAAATTTTTGTTGATATATCTTTAAAACTGATTTATCAGCCAAATGTTGTGACTTCTGGGGGGGGTGTGTGTGTATATGCATATATGCACATTTATTTTATCAATACATGCGTAGTTACATTAAAAAATTGTTTGGCAAGATCTGTTTTTGACAGCGTTTGACAGCTTTCTTTTTTTTTTTTTTTCAATTATTTTTGGTTCTCTCTGTCAGTCTTTTTTATTTCTTCATTTACAAAGACAGCACCCAGTCTTTATTGTGCAGAAAAGCTTTTTCTTTAATGAGTCCTGATTTTCAGTTTAGCTTGAAAACACATTTTCATTCAAAGTGAAGAAGTTAAGCTGAAAATCAGGAAAGCTTATTTTCCTCTAATATTGTATGAATAAAAATGAGATGCCAGTTCTGAAAACTTGAAGTGTATCATGATGTGAGATGACAAGTCTAATTTGATAACTGCAATTACTATTGCCTTTATTCACTAATATAATTTTAAATGTAAAACAAGATTTGGGAGGATAAAAAGTACATCTAACACAACTGAGATAGTTTAGATTCCAACTTGCTTGATGTTTCTCAAAATACGTTTTTGCATCTTTAATGCAGTTCTGTATCCAAGCTAACTATAGTTAATCTACTCAGTATTTTCAAGTATAATGACAAAAAATTTGAGTGAATGCACACTAAACAGAATAAATGCACTGTAAATACTGTCTACTCCCAGTTAGTGGTTGGGAATAAGGAATCTAATGTGCAAGTTCTATTTGGTTCTAAGTCAGTATAAGCTACTGAAAACAAACCTCTTTGTTTTCTGTAAAGTACATTTTAAAAAAATGCTAAGGAGATTACAGTGAATTAGATCAGTCTCCTGTTCCATGATTTTTAAATCATGATTCTAATTGTGATTTAAATCACGTAAGTACTAATCAGTCTGGTACATTAGACCATAATTGTCGTTGTGCCCTGTAATATAACAGAGCCCTGAGGCAGTGTTGTATTATAAATGAGACATCCCTGACCTTGTTCCTTATTTTCTTGGCTCCTGCTCCCCCTGTGCTGATGTTGCCGTTTTCTTCTCTATGTTTTTTTACACTTCCACGTGTGTTATCATTATTCTTTCATCCAGCTTTGCACAGGTGCTTACCAGTCTACGTTGGAGCCTCTTCTGAATGCCTCCTCTTGTCAAGTTGCTCAGGAGTAGCTATTTGTACCTGGTTTTTTTAAGATACATATAATTTCTTTTCCTAGAAACTTCCAAAAAAGCAGGTGACTTTTAAAACTTTTCATTCATGTTTGGTATTGCACATAGTTAAGACGAAAGTGAAATGGAGTGGTGATTAGTGCAATGCCTTTAATAAAGTAAGAGGGAGAGTTTAGCTTCAAAGAGGTACTGGGTGCTAGAAAAACTAAGACTCCCCACTTAAGTTGCTACAGTGTGTTTGTGCCATCTGTACTACAGATGCTAAAGTATAAATTTGGCTTCCTCTAGGAGACATTAGGCTGGCCATGTGGTGGAGACAGCTGCCCAGATAGGATGGAATCCTTGAAACTGTATCACAGTCGCATTATGAGTTTTCTAGCTGCTGCTGAGGTGGGACTAGGGGGCATCCAAATTTCGAGCCTGTGTCATGTAGAATTATTTCTATCCATATAAATATCCTCTTACTACACAGTGTTCTAAGTAATTTAAAAAATGTTGATTGGAAATATTAAATTAAAAATGAAGCAGAAAGGTCATCTTGTGGTTGGATACCACTCATCGGCTGATCTAATACAGGCCGTAGAAAGCCTCGGGATAAAGCTGACGTAAGGTAAATCTGATTTTTTTGTATGAAATGGTCATCTTATCTGATGTGATCATGCTTCTGTAAGTGATGCAGAGTATAGCTTGGCTGAGATGGTTGAAAACTAATGAACCTAAATTAAATGAATATGAATTCTGGTTCTGAAAGTCATACTCTTGATGGCAAATAGCTTTTTTGCTTTAAAAAAAAAAGCTTACGTAGCAAAGTATTGGAAGTAATTTTTTTTGCATCCATCAAAGGTGTATGTAATCATTTACACTTATCAGATACCAGCTTATAGTTGTGTTTATTCTTGTGGTATAAAACATTTCTGTTTGTTTTTGTAAGCAGTGAACTGGGAAAAGAAGTGCCAACGACCTCAAAGAACAAACAAATATATGATCGAAATTAAAATTTACTGCTACAGTAGTAGACAGTGGTACTAGTATAATTGTGATGACTAAGTTTTATTGTTATTATGGAAATATTTATTTTTAAATAGTATTAGTTTTACTATTATTATTGAAATATTTATTATTGAAACACTAAAGAAAAAAAACCTATGCAGCCTTTGCTATAATCAAAATTTATGGAAAAATGGAGACTGGAGAAGGCATCAGTGGGGATTCTTGGTTTTTAAAGAGGTAAACGGTGATCTGGGTAGAAGCCCTGTGGACATTCTCCAACATGTACAGACCACACAGAAATCACATGGGGAGGTGCTGACTAGTGAGTGGAAAAGGACAGGGATGTGCGCAGAAAGAAGTTTAAGGATGAGAGGGTAAGTTGGGGATGTCAGTGTCATGTAACGTTTTGGGATTGACGAGAAGAAACCTGAATTCGATACGTGGTAAGAAAGCTGAATTTAATACATGAGGGAATATGCTTCAGCAGAGGATTTAATTGATGGGATTTACATCATTTTCACTGCAGTTGGCATGTTTTTGAATTTTGAAGGCTGTATTAGTTGGCAGAGCAGTTGAAAGAGGGATTGCCTGGAAAGCTTTTATTACTGTGTTATTGTTATTTTTAACAGATATTCAGGACAGTCAATTCTCTCCCCATCTTCCGCTGCTGGTGTATTCAACACAAGGCCAAAGATTGTCAGATGAGATGCTTCTCCAGCAATCAGAAATGGATTTTTTTCCCTTAAGGTAGGATAAAGTTTCCTGGTGTCATGACAGAATGCAAACCTTTTTTCCTGAGTGGCCATGAATTGTCCTACATTTGAGAATTAAATAATTACAGTTTTATGGTCACAGAAATAAGACAAAGGTGTGGTTTACTCTTTGTTTTGAATAGACAGAAGGCATTGTCAGAGTTCTACTAATCTTTTTATTTTGCCTTCAAAAGAGTTTGAACAAGAGAAAACCAGAACAAGCCTCTTCTGAACTTGTTATCCTAATGTAGCTGAAGAAAATGGGAAAATGAGGAACTCCACCCTCTGACATCTTTTTAGCTTTCTTAAACTCTGACATAAACTTCGTGAAATTTTGGGGACAAAAATCAGATACTACTTCTATTTACAGTAGTAAATACATTCATACATATACATTTAATAATACTGTAGTTTGTATGTACTGGAGTAATATATATTATGTGTAATTTAAAATACATATTTTTATATAAAGTATGAATACATAAAGAAATAGCTATTTCAGTAAAAGTCTTTGTCCAAGCCTTCATTTCAAGGTGTGATAAATGATTCCTTTTGTGCAAAGAAGAGGAAAAAAAGAAAGTGTGCATATAAACACACATATTTACAGTGTCATTGATGTTTAGGCTTCCTTGTACTTTTTTTTTTTTTGTGTGACAGGAGGCAGATTTGTTACCTAAGGGGATAAACTGTGACTTCACTTTGTGGATCAGAACTTAGTTGCACCAGAGCTGGTGGTCTACTTGCATGAAGTAATATAATTGGGGTTTGATGATCATTTTCATATAAAATAACTATGATTTCAAAATCCACAATAAAAATATTAGAAGTTTATAGGAATTTGTTACTTGTCTTCATCTGGGACCTGGCTTATTTTATATCCTTTAAAGAAATAATTGATATAATGAAACTGAAGTAGGTGATTTATATTAAAAAAAAAACCAACACAGACAAATTTCCATATGTAAGTAACTCCTGTATTTTATTTAATAATAAACATCCTGTTAGTAAAAAATACTTGCAGTTCTAAATAGGTAGAAAAATACTGACATACTAAGTAGAAACTAGTATTATTTTCAAACCTTTATTTTAAAGGGCTTTTTTATATTGTTTGGACTTTCTTTACATTTCTTCATTTTGGCCTGTTTAGGGGATGTATATATGTGTATGTTATTAAACCCCAGTTATTTCTTTGAGTGAAATTCTACTTTTGCCCCTTATATTAAAGCAGAGAATATGGCTGTTAAAATAAAAAATATGATCAGAAATTCACTTACTTTTCTTGCCTCTTACAGAGGAGTCCCTGATGTTTCTGGTGTGTCTGAGGAGCATTCAAAGCCTTTGCACACCTGTGAAGCTGTGTCACTGACAGACTCTCCCTCTGATGCACCCAGCGACTGCTTTACTTTGTCCCAGCATCCTTTTTCGTTCAGACTTGTGGAACCTTGTGGTGCCAGATGCAGTGGTGGTTTGTCTCAACAAACCTCTTTTTCTGGACAGCTACTTGTGAGCAAGGAGGCAAATGAAGACTGTAAAAATGTAACTAATGAGGAGGCATTGATTCCCCCAACAAGTGACAGTTTAGCAAACTCCACCTCCCAGGTGATGCTAACCAAGGCATTTAGACTGAGCGTAATGGAAGCCTCTCTTCCAGTGCAGACCTGTAGCACGTCTGTGAAAGATGAACAGTTCTTCCGTGACAGCACTGTACCAGCTACTGGTTTTGAGCTTCCAGAGAAAGAAGAAGGGTTGCTGAGGCATGATGAGTTCTCATCTTCAGGAAACTCCTCTTGTAAAACAGCACTGACTAAGAATTCAGAAAAAAGTGAAAGAGAGGTGCAAAAAGAAAAGGTAAAAATGGCTGAGAGTGAGTCAGAAGGGTGCATGAGGCAACTAGAGAAGCTGGAAAAAGCAAAGAACATTCCTGAGATTGATTTGTCTGATAATTTATCTGATGGTTTGAGGAAAGACAATTGTAAAAATTCAGATGCACAAGATGATTTTTCTGCAAAGACTTCCGAAATAGCCAAACTGCCGAAGGAACGTGAAGTGGATTTAAATGGCTCTGAAAGCTTGAAATTCGCGGCTGCTACTGAGGAACTCCGGGGAGTTTTCCTAGATCACCAGCAGAAACAACTACCTCCTGCTGTGAGATTTGAGAAGGGGGAGTTTATCCCTACCGTGACAAGCACCAGTGATTGTGCATCTAAACAACTAGTTGTGACTGACATGGAAGCTCCTTCTTCATGCAGTGAGGATGCCCCAGTGGAAGTAGAACCTGGAGTGAGCAGGAGTGAATTAACTATTTCAGATTTTTCCATAGAGAGGGGCCATAAAGTTACAGGCATTTCCCCTTCCTTAAATCTTGTAGGTGATGGCTCATTCTCTATACACTTTGCTCATCCAAGCTATCAGTCTACTCCAGGGATACTTCTACAGAAAAATGTTAAGGCAGAAGAACTTGGTGTCCTTGTGATCAAACCAGATATTCAGGCCTCTCCTTCCTGCTTAAATGAAGAAACTTCAGGGAACTTGTCTACCAGGACACCTGTATCTGTTGAGAAGCAACATGCACTCCAATGTGCTCGGAAAGAAAACAATGAATATTTTGAGTCCTTAAAATTGAAATATCCCCACACTGGAAGAATTCAGTCTCTCCCATCGCTTAGCTTCATGGAGAAGGTAGGGGCTTGGAACATGAGCCAGCCAGAGGAGGCAGCTGATGCAGTGATTTCATGTGACCCAGGTGGAGTTTCTCCTAGAAGGAAAGCCTACAGCGCAATTGCCAGTTCTTCAAACAATATTTCGTCGATACAAAAAAGTGGTAGAGATCCCAAAGATTATGTTGCTGCTTCCTCAGGAGAGACAGGTTCCCTGGGAAGTTTGCATTTTCATAATAAAAACTTACTCCTTGTCCACCCTCTTACTAGATCTCAGTCTGACAACGCGGTAAATGTTTGCAGTAACAATATGTCCTTGGTTGAAGTTACTCCGCCAGCAAACTCAACAGAGGCAGTGCAGCCTCTAGAAGAAAAAAGTAATGTTTTAGTATCTGAAAATAGCTTAGGAGGCTCTGTGATACAAAAGTTTATAGCTGAAATTGTTTCTGGATCTAGTGATGAAGATTCAGAAATTAGTAGTAGAGGACAAAGTTCACACCCAAATGTTTTTATGGCCAGTGCAGGAGTTGCTCAACTCCTTAGAGAGGACAGAAACTCTCCAACTGATGACTGGAAGAATTGTGATGCTCTTGAAAATCAGTCTTGCACCCTAAATATTCCTACTGGCCGTGTCAGCATGGACAATTTCAGTGATATTTCCCCAGATAGTTTGAATCTTCCTGTTAGTTCTGGAGAAAGTAGCCACGGGGGCTTGGGCTCTGCAGGGTGCTCTTCAGTGGTTTCCAGGCACCACTTCACCACTGCAAAAGATGACAACTTCATCCCCGTTGGAGCAACTTCTTTGGAAACTCCAGAGAAAGAAGAGCTTAATATTGAAGAAAGGATCCCAGTAAGTTAGTTTTTAATAAAAATTTCTAACTCTTTTTTTACCTTTTGGTTATGAAGAGATCAGAGTACTCTTGGCTGTCATAGAGTGAGGGACAGAAGTGCAGAAGGTACCGCAGGAACGAGACACTGGCATGGTTATAGTTTGCTTCCAATATCCAGTCACGTTGGGAGCCTGTCAGGCAGTAGTTCATCTTCTAGAAATATTAGCAAATACATCTTTTATGTAAGCCTAAAAAAATCTTAAAGGACCCTTCAGAACAGATTCTAATTTGAACTCTCATTTCAGAGTTAGGCCATTTTTTTTCCCCCATTGTTCTTTTAGAAGATTTTGGTAAGATCTACATCACTACAGACTAAATTAAATGGTTTTACAGTGGTCTGTGCTACTGGTGAATTTCATCCATGATACTAGTTCAGCTTATCTTAAACACAGAGGTGGAAAAAATAACTTTTAGGTAATATTTAACATGGGCAAAGCAAGCATTGGATATGGGAAAGTTTTTTGTGTTTTTTTCCAGGTATAGACGATAGTATCATGGTAACAGAATGCAAGAAAAATGTAAAGATTGGTGCTCTTTTAGCAGAGCATTGATAAGCCATTTCTGATCTTCCAGATTCTTTCAAAAGATCAGGTTATAATTATCCAAACATGAGGTTGAGACTCAACTGCTGACTAAGGAAATGCTAGGCTGCAGAAAAGAGAGATGAACTTCACACACCCACGGATCTGCAATAATAGCAAAACCAACACAGAACTCCTTGGCAAATCAAATTGCTTTTTTTTCTATAAATACTGGTTTTGCTTGTTCACTTTGTTCCAGTATCTAAGGCATAAATTCTTGATTCTTTGTATATTGCTCATAAAAGATGTTTGAAGCCTCTATATACCTTTCCTCCTTTATATCTCATTTGGCTAATGCAGATTTCTTTCTTCCATTCCCCATTTTAGGATGGTTGGTGAGAATGGAGGGCAGACTGTGGCAGCCATGTTAACTATACTAATAGCTGTTGAGTGTTAGAGAAGATTAAATGCAGATTTATGTTAATGATAAACATGTAATTATCTTCTGAGTAAGTGGCTGTTCCTCTCACAAGATGACTCCTATAATCATTAGATCTTTGGAACTGTGTTTCAGAAGCACTCTTCTCTCAGTTGTCTTTGCAAATACGTGTTGAAACAAATATAAATATTGTAGGGAGGATATCTTAAATGAAATTCATGAGATGTAAAGGTTGTCTGTTACCTCCTTTTTTTTTTTTTTTTTTAAGATGGCTATAATTAGGCATGTTCTCCAGCCCTAGTTCTGAGGAATTATGCTCTCATAAATCACTGACAAGGTAAAAGAGATTAGGTCACATATATGGCTGTTAATATGTAGGTTTATAATAAAATAATAGGAAGTAGATTTGGCTAAGATCTATAAGGTAATTTATTTCCTTTTGTTGGCTAGTTTAAGACATACTATAGATGAGTTGAAATTAACTTGCTCCTACAGGTTATTAAGTCAAGGCTAATTTTGTTTTTTTTTTTTTTTTCTTCATATAATGTCTGTATATAAACTTAGATGCTCTGTGAAAAGGGAAGGAGTTACTTTCACAGGAGATCTTAAACAGTCTTTGGTAGGCTCTTACCTCCATGAGACTCCTCCAGCTTTCAAAATATATTAATACAGGGAATGATGCTCTGTGTGTCTGAACCGACCATCTCCTGGGTGTTGCACAGAGAGAGTTGGTCTCATCCACATAACATTTTTCTCTAGTATGTCGCAGAGTTTTAGGTTTTGAGTATGATTTTTGTTTGGCTTCTCTAAACTAACTGCTTTGTTTAATGTTAATGAAGTTATACTTGGATAGTGATTTTTATAGATAGATATATATGTGATATATAAATAGTGCTTGTGTGTATTTGTTCTGTACTTATGGAAAAGGGAAAAAGACATGCATTTTGTGCCATCTTTACTAAGAAGGGGTTATTGCTTTAGCTGCACTAGTAAAACTAAGTCTTGGTTGTACATAGAATTTGTACTCTTGAGTATCCTATGGTTTATAGACTTAAACCAGTGCAATAGGTGGTTTCTAGAAGTGGTTTCATAGCCCAGGAGTTTTTTGAGGTACTGCTGAAATTTGTTCATTGCATGCTAGGCCACTGAGTAGACGGGCCATTACATATTAGACTACTTGTGTTCCTTGGCCAGTACGAGTTTATTCCCTACAGCAACATCACAAAAGCTGTTTCATGATGTTTTTTAACCAACTCTGATAAAAGGGTTCCCAATTATTTGCCTTGAAGACTAGCCCATAATAAATTTGTTCTGAAGAGTGAGGAATTTTCCTGCTGCCTAGCTGGAATTTCAAGTTCTGACAATGTTTTCTGTGCAGCTATCATTTGGGGAGGAAAAAGGTTTTTAAACCAAATATTTGTGTTCTCCTTCCAGCTGGCAAATGTCATTTTAGACAGGTGAGGCTGAAGTTTACCAATCTCCTCTGAAGTATCAGACTTGTTGCTCATGCAGTGTACAGAGCGTGCATTTGAGTAAAAAGACTATAAGCAGTCGACTCTTGTCACAAGAACAGGATATGTTGCTGCTTCTTTGACCTTTTCCATCGTTTCTGGATCCTGTGGAAAGGGCTGTGCACTGGTTTGGTGGTAGCATGCTACTGCGAGTTGCTATCTTTGACATGTGATGAAGAAAATGTCAGGAAAGCCCCAGGAAGAAAACTGTTGGTGAGCGCAAGCACAAGGAATCACCAGCAGAAACAGTTCTTGCCGCTTCTGTCCGAATTGCTGCCAAACATAAATGAATGAGGACTAGATTGGAAGATGTGTCAGTTGTTCTGCTGGGCTGCCCGTGGCTTGTGAGGTGCCCATTATGTAGACCTAGTCATACTAGCTAGAAAAAAGGCTTGTCACTCACGGTCCAAAGACTAGAATAAGCTGGAGATGATGTCTCATATGTGACTGCTTTAGTATTTTGGGTGAACTGTTAGCGCGAGTTGAACACGATGGAGGCTTAAGATGTTTTAAAGCAAGTTGTTTGCATTTAAGATGACATGGAAAATGAATGCGACTTCAGAATCCATTGACATTCTGTGAGAGTGCCATATGTCTTACTTATTTCTTCTCTTGGCAGCTTTATCTTCGCAACCTTGGCATTGATCAGTCACCTGGAACTATACTGATGCCGTTTGTACCCCGAGGACCCATCAGGGAGGTTGAATTTTCCCCTTCAGAGCTTAGAACGCTGAAGGACTCTACTGACATGCTGACGAGGGCCGCTCCGCAGCCACAGGGTATGGGCAAGGAAGACCTTGTGCTTAGAGTGCACAGAACTTCAGACTCACCTGTGAGGTTGCTCTTGACCTGGTAGTGTCAAGAGTGTTTCTGCTCATGCGATGCTCTGTTTCATTCATATGAGTTGATCTTCTTCCATCTCAAATGTAAAATGTTTGGCATTGGAAAAGTGAGCCTTTTAAGGCTTTTAAGCCTTCTCGCTGAGGGCTCATGGCTATGTGGCATGTTCTAGCCAGTGCAGTGGCATTTTATCTTTTTTTTCTTTATTTTTCTTTTTATAAGAGTTCTTAAGAAGGAAGTGTGTTGTATCTGAAGATTAAAGAAATGTTACCAGACTTTTTCTTTCTGTGAGAGAAATGTCTCAGTTTCTCTTTCTTTCTGATACTTATTGGTGTGTTCAGTGTGACAAAAAGTCATACACATTTTATAACTGTGACCAGATCAGTTCATAAATCCATCCATCTCAAAACATAAAAAAAAAAAAAATCAATATGACCTTAACAAGTGTTGAGTCATTTCTATATGAAGAACTGAGTGTGCTCAGTTAGGGTTAAGATGTTCTTTGGTGGCATGCCCATGCAGTATGTCATTAAAATGTGAAAATGTGCATTGCAACTATCTAAAATACGTATTTTCCTGAGCATATTCTGTTTTGGCATTTGAATCTTGTACCCAGTGGGGAAGAGCAGATCTGAAGGCTCTTCCCAACAAGTGCCTGTCTAACCCTTTGAATATCTGTGGCTTCAGGAATCCTGCACTGACCTGTTTTTCTGACCAGAAGTGATTAAATGCACCTCTTCTTATGCCTGTTGGGCTTATTTTCTTTTATTATTT
Source organism: Strix aluco (assembly GCF_031877795.1). Lineage (NCBI taxonomy): Eukaryota > Metazoa > Chordata > Aves > Strigiformes > Strigidae > Strix > Strix aluco. The sequence continues at coordinate 2,106,164 of NC_133934.1, forward strand.
TTTCCTTCTTTAAGCAAGGTGGGAGACTTGGCAACTGAAACAACTTGGCAATCAATACAGGGGCAGAGCTGTCCTCAGTAGAGAGATTATTCAGCTGAGCTCCTGACTACTTAATGTACTTGAAAATATATCAGAGTTGGGCCATGAAACAAAATTGTGTTTGAAACAAATAAAATTACTGTTGGCAGGCCTACCTGGGAGCTGGCTCTTCACTGTTGTGTGTACCTGCCAACATGGATTTAAGAACAGCATTTGCACTTAAGTTTGGCTGCTTTTTTTTTTTTTTTTTAATAGAAACAATTAGGTGTTATATATCCAAATTCTGTAAGTGCATCTTGTCTGCTTTTGGACTTTTCTAACCAGTAGTGGGAAGCAAGCTTATCCATAGTGTGTCCTTTGCCTTATTCCAAAAGGATATTTTGGAAATACCCTCAGCCCTTCTGTTTCTTGCATGGATACTTTTATAATCCAAGTGTTCATTTGGATATTCAAGCACCACTGTGTCCTTTATCTAAGAACATTTATTTCTAGTTTAAGCATTTATTTAAAAGCAAGTTATTTAAGTCAAGATCTGTAGTTTCTTTGATATTCCCTATTTATCCAAAATGGTCTAAGAGATTTCTTTCAGTAGACAATTCTCATGCAAATCTTAGTTCAAGTCTCATTCTGAAAACAGTTTCCTAAATGTTTTTTGATATTTTAATTCTTCCCTTCCTTTACAAGCCCTGTAGTACAAGAAAAAGTAGTCTTTATTGATGCAGCTGTTTTCTGGAGCCCCAAACTTAACGAATCTTCTGTTTCTTCGTAGATAAATTGCTGTCAGCAGTTGAAATTATGCAAACAAGTTTTAACTCCGGCACTTCTACTCTCAGTATGTCTATACCAATGAATTCAGAAGTTGGCTCTGATATTCTGTCACCCCGTGAACTCTCTCCCCGCTTCTCAAGATCTTTTGGAGACAAACCAGTGAGTCAGTGCAGTATGTCATGCCACCAACTGGAGATCACTGCTCCGCTTTCCCTGCAACGGGCGGCAGAATGTTCAGCTGTCTCCAAAGCAGCTGAACCAAACCAGCAGCCGCAGACTGTTTCACCTGACTGCCATTCCGACAGAGAGAGTCCCATGCTTGTTGCAAAAAGTGTTCAGGATCTGCTAGCTAAAAATGAGTCAAAAGATGTGAATAGCAGCCCGCAGAGATGGACTGCCAGATCTTTGGCTGGAGTTACAAATAAGGTGGAAGTTGACAGAGGATCACAGACTTCAAGTGTAGGTAGTAAGAGGAATAAGGGTCAAGAAAGTGGTTCTTCAATTGCATCTGGTGTTTTGCAAGAAATATGTAAGCTTTTGGCAGAGGCAGACGATATATCTGGCAGGTGGCATGATCCTGTCTTTTCCACTGCCTCTTCTAGTGAAACTGGTGAGTCTTCCCCAGCGCTGATTAGAAAGGAGGATGGCACCAAAGATTCCAGGTTAGTGAAAGACAGAGTCCCTCAGTTTCAGAAGATACCGTCATGGGATGAGACTATGACCAGGAGAAGTATGCAAGAGGAGGGGTTGGTAATAAAGCCTCTGAATTATAACACATGCAATTTAAGATGGGAGAATTCTTTTGATATTAATTTGCACAATAGTGAAGAGACGATGAAGGAAATGACCAAAGAATTTAGGACAGGTAAATCTGTAGGAAGGTCTGAGCCAGAAGGTTGTAGTAGTGTAACTACAGACAGAAATCAACCTGGTTTTGTGGGTCTTGAACAAAGTGGTGGAAGTAGTGAAGTCAGCACTGGAAGAACCTCAGAGTTGGGGAATCCTTCTTCCTCAGAGCCTCTAGGCAGTGTCACCAGTGTCGCAGGAGGCTTCCAGAGCATGTTGTCTAAGGGTAGTGCAGCCAGAAGCAAGGCAGGAGGCATGCGAGAGCGCGATGATAATAGCAGTGGGGATTCAATAGCTGCCTATGTCAGAACCCTTCTGGGGAATCCTTCTTCCTCAGAGCCTCTAGGAAGTGTTGATGTCGCAGGGGACTTCCAGAGCATGTTGTCTAAGGGTAGTGCAGCCAGAAGCAAAGTAGGAGGGATGCGAGAGAGCGATGATAGTAGCAGTGGAGACTCACTAGCTGCCCGTGTCAAAAACCTCCTGAGGAATCCTCCTTCCTCAGAGGCTTTAGGCAGTGCCACAGATGTTTCAGGAGGCTTCCAGAGCATGTTGTCTAAGGATAGTGCAGCCAGAAGCAAGGCAGGAGGGATGCGAGAGAGCGATGACAGTAGCAGTGGGGATTCACTAGCTGCCCGTGTCAAAAACCTCCTGAGAAATGGATCACCTGTTGCACACACAACACAAATTCTGAAGAGCACAGATGAAGAGGAGAGGAAAGCACGAGGTAATGAAGCATCTCAGTTGGGTGTTATCAAGTGATGTGTTAGAATGGCAAATCTTTAGGTATATGTTTAAGGGATTACTTTGAAATGAAGGGGTATGGATGTATGAGGACCTCTGAGGTCATCTGAGTCTGCTCCCCTGATTTTAAAGGTGTTTATATTAATTTATTAACGATAAGCTTTAACAGGACAGGGCTTAAATGTTCAAAGTTTTTTAGTCATCTTACGTAGTATGGGACAGAATTGAACTTTCTCAGTTTGAATACCTTCTTCTGCTTAACATTGACACAAAGAAGTGTTTTGTCCACATAGCTATTAAGCATGTGCTAGGGATTAGGGACTGTGTGAAAGAGTGTTGACTTGAGTCTGAGACTGTAAAGATGACAGAACCGGGCAGTGGGTCTTGGATTCATCTTTCCAAAGAATGAAGGTGGCTGGTAAGATATAAATGTATTTTTCACTCCAAGCAAAACAATGTGTCACTGAAGAATACAGATTGTTGAAAACTATGTAACTGAAAAAAATGCAGCCAGTTTTATTGTTGACAAAACAATGTACTATAAATTTAATAGAAACTGTTCTGTAAAATACCTGTTGAATTTATAGAGCTGGCCATTTTTAAATTGTATTCCTGGTCAGTCTGTCAGCTCTGGTATTTGATAGTGGTCTTTGTTCCCTCAGTCACAGTAGCTAGAAATGCATAGTAAAGTTTTGATTATAAGTTATAAAACTGTTATCATACATGATGTGAGAAAATGGAAAAGGAACTACTTTCTGGTTTATGTTCTTTGTGTAGCATGGGTGAAGCTAAAACTGGCCAGCCGATCTCAGGAATCTGTGTCAGACTCGAATGAAGAGGACCAACAAAGACTAGAGGAAATAAAGGCAGAGCTGCTTCTGAGTGCCAAGAAATCTGCACTAGCCAAGGTACAAAACAGACAAACTACCTGCTCTGGAGAAAATTTTTGAAGTGGGAGATAAATGCTACTGTCTTGCTTGTGATCTTAAAATGATGAATTATATTCCTGCAATAATTTTGAAGATTGGTAGCTAGACAGGGAGAGGGGGATGCAAACTCATGAGAGCTGCTTGTTTCAGCTTAGTCAGTTCCTACACATGTTTTAGGACCAGCCATGGCACATGCTATTGTGGGTGTTTTGGGTTTTTTTTGTTTTCCTCAGGCAGTAGTTAGGTCTCTTGGGTGAGGGGGGGTGGTTTGGGGTGCAGGGGGTGGCACACAACTGAAGATATTCTGACGGAAGGTATGAAGGACAGAGATGAGGTCAGCAATGATGTGATGGGAGAACTGGTGTTACTATGGGGAGAAAGTGCACACAGCTCATGATTCTTAATTGGCTTAATGAGTTCTGCTTTTCACAAAGTATTTATGCATATGCTGATTGTGCCTTGTAAACTCCTTCTGTGGAGTTTACAAGGCAATATCATCTAGGTAATAGCTGTATTTGTTGTGTTACTTCCAATGTGTTCTGAAATGTTTACAAAGGAGTGTGATATTTATTTTTGCAAGGGTGTTTCAGGGAAGGAGGGAGTAAATTGTTCCTCCTTTGTGTTGACTGGATCAAAGATAATGGGCTTCGAGTTCGAGGAATAGTCATCTTAGGAGAGAAACTCCTTAATGGTAAGGATGATGAGAGGAAGATTATGGAGTGTTAGTCATAGTATGTTTTTAAGAAGAGCTTGGGTAAGTATCTGTAAAGAATAAGTGTAGTTAATGCTGGTTTGGGGCAGGGATATGGACTAGATGAGCTTTCAGACTCTTACAGCTCTATTTTTCTGTGAAAACTTGACATTGAATTGTAGTCATGTGTTGCATATCTCCTTTGGAACACTTCTAGTTCATTTATTAACATATAATATATCTGGATTGGAGTTTGTCTAAGTAGGAGTATATTACCTTTGATTTGACTTTAAATATCCATTTTCAGCATTCATCTGATGGCCAGTCTAATTGTGTCATGAATTCTAGGGGCTGTCTGTGTGTCCCAAGATAGGGCACAATTCATAGAGAGTATTTTGATTAAAAGAACAGGCTGGAAAAATGTGGAGATGCTTATATACCACGAGTGGTGGATGGATGAGTTGGTGGAAGAGAGACTGGATAATTAAGCAGAGCTAAAGGTTGGGGCAGTTTCTGAGGAGAATGTAGAAAACTTGCATTTGAAAATACAATCTTGATCTGTCCTTAATCAGGTGTTTCCGAAAAATGTCCTTAGCTTTAGCAATATATTCCTTTTTTTTTTTTTTTTTTTTTCTGTAGACTGCCTGCCTCCTAGGAAAAGCAGTAGGGTTTTGTTTGTTTGTTTGTTTGTTTTAAAAGCCTTGCATCATCAAGAATGAAAAATAGTGTTTCAAGAGTAGTCCGTGTTCACAGAATCACACAATCATCTAAGTTGGAAAGCACCTTGAAGATCATCCAGTCCAACCATTAACCTATCACTGACAGTTCCCAACTACACCATATCCCTCAGCACTATGTCGACCCTGTTTGTGTTATGGTTTCTTGGGCATGAACAGTGTTGGTAATACAGACATTAGCTTCCAAAAACCATCAGACTAACTTTTCAGTTATTCATGTATTGATGTAATCTCAGTGGGGAGCCTGGGAAAAAAAAAAAAGGTAATTTTATTTAATTTTAGAAATTCAGACAATTCTTAAAAAAGAGAAACAAAACACAAATACATTTTTTCTTCAATCTACTCAATGAAAAACTAGAGGCCCTGAAGCTTTTTTCCCCCCAACTTTTAGATTTTTGTTAGATCACAGCTTTGTCCCTAACACTGACTTGTTACAGCCTGGAACCAAGTATCCTACCTTTATGTGATTCAGTGTCAGCTATGAATTGTTTTATCCCAATTTAGAGTAAGAAAAAATTAATCATAGTTTTGCAAACCACGATTCCAAGAAATTGCTTTAGGTCAACCACAGCATTTTTTGCTCTGATCTTGATAGTATTTTACTCTATGATGGCTTTAATTTCAGATAAAAAATGGCTTTGAATTTGCAGAATGAAGGTGGCTGGTAAGATATAAATGTATTTTTCACTCCAAGCAAAACAATGTGTCACTGAAGAATACAGATTGTTGAAAACTATGTAACTGAAAAAAATGCAGCCAGTTTTGTTGCTGACAAAATAACGTGCTATAAATTTAATAGAAACTGTTCTGTAAAATACCTGTTGAATTTATAGAGCTGGCCATGTGCTGACTTAGAACAGAACAAAGATTATGAAAAGATATTTTCCTTCTACTAAACTTTAAAGACTGAGAAAGACAAACTGTTCCTAGCACTCAAGCAAACAATTCTTTCGTCAGACCATCATCTTTATTTAGTGCTTCTGATGCAGGCTTATGATGAGTGTTCTTTCTGGAAAGTTTAGACTCTGCCTCTTGTTTTTATAGGTGACAACTCAAGAAATATAATGTACCACTGTGATATTTTATTGTTTCCAACAGGAAGCATGTGAAACTTGTCTATAAAAAAAAAAACAAAATGCAACAAAGGAGCAGGACAGCTTGGGAGAGTTCTTCTCAGTGATCTTTAATCCAAAGATTGTTCCATCTTTTGAGATAGTCAAGTATCAGTTTGATAGCTGTTTGTCACTGGTGATGTGTTAACAGACGCGCTAAAAAAGAAGCATCATAATGATTTCTCAAGTTCTAGCTGAGCAGAGTGTTTAAGGAGGTGATTGGGACATATGCACATAAATGGGCTCCAAACATGTACTCAAGCGCTCAGCTGAATAGTGGCCCAAAAACGAGAACATTCAGTATGAAAATTTAATTTTGAAGATGTATCTCTAATAGCAAACAATGCTCATGAGTGTAACTCAGAATTGTATTTTCTTTACTTTCTCTTTGGTAAGATGGACAAACCTTGAGCAGTGAATCTGTTCTCTGTACACTTCATCTGTGGAGTCTTTCTGTTGATTTATCGCTCTTCCCTTACACAAGGAGAGAAATACTTACGCTGTTATGCTTTTCTAGTAAACACTTAAAGTTTGACAGAAATGCTTAGGAATAGATGGCAAACATGGAACTTTTTTTTTTAAATTTCATACTGATTCCGTTTGATACTGACTCTTCCTAAAGGTCTTAACTGGCCATTCATGGAAAGAGAAAAGTACAGTGCCTTGGCCTTGCTTAGGAGGAAAAGGAAACAAAGGCTGTGGATTTATTAACTGCAAATATTTTGTAAATGGGCAAAAAAAAATGTCAAATTTCAGATTGTCCAGAGATGGGTCTTGTGAAACTTATGATAAATTGATGGCACTCTCCTATAAACCTGTTTGTGATGAAGAGAGGCAAAGAGTTGCCAAGACATTCCTATAGATACGTTACTGCTTGATGAATAATTCCTACATCTGTGGCCATGCTTGTGTGGCTGCAGAGATCTGGTTTTCGCTGGAGGAGGTAAATTGGCAGTAGGGTATTTACTCTTTTGATAGGCTTGAGGAGTTTAACTCTAAGATGGGTGATGCTCTTCAGTCACAAAGAGCTATAAGCAACATGAAGTTTGTTGGAATTCTTAGGAAAAACATATGAAAAGTCAATCATAGGTTCCAGAAATCAGCCCTGTTAACTGTTCTTCCACTGAAATCATTGGAGTCTTTCCAGATAGATTTTCAAGAATAACAGGGAAAAGCCAAAGACTTGTAGGTCGTCTTCTATCTATTCCAGGAGCATTGTCTTTCAAATTTAACCTCCTTCTTGTGCATGTGCATTTGATTTGGTCCCCCAGTTGAGATTGAGGGGTTTTGAGTTGCTGTTAGATGTAAGTACAGTTTCAGCATATTAAACCTAAGAATTTTCCTTCTAAATTGAGGACCTTATTACCCCACCTGTATTTTTATGGGTGCCAAATAGCTCCCTCTTGACTTACCTAAGAGCGTTCCCCCTTTGTATACAGTATTCTTCCACTATATGCTGTATTTTTCCACTCCTTGTACTTTCTCACTTTTTCAGGAAGTTCACTGAGTTGTAGCTATAAATTTGCACTGCAATCTCTTGTGGATCATATGCCATACAGATCTTTTTTGGAAAGATGACACATAACAAGCACAATAAAACATGTGAAAGGCTTGGGAAGATGAGTTTATAGCAACTTCTGTGCTTGCTTTCAGTAGTAGGAGTTGCTGTGTATTACTTCAGGCCGTTGAACTGGGATGTGGTTTAAGGAAGAGATCTCTCACCCCTACCCTGGCACAGGACTGCTCTGTGTCCTTGCATTCTTCTACAGTCCCTTGTTGTCCCTCTTGGCTATAGGAAATACAGGAAGCCAGATAAACTAGTTTAGTTGCCTTAGAATAGATAAGGCCACAGAAAAGTACAGTTTTAGAATAATAATCCAGAGCTTGCTAAAATAGTTTACTGCTAATGACATCTGGGATGTAGAAAGGAAGGAAAATCTGTTGTGGAATACTTGTTTATATTTTGTGACTGACACCAAAAATGTTTTCTGACTGATTTCCAAATTCCGACTAGGGTGTAATCATCCAGGGACCTGTGTTGCATTTTATTAATGAAATATACTCTGCTGTTTCCACAGTTGTTCCAATCAGTAGGAAAAAATAAATATAGCCTCGATTTTTATTTTTATTTGAGTAAGCTTATCTGGCCCATCTCCATGGCAGAACATTTATCTCAGATTTGCTCTCTGCACCTCAATGGGAGCATTGTAATTTTTAATGACACTTAAATTAGGGAAGTGCAGATACTGATAAATTAATAAAATGATGATGACGCTTAAGAAATTCTTTCTAAAGAAGGCTGGTGGCCTGTAGTTTCACATACACTAAGATGAGCTCAGATGATTTGGGTGTAAGGTTTGCTGAAATTATTTGTCTTTTGTCTTGTCCATTCCCAGTGTTCACTAACCATGATACTGCCTCTGACGCTAAACTGACCCATCCAAAAGAATTGGGGTGAGATAATGTAAGAGGGAGCTGCTTTCTAGCATGTTGTGTGAAGTGTGGTGTGGGATTTTGTGTCAGGAATGGGACTGACTGTATGATACCTGTTGTAGTGCATGTCTAAGTGAGGGGAATCTCAGTGTGTAAATAAGTGTTAATGTCTCTAGAATCGATACAGCTACTTCCAAAGGTTAGCGTTTGAGTAGTTCTGTTACTGCCCCTCATTGGAGCTGCAGTGTTAACAGATCAGGTGAGTAGTTGCCTTAATTTGCTTCAGGGCAAAAGCTGTTGCAGTTTTTTGATCAACACTGACAGTAATAAATTACTGTGAGTGGTAACATAAGGTTTTCCCAGTTGGACTTGCAAGGCTTTCTCTTTCTGCTCTTAGAGTATGCATGCATCTGGGAGTGAGATGTTTTATTCACTTGTTAGTAGTGTGATCTTTGATCAAGAGGTATTTGCATTTCTTTTCTTCCAAACTACCTTCTCCTTACACCAGTCAGGTAAGTTGCTGGAAAGATCAACTGTCAGCATTTGGGAGTTTCTGCTGTAATGAGAGAAGTCTTGGAAGCAAAGGTCCCATCCTGTGATCGCTCCACAAAGTAGGGGAATGAGGGTGGTGAGAGAGAAGATCATGTTTTGCTTATCTGTCTTGATGATCTCGGTAAATCTCTGCAGGCAATGAATGTGCCTTGTTAGTATCTGCTGTTTGTAATGAGTTGAAAGAAAAGTCTGGAATATCTAAATTTCCTCGAGTGTTTAGACACATTTATTTCTACATTTCTTGGCAGGTGACTAGAGCCATTTGCCGAACCCTCCATATTTTTATCTCTGTATGGTATATTTAGTGCCTTGTGTGCAAAAGGTGTGTTGAGAAAAATCAGGTTACGTTTTGAGATGCCAGGAGAAGGTGTAGGTTCCTTAGCGCTGTAGCCCTGGGAATTTTCCAGTTAGCTGCAGTGTCAGTAATTTGCCTCATTAAGAGGCAGCTGAAAGGCAACACCATCTGATGAGTATGCCTAGAGAGTAGGGTGTGGATTTTTTCTGTCTGATTCTGCTGAGGGGCTATAGCATATGTTGCTTTAGTTTTATTTACCTGGTATGATAAATTACTGTTGATTGTTGCTGTTGGGAGTTTTTTTTGATGGTCGAATGGGGCTTGAGGTGAAGGAGAAGATGAAGCGATGAGGACTGGAGAGCATGCTGAAAATGGGAATGGTTAGTAAAATCAGGCAAAGAAACCAGGGTAGAAGTTAGTACTAAAGTAAATCATTAGTTTCAGTTTCCTAAATGCCCACAGGCAGGTAATTTAAGACACAGTATTTTATACTGCTGTGTAAAATACGAGCCAGAGATACCTGGATACATGTAGCAGAGCCCTAAGTATAGTGGCTCTGATACTGGGGGGTGATACAGATGTGGGACAATTTGCATGGTCAGACAAAGGTGTAGATGTCACTTATTTTTAAAAATATGAACAAAGACAACTGACAGTGAACTTCCTTGTTTTTGATGGGATTAAGGTCTTATCTGTTGTGAGAAATACCTCCTCTTTTTTGCAGTATTGTCATCAGCTTTCCAAACAAAAAAAACAGTATTTGTGGCAAACATACCCATTCTGATGGGAGAATGAAAATGATCTGCACCTGAGAATTGGAAAGTTTTTACAAGTTATCATTTACCTTAAAGAACAAATCAAAGCTCTGATTATTTTCAGTCATTTTTTAATTATTGTCATCAGTGGGCGGTGACCGTAAAGATAGAAAGATTTATTACAGCTCTTGTCTGAGAGGGAAATTGGCAGACTTGTTTTAGGGGAAAAAGGAAGAGCAATTATGGAAAATTAAAGCTTTTCTAATTAAATATTTTCTTATGCTTTGTAAAGAACAGCTTTCTTCCCACTTGTTTCTGTGTAACTGAGTTCCTTTCATTTTAGTTCTGCTTCATAAACGCTAGAGTCAAACAACTCAAGTGCAAGGGAAACCCTTTTATATCAAGTTTTCTGTTTCATACAGTGATAGTTATGGCATAGCAAAATGTCAGATGCAGAATTATCCCTGTAACTCTAAAATGTCACGTAATGTAGTGCTTTGATAGCGTGGAGTTTGTTTGGATTCTGGCAGAAACCAGAAGAGGTTTAGTGTGTGTCTGCTCCCTGATTTCTTGGAGGTTGCCAAAACGTTAACATTGCATACTTCATTAAGGTTTGACCACATGTAATTGGAAGTAAACACGGGTTTCTGCGTTGGTTTGGTTTTCCATGGAGCTACGAAGGGACACCTTTCATCAGTCATTTACAGATCACAAGTAGTTAAGTTGTATACACAATCACTATCCTTGGAGATTTTTGAAACTTGACGGGACAAGGCCCTGAGCAACCTGTTCTGATGTTGAAGTTAGTCCTACTTTGAGCTAGACTAGAGCTCAGACTAGAGACTTCCAGAGGTCTCTTCCAACCTAAGCGTTTCTGTGATTTTGAGTAGCTAATTGGCTCTCTTTTTAATTAATAAGATTATCAGTGAAATTATAAAGCTTTAGCAGGGTGTCTTTGTCTCTTCCTAAATCCCTTTGAACTTAGATGGTGAATAAATATTCGTTCAAAAGAGTAATTTTTCTCAGTACATTATGAACTGGGTTTATGATAAATGTCCAACTCTGTATGAAGCCAACTGATAGAAAAGAAGAAAGGTTTTTTTTTTGTGTTTTCCAGTGAGTGGAGTGATGTTGAGAGGTATTTACAACTTAGTCTAAGTAACAGAGTTACAACTTGATAGTTCACAAAACTAAATGGTTCTATTATATATGTCACTGCTGCTGTTTGTTATAGCATCAAAATCATGTTAACTAATTTGCTGGCACTTAAAATATGACAAATTTTTAATTAGTTCCATTAACAGATGAGTTCCAGAGAAAGCGTATGCTCATTCCTGATGACAGACTCTTGATTATTGACAGCACTAGTCTGTCTTTGAATTCTGCAGTCCAGATTTTGGCGAGGGCAGGAAGTTGTCCACATAACCTATGTGAATTCTTCTATATTTTTCAGGATCCACGAGTATGTGTTTTGGAAGCTGCTTCTGAGTATAGCCATAATCAGGAACAGGACGTAGAGTGTTTCCAAGCTCCAAGTGACGAAAGATTTCAAACTGAGAAACACACACAAGCCATCAGGACTAAGGAGACTGTAGAGTCAAGCTTACAACAAGCCGTGCCATTACATCGAGCTGATTCTTCTGATTGTTGCCTGCTGAAGGATATGCAGTTTAAAACTTCAAGTTCCGTTCAGACACCGATGCATCGAAGAGTTACAACTAGTCATTCTGATGCTGTTGTTGAACTTCATCCCCCATTGCAGAAGGAATGGAACGCATGCGCAATGAGGTCTGCAGCTGCGTCAGATGTTCAGACAGACGTCCGTTTACCAGCTCAGAAGAAGCTGTCTATGGAAGAGTGTTCTGAAGATATGGCGAAGCAAATTACTTCTATCACCTTTTCATCCCGGAAACGTTTGGCTTCCATGGCATTCGGCTGTAGTCTTGCTAGAGATGGCCTTGATGGGATAATGCCTTTGGAGGTTGACTCTGCTAGCCCTGAGGAACAGAGCCATGGCAAACAACACTGGGGAGGATCTAAGACCTGTCCTCCTTCAAGTCCAATGCTTGCTGGCTCAGTGTCTAATGAGATTGGTTTTGCTGCTGAGGAAGACAGGTTTCATCATGTCTTTGCTGACAGTAACAGAGTTGGAGCTTATCAAGAAACAGACTGTTTGTCAGATCAGGATTCTGTAAGCATCCATGCTGATAAAAGACAGACCCTTAGTGCAAAAAATTCTAATGTTCTGCCTCAAGATGTGAGTGAATTGGGCAGGCATAGTGCCAGACTGGTGGGGCTTGACTGTGATACAAGATTCAGTCAAGAAATTAATAGATTTAATGAACCCCATTCTATAAGCTCTGACCAGCAGGAGAAAAGAAGCCCAGCTGGTCACATCCAATTGTATGAGAGCTTAGAAGGTTCAGCTCCAGCCAGCCAAACTGATTTGCTGAAGGGCCGTATTAAGTTGTTGGCAGAAGAGGAGAAAAGTCCTTCTGATAAAGTACCTCTCGTTCAGAAAGAGGCTGCGAGAGAGCAAATCGGTACATCTCATCATTCATCTACAGATGAGATTTTATCCACCACGTCTGTATCTCATTCATCACCAACTAAGAAAGTACTGTCTTGTGTCCACATAACCCTTTCCTCAAAGTGTAACAACTCAGAGCTGCGCAGTGACATGACTACTGAAAATGAGATGAGATCGGGGAATAAACCTGAAGTTAATGCTCAACCAGTGTCTTTAAAAACTCCAGAAACTTTAATAGAAGCTGTTTCTAATTTACCAGCTGCTAACCTTATTCCAGAAGATCAAAGATCTTTATCTTTCCCAATGCCAGTGTCTTCAGCAGATCCCTGCCTGGTGCTTTCCTCTGTTACAAGCACAGCAGGGCAAGAGCAGTCTCTGCAAACCACTGAGAGACCACAAGTCACTGTTCGGGGTTCAGGAGGGTGTAGTCTGAAGAATATCTTCAACTCTGTAGTTCCTGCAAAAACTGCGAAAAGTACTTCTGATGCTACCACTCAGATAACAACAGAAAGTCCTGAAAAAACAACCTTTTCAGCAGAAATTTACATTAATTCACAAGAAGGTGAAAATGCTGTCCACCAGTCATCTCTCCCGAAAGCACATGAACTTCCCAACAATGCAACTTCATCTCTTAACAAGATTTCCCCTTTCCCAAGGCAGAGTGGTGAGCAAATTAGCATCTTATATGTATGTGTAGACTTTCATCTATTCAAGTTTGAGATATTTATAGGTATTAAAAACCAAAAACAAACCCAGCATTTTTCCGGAAGCAACATTTTTGAGATAATGTTGATATTTAAAGTTGCTCGTATGGGAAAAAAACCCAACCCTTAAACTTGGCCTTTGCAGTCCTCTGGGTAGGGAGTTGTATCAATACAGTTGTGATTCAGCTCAGGTTTATCTGGAACTGAATTTGTTGTGTTCAAGTCTGGTTCAAGAAAATTTTCTGACATCTGTTTCTAGATAATTTGAATTGCTTCACTGCTTAGAGTTTATCAAGAGATATATCTGATTACTGATTTACTCTAGTCAAGGTAGTACAAAATCTAAGAGGAAAATATGCATGTTGCTATTTTCAGTAGAATTAAAATAGCTTTTAAAATCTGTTGGCAGAAGAATGTGGATGTTGCACAGTGTTTTCCCACAGTGGTGTTTTATACTAATGTGTATGTAGACTTGGATACTTTTCCTGATTTTTTTTTTTTTTTCTTCTGGGTTCCAGGCTTTGTATCTCTATTCGCAAGGTGTTTAAAATAGTATGAGTTGAGAGAACAGATTCTTACAGTATATCAGAGTGCAAAAAATATTTCAGCTATCTGATCACCTCTGCTCTTTGCTATTAGAAGTCAGCTAATGTTCTGGTCCAAACATTTACTGGAATTCTGTTATGACAGCACACTGTTTTTATTGACTTGAGAGACAGATATCTGTGCTCATTTAAAATGATTTCATTAAGCATGAATCAAGTGAGAGCTATGTGGATTACGTGAATTGGGTTTTTTTTAAGTCAGTGTTTGTCACCCTAGTCAGAAATTTAATATTGAATAGGTAAGTAGGCTGTTTTTTCTAGCTAAGCAACAGTCAACCTTCTAAGCATTTGGTGGGTATTAAATAATTAAATAAATAATTAATAATTGCAATTTATTTTCCTAAAGAATAGGATATTTCTCTGGATTTACTGCAGTGAACATCTTCAGCAGTCTCCTTGGGTCCTGATTTGTTGCTTTTATCTTCAGTTGCCTTAAAGGATTAAGGCCTGACTTCTGCTAATTGCTTTGCCTTCCTTCCCCACAGATCAGCCCTTATTGCTGCCATATAAACCTTCTGGAAGTACTGGGATGTATTATGTTCCTTATCTAAAGGCAAGATCCAAAATTTCTCCAGATGGGTCAGAAACCAGTGTTGAGAGCTCTCACTCAGGTACTTATTTATCTTAGGTCTTCCATGAACTACAACTATCACTTTGCATTTGGATCAAAATACATCAAAATATAATTTCGTATGCAGAATTGTCTCAGTTGAGCTCAGAACTCTTCTGTCCTACCGGTTTAGAGCAAGTGCATTGATTTTAATAGAAATATGTCTTTGTTCATGTTCACACCACTTTATAACACAAAGATGTGTATAGTCCTGACTGAAGGCTATGGTTTCAATTTCTTTGATGAAAGGGATGTTAGTGCTCCATTCTGGCAGTGAAAAGAAGCAAGGCTCAGTATTTTACAGCTTGATAATTCTTTACTTTCCTGTGGGAATTACTATTCAGTTTGGTCTCTTTCATATTTCTGCCAGCTCTCCTCCTTTTTAGTTCCCTTATTTATGTACATTCTCCCCCTTTTTTTATTAATTTGTTATGCGTGCATTCTGAAATATCTGCATGACACAACACGCATTTCAGATAATAGCTTTCTCAGTGCTGAATTTCTTTCCATGTTAGGGGATTCCAGTGTAGAAAGCCTTTCTATAAACAATGTAATTCATAACTGTGGTTTAAAATACATATTCGCCTCTTCCCCACATCCTCCCATCTCCCAGTAAAAAACACTTCCCATTTACTAGGGGAAAGGATGCTCTGTGATTCATCAACTTCTTTTGCTTTGCCTGCTGTTATTTTTCAGTTCTCTTCTATACATAAAGATCACATCACTTAAGCATTGTAGGTCTTATTTGCAGGTTGTTTTCAGTCAGATCTTTCTGACATCCAAAGTTATTTGTAGACAGAACTACTATTACAGAGGTGTCCAGTTCCTGACAGATGTGTCCCAGGGGAGTAGGTTGATACAACAGTGGCAATAAATGCACAGGTTAGTCATTATAGTCACAAATTGTTCTTGTAATTGTTTATGCATCTCTGCTCATTATCTTTTTCCAGTCTGTCTGTTATAATATGGTCAAAATGAGAGAAACAAATGTGATGCGAGTCTGTTGTTTTGCAGAAACTTATGATGCTAGATATAAAAATTCAGTATGCATATGAGGCAGTGCAAGGTTCTAGAAAGAATTGAAAACTAAATTTTGTTTTCTAAACTCCCTGCTGCAGCTGGGATTCTTAGCTCATGAGCAGTAGCTAAAGGAAACGGAGTTGAGCAAGTCTGCTGAATGTAACCAGGTGGTGTTGACAAGGATGGTAAATCAGTTAGGGGCCATTTCAGATTTCTAACATTAGGAGACAGCGATATGATAGTAAGAGAGCTCTGCTGTTGTCTTGAATTCTTCTGTAGAGGTTATACAGACCTACTCTAATCTTCCAGTTTTCCTTCATTGCTATTCTGAGCTCAGAAAATAGATATCTACATCAGTCAGTGAAATGTCTGGAATTTTAATGTGAGCAAGAGGGAGCCTGGACATTCCAAGTCCTGTGTCTGGCTTCCTAGCAGACTCGTCTAATGCTCATTTTCTTGTATTCGTGTCTGCTCGTTAGTAGAATAGATAAATTCTAGCTACCTCTCAGATAAGAACCTTGTCACCAAAGATCATGGAAAACAACGTGGTGCAATACCTCCTGCTGCTGTTACTCACTAGAACCACTCACTAGGAATCATGATTGTTGGTTGGTGAATATACTGGCACCACTACTTGGATAATAGGCTTGCTTTCAGACGTTGTCTTTGTTGTGAAATTTCTGTATCTATTTTTCCTGCTTCCTCTTTCTACTCATAGTTATTGCTTTCTTTCTCTGCAGAGTCAAATGATGCTCTTCCTCCAAGGTTTCCAGCAAGCGTCCTTGGTTTAAGGGATGATAATCCTCCAGACAGTACAGCTATCAAGTGTAAAGAAGGAATCTACACGAAGAGGGCCAAGCCCAAGCTAGCCTGGGCCAAGGACCAAATGATACCACTGGAAGCTTCCCCAGGTAGTTAGTGTGTGTTTAATTTTACATGTGATTTCATACACATGAAACAAAGCAGAGCAAAAGAATTACATTGCAGGTTCCAAGATTTCTGGTCTCATGAGATTGCTAATAGTCTTCCTGAAGATGCTGAATTTGACTCGTTTTTCTCTTCCTTATCTTTCTGCTTCTCCCTGACCGCCCAAACATTTGGACATTAGTATTTCCTAGCATTCCAGTGGCTCCAGTGCTTATCAGAGCTTTGTAAGATCTTTTTGGGTTTGGTGGGGTTTTATTTGGGTTTTGTGTTGGTTTTTTTTTAAGGCACTCTTAAGTTTGTGAAGTGCAAAGTCTTGTTTAAGTGTAGAAAGGATGGTGGTGTAGAAAATGACAGAAATTCCCTGGTAAATAAAAGCAGGTGGGATGGTTCTGTATATTGGGTCGGGGTTGTGTTCCTGCCCACAGATACACCGCTGTCTTGTGATGTCATGGAAAGTATCTCTGTAATGTTGGTATTTAAATGAATTTTAGTTTGATTTAACTGATGTCTCCTTCTTCTTCCCCTCCATTAACCTTGCTGGATGGTACTCCTGAGGGATGAAGGTCAGGGTTTACCACTACAGTAGCCTACTTTAAGGCTTTATTTGTTGAGAATGCTGACAAAATGAAATGATGCTGTGCTAACTGACATTTTGACACTGTATCTCATGACAGTAGCAAAAATTAGTCCTGATGGCCACTCCTTTTGTACAAAACCTCATTCTGTGATTTTGAGTGGCTGATAAACTTCCTCCAGTCTGTGTAGAGATGAGGATTTTTGTTGTGTTTGAGAATTGCATCTTGTTCCTGGACAGAAGTAAACAGAAAATTGCTGCGTGTTTGCTGTCTCTCCTAAATGCAGCTATTAGTTCCTCAGGGAAGCTGTTTATTGCACAGTACAGTATTTTGGGACATGTGCTATATTAAACAAAGAGTGAGCAAAGTGCAAGGGGGTAATAGAATTGTGGCTGTTAATGAGGGATAGGACGCAAAACATGTGAACTGCATAATGGATTCTGAATTAGAGAGTTCCTGCTCTCTTCTAAGCAGTCACATATATAGGGGTTTTGGGAGCCCATTTATTTTTCTTAGTATCTCATAAACTTGTTATATGAAGACATTCAATGAAACAGATTTTTATGAAGTACCTCAGCGTGATTATTGTTGTCCTTAAGCAGGCAGCTCTGTATGCCTGGGATAAGGTCACCCCACAGGGCAGTGCTGATGTATTGGTAGGGATTCCTTCTGATGATTTTAATTCTTTTGAATTAATTCTTCTCTTCAGAATGGAGAGATTTTGGTATTTCCAGAAGATGATTTTTATTTCCAGAAGGTAATTTAGAATGATTGCATGAGACACACTGAACTGCATTATTTTATGTTCATTTTACTTTTTTGGTACATAGGACCAATAGTTGAATTAGTGCAACAATAAAGACAATGTTGTCTTAACCTATTTTTTCTAATGGAATAAATAATTCTCTGTGAGCATTTATGAAATGCAAGGATATGGAAACAAGTGGAGTAAGAGAGAAAAATGCTTTTCTTCATTCACTGTCGGTAACTCAGAAGAGGAATGCTCAGTCATGGCAGTAGAACTCCAGAAAGAGTGCATATATAGAAGTGAGCTCGCTGGACAGGAATCTGCAATAGCAAACAAAATAGCATGTTGGAGCAGAGATCAGTGGATACTTGTCTCTCTGAACAGCCTGCATAAAAATGAAAGGGGAACACAAGTGTTAATATAAAATTATCTAATAGTATTTTTCTGTAGCTGTGGTGGTCTAAAGCCACAGGCAAGAAAAGAACTGTAAGTAGAACTAATCTTTTGTTAAACCAGCCAGTACAGCTGGAAATTTAAGCAAGCTTTCTGAAGAGACTTGCATGTCTAAAATCTTCTCTGACTTTTCAACTGTATTTTTAGATGGTCTAATAAAAGATTACTTCTACCCACAGAGCTTGTCTAGAGCTTAAAATTATGCAAGTTATGTATTTTTTTTAAAAGTTTCTCTGTATAAACTTATTTTTATTTTTTGCCTGTTTGCATTCCTTCCATTTTGTTGGTAACTTTTTAAAAATACAGAAATAGCAAAAATTCTTCATAGTATTCCCAAGCCTGATCTCATTTGTCAGGAGGATGTGGAGGAATCCTCTTACATGAGTATATAAACACTGACCTTGTATGGAAAGACAAACTCCTCCAACTTCAGAGTTAGTGAGACTGGGTCTGATTATGCTATTCATGATCTTGACATTGCACTGAAGTGTCTCTGTGTCGGGAAGGGAAGAAATGTATAAAACGTAAGGAAAACAAGTGACTAAATAAAAGTAAGGTTTATGAGGCAGTGTTAACAGCATGAATTCACGCAATTGTGACCCTTCTTGAGATTATTTTGCATCACATCTTCCTATGTAGAATTGAGGTTTTATAAAAACCTAGCTTGTGATTCTTGGTGAGGTAAATAGGTATTTTCCTCCTGGGATAGGGAGAGGATTCGCTGTGGGACTTGCCACCCTTTTGCTGAACCAGTGGCAAAGCTTGCTCAAGTGAAAAAAAAGAAGACCTGCTTTCCGGTTCTGTTTTCATCAGTAGATCACAGTCACAGAAACAAGAGTGTTTCAAACCAAACAACAGAAATACAAACAAAAAAACAAACTTGGGAGAAAAGCTAGTACGAGTGTGATTTCTGCCATTAATGGAGCTTGACAGGCATTTGCTGACAGCTCCCCACTACCTAGTCACTGGTGGTACCATTAGTAAATGAACTGTTCTTTTTTTTGTATTAACTTTTTTGTTTATACTAAAGCTATTACTGTTCTATAAGGCATCCTTAAACAACATACTTGGCTAAAATGACATGGAATGTCTTGCAATAAGCATAGAGGCTTGCGAAATCCTTCTGGCACTAGCATCTATAATTCCTACTTTCTGCCTTCATGGTTCGTTATATAATTCAGTCTGTTGTACAAAGAGCATAACATGAAACACATTTTTACTTTTTTAATTTTGATTTTTTTCTTTTTACAGTATATTACAAACAGCTTTAAAATTATTTTGGAGTATATTCCTGCTAGCACGTGCTGCATGTGTACTTAATATATGTCTATTACAAATGAGTTTATAATTAGATTTCTGCATATAGTTCTTTGTGATTTCAGATAGTAGCATATTCTGGGGGGATTTCAGTGCTGCTTTGAACTAAAATGTGTCATCTGAGCTTGAAAGCAAAGCAGGGCTAGATCTCGGTATGCTGTCAGAGACAGTTCTAGGAGCTGTACAGGAAATTATATCGGTTGTTCTGAGTTTGTTAAGGGATAACGTTCAGGCATAATCTTAGGGGACATTTGTACTCCCTGTGCATTGGTCTGAAAAGAGGCAAACTGAGTTGCGGCTGCCTGTCATGAATTTCCATAAATATAAATAAAGATTGAGTCCAAATTTTGGTCAGAGTAATTACCTGTGGTGTAATTATATTCCTCCTTCAGATTCAGTTGGATATAATATTCTCTTGGATTCCATGTTGCAAATGATAGAAAGTATTATTTATGTACTTTCAATAATGCTGCAACTTCATTTCTAAGTTTGTTGCATTTTTGGAATTGGGTACAGCGATTCCTGCTTTTAATCCTTTGAAGGGACTGGAAAGTGTTAGAATGAAACTCATCCTGTTTATGATTTGCTGTTTGCTACTTGCTTCCCTGTAAAGAAACAAAAAAGTAAAATGTTTTCCTCTCTTCTAGAACGCACAGATCATTCGAAGTCTGTAAAAACCACTCATTCAGTCTTCAAATCTGCACGGTTCTACCTTCATCATCCAACGCCCATCTGTGAGAGCTACTTCCTGTCTAACAGCGAGCTGTCAGAAGACAGTTCTGGTATTGGACATGCTAGACCTTCCTCAAGTGCTATCTTGCAGAATTGGAAAAAAGCACATCGTCATCCGCGTGTTTTCTCTGTTTGTCATAACAAAGATGGTGGAAATGAATTCTGTCCGCTCGCTGCAGAAGCAGATTACAGCAACAGCGAGTATCTAAATGTTAGCACATCTTTGGGGAATGAAACGCCACGGAAGCAGCTACTTCAACGTGGAGGAAGAGAAGCAGAACAAAAGGCAGCTAGAAATTATCCTTCACCAAGTAGCCAAACCACTCGCCTTAATGAGAATGTGGAGAAAGACCTACCACCGAGACAGAGCACCCACTCCACTGGTAGCTTAGATGAACTCTGGATTAAGTTTTTGGAGTGCCAGAAGAGACACCAGCACCGTGATTTTAAGAGTAACAGTGAGCTGTCCCTTGTTGAACGCCTTGATCGGTTGGCCAGGGTCCTTCAGAATCCCATTCAGCATACACTAATACCAACAAAATCTGAAAATAATGTCTCTGAGAAGAAAATAAAGGGAAGAGAACAGAATAAAGTAAAACTGCCAGAAAAAAACCTGTCTGAAAACACCTTAGAGCCTAATGCAACACATGTGGAAGAAAGACCACGAATAACCCATGATAAAAATAACCTTGTTGAGCTCGGGAAAAATAGGTCAGGAGAGAAAATTATCCGCCACATGAATAAAATTTTGGAGCACCAGCAGTACTTGGAAACTCCTAGTGACACTTCCACGGAGACAAAGCTTAGTAGAGATCACAGCACCACGATCAGTTCCACCACCTTAGAATCAGATGTGATGACCCAAACAGAGACAGAAACTGCTACTCAGACTGAGGTGAGCAGTTCCATTTCCACCATTGATACTGCCAGGCTGATCAGGGCTTTTGGGCATGAAAGAGTGCGGCTGTCACCAAGACTCTCCCAACTTTATTGTACAATCAACCACCAGAAAAGTCGGTCTGAAAAGTGGGACAAGGGAAGTGGCGAAGAAGTGGGTGTAGAATATCCAAAGGTCACTTCTGAGAGACACAAGAAAAGGAAAGATATCCAGGTATGTGGTCGGTTAGACCAAAAGATAATTTTAACTGATCTTTACAGGAACTCTTAAACTGCTGTACAGCAGAGTTTGTTAAAATTTTCCAGAGAGTGTTGTTTATACGGTAGGCTTCTGTCTTTGATCAAACAAGTCCCTCTGCCTTTCCAGGAGTAAGGACAAGATCAAAATATCTTAAAACATCAATTGTGCTTTCTTTCCCTTTGTTCTTATTTGTCTTTTTTCTCTTCCTTTGTCTTGGGAAGCCAGATCCTGCTGTATCTGATTTCTAGTTACCTGCAGGTGCTTTGCTGTAGCAATCCTAAAGACAGTGGTGGTAAGTTGAGGTTGTAGATTTTGACTTCGTATTGCTACCTGAATATCTCTGGGCAATGATAGATACCATTTCATAAACAGGGGAATTATTATTTGAATTTTATTACTGTTTCTCTATCTCAAATGTTGGA
Organism: Strix aluco; assembly: GCF_031877795.1. Classification (NCBI taxonomy): domain Eukaryota; kingdom Metazoa; phylum Chordata; class Aves; order Strigiformes; family Strigidae; genus Strix; species Strix aluco. Next base: position 2,127,843 of record NC_133934.1, read on the forward strand.
ATTACTTTGTCTTGATGAGTGTTGGTTGTAAGCTTCTTCAGTTTTTCTATTTGACAGTTTAGGTGTATTAAAAGACCAATTCTTGACCCTAAGGATTCTAGGTGAAAAGTCTGGAGTAAAGCTGTTTTAAAGTGGAGAAAAATCTTTCCCATCATTTTAGTTGAATATGTCCGTTGCCCTTTGGAGGAGAAATTCAAATCAATTTCCCAAAAGGGAGCCTTGGCATTGATTTGGTGATTATAGTAAGAAATTACAGACTTTTGGTGTTCTGTAATATACATTACTGCTGAAAAGTACAGGAACAAGTGAGAAATATCTTTCTTTTTTTTGTACTACCAGAAGAAAGTGGTATTGTCATCATTACTAATAGATTTCATTGAAACGAGTTAGGGTTTTTTTATAGAAACAACTCAAACTCGTTCTATGTGTCAAGTAAGCTAATGAATGCATGTCTGGGGGAGAAACAGTCTTTTTCAAGACTAAGAATGGTTTAAAAAATATTGTTATTTATATTTTTATTTGTAATATTTATTTAAAGGTAAAATAAAGTGGTCATAAACATTGCAACATTAGGACCATTAACCAGAACACTGACCATCTAACAATGAAATTAGGATCCAACGTTTCTCGCAGGGTTGTGGTATTTAGGAGATGATTTTATTCCATGGCTATTTGGACCTTAAAACCAACGTCTAATCTTTTGCCTGTTAAAATCACCTGTGAAATAACTGATTGCAGTAGTACTTATCTGAGAATAAAGGCTCACTGTTCCCAGTGCTTGATGTTGCATTGAAGCCATGTGGCTTTAGAAAGTAGTATCTTCTATTTGCTGATGTAGTGTTCTTTTTAAAAATACATATAGACAGACACATGACCCACCTTAAATAAGGAGTGAGAGAAAATTGATGACAAAATGGCGAACTTAGTTTAAAATCAAAATTTTGGTAATTTCTGTGATGCTTGGCTGAGCAAAAATCAAGCTTTATTTTTTTTTAGTTGCAAATATCTGTGGTTCAGAGACAGATATTTATTTATAGCAGGAGCCCTACTCCTAGAGAGACTACTGTATGAATCTTTCAGGCAAGTGCTGCATTTTGTAGCTCGTTTTTTTTATGACAGCCTATTGTCAGCTCTGCTTCCAGAAAACTTGGTTACAGCTTTTTTTATTTATAGCTGCTGAACCCACCCCAGAAGGTTTTTTATCTATTCCAGTTTCTGTTATTTCTAAAGCACTCTTCAAGCTGCCATCTGGTAGCAGGTACAAAGCTAAAGGTTGTGCTATTCAGCTGCTGAAGGGCTTTGAAAGCACTGCACTGAATATTCTAGTCCAAATAGGAATGTGCATGTCAATATTCAGTATTGAATGGCTGCTTATATTTATTTCTGCGGGCTGATATGCATGTGCATGTAAATGGGTTATCTTGGGGTTTTTTTCCTTCCTTTATACTCCCTTTTGCTGAGCACATACTCGAATTTGCCTCTGTTCTCTGAAAGAAGATACATATCTACAACATCTGTCTAGTGCACTCTGCTAGAGCTGTAATAGTTTTATAAAACTAAAAAACCAGTTCTTGCCAGTATGCGTGAGAGTAGAAATTGCCTCCTTTTAATGTTGAAATGAAATTATGTTTAGCATTGAAGTGGTGATAGCAGAGGTTCAATAAAAAGGTAATAAAAAAACCTCTGCTCATTTCCATCATGGCTAGCGTTATGAGTTACTAATAGGATACTAATTGCTATGATCAAGGAAAAAAGAAATCTGTTTCATAATTAAAAATTAAATTCAGCGGAGTTGCAGAGATCGGTCTGTGCTGCACTGTTGGATTTGAAGCCTGGGGAAGCACTGTCAGTTAATTGCTGTTAATAAAGCACTAACCTTCTCTGTATTTTATATAACCAGAAAGCTTGTGGACTAGATACATTACACTTACAGAGTATATTCCTTTCTAAATGGCTGTAAAGTTATAACATGTCATAAAATTGAAATTAATTTATTATTACAGAGTTGTGCTGCTTACATCCCCGCAGCTGGCACTTCTGTTTGTGTGAATGGTGAAGATGTGAAACTGGTGTTTTGCCTAAGTCATGCTCTTACCACCTGTCTTCTATTTCTTGTTTTTATTGAGTTTAATTTTCTTCACCTGGAGAACTTTGTGTAATGAGGGTCACAGGGTGAGACAACTTCCCATGTTTTGAAAGGCCTTTGCTCTTTCATGCCAATGGTACAGAATTGGAGCTCATTGTGAATTTACAAATCAACATGTTCATCTTTCAAGGCAATTTGTCCCTCCAGCAAACCAGCAACCTTTAAAGGCTTTTTGTTTGAGAGGGTAGGAATATAGGATTCAGTTTAGAGGTTATTCTCCTTCTTTCCAAAGTAGTTTGCAGCTTCTCATGGAAGTCCAGCCAACAAATGATCTTGCCACAGCAAAGGTTTTTTGTAAGTCTGTCTTGACAGGCCACATTGTCCCATGAACTTTGAACAAATGAGTTGGAGGATGCTCAGCACTGTACAGAATCTGATCACAGGCAAGCTCTTGCCTTACAGAAATAGTGCACTTTTCTTACTCTAACAGGATGCTGAAAGTGCATGAGGATAAAGTCAAGGCTGGCTGTTGTGTGACACAGCAATAAAAGACACCAATCAGCCTGTGATAAACATCTAAATAACAGAATGAACGTACAACAAGTAAAGAGTGATGGCTATAGCTTTTTTGCTGTTTAAAACCCACTTTCTGATCATTTTGGTTAGTATTTCAGGAATTTCTCTTTTTGTGCATGTTTGTTTTTTCTAGAGTGCAGTCTCCCTTTCATTGGATTCAGCTTCTACAAGCAGCAGTTCTTGGGGGCCAAGCTCTGCTCTTAGTAACAAGCGACGGACTCGGATGCTAAACAAAGGTATCCAAGCAGGTGAGTTGTTGAATCCCAGGCTTCTCTTTTCTGTATTTGCTTCTGCCTTTCATCTCTGGAAAACACTCTCCAAAGCCTGTTGCATGTTTCTGGTGATGGGTATGTACAAGCAGCATTCTTCAAATTCACTTTGAATGCTTTTAGAGAGAGATGTCATGTTCTAAGTAAAATGAGCCATTTCATTTCCTTTCTTGGTCTGCTTTTAATAGCCAGTTTTGTCACTTACTTAGAAGTTTATTAACCTCCTAAGCTTCTGATCCCTTTCAACAGCAAAGGTGGAGTAACTGTATTTTTTTATACGTTGTTTTTTCTGCAAGATATCTGCTACTCACAGAATGTATTTTGTAGGCATCCTTTACTTCAGAAGGCAACTGCAGTGTTTCATATTCTTCTTGGTAATATTTTGGATGTTATATTCTATTTAAAACAGAAGCTGATCCTGGACTGATGCAATTCTGCATTTGGGTTTTTCTGGTGGCAATTATCAGTTTTTTCATGGTTTTCATTTACATGCTAATTTCCAGTCATCAGATTGAATAACAGCTTTGTTTTATTCATCAGACATCAATTATTTGTTTATTACTGCTTTTTTCTGTTTCACGTGCAAGTGGGTTGAATCAGAAAAGTATTTTCATGGCTTGTTTTCAAGATCACATTATGACTTTTTGAATGTTAGTTGACACCTTCCACCTTATATGTTTCTGTTAAATATTTGTGCTGGCGTTTCTGTTAAACATTTGTAGTGCTGTGAGCAAACCAATCTTCTATAGCTAAAACATAGTTTCAGATGGGACGCACTGGATAAACTAATAGGTCCATGAAAACCTGCAGTTCCATTGTCCAAAATGTAAAGCTGTGTGTTGAGCTGCCATTGGGTCTTTCAGCAGTGGATTTGAAGTTGGTTCTTCTGAGAGTCAACTCAGGTCCCCAGCCAGGGGCATGGTTCAGGTTTAATTCCTGCCCCCCATATATGTGTGTGTATATATACATGTGTGTGTGTGTGTGTATATATATATACACACACATATATACATGCTTGCTTTGCTCGGGGCACTTTACACCACTTTAATTTTACTCAGATTATCATATAGTAACAATCCTGAGTCACTCTAAACTCTCTTTGAATTGGAAGTGGGAATAGAAAAGATTTTGCCTTTTGAAAGTGGGGTAAAGAAAGTGATCCAACTAAAAATTAAGGGTCATCCCCTGAACTATGCATGTCACGCGTGCTGATGTCGGAAGTCCTTCCAGCTTCTCTGGAATAAGATGTTCTGCTTCATTTTCAACTACAGGAGACTTGGAGATTGTGAACAGTGCAACTAAGAAAAACACTCGAGATGTTGGTGTGACTTTTCCTACCCCAAGGTCTAGCCAGCCAAATCAACGGCCACAGGAACCCTGGCATTGTGTTGATGGTATTTTTGGAGAGTCAGATGGTGTGGTCACAGATCATCAGGCAGCAGGAAGCAAGGATAAGCAGAAGGGACAGCCAGGCAATTTTTTTGTGGAGAAAAGGACTAAAAAGAGCAGGCTGCATTTACCACAAGGTCAGTCCAAAATACACTTTCGCTGCAGACCAGAAAAGCTGTACATCTCAACAGCAACCAGCAAAATATGTGAAGAGGATTAGCTAGGACACAGAGTAGTCTGTCAGTAGTACAGTCTGTCACTAGTACAGTCAGTTCTTATTCTGTTTTTAATCAGTGAATTTTAAACAGAAACACTTAAGTCAAGTGAACTCTCTAGTGCTCTATTGTGATGGCATTTTCAGTCAAGCTGTTAGAAACAACCTAGCCAGTAACGGTAGTAGGTGAGAAGCAATGAATAACGGAAGGAAAGATGAATGAGATGGGAATCATGTAGATACTAAATTTTGATTTTCAAGGTATAAAAGGTTCTGTTAAACTCTGGGTAACTGGTCGCTGTAAGTTGTACTTACTGTTTCATGTACTGAGGCTTCAAAGAACAAGTATTTTTTCAGGAGTACTTGAGGGAAGATTGTGGTACCTGAAGAACTAGACTCGTCTCCCTCTTTTAGCTAGAGTTGCATTTTTGGGCCGATGGTGTAGCCTCCTCACTTTTTTCTTTTTCTTTTAAATTTCCTGTCAGTCTTCACAATGTCATGATTAAATGTTTAAAAATATTTTCCTTAGTCATCATTGCTGTTGTTGTAGGGACAAATCATACTCTCTCATACTGGTTTAATTTAGAAATTTTAGAATATCTACTCAGAGTACTAGCTGATGTATTCAAATCCCATTATGTATGTAAACTGTGAGTAATCTAATTCTTGTATACATATTTAACATTTAGAAGATGTAAAGCATTTGATCTTCAAAAATATATATAAAATGTCATAGGGCTTAGGACAGCAGAGAGGCTCCTTGAAGAGATGTAATTGCTGATAAATAACTATTCTGTCTATAGAGAGAAACTTGCAAACTAAGCTATTTTGTGCTTTTTCAAAAGTGTTGTTTGATAAAGACTTGCTGGTTTTCTGACACTTGGCAGAGAAATTCTTTTGAAACTGCCAAAGGTGTCTGCTACAGAGTCCCACTGTTATTAAACTGAAGTGAGTATTTATTGCAGTGTTAAGCCACTGATTGGATTTAGCTAAGACCTTGGGCATTGTTGGGGTTTAAGCCCAGCCGGCAGCTCAGCCCTACCCAGTCGCTCGCTCACTCCCCTGTTGGTGGGATGAGGAGAGAATCGGAAGGGTAAAAGTGAGAAAACTCGTGGGTTGAGAAAAAAACAGTTTAATAGGGAAAGCAAAAGCGGCGCACACAAGCAAAGCAGAACAAGGAATTCCTTCACCCCTTCCCATGGGCAGGCAGGGTTCAGCCATCTCCAGGAAAGCTGGGCTCCATCACACGTAACGGTGACTTGGGAAGACAAACGCCACCACTCTGAATGTCCCCCCCCCTTCCTCCTTCTTCCCCCAGATTTATGGGCTGAGCATGATGCCATATGGTGTGGGACATCCCTGGGGTCAGTTGGGGTCAGCTGTCCCGGCTGTGTCCCTTCCTGACTTCTTGTGCCCCCCGACCTGCTCGCTGGCGGGGTGAGAGGCAGACAAGGCCTTGACTCTGTGTAAGCCCTGCTCAGCAATAACAAAAACATCCCTGTGTTATCCACACTGTTTTCAGCACAAATCCAAGACACAGCCCATACTGGCTACTGTGAAGAAAATTAACTCTATCCCAGCCAAAACCAGCACAGGCATAAACGGTCGTAGATGGGGATGGAAAACAGGCACATATATTGTGTACAAATCTTGATTCTCTTCTGTGGCCTTTTAACAGGGATTTCATGGTTCGTCCAAGCAGAAGACTTGAAATCTGAATCTAGGAAAGAAAACCATTCCAATTTCTTTTCTGGTCCTGGACCATCTTGGTTTGAACCATTGACCAGCACAAAGCCTTGGAGAGAACCTCTCCGGGAGAAGAACTGGCAAGAGCAGCAGCATGGCAACATGATTCGGCCAGCAGTTCCGGAAAGAGATGCTGAGCACAGGTCCTTGCAGCCATTCGTGAAGCTGACGCTACAGGTAAAGCCACACCTCGCTATAAGGCTGCTGAGATCTCGGTAGGGTTGCAGCAGTTATGCTGAATCTTTTGGAAACGCTTTTCGTTCCTTTTATTTTTTTATTATTTCACCTTTATAATCATTGGAAGTCAACGTGTTACAAACTGTTCCCGCTTAAAAAAAGAAAAGTCAAAAAAATCCAGTAAAAACAACAAATGCATCCTTTTTGCTTAAGGTAATCTGGCTTTCCACAATATACTTGTCTATTTGAATTGATCTAATATTTTAGGGCTTAAATCATTTGGCTTCAGGAACTAGAGGGAATGCAACTGACATAATATCAAGTCATACTTGCTTCCATGCAGAAATAATACTGTGTGATATATATAGTACATGATTAAAATGGGCTTTAATTCATACAGTGCAAACTCTGTGTGTGTGTACAAACACACACGTGCATTACGGTGAACACTTCAGATCAGGAGTGATTACTCTAAATACCAGTGGAAAAATACCAGATACACTGTACAGAAATATTTTTGAAAGAGATCATCCACGCAAATGAAATGTAAATTGGGAAGTGCTAACTAAGGTCTGAAGTTTATCTAAGTTCAGTTGCATCTGTTTGTGCACTCAGAGACTGCCCCATGATGGAAGTGGGAGTGTGGCAAATGGAGATGGCTTCCAAAATTCCACTTCTTAACCAAAACAAATTCCTAATGTTGATGTGCCCACTAGTTTATAACAAGGGAGATTGTAATTTATAGAATCTTCTGTCCTATGGGCTCAACTTTAACTTTTTGCTGTGCTTTTTTGAGAAGAGGTTTATGTCCCTTTTCCTAATCATTTTAGCAATTTTTTTTTTCTTTCTGCCCAGTTAGTTTTCTGGTTGCTGACAAACAGTTTGTTTAACACGTTCTCTGAGGATCTACCCAGCATTAAGGATGCAAGATTTTGTACTTTATAACAAATACTACTTTGGGATTTTTTTTCCCATGCTTTGCTAATGGTGTTAAGATATTTTGTTTATTCCCTTCCAGTTGTAGGGAGACAGTCTGGCCACTTTAGACTTTGTTTTGTGTCATCCCGTCTTAGGAGGCTCTTGCAGTGCATCGCCCCGATTTCATCTCCCGTTCTGGAGAGCGTGTGAAGCATCTGAAGCTTGTAATGGAGGAGAGGAGGATACAGAGTGTGCTGCAGTCTGAACGAGAAGAGCTATTTAATCCTCCAGAGAAAAGAAAGGGCTACAGGAGTGCAAGTCACATGCTGTCTGACAGAGGTACCTTCATGGTTCTGCTTTGTACATTCTATAGAAACTAGTGAATTTCCACATTATCCTTAAGGGTGTGTGTATTTTTAATAAAGTATTACAATTACTTAACATTATTGTCTATAAGAATCCATAATTTATAAAGGAGTCACATTGTTGCAGTAGTATTCTTTGTGAGAAGTAGACTTGTTCATTCTTATCTCAAAAATTTTCCATTTAGGTTTTCTGATTAGCGAAAAGAGAAGAACAATTCCAAAGAGTGAAATGGTTCAAAGATCTAAACGGTAAGGTTGAGAAAATTTTGTTTCAGGAGGATAAGTGACCTGGGTAGAAAAGATGGATGAATGGTGTCTGCGGTCAGAGAATTGAGTGTTGGGGATAACTCAGCTTTTTCAGTGCAAGATGTAGGCACCTTATCAGAGGGACAAAGCACCTATTTGGAAAATCTGAGAAACAAGATCATTTTGGACAAATGATTTCTGTAAGTAAACCTGAGTATTCTGCTGTAGTGTCTGCCATCCAGGCACTACAGCAAACTCTGCAAGTACTGGAGCCTGAAAGGAGAAGAAATGTAGGGTGTGGGCCACTAGAGTGTCTGTATAATTTTAAACATTAACAAACTAGGTAATTGGTGCAAGAAGTGAGGTTTCATTTCACCAAATGAAAGTAACTTGATGTAAGAAATAATTACTCACAAAGGAATACAGAGGCTTTTACCCTTGAAGAAAACCACCTTACGATAGATTTTTTTTTTTGCCTTATTTTTGACTCAATTCATTATAAAATGCACAGTGCACTAACAATGTATTAAATATTTGGAGTATCTATACTACAGAGAGAGCATGTGAAGGTATAATAAAAAATTGAGCGTATTGCAGCTAGATTCTGAAACAGTAGTGGGGTCAAGAGGAGGTGGTTTGGAAGAGTACCAGTTGAGAAACAGCATAAATACTTAAAAGTAAATTGGGGACTTATGAAGTCATCTCTGTTAAGTTGTAAAGTTACATAAAAATACAATGATACTGTAAATTTTTTAGAGTCAAAACAAAACAAAGGTCGAATGTACCTTGAGGCAAGGGATATTTTAAGTAGTTGGGATTTCAGCATATATGCAAGTGCTTTGTGGCGTTGAAGTCTTGAAATGTGCAGGCAATGTGCAGGGAAGGGTTTGTGCTGTGTGAAAGGGACAATACCATGGGCCAGGACTGTTTCACAGCATCTTCCTCGCTAGCGGCAATGGGATGGAGCACACCTCAACAGGTTTGCAGGTGACACTGAACTGGGAGGACCAGTCAGGGTGCTGGAGAGTAGGTCTACAGTTTCTAGAGATCTCTGGAGGCTGGAGGAAAGGGTGAAGAGGAATCTCATGAAGTTCAGCAATGACAAATACCAAGTGTCTCCATGGGACAGAAACCCCCTCCAAGGACACCCCGGTGGCAGTGTCTGAGGACAGACTGCCTGTGGAGTGGCCCTTCTGGAAAGGGCCTTGGGGGCCCGGGAGCTGCTGGGCAGCAGATCGAACACGAATTGGCAGTACGCTCTGGCAGGGATGAAGGCCAGCTGCACGCTGCATGTCATGCAGGTGGAGGGAAGTGGATATTCCCTCTGCTGAGCACTCATGGGACCACAGCTGGATCCTGTCTCCTGTTCTGGGCTGTCAACAAAGTGGCCTGAGGCTGGTGGAGGCCACCAAGACACTCAGGGGACTGGAGCCCATGGTGGATGAGGAGAAGCTGTGGAGCCTGGGTTGGTTTGGCCTGGGGAGGAGGAGGAGGAGGCTGAAGGTTGTTTGGCCTGGGAAGGAGGAGGAGGAGGCTGAAGGTTGTTTGGCCTGGGAAGGAGGAGGAGGAGGCTGAAGGTGAGGATCTGGCAGTGGCACTTCCCTGCCAGAAGGAGGGTTTAGAGAAGGCAGAGGAAGACTCTTCTTGGAGGTGCACGGTGCCAGGCCAAGCAGCAGCGATGTGTTACAGGCAGGAGAAATCCGAAGAGGAGAGGAGGAAGCCAGTTCTTCAGGAGGAGGGTGGTGAAGTGGTGGACCAGGGCCCTGCAGAGGTGGTAGAGCCGGCCTCCTTGGGGAGTCACAGGTTGAGAGGCTGAGGCCTGAGCAACCTGATCTAGCCTTGAAGTTATCCCTGCGTCGAGCAGGAGGTTGGTCTAGGTGACCTCAGGAGGTGCCTTCCAACCTCCGTTACGCTGTGATTCTACAAAATGTCTACTGAATATATACAATATATATGTTGTTATATATGATGGTAGAGTCTAAAAATAATGTTTTATTTCAATTTTAAAGTATTTTTAGGGCGTTATTAGAGAGGTGACAGAAGTGGTAAATATGGGAAATATGTCTGTTCCCCAAGGAACACATCTCCCCATGTTTTACCTGAAGTAGAAGATTCAGGTTCGGGTCACTTGGACTGTGAGATCGATGTATCTGAACTCGTATATTTTCAGAAACTCTGATTTCGTAATAACCAAAGTCAGCAGGATTTCTATGGAGACTGATTCAGGCAGTCACACTTGGTGACTTTTTTTTGTTCTTGCTGCTGTCATACTCCAGCTCTCAGTTGGAGCTGAGAAGTAATTTATTCTGTACCATTCTTTCGAAATCCACACCTATAATGAGTGCAGAAGCTTTTTCTTTTTCTCTGTGAGGGTATAAATGGAATTTCTCATGGCAAATTAGCTAGAAGTAATGAAAACAATTTTTAATGAATTTACCTATAATTCTGCATTGCCCACTTCTTGCTCTAAACATCTTTATGGTGGGATGGTTTGTCAGGGATAAATCTTGATCTTGTGTTGAGGGGAGCCCTAGAATGGCAAAAGCATTTAGAGGATGGTGAGGTGGTAGTAAAGCAAAGCCCCAAATCTTGGCGGTATCCCTCCCTCCATCCAGTAACACACGCATAGACCTAGCACCCTCTGCTGCCTTCCAGCAAAGCATAGGAGGAGTAAAAGAAATGTGAAAATGTGATTTATTTTCTCTTTTCTGTAGCGGTAATCTGGGTAGTGACATTTTTAGGAAAGATGACCTCCTAAGAGCAGCTGCAGAGAGTAGGAAAATAGGGATCCACAGGAAGGTAGGTCACTGGAAGGAGTGCAGTTTCTTTTTTTTTTTTTCATTTTCTTTTTTTTTTTTTTGGTGTTGGATGTGTATTTGCTTGCTTATCAACTCCACTGTGAAGTCTGATGGACTGGTAAACACATTTGTGTGGGGGACTGTAGAAGCTACAAACATTTTTGGCTCTCCCTAGCTGATGCTGGTGAATTAGACAGGAGGGAAAATTCAGTCCAAATTGAGATTTGGATTTGATTCCTTGCTTTTGTGATTCTGCCTACTTAGTTATGCATTATCGTAGAGCTTCCTATTTGTTTTCCAGCTAACTTCTCATCCTTCTGTCCTTTAAAACATGCAAGTGACACCTAACTTGTGCTGATGAAATAGCAAATGCCTGCAAACTGATACACATTTGCCTCCCTCACTTCTCTTGCTGGGCTGAAGTATTATTTCTTTTCCTGATGGAATTAGTACTGAGGCAACTGTCAAAGGTGCCCCTCCTGGCTGGTGGGCTGTATTGATTTGCAGCGTTCAAATGAAGTGTGTCAGAGTGCTTTCAGATAATATGAGTTGAAGGCATAGATGTGTTTACAAATATTTTTAAGTGCCAACAGTAATTATGCAAAGATATACTGATGTAAGAATGAAACAGTCTCTAAAGGAGCATAATGCAGTATTGTATCTGTAACAGGTTGGCTTTAGTGTTTTTTTCTATTTGCTGATTATCAAATCAGCATGTTAGGAAAAGAGTTAGAGTAAGATCTGTCTTGCTGGAAATATTACAGGACTGAAATTTTTGGACATCATCAATTTTCACCTCCCATAAACCACAACGTTTTTGAAGCTGCAGATTTCTTGGCAGCCACTGTCATGAAATTAGTAAAGCTTTATGATGTCAGAGGAAGATTTGGGGAAGGCAGTGTGAGCCATACGCTGCCATCCAAGCTCTCGGGTTCCTCCTTTAGATGGTAGCACGTAAAGCAGACTGGAATAGTGCACTGACTCTGCTGAGCACCTTCTGTTCAGCTCAAAGCATCCCTCACCTAAACTGGGGCAACATTGTTGAATGTTGAAAATACTAAAATATTGAAAAGATGCCTAAATGGCTTAGCTCAGGTTATTCTTGTGATAAAAATATTGCTATTGGTGGATAAACATGTTGCCCAGCATCAGCATATCCTCAAAGCAATGGGGCTGTTCTGTACTGAAGATACTGAAGCTCTACCTTTCGCAGCTGGGTAATCACATCAGCTGTCTGGTCATTTTAGTGTTATAAATATTCCTTTTAGGAGGGTGCTGCTTGTAAGAGAAGGGCATTATGGGCTGTGGGAATTTCCGGTATCACAACTGCTATATATTCTGCATTTTCCCTGTGTGACACTAGTAAACCCCCAAATAAATGTTTCTATGCTGTGGCTGGCCAGTAGCCTTTAACAGAATGTGAAGATAAACCAGAGGATGTTGTTTTTATATCAGTAAGTTCCTTCCTTCCAAGTCACTATTTTTGACTTTTTGTATTTACATTTAAGGATCTATGAGCAGCTGCCAGAGGTGCAGAAGAAGCGGGAGGAAGAGAAGAGAAAAATGGAATATAACTCATACCGCCTGAAAGCACAGCTTTACAAAATGGTAGGTGTTCTGGTCAAGTATTTTTATTGGAACATTTTAGAATCTTTTTTTCTTGAGGTCACAAGTATTGCAGCATTATAGTAATATTTACTAGATGTTAATTCTGTGGTGTTATTTTGCAACTTCTAGATGGATAGGATATATCAGCATTTAATCAGGGTCAAAGCAGTCAAGCTTAGCAAAACACGGAACACAAAAATCCCCCTACGTAACCTGAAATCCTTCCAGTACCTACACGTGGTGTATGGAAAAAAGACAAGGAATCATGGTCCAGATTAAAGCATACAAAAAAGGTCTTGGGCAGTCTTGAGGGCAGAACAGAGGGATTGTGGAGCATATTTAAAGAAGATATTCCATGGGCAGGCTCTTTGACCTGAAGGCTGCCGGTTTTGCTCTTGTGTACCCTTGCTGTAGGTGGATTTAGCTTACCCAATTCACAGCCAACTTTGCAAACAAATCCTGGAGTCATCATTCTTAATTTTTCTCCAGTGGAGTACTGGCAGTCCTGGTGGTAATTTGTTAACTTTGGGGGCTGTGGATTTCATCATTAAGTGTTTGTTCAGCTGATGGTGTGGTCTTACCACACTGGCCTGGATCAGCCTCGAATCTCCTCTGTCTGGCAAGTTGTAGAATAAACCAGTGTCCCTAAGTGTGGGTATGACTAACTTTGAACCACATACACTTCTAGAGCAGCTCAAGAACGGTTTCTGTGCTGGGGCCTCACCACGTAACCAGCAGCAGCGCAAAGGTGGGGTGAGGACTCCAGGATTTTGGTGAGCAGGAGAAGGAAACTGGGGGCCCGTTTTGCTGGGTTACTCTAGGACTCTGCTGAATCCTGCCTCAGTCTGCCTGGAAGCAATGAGATCCCTGCAGAGAGCTGTTTCTGTCCCAGCTAACAAGTGCTGCTAATGCTCTTCCCCTCTGGCTCTCCAAGCTGTGTAATGTGTTTAACAGACAGACACAAAGCACAGCTTTAATTAATGATAGGAAGATTGAAGAACCCTGTGCTAGAGATTCACCTGGGTTGAGCACTGTAAGTAACAAGGAAAGAGAGTGTTCTGTCCATATGCCCTCCCATGTGCACACATCTGATTATTTAGTATTTCTGGATAACAGGCAGTATCAATTTATACACAGTGATGTGGTGAATGTCCTGAGGAGGCCCATTTGTCCCCTCTGAGAAGTGCATCTCCAAAACTGACCAGTGTATCACTTTGGAGCTGCTCTTAGACATCCATATGCTTAAGCTTTCTCTTAAGACTTAATAAGAACTAAAAGTTGAGAAACAACAGTTTGCAATAAACACTGAGGTTCTAATCTGATTTACCTTCTTGCTCTTTAACTAACCCATACCATAAAATGTAGCCTTCTGGAGAACTCTGGCAGCAGGCAATAAACTGCATTATAAGCCTCAGTAGTTTAAGGACACGCATTAAAAATTAAAGCTGTGGTTTTTTTTTTTTCCTCTGGATCTTAAGGTTGCACTTCAGTTTTAGCATTGCAGTTTTTTCATGGCTGAGTTGTCCTACCAGAGTTGGAATAATAGGGCTAGTTATTTGTTGGGAACAGCAGTAATTGGATTTGAAAAGTCAGGGCTTGTAACACGATGTATTATCCAGAATACCTTCCTAATCTGATTGTGGGTATTTACCACTAGAATTACTTGAATTTGATGCTATGCTTCTGCAGGGTATATTCAGGATGGTTTTTTTTTCCACTAGTTTGAGAATTTCAGATGCTGGTACAATAAGGTCTTACGAGTTAATGAATGCTGTCAGTCATTGACTTGAAGTAGCGCAGTCATCTGGAAGCAGATAAGGAATCAGATCAAAAGTTTTGTATATAAGTGTGGTTTTGATTGGAAGAGGGATGATGATTCATTGCAGTAAATATTGTAATCTTTTTGTCTGCCTTGATGATGCAGAATAGCTGTAAATACATTGAATGGTTTGTTTAGAATTTGGTTAATGTGTTGCTGAGAGCATCAGTTTCTAAGCGGATCTGATTGTGCGTGAAAAAAAAGAACCGCAGATTTTGTGGCATGACTCCAAAGATGACACAGAGTATTAGGAGAAGAAAAACGGCTGGTACAAAAGCTAGACTAAAACGGTGTGTAATCTAGGGTTGTAGCATCTAAATGATTTGTAGCACTGTACCCAGACTGTGGGCTGAGTATCTCTCATAGCGGCAAGTTTGTGAACTGCCGACGTAGAGCAGCAGATCAGTACTCTGAGTCTTGTTTTAATTGCAGTCGCCTAGGGGAGTCTTGTTGTGCCTTATACAAACCTAGGAGGGGACTGTTCCTTCCACGATCATTTGGCATATATCCAGACAAAGCTTGGGAAAGGAGCAGGGGGCAGAGAGTTGAGTGTCCTGCTCGAGGTTTTTGTGTGGGTCAGTGGTGGAGCCAGGCATAGTACTCGTATCCTCTGACTCCCAGGTCAGTGCTTAGTGACATGACCTGTCCCTAAAGAAACCTTTGTCCTTCACTCTTTGGATTTTGATGCTAGCACTGATCATCTTGATGGGGAAAAGGTACACTCATGCCCCAGCCACTCCAGAGTGCACCTTACTAGGTGAAAGTGCATGCTCAGGCACCCTGTTCTGGAGTGTCCAAGGCTTATGCTCCTGTTTTCTTGCCTGACTTTGCACGGTGCAAATGTTAATTCCTGGTAGAGAAGCACTAATGAAACTGCAGGTGGGGAGGTTTTAAACTGCAGATGGGGATGTCTTAAACTGCCAGACCAGCGGGCTTAGCGAAGGAGAGTCTGAGCACTTATTCTCCTCTCCCAGCACCTGTGGCTGAACACTCTGTCTTAAGAGTGAAGTGTGCTTATATCCTAAATTTATCACATCTCAGCCATGATGTAATGTGGCCCTGGGACACTGGTTGCTTCTATTTCTGTCACTGATACCAAAGGAGTAGACATGTAAAAGTAAAACTAGGCGTACACCTCCCTAATAGCAGTACTGCTGGCTCTGAGGATGGGATTGCCTAGCAGTGCAGCGTGCGTGACATTTCTACAGGGTGTTGAGGGCTCACAGGTTAGGGGTGATTAAAATTTGGGAAAGGAAGCAATGAATTAAACATGTACACTGCCAGTCAGAGCTGCCAGTCAGAGAGGGACCTGGGGGGTGTTGATTGCCAGCCAGCTGAACATGAGCCAGCAGTGTGCCCAAGTGGCCAAGAAGGCCAATGGCATCCTGGCTTGTATCAGCACTAGCGTGGCCAGCAGGGACAGGGAAGGGATCTTACCCCTGTGCTCGGCACTGGTGAGGCCGCCCCTCGATTCCTGGGTTCAGTTTTGGGCCCCTCACTCCAAAAAGGCCATTGAATGACTCGAGCGTGTCCAGAGAAGGGCAACGGAGCTGGTGCAGGGTCTGGAGCACAGGTGTGATGGGGAGCGGCTGAGGGAACTGGGGGGGTTTAGTGTGGAGAAGAGGAGGCTGAGGGGAGACCTCATGGCCCTCTGCAACTGCCTGAAAGGAGGGTGCAGAGAGGGGGGATGAGTCTCTTGAGCCAAGGAACCAGCGGCAGGCCAAGAGGGAATGGCCTCAAGCTGCGCCAGGGCAGGGTCAGACTGGCTCTTAGGAAGGATTTCTTTGCAGAAGGGGTTGTTGGGCGTTGGAATGGGCTGCCCAGGGCAGGGGGGGAGTCCCCATCCCTGGAGGGGTTGAAGAGTCGGGTTGACCCAGCGCTGAGGGATCTGGTGGAGTTGGGAATGGTCAGGGTGAGGTTAATGGTTGGGCTGGAGGATCTTCAAGGGCTTTTCCAACCTGGATGATTCTGGGATTCTGTGATACATACTCATATCTGTACATACATAAGCATGGATAAGTGTTTGCTGAAGTATCCTCACCCCGGAATTTAAAGGTGTGTTAGGTATAACTGCATATTGATGCAATTTATGGGCCAGTGCTTCAGAAGAAAAATGAACACTAGCTTCTTAGAAATGTATTGTGAGGAGAAAACAAACAAAAAAACTTGTGTGTTTCCAGTGTGAGCTAGTATGTGGGACATACTGCTCTCTGGAGGCAGCGTGTGTCTCGTCTTTAGCTTAGGGAACCAAGAATAATGATCTTTGTGTCCAGGTTGAGGGATGAGATGCAACTGAGTTTATTTGGCTCAAAATAAGCCCCCGAATTAGTGAATATATATATGAATAGAATTGATATGAACAAAATTTCCTTACCTTTTGTAAAGTACAAGTGAAAATACTTATACAGGACACCTGAAATTAAGGGCTGGCAGTGTTGTTTTAAGGCGTTTATGTGCTACGGTGACAATGTGGGGCAATGCAGCGGGAGGTGAAGAGGGAATGAAATCACAGGTTTGTTAGCACTGAGTGAGGAGGGCACCCTCGGGAGGAAACAGTATGGGCTCATATATAACTGGAAACTTACCCAAATCCCTGTGCTAGAAGGCGAATGAGAGTACAGGCATCCTTAATTTTTCGAATTGTTAAATACTTTATTAAGACAGCAAAGTTATTTTTGTCACAGGATGCACGTGGGGCTGGGCTGATGTTCTGTCCCAGTATGCCTTTGCTTTTGTACTTTTAATTTCAAATAGAGCATAAAATCATATTCATCAGATAAGGGGATGGTGCATGCCCTTTAATTTTGGAAACTGTGTAGTTGAGACAGATTTCTGATCTGATGGCAGCATAAATCAGAACTCTTTCAACCCCAGTGAAATGAAAATGAATTTTGTGAGTTTATCAGATGCAAATTTGTTCCGTTACTGAAGCTTCTCCATTAGATGTAGTCATTTTTATAAATAGGGAGCATGGGAGAAACCTCCATAAAGGGGATAGCGAAATTATTGCTTTATCTATTTCCTTCTATCCCTTAAAAAAGAATAAAGATAGCATTCAGGAACACTAAACACTCTTTTGTTTATGGATGGGACATGTCCTTGGAGCCTATACAAGGTAGGGGCCACAAGGTGTCACTACCCCAAAGGAAAAAGCACATCCTTCGAGAGGTGTGAAACTGAATTGCACTTTACTTGCTGCTTTACAGTAAATCTTTTTTTTTTTTAATGTTTGTTTTTCATCCCCTTGGCTACATTTTCCCTCCTCTCAGCGACATGTTAGAGTTTTTTGTTTTGTACTCATTTCCTGGAAATGGAGCAAAGAAGCCAGATAACATCTAATTGCCGTCTGGGTTTGCTTATTAGGTTGCAAAAGGGCCTTCGAGCTGTTAAGACTGATCAGAGGTTTTGTGGTGTGAGACGTTTTGAGCCCTACTGAGGCTTGATGAAGTACTGAGGGCAGATTCCACACTGAGATTCATGTCAGCAGCTTTGTTTTTTCTATGTCTGTATGTAAGCAGAGTATATTCTGTACTGGTTTATACACTATAGTATGTGTATGTAGTCTGTACACACACAGTGCATACTCTGCGTTCGTATAAATAGCTGAGCTGTGTGTTGCGTTCATCTGTGTGATGCAGAAGGTCTCGTCAGGTAATGGCTGTATCATTCCCACTGCTGTTAGTAATATATGAGTTACCCAAAGCTTTTCCTTTATCCTCCACTCCTCTAAAGCCACGTAACGTGTATTCCACGCTTCACAACGTCAGCGATCTGCTGGCTGAGCTAGCAGAGTGATGAGGGTTTCGCTGGCCGGATCATCGCCGTAAGAGTGGGTCACGCTCGGAGGAGCCTGGGGAAGAACGCCCTAACAGAGCCACCATTAGCAGTGCTTCCTACAGATACTCAGTCTGGTGCGATTTGTGTCCAAGGGGCTTGGAATCTGTCTTTGGATTGATGTTTTTGTGGTTTTTTTTTTTTTTTTCTTTCATGAATTTGTCCAGTTGCTTTGTGAGGTGTAAATGTCTGGTGTTCGCAGCACCGCAGGGCAGAGTTCCACAGTTTAACTGCACAAGGCAGTGACTCTTCACACAAAGTATTCTGTGGGTTTTTTGGTTTTGTTTCTTTAAAATCTATTACCAGTTATTTTATACGATGCCTCCTCAGATTATTTTTGGAATAGTCTGCAAATAATGTTACCTTTTCACCTGCTTCAGGCTGCTTAGGATTGTACAGACTTTCCTCTCTTCCACCTCAGTCATGGCTCATCCCTCCCACTGTGGTGAAGAGTCCTGATTTATTCAGTTGTTTGTTGTAGAAAACACTTTCTGTATCTTCCACTCTGCTTGTTACTCCTCTCTGTAACTGTCTACTTTCCCTGTGTCCTTTCATAAATGTGTCGCAATCTGGGGAACACATGACTCCCAGAAGTCTGGATTCAGAAGGTGAAGGGAGAGATATGCATCATGTCTTAAGGAAACAGTCTGTCAGCTAAGGTCAAGATGTATTCTGACTCTTTAGACTTGTTCCTCACCATTTCCACAGCAGCCAGCCCAGGGGTATTCTGGTGTTTTTCATACTAATGAGTGAGAAAAACCGAGGCTGCTTTAGCTGTCCTAAAAGGTGCAAATAGCCCTTTCTTAGTGTTCTATTACCCTTTGATATTCTGTTCAGAAAACTTACTAACAACAACCTCATGCTTAGCTTTTTAAATTTTTAGACGAATAATACTCATCTCTCTCGCTTTGTTTCTATCTTTCAGAAAATCACCAACCGTGTCTTAGGGAGGAAGATTCCTTGGAACTGATAGAGATCTCCTGTTCAAAGGAAGGTGTATTGTGCTTAGCAAACTTGCGGAGTAAAGGAGATTGTGATGTGAAAAAGATAATACAGTAAATACTTGTGCAGTGTACGTTTTGTGGTGTTCAGTTGTGTTATTTTTGTACTAATATAATCTTGCCCTATTTAAGAATCAGTGATTTGATATGAATGTCAGGTTTTAAAATAAAAGGCTGGTTTTTGTAGTGGTGTTATGCACTTCTAATGTAAACATAGTTTGGAACTACTTGGTTCATAATGTATTTATAACAACCTGATTGGAATAGCAGTTTTATATATTTATTTTAAATTGTTTTTAACAATGATTTTTAATTTTTTTTAAATTTTCTATTTCAATGTAGAAAACTTGTGAAGTTTTGTACTGCAAAAACCCCTTAAATAAATACCATCAGATCAGTTTGTAGTAACTATTGCAGCAATCATGACATGTATTTTCGCTGTCTATACGGACAACATCTAAAGAAACCAGGCAGTGATCACCTCTTTCTCAACACAGAACTGAAGAACTTCCAGGGTAACTATAATGACTGTTTAAACTGGACGTTACTAGCACTAAGAGTGGAGGAGTTGTGACTTCACTGACCTTTTGCTTGGTTCACTGTCTTTCTGTATGAACCAGGAGAGTCTAATCAGAGAAATTTTTATGATGCTGGGAATTTTTAAGCCTTGCCCCCGAGAGTCCCCTTCACTTCATTAGGGGCTTGTGTTCTGACAGGATACTTGGGTGTGCCCTTAACTAGCAAAAGATGAAATATAAAGGTTGTGGTTCTTGGTGATAGAAGCCTGAAGTCTCAGTTTCATTTGCTTATCATGGCAGAGTTCGTAGGATGTACAAACAGGAAAAGACATCTGAAAACTAAGTGGGTGTGAACAGTGGTTTCCTATTTTCTGTGCTTCAGGTGTTCATAGTAATTTAGTTCAAGGAAAAGCTATAACGGTAAATGCAATTCTGCAGTCGGTGAGGCACAACTCGGAGATTTTGACCTCTTGTGTTCACTAAGAATTTCATAAAACTGTTTCACCCCTTGGCTAAGCCATCCAGCAGCGGCTACGGTCCAGCTCTGCCAGATACCCTTGGAGTTCACATTGGGGTGTAATGAATCAAATCTCCAAATAAGGGGAAATAATGTGATTCCCTTGAAGGTCAGTAGAACTACACTGAATTACACCAGACAAAGATTTGACACAGCATTTTTCAAACTGTGTCCTGTGCTGGTGGTACCACATGCTGCTAAAGCAGCTGGCAGAGCTGCTGCAGAATGTGAGGATATATCCAGGTGTAAAATTTGTAGTTTACCTGGATGTACTCATCAGAATAGTGTGCAAAAAAACCCAACCAACACAAAACCACGATCTGGTATGTTGGAAGGCATAGCTGGTCTGGTCTTGGAAATCTGAAGTTTAAAAGTGCAGGTTAAAAATAATACAGTATCACACGGCTGTGATAAATCATCTCAGAGAATGGCTTATCTCTCCAGAGCTTTCCACTTTTCAAAATCTCTTTTTACCTATTTGCTCCTTCCACTGTCATGTCCTTGGGTTCAGTTTGGATGCAGGTTGCTGCTTTCCCTTTCGAACCGCTCTTCAGGGGCTAAAAAGCAGCTTTGTAGTTGCTGAAGCAGAAGGTGCTAAAACTTGCTGCTGCTGACATTTCTCGTGCGATTCTCTGATATACATATGAATAGGCTTGTTCCTTGCCACAAGAAATTCAGTTGTGTTGGAGTCATGACAAGATCTTGCCTCACTGAGTGCTCATTTAAAGCCAGTTAGCTTCTTAAATACCGCTTTTAAGCTTTCAGCTGATGAAAAAACAAGAGAGTTTAAGGGCCCTGCTGATGCCTCAGGGGATTCTTGGAAGTCTTCTTACAGTGAGATAACACAGCCCGTGGTTGTTTTTATTTAAATGTCCGTAGTGTGCCTGTTTGGTGCTCCCTAACAAAAAGCACAGAGGCCAGTAATCAAGCACATTGCAAAACAAATCAAGGTAGAGGCAGGTCCATTTCAACTACTGGAAGTACCCGTCCTCATCGAAGTAGAGAACTACACACTGTAAAACCTTTCAAAACAAAGGAAGAGCTGCTGCAAATTTGGGTTTTTTTGTTTTACCTCGCTTAAAAATGTTCACTAACTACCAAAGTAATGACAGTCGCTGTCGTTCTGTGAGTTGTTAGAGTTGCACCTTGAGAGATTTAGCGACAAGTAGCTGTAATTCCTCATTTGGTAATAATACTGTAGCTTTTTCCCTTTGCTAAGGGAGAATTATTTGCTTCTGCTAAACACTTTTGCTTTGGGCACGCTTTAATATATCAGAATGTGCGATCTGAAGATTGTGCTTGGATGTTTCACGCCGGTCTCGGGCTGCACAAAGCGTCTACATTCTGCTTTCTGAGATATTGTAAAGCAAACATTCTCTTTGCACACACGGGGGTGGGGGGGGAATGAAGGTTTTGTAGAGGAACACTATCAGATTGTTTGACTTTTCTCCGCAGAGGAGCGAGCACCTGCAATTCCAGGTGAAATCGGGAGGAGCTGAGGCTTCTCAGAACTTCTGAAAATGAGATTCTGCGTGGCCAGGTTTAAAGGAGGCAGGTCTCCTCCTCAGCCCCGTGCTCCACCAGCGTTATCATCCGTCCTTCTCTTGATTTCTTCATGAGGGATGTAGCGAAGCTGACTCGCACCCATTCCACTACCATTCCTTGTCATCAGGTCAGATAAAGCTTGTGCTGGGGCAAAGCCTCCACTGTTTATAGTTCTGATGGAAGGAAGCTGCTGACATTTGGAGTCATTAGTTCCAACATGCAAAACTTGTTTCCAAAAACTCAGGAAATTATGCTTGTCTTGTGTTGATTCCAGAGTGGAGTCATCTCTTCTTAATCCACTGCTACACAGAGACTTTTAGGGCAAGTTCTGCAAATCTTTGGAAGTTTAAAGAGGACAGAACTATTTTTTTTTTTTTAACCCTCCAGGAGCAGGCTTTTGTTCTTAGTTAATCAGAAACGTTCTTTGATCAGCATTTGCCATGCCTGCCCCTCACAATGATTATTGTGTAGATGCCTGTTTGAGTCTCACCGAAAGGCCAGCTATCGTAGCTGCTGTCTCAAAAACTGGGGAAGGCCAGCACAGTTGTCTGTTGTCTCCAGAAACTGAAAGCAGCTTTGATCACTGTTCATTTGTACCTTGTTCATCATCAGGTAAATGCACTGGCTGGGCTTTGGCTTTGGACTGCCTGTAGATGTGCCGTCTACAAACTGAACGTGAGGTGGGAAGCGTGGTGGATGCGGACGAGGCAAGGAAGCAGCAGAGAAAAGGGGTGTAAAAAGCCACCTTAAGCTTTCAAAGGTTCCTTATTTTAAAATAAGAGGCTCGTTTGGCCTCCAGAAGCACCTTTCATTTCCTCTTTCATGACCATTTCCACTAGTTCTACCTTTTGTGCTGTAAATTCCACCCCTACGGACCTTTTATAATAACATGGTAAGTCCTCTGGTTCTTGGCGGATGTTTTGGGGGTCCTTTCTACCGAGAACCATTCTCAAGTTAGAGATCTGCCACGTCAGGCAGTGGATGTCGTTTGGGACATGTTCTCTCATTGCTGGCAACTGGAAAGATCACCATGGAAACCAAGTGCGGGGATGATGTAAAAATATAGTTGAAACGCACAATTTCCTTGGAAGTGGATATTCCCTACAGAATATAGTCGTGTCACTGTACATCTGTCTAGATATGGCCTGGTCTGGGGTGGTTGACTCCTGGAGGACGCTTCCCAGAAGGACTTTTGCTCTTTGCTGCTGTCGTGGTGGATTCAGTAGTGGTCGTGCCTGTGGGAGAACACAACCAAATGAAGAGGAGGAGCCTGAAGACAGATCTGCCCCATGCGAAAACAGGTAAGCTAATCTCTTCCACTTATCCATGAGAGCATCCTGGTTTATAATTCACTTTTCCTGAAACAATACCCTAATGAAGAAATGACTTCCTGGCTGGCTGTTCGTTAGTCCAGATCAAACTTTAATCCAGTAAAGAAGATTTTAATATATCACTTCCTTTATGCTGCATTTATTAATTGGCCAGCTGGGTGGCTGTACTTCTGTAAAGCTTAAAAGTGTAACGTGAAGTCATTGGACATCCTCCCCATAGGCTTGGGGAAAGAATTTGGCTGAACTGCTGTAAATGGAAAAGTCACGATTCTTTCACACAAGCAAGGTTTGAAAGTCAAACTTTTATTAATATTTTTCTCCCTACATCAGCAGATAAACTGAATCCTCCAGGCCAAATTAGACCCTGCGGGAGGGTGAATGACCTCTGCATGACAAATGAAAGCCACGTTGATTAATACACTTCTGGAAGGCACTCAAATTCCACGGTGATGAGGACAGTTGTGATGTCTTGATAGGGGAGAAGGTTGTGGGGTTTTTTTAATACAGTCTAATTTTATTCACGTACCCATGTGCTGCAGCCCTGTCGCTTTCTAGCTTTGTCAGAAGCTACTTCAAACTTGTCTTCATGATGTAAAAGAGAGACTCCAGCTCCTTTCCCCGAAGTTGTGTTGGCTCCCCTACCCAAGTTCGATTCGGTACTTCCCGTGAATCACCCTGCTGCCGGGGGCTCGCTGCTGGCTGCTGCCCAGGCTCGTTGAGTCATCTGCTGAGTAGCCAGCCTTGACCTTCCTCCGGAGACGGGTAAGTCTCTGGACTCTGCGACTCGCCAGTTGGATCTGGAGGAAGTAGTGTGCCAGGTACACGCCGTGGCCTCCTGAACGAGGAGTTAAGTTCCTGTGGCACTGTGTGCAGACTGAATAGTCATTTTAATAGGAGATGATGTGAAATTTGGCCTAAGCAGGCCTTTTTTGGGGGTCTATCAGGGCACGGGTTTTTACGAACAGTATAGAGCTGTTTTACTATGTTACAGCTGTCCTTGTCCTTTGCAGAAGGACCCATAGCAGGCTCAGAGTGATGGCATTTGTGCTGATGAAGCAGTGATGGAAGACCCAAAGTGTGGGTGCCCTGAGCACACCTCCTGGGCTTGTCTGCTCCATGCGCTGGTTGTCTCCCTCACAACTCTGAAGTGCCTGGGAGGACAGAAGCACCTTGAAAATAGATATGGAGGGGCTCTCCCTGTCTTTAGTTCCATGTTGTGAGTGTTCCCCCGCCCTTGCTTCACACGTGCTGCTCTTGGCTTAGGCAGAAATCCCCAGTCTTGGGCTCAGCTGCCAGGCTGTGTGACCCAGCTGCAGTCCATGGTCGGGTGCCACAGCCTCTGTCGGCTTTTGTCAGCAGAGAGATCGAGTGATCGAGGCAGGGGGAAGAACGCCTGTTCCTTTGCACAAAAAAGCCTTTTATAAGCTGCTCTGGATAACCACCAGCCGTTGCCATCCCCAGCCCCATGGTGGGCCATGTACTCCACGGCTGGTGGCAAGCAGACATCTGCCTTCACCGAGCCCCAAGACTGTGCTATGTTCAGTAGTTTGTGCTGGTTGAGAAAGTGAAGGAAAGAGGAAAAATGTCACGTAACGTAGTAACGGTGAAGCTATGCTGGGATTGATGGGCTGCCAGGGGAAGGCTGGAGCCTCTTGCGTGCCCTGGGTTTCCTCTAACTACTCCATCCCAGCCCCTGGCTCACCCCTCCACGGCAGTCCTGGCCACCGACTGCCCTTTCTTGGAAAGACTTTTCGCGGCTCTCTGCAGCTCTGCGCAGCCTCGTCCCTCCGGACGTTGCTGCTGATGGTTTCCTGATGGCTGAAAGCCCCGTTGTGCATCTGAAATCTCGCCCAGTTGTGTGCCAGGCTGCTGATTTACAGCAGCTCTACACAACTTCCACCGAGCTGCCTGGATCCAAGAAGGGACAGCAATGCCCTGTTTCTCACCACACTTCCACAGCTTTCTTTTTAGGAGTGACTTTATTTTTTGCAGTGTTTGGCCTCTCATGGAAGTGGCGGGACCTGCACAGCCCCTCCATGGTGAGCTTTAGCAGGAGACCACCTTCAACTTCAGCGAGTCCTTCCTGGTGCTCTGCAGAGCTGGACCCAGAAAGGGTGGAAGATTCTTGGGAGAGCTTGTGGTGAGAGTGAGATGTTGCTAAACGCTATTAACCCACCTGAAAAACGCTGTGTCTGAGGCTAAAGGGGGCTAATGGGGAACACTCGTTAACACTGTCCAGATGTTTGCATCTGCTGCTTGCATCTGAGGGTAACAGGACCTCCGTGTGTGTTTGAGTGCCAGGAGGGCTCCAACCACACTCCTGCAGCCATGGCTGTGCCATTTCCATTTGCCCTTTGTGCTGGGAAACCCCACAAAAGTCCCCTGTCCCTTCCTCTCCCAAAACGTCACCTTGAGCAGGCATGTCCAGAGGTGCCTAGAGCCCTTCGGGTAGGGCTGTCCCCATTTTTAGAGTAAAATAATTTAAAAAGCTTTCATTATTAGCATTAATCAATATTATTATTAGGGCTTCACTAACTATTGGTGAATCCTTGCCCTGACCTTAGGCGGAGAGTTGGGTGACCCCAGGAAGGGCCTGGAAAGGGTCGAAGCAGAGCAGGGACGGTGCTGCCTGTGTGGAAGAAGGAAAGTGAGTGGCACCCCCTCCCCACGCTCGCTGTGCGGGGCCCTGAGCTGTGACACCCCCCTGCTTTGAGGGGGCTGGCTGCTGGCACCCATCTGTTAGAAAAAAATTATTATTATTATTAATAATAATAATAGACAACTGTGGAGTGTGTCGGGTGCAGAGGTGGCTCTGGGCTCATCCATCCTGCTGGGATGGAGGGGGTTATTTCATTGCCTTTTTTTGCCCCCTCCCCTCCCTTGTGCAGGCAGCCTGTCGTACCCTCCTGGAGCAAAGGGGGTGAAGCAGCGGGGGGGGACCCCGGGGGGGGAGTGGGCGGCTGCCGGCCCGGCTGCAGCGGGATGCCCCGGCGGGGGGAGCCTGGGAGCCGCCTTCTTCTCCCGTCTGGTTTTCATTAAGCGGCCCGGCTGGGCCAAGAAACACAGCAATAAATAAAAGCGAACAATGCCGTCCGTCCCCCCCCCCCCCTTCCCTCCTCCTCCTCCTCCCCCTCCCTCCCGCCGCCCAGCCCCGGATTCAGCCGGGCGCCTGGGAACGGGGGCTCCGGCCGCCGGGGCGAGCGGGACCGGCTGGGGGGCGAGTGAATGGGGCTGGGGGGGGGAAGCCGGGCGGAGGGGAGGGGACCCGAGAGGATAAGAGGGGAAGGGAGGGCGGGCGGCGGCGAGCAGAGACGGTGACAGCCCCGGGGAGCGCCGGCATGGCCGGGCGGCCCCCCCGCAAACCCTGCGACCGCGGGGGCTCGGCTGCTTTTTGGGGGAGCCGCATCTTTTTTTTGGGATGGTGGTGGTTGTTGTTGTTGCTGCTGCTGCTGCTCCCCGGGCGGGGGGATGCTGCTGGACCGCGAGGTAAGGAGTGGGGGGGGTACCCCAGGGTGCGGGGGGGCACCCCGGGGTTTGCAGGGGGAGCATGGATGGGGATTTAGGGGGGGGTGAGGGTGTCCCTGGGCTCGGAGCAGGGGGGAAGGCTGCGGGCAGCGCTCCCTCCCTTCAGCCCCATCGCCCCGCGGGGGATGTGCCCCCCAAATCCCCCCCTCTCAGCGTGTCCCCCAAAAGCCCAGCGCTGTCAGGGCGGCGGGGCTCTGCGCTCTGACTCTATTTGGGCTGGGAGGGCTGCGACCAGCCGCCCCTCCCGAGAGAGGGGATGGATTCGGCTCCTCACACCCCCCCGCTCCCCCAGCACCCCCCGAACGGCAGAGACACCCCTCGTCTCCCCATCCCGCACCTCCCTTGGGTCCCCGCACCCATCCCAGCTGCGGGCGGTGGCACCTTGAAAGGCAGCGGCTTGTGCTGCCGAGGTATGTTTTGGGGTGAAACTTGGCTTTTTTCTGTTGTTGAGGAAGTACGTTATTTTCCCCAGAGGTTCCTATTACTTTTCAAATAGGAGGAATAGGGGGGCTGCCAGGTTGGGTTCAGCCTCTTTTCTCCATCCCTAATTCTTTCCACAACCCCACCAGGAAGCCGGGGCTGATGCTTCTCCACGCAAAGCACCATTTTTATTATTATTTTATTTTACTTTCGAGCTTTGCTGGGTTCGCTGCTGCAAATAAGTTTTCCAGCAACTCCAAGAGAGACCCGTGCGAGCGGCGGAGCTGGGAGAGGAACGGGGAGGGTGGTGGGAGCCAGAAACCTCTGTTTGGATTTAAAAGAGGAGAGGAGGAGCGGACCAGGAAAGCTGCCGGCTTCGGCTGGAGCCTGGGCACCGCGGGGCTCATCGCTGGGCTCGGGCATCCCTGGCCGCAATGATGTGAACATCCCAAAGCGCTGCTGTTCCCCACGCAGCTGGGAATGAGCGTGTTTTCCCCGGGAAAAAAAAAAAAAAAAAAGGAAGGGTGGTGGGGAACCCCCTCTGCACTACAACTGGGTTTATTTGACTTAGATTTTTCAGGCCCTGTCTCATGCTCTGAGGGTCTCTGATTCCCAGAAAAAGTTATAGTCAAAACAGCGAGAAGCTTAATCTAATAACCAAGAGGTTTTTACAACGTGGCCCAAAGCCCAGCCCTGTAATCCCTGCAGAACGGCTGCCCCTCACCTCCCATCCTCTCCCCAGACAGCGTGGGAGAAAGACAGGCTCTGCAGCGAGCCGGGAGAGGCAGCGGCCTTCACCCTGCCCTTCTCCCTCTGCGAAGAAAAAATATCGTTTTGTTTTTTCCCCTTTCTGTGAAACGGGAAGGCAGCAAACCCCACCGGAGCTGCTCGCCCTGCGTGGCTGAATGCAAGTCGCATCACAGCCGTGCCTCAGTTTCCCCACCAGAAAACGAGGCTTAGGTAGGGCTGGGGGGTTGGAGGGCCTGGCTAAGGCTTTCAGAGGAGGTGAGGAGAAGAAAACTGGGCTCCTGCCACCACCTTATCTGCAGTTATTCCCGGAATCTGATTACATGCTATATATAATGAAAGTTGATTAAATGCCACCGTGTGATAGCGCCGGGCACGTCCCTGGTGGGAGGGATGTGGCCGGCCTGGGTAGCTCCGTCATGTTAAACAATCGCTCTGCAATTCCCAACAACTCCATCTTTTTTGCTTTTTACTTTTCAATAACTTTGTCTTTCCTGAAGCCAAATCCCCCCAGATCATTGCACGGGGAACCAAAACAAGCATATAAAATTATAAAGCCATCAGCCCTGTTATTCCACTCCCTTAGTAAATAACTTTGCCCTTTGCTGGGGAAGGTTACTAGATCCCAGCTTTCACTGACAACATTTGGCTTGGCAAAGTGGTCCAAGTCTTGACATTTTTGCTAGACTTCATCCCCTCTCTGCAGCATCTTCAGATTTTTGTTTTTTTCCTGTTGTTGTCCAGGCTTAAGTCATCAGTAGCTGCTCCCTCTGCTGTAATCAAATACAGCCACACTGTTTCAGGGAAAAAAATAAATCTTAGAAAGTCTGCCCGTGGCTAATTGAGCCAAGGAATTGCTTGTACTGCTCTTTTAGCTCCTCTGCTCGAGCCCAGCTCTGGCTGGAAAGATGATGGCTCAATTTCTGGGTGATCGAACCACGCTTCCCCATCCCGTAAATGACGACAATCAATGGTGTAAAAGCATAAAGCCAAAAAAAGAAAAAAAAAAAAAAAGGAAATAAAAAAGGCTGTTTGTGTAATTCAGGAGAAATGGAGCAGGCAGGAGGATGTGCTGCTGCCTGTGCAGCCCCTGCCCTCGCCCCGTGCTGGGGTGCTCTGGGGGTGCTCCCTGGGGTTTGTGTGGGCTGGTTGGTGACAGTCAGGATGTGAGCGGGGCCAGGGTGGTGCCACCCATGTGCCAGCTGCTTCTCCAGGGTGAGTTTCAGGGGATTTAGGCCACTGGTTTGGGACCTGAGTGAGCAGCAATGCTCCCAGGAGGCTTCCAGGAGCGAGGCTGGGCCGGTGATGAGGGTGCTAGCCTGGGGACGGGGTGATGCTTTGGCGTCATGCTGGTGTCCATCCCCCAGAAACACCCAAGAGGTGGCCTTGGATGTTGGTCAGAGTCCTCAGCTCTCCCACTTCACTCCTGATGTGGCTGCGGAGGAGCTCCTGCTCTTGGGGGCTTGCAAGGTCTGTTCATGTGCTCACCAGGT
This sequence comes from Strix aluco, assembly GCF_031877795.1. NCBI lineage: Eukaryota > Metazoa > Chordata > Aves > Strigiformes > Strigidae > Strix > Strix aluco. The sequence continues at coordinate 2,156,985 of NC_133934.1, forward strand.
CTTCTCTTGCCCAGGGCCACCATCCCACGGAGAGCGGGTCACCCCACACTGGCTCCTCAGGGGTCGTACCAGACGAGCTGTCAGCCTGGATGAAAAGGTAAAGACAGGGACGGTTCCTCCCCCGGGCATGGTGCAGCCAGGTCCTGCACCTGGAGGTCTTCATGGTGGGACTCGGATGAGAGGTTGAATTTCAGGTCCCTTGTCGAGTAGATATGATGGACCCATCACCCTGTTCAGATGATGGACAGATGATGGACCCATCACCCTATTCAGATGATGGATGCAACAGTGAGTTAATTAAGTGTGATCTTAACTATTGGGCAGTAGGATGGATGGCCAAGAGCTGTGGGGTGAGCAGAAAGGAGCTGGGCAGTTCAGAAGGAGGAGGTGGAGCTAATTTCTCACAGTGCTGCTTTAGCTGGGGTAGGCAGACCAGCAGTATTAGCTGAAGGGAAGGTGCTGCGGGATTTAAGAGCAATGTCCTTGGGAAGACTGCGGAGAAGCTGGGCCCAGGCTGCGGGAAGGAGAGGACATCTCTTCCCAGGGCTGCTCCGCTGGCCTGTTGCACCTTCCCCGCCACCCCCAGTGCCTCCAAATCCACTTGATGAGGTGCTTGTGGTGACCCTTGCCTGAATTTGGCACCTTGCCCAACTCTGGGGTCAACCGACTCCGCAGCTGCCCATCGGCCACAGCAGCTGGTCGTACCCAGCAGCTGGGAGGGGCTCCGGGGGCTGCGGTCTCCTTCAGGGCGGATCAAATCGCTTCCCAGCACAACAAGCACCGATGTGGATGGTTGTGGGAAACCGTTGGGTTTTGGGGATGAGCAGATTTGCTGCTGAGAAGATTCAGTGCTGGGAGTGACCTTCTCTGGTGGCATCTCCCTGGAGCAGGGGCTGAGGACACAGCTTTGAAGCCACCTGAGGTGCCTCCAAGTGAGGCCTCCTTGCTCCAGGCAGGAGATACCAAAGGTGGAGTCAACCCCACTTCCCAGTTTGTGCTGCTCTGACTCCTCCGAGGGGCTGGACGGTGCCTTTTCCCAGGGGAATTGTGAGCATCGCTCCCATCGGTGCTGGCTGCTGGGAATTGTGCTTCTCTGTTAGCTGAAACAGCCCATCGTGTTGGGGATGCTGTGGTCAGCCTGCAGAAATGTCCCCTCCCTTTCCAGCAACCCCGGATCACTCTATATTTAGGTTGGAGGGCACTTGAGACAGGGAACGCGTGGCAGCGGGAGGTTTATTTATACTTTTGCTCACACTCTGCTGCCCAAAATTGTGCTGGGTGGGTGCAAATCCATGTGACGGGGGACATAGGGCTGGGACGGCCACTGGCCAGGGTCGGGGTGGCTGGGAAGGTCCCGGCGTGTTTCCTGGCATCTGCTCTGCCTCCGCTGGCTCCAGCCAGCCCAAAACAAGGAGGCTCCTGTTCCTCAGAGAGGGGGGAAGGCCAGGAGAGGGAGGGTGGTCGCAGCCGGGAGCAGGGAGGCTTCATGGGGGAAGGACGGTGGCAACCAAAGGACGGGGTAGGGGTGAGTGGACTCCTCGCTTGCGGGCAGAGCCCCAAACCGGCCCTTTTTGCCCTGGTAGTGCTGATGTGTGTATTTTTAGGATCAATTTAGTCTGCCCCATCCCTGGCCTGTCTCCTTCTGCCCTCTAGCAAAGATCCTGGAAATAAATACAGCCATGTGATTGCCGCCAGCCTGCTCTGTCTGTCTGGGCAGGGCTGGCTTTCGGAGCAGGAGTCTGCCCCGAAGGAGACAACATCCGAGCGTGTGAAATGACGGATTCAAGTGTGGTGACAGCCCTGAGGCTCCTCCGTCCCTTCCCTGGGGGCTGCTTCTCTGTGCAGCGGGTGGGATGCTGCGGGGTGGCCCCTGTCACGGTCCTGGGGGATGTCACCGCGTCTCCTTTCCCTCCTCCCCGAGGAGCAAGGTCGAGCCAGTGGGACGAGGGAGGAGGAGGATGGTGGCGGCGGCCCTGCGGTCCCATCGTGTGCGGGCTGGCATGGTGCTGGGGGGGGCGGACCCTGCCTCCCCCCTCTACACCCTCCTCTCTCCTATTGTTTGGGGCTGAACTCCCTGCAGGCTTGACGGCTCCCGACACACATGGAAGTGATTTTGGAGAGGCCGGGGAGGAGGTCGTGGGGACCCTGATTGCAAACAGCTCCCTCGTTGCCACTGGCTTGAGGTGGGATCCTGCCCCACTGCTGCTGGCATCCTCCTCCTCCCGCTCCTTCCCTCCAGCTCAGGGCACAGAGTGAAAGCTCCTGGAGCTGACCGTGGGCTTTTCCAGCCCTTCGGAGCTGGAAATGGAGGTTGGGCCCAGTATCCTGGCCCAGGCGTTCCACCAGTATCTAGCCCCAGAAGTCCCCTGTCCCCACCCTGGGGACCCGCCCAGCCTGTCACGCTGCCTGTGGTGTTCCCTGACTTATTTCTTTTTCCCAAGTATGGTTTCTCACTGCAATGGTTTTAAACTGAAAGAAAACACCTTTAGACTGGACATAAGGAAGAAATGTTTTACAATGAGGGTGGTGACGCCCTGGCACAGGTTGCCCAGAGAAGCTGTGGCTGCCCCCTCCCTGGAAGGGTTCAAGGCCAGGTTGGACGGGGCTTTGGGCAACCTGGGCTAGTGGAAGGTGTCCCTGCCCAGGGCAGGGGGGTGGCACTGGATGATCTTTGAGGTCCCGTCCAACCCCAACCAGTCTGAGATTCTATAAATCACAAGGACTGAGGTGCACCCAGGCAGAGGAGCCCCTCAACCTCCCTCCGGGTCTCTCCTGGCTCCCTGTCCCTGTGCGGGAACACACCTTGGCACCGATGGAGCATCCTTCCACCCACCGCTTCCCCCCACACCACGGGCTCGTCTGCTGGGTCCCTGGAGCAGCCAGTGTCTCCCTGTCCTGGGGGTGGGATGTGGCCATCCTATTCCTCCTTGCTGACAAACGCTTGGAGCATCCCCTCTGGTCACGGTCAGGGTGTGATACCCCGGGCCCCTCCCCAGGAAGCATCGCATACGTGTGGGGTCACAGTCCTGCTCTGGAGGAGGAAGGGAGGAGAAAGGGAGGAGAGGGTTTGGGGTGGGCTGCAGGTGCCGAGGACACGCACTCCCACAATCTGTTTCCTGCAGGGAAGCCCTTTTCCCTTTGCAAGGTGTGGCAGGACTGAGCAAACCCTGATGTGGTCCCTGAGCCAAGTTGGCTTCAAAATAACCAAAATCCTGCCTCTGCCTCCAGGGCCTGAATTGCCCTGGTTCCTCCAACTCCCCTGGAGCTGGCTGCCCCCAGGATTCTTTTCCAGCGAGCAACTGGAGTGAGAGGTTTGTCCTTGAGGTCTTGGATCCCGATCCTGGTGTGTATTTAGGACAAGGCAGTCCCCAGGCTGTGTTCTTCAAACCTTAACTCTGCTGCTCAGATCCAGCTGCCTGGCGAGGACCTGGCTCAGCCATGATGCTCCAGCTGCAAAACCCATCACCAAATCCTCTACGGAGCATCTCCTGGTACCTCCGATCCCTGTCTTCCTCCTTACATCCAGGCCTGCATGTGCTTACTTAGGAAACCAGGGCTTATGGGACCTGCCCGAGCAGATGGCCGGGCTGTGATTTGAGCTTGGCTTTTGGATTTTGGCTTAACTAGTGATTTCCCAAGGGGCTCAGTGCTCTCTGAGGCCGCTCCTGGGAGAGCCACTCTCCTGCAGGGCAGCAAGAGCTTTTCCAGCAAGGGTGAGGAGGGAGCCTGGGCAAGGAAGATGGCCAGGAGCTGTGGGGAAACAAAGATCATCTTTCCCCTCAAAGAGCATCGCTCTTGGCCTCAGCTCCTCTGCAAACATCGCTGCGGTGTTCCTGATCAGTGGATTGAAAAAGAAAAACAGACTTGAGCTCGGCCCAGTGGGTCTTCTGGGCTGCTCATGATCTGGGTCCCAGCCAGGGCAGATTCATCCCAGCTGCTCTTTGCCTCTCCCAGCCCAGCCCCTGGTGGGACTGGCTTTACTGGGATGGCCTGGAGAGGCGCCATCACCTCCACATGCAGCCAGGGCCGAGAGAAGGGGGTTCCTGCAGCCTGTGGTAGGGACTGGTGCGTCCTTTTCATGGCTGCTGGAGAGAGGAGGTGGTGGTGGTTGGGTGGGGGAGGAAGATGCTGGAGCCCAGGAAGGTGCTGGAGACCCAGATGGTGCTGAAGCCCAGGATGATATTGGAACTTGGGATGATGCTGGAGCCTGGGACAATGCTGGAGCCCAGAAGGTGCTGGAGCCCTGGATGGTGCTGGAGCCTGGGATGACACTGGAGCCCAGGAGGATGCAGGAGCCTGGGAAGATGCTGGAGCCCCAGATGATGCTGGAGCCTGGGATGGTGCTGGAGCCCTGGGTGATGCTGGAGCCCAGGATGATATTGGAACCTGAGATGGTGCTGGAGCCCTGGGTGATGCTGGAACCTGGGAAGGTGCTGGAGCCTGGGATGATGCTGAGCCCAGGAAGGTGCTGATCTCCACTCATTCCTGGTGCACCACACCTTGGCAGGCAGCTCATGGGGACCCAGCTGCCTGCCAGTTAGGCTCAAGGCAAAATTATCAGTGTTTAATTAATGCAATAACCTTTCCTGGCCTTAGAATTGGGTTATTTGACTCCTCCCTGGTGTGCGTGGTGCTCTCACCCTCCTTCTCTCTCTTTTTCCTGCTATTCATTTCTCCAGACACTGAGCTGGTTTCAGCCCATCCCAGCTGAAACCAGGATCAGTCCCCTGCTCCCCACTGCCTCTCCATGTGCTCTCAGGGGAAACTGAGGCACAGGGAAGGGGAGAGCTTGCAATGCCTCACCTCGCAGGGGGCGGACACAGATCCCATTAGCAGCGGTTTGTTTTCCAGCCTTCAGCAGCCGGGGAGACGGGCCGGTCCTTGCATGGGGAGCTGTGGATGCCGGGATAACCCTGTACAAACACGTGTCCCTTTAAGACGGCAGCTGGGAAAGAGCATTTTGCCAGTAAAGGCCCTTAAGTCGAGGCAGGGAGTAATTGCTGGGGAATTTAAAACCGAGAAGGAGCCGGCAGGGACTTGGGGAGAAGGAGGAGGAGGAGGTGGACTGCGGGGAGTGGGTGTTAGGGAGATCAGAGACGGGGAGAAACAGGCTTGAAAAAAGGGAGGGTGAGAGGGGGAAAGAAGCGAAACGGCAAGAAAAATGTACAGACCATGTTTGGCCAGGGAGTGATGTTTGTATAAGATCATGTTCTAAAAATACAGCCCATTCCCACCATCACTGAAGGAGGGGAGCCCTCTGCCCTGGCTTCCTCCTCCTCCTCCCTGCATCACACAGGGCCCCTCGCCAGGAGTGGGGGACCGTGGCCATGCTGTGACCATGGCCGTGGCCATGGCTGTGCCAAAGGGGCTCGCTGGGAAGCAGCAGGACCTCGAACTCAGCTCGCTTTGCTGTTGGGTTGTTGTTTTTTTTTTTTTTTTTTAAAGCAGTGTGTCTGGTCTCCTTTTTTGGAGCTGGGAAGACTGTTGGAGGTGGAGGGGGGGCTCAACCAGGCCGACTCTGTCACTGCATCCCCCTGGGATAACTGGCACCTCCCTGCCCTCAGGAAATGGGGCCATAAGGACTCAGACCCACAGGTCTCCTTGGGGTCAGAAGCATCCCCATGGCCAATTTGAGCAGCTTAACAGGGTGCCTCCATCCCTAGAGCTCAATTTGGGGTGGACCTGCAGGAACACCCATCCTGGGAGCACAAACCCCATGTCTGTGGTGCAGCAGTGTTGGTACCTGGCTGCCCTGCACCCTGAAATACTTTGTCCCGTAATGCTGCCCCTTATAAGCATGATGGTCCCTGGGGGGGGGGGGGTGACTACCAGGTTGAAGGTCCCCCAGTCTCCCCATGGGGTGGGGACTGGGTTGCATAAGGAGCAAAGCCCTCCCGGCCCTCTCCATAAGAATGAGAGGGGACAGCAGGATCTGACCTCTGGTTTAGCCAAAGCTGGGAATCACCCAGCTTTGCCCCCGCCCTGCTGCATTCCTAATGAGTGGCTGTAAAACCCCGTGATGTTAAGAGCAACCCAAGCCAGAGCTGTGCAGGGATGGCTCCTTCCTCTCCCCTTTCTCTCCAGAGCTGGGAAAACCTCTCCAGCTCACAGCCAGGGTGCTGGGGCCCCGCAGTGGATCCCGAGCTCGGGGCCGAGGGCTGGCAGCCCGCTGGGCTCCCTGCATCCATCATGGATGGGGAGGGACCGAGTAAGGGAGACAGAGCCACCCACGCTGACCGGGCCATAAACAAGAGACAGGGTGATGCTTTTAGTGTCCCCAGGGCTGGAGCCAGGGAAGGGACATTGGGACATCAGAGGAGGGCAGTACTTCTGGCCTCCAGCCCATCCTGTCACACACAGATGAGCCGTACTGGTGTGGATCCCTGCGTAGGGTTCCTGTTTAACGCCCTCCAAAATGAGGGAGTGAGTAAAGCCACTGTCATCCTGGGGAAGCTGAGTCAATTGTTTCCTCTTGCTGCCCCGCAGTATTTTTAACGGTGCCCTTATCCGGTGCCTGGGTGGTTACTACTTATTTCCGTACTCCTCAAGGGTGCACGCAGGTGCTGACCCCACCAGGGACCAGCCTCTGCAGGGGATGAAACCCTTTTCCCTGGCTCAGGATCACCGGTGGGATGGAGCCGTGGTGGGATGGAGCACACAGAGACCCTGCTCAGGATGCTCATGGTGCTGCTCCCTGTCCCATATCCCGTCTTGGTTCTCCCTTGTTGCCTTTCCCTGGGGAAGCTGCCAGCCGAGTTGGGACTTACTGTCTCACCCCATCCTTGTGGGGTGAATCTCAGTGCAAATCCTCTTTTATCCCCTGCTAGGCTGGGAATTCATGGGAAATCAAGCAGGAGGGTTTATTTCTCACCTTCCACGGGCTTGCGGCAGGGGATGGAGTAGGTGGAGCAGATCCACAGAGGAGAGGGTGGGATGCACCCTGAGCTGGGGAGCAGAGGAAGGTGCTGGGGACAGGGATGGGCAGAGGAGATGGTGTCTGGTGGGAACAGCACAAGGTGCCCCATGGTCTGTTGCCAGCTTGAATGGAGGGACTGAGCTTTTGGGAGGAGAGAGGTGGTGCATGTCAGTGGGGGATGTCCCCTGCAGAGTGACTGGGGATGCTCAGGGACCTCCTGGCCCCCCCCCTGAGTCCCCACTGATGCCCGCCCCTGCCCTGCGGCATGTGTGCTCACTGCTCCTGCTGCGTTTTTGTAGTTGGAAAAGCAACTCCTGCTTTTCCAAACAGCGATGGGGCTCAAAATCCACTGCACCTGCTGCCCTTTGTGTTGCTAACAGAGCAGTAGGTCCTACAATAGTACAGGCAGGCAGCGGGATGGACAGGCAGGCAGCATCCTGGGCTCTGTCTTTTCTAACCCTGTCCCTCCTTTGCTTCCTCCATAGGTGCCAGTGCCTGCCCGAGCAAAGGTGGCTGTGATGGCTGAGGGCAGAGAGCTCATCCTGGTGCTGGAGAAGAACCAGTAAGTGTTGGGTCTGGGGCTGGGGAAAGGTGTTGGATGTCCCTGGCATGGTCCCACCTGGACACCCTGTCCTGGCTCTCCTGCCTGCAGGGGAAGGGACAGCTCGGTGTGGATTCCTGCCAGCTGCAGCTGATGTGGCAGTTTGGGCCGAAATGTTCCTTTTTCCACTGCCCACACCCGTGTTGTGCATGAAACAGCCTTGGCTCAATGCCGCAGTGCAGGATGCAGCACAGGTGAAGACGAGGTGGGGTGCTTAGGGGATGGAGATGTGCCAAGCGGAGGCTCAGCAGGGTGGGCTGCTGTCCTGCTGGGTGGGCTGATCCTGTGAGGTCTTTGGAGGCGTCTCATGGTGGGCACTGCTGACTGCTGGCAGTGATTTGGAAACCTCTGCTGCTCTTCTGCTGGTCTGTTCTGGGGGTTGGCCACCATTCCTGGGTGACCTTGCCATGCAGCCTCGCTCAAGCCTTTCTGGTCTCCTTCTTTGGATGCAGGTACCAGCAGCATCTGTCCCTGTGATGCTCACCCAGCCTGGCATCCCCTCGTGCCAGGGCTGGAGCAAGGAGAGCAATCATCTCCATCTCCTGCCCTGCTCTCCTTACCCCTCTCCCCAAGACCTTGTGACATTTGTCCCCTTGCACATTCAGGTCCCTCCCAGTGCCAGGCGGCCCCGTGATGGAGCAGGGTAGAAAGCTGATCTCTGCAGGACGGGCTTCTGCTTCCACTTCTGCTTCTTGCCAGCAGCTGGGGGAGGCTCATGCCTGGCAGATCCCTCTTCCTGCTGCTGTTTGTCTACAAAAGCAGCCACCACTGTGTCCCCCATACAGCCCTGCTGACCTGCAGAGGAGCTTTTGGTGTGTTGTTTTTTAGGACTGTGGTCAATGGTGGGGTTGGCAGTGGGGGTTGAAAGCTCATGTGCAAAGCTTAGCCTTGTTTCTTAGCCTGGTGCACCAGGCCTGGAGATGTTTGCATGTCTTCTCATGACGCTAATTCTGGCTTGGTTCCACTTTGCCATGATGGATGAGTGTGGCCAGAAAATGAGTGTGGCCAGGAGGGGTGAAGGGCATCCCTGGTGGCTGTGGTGCCTCTGGCAGGACTGGAGGATTGTGGGGCATTGCAGGATGCTGAGCTCTGGATGAGGGCAGAGTGCAGCAGATTGAGGGGGTTGGTGGCAGCAAAAGGGAGCAGAGCACCCAGGACAATCCATGGTACTGGGGATCATCCATGGCACCCAAAAGCATTTGTGGAACCCAGAACTGTCCATGACACTCAGGACTGTCTGTGGCACCCAGGACTTTCCATGGCATCAAAGAGCATCCATAGCACACCAGACCATCCGTGGCACCCAAGACACCTTGTGGCACTTGTGATAGTCCATGGCACTCAAGATCATTCCTGGCACCCAGGTTATTATGTGGCATCCAAGAACATCTGTGACACCCAGTGCAGTCCATGACACCCAGGACGGTCTATGACACCCAAGACATGGCACCCAGGACCATCCATGTCACCCAAGACCATCCATGGCACCCAAGGCAGTCCATATGGCACCCAGGGTAGTCCACGACACCCAAGACTGGCTGTACTGGTCTACTGAGGAGACCAATACAGCCCTGGCTGTCTAAGCTGCTGCCTTGTGCCAGCTAACAGGGCTGCCTTAGACCTGGTAGCTCATGGGCCAGTGAGGCCATGCTAGACCTCAAATCTTCTTTTTTTCTGGTACTGGGAGATGTGGTTGGCCTCCAAAACCATCCTTTGTGGTGTTTTCCAACAAGGCCTTCCCTTGAGCTGGAGGAAAATACACATCTCCTCGCCCTTCCTTCCCCGGCACTCCTGGACCTTGGCCTGCCCTGGAGAGGACATCCCAGTGGTCTGAGCTGTGCTGGGACTCACTGTGCCCCTGGGTGGGTCTCACTGTGCCCCTGGATGGGGGATTGGCTCAACCCTCCCAGTTCTCCCTGTTCCCCAGGGATAGAATGGAGGTTTTTGCCTCTCTGCTGTCCTCAGCTGACCTGTCCCCATCCCTGTCCCCATCCTGCATGGGCAGCTGCCCGTCTGCCCCCGCACTGGCCGGACACTTGTCTTGCCAAGCTGCCCACGGGTCCCTTTCCAGGAACCAGGCTGAGCTGCTGTCTCCTTTCTCTGCTGTAACTGGAGTTACTGGTGCCAGGCACCCACTCACAGGCAGGCTAGGAAGGCAGGAACATGCCCACAGCGACATTTTTGGGGCCAAACTAGTTGCAAAATAGAAACCAAGAGGCGGGAGGGCTATTCTGGGGCTGGCTGCTTGGTTTATTTTCCTCTGCTGCAGAATAAAACCTCTGGGACAGGGCCAAACCCCACAAATAAAGGGCCAAACTGTCAGCAGGGGTAAACCCAGCCCTGCTTTCTCCTTCTTTGGGTGGCCAAGACCCCTGCATGTGTGCTGTCCCTTGGGAGACCTGCTGTCCCCACAGTGCCTGCAAGCTTGTGGTGGAGCGCCCATCACCCTGGCATCTGGGCAAGGCTGTGCAGCCTTCAGCGGTGTGGGAAACCTCTATTCCTTTCTCTTCTCTCCCACCACCCGTGGGGTCATTTTGCTCTGAATCCCTCCCGTCTGCTCCCTGGGACCCCCAGGCCCTTGCACTTGCTGGTTGCAAGCTCAGTTCTGGCTCTTCCCCACGGCAGGAAACAATTTGTCATCACAAGATGGGGCTGCGACACGGGCGGCCCTGGGACTGGCTTTGGTGGGTGTTGGCTGGCAACTGAGGGGAAGCTGAGGCACATGGGTTGAAGGCAGAGGGGTGCAGGTTTTGCTAAAAGCAACCTGAGCTTTCTCATGATCAGCTCTGTTTTTTTGGGGACCCCCCCCCCGACTCTGTTGCTGGGGTGTTGCATCAGGAGCATTACCCTCGCTGTGCCATGAGTGAGGTGAAGTGACATGCCTGGGGCTGGAGGGATTGGCTGTGTTGGAGACCCCAAACCTCCCGTGTTCTCAGCTGGACCCCGAATACTTCTCCCCTTCTTCTGCCAGTGGGATGCTGGATGTTGATAGTCCCAAGGGGGCTTTGGCGCTGATGGAGAAGCTGTCACCCTGCCCGGCTGCTCATCCTCGGGGGTGATGAGGTGGCCCCTGAGCCAGAGGTGGGTGGGCAGCTGGGCTCCTCTGATGCAGGTCCCCTGTCCCAGACCAGTGGGACCTTGGAGCAGAATGGGCTGAGACACAAAGGGGGACGTTGGGCTGCAATTCATGTCCCACTGGCCATGGGCAACTGCTTGTTGGGGACCAGCCCTGAGGCAGCGGTGATGGCCGCACTGCCAGCTCCGCTGCCCAAAGCTTTGCAAAGGGGGGCAGGGAAGGGGGACCATGCTGATGGCTCAGCCCTGAGTGGCTGCCCAGGGCTGGACACAGAGGCTCAGTGTCCCTGTGCCAGGACACCCAGAGCAGCAAGAGGGTCCTCACCCCTCTCCCCTCTCTCTTCAGGCTGCTGGCGCCGGGCTACACTGAGACACACTACACCACGGACGGGAAGCCTGTGATGGTGACTCCCAACCACACGGTGGGTGCTGGGGGATGGACGTAGCTCATCTCTGCTTTTCGGGGTGCCTTGGCACTTGGGACGAAGCCAGAGCCCCACCAGGATGAGGCGCGGTGTTTTCGCTGGCAGCATCCCCGGCGCCTGTCGGGGGAGGAATGCAGCAACACGTGGCTCCTGTATCTCTTGGCCGCGATACAGCACCTCGGGAAATAAACACAGGCAGCGCCGGGCTCGAGCAGCTCTCGCTCTCCCCGACATCCCCCCACCGGCTTTTTGTCACCCTTCCAACACGCCGAGCTGGGCGCGGGGCTGTCTGTGTCCTGGGCTGAACTACTGGAGCTGGCAGCCTCCTGGCTCCGTCCCTCCCGTTCCCTGGTGCAGAGGGGACACCCCTCGTCTGGCTGGGAAATGCAAAATGGGTGGTTTTTGGGGCTGAGCACATGGGGTTTGTCACTGCCCAGTGCTGTGTGGGGGTTTCTAACAGAGGGTTCCATCGCCTCTCTCCAGGACCATTGCTACTACCATGGGCACGTCCGGGGCTACAGTGGCTCCTGGGTTGTCCTCAGTACCTGCTCGGGAATACGGTATGGAAATGTGCAGGGCGGGGGGGTTGTGGGGCTGGTGAAGAGGGGGATGGATCTGGCTGCCCCCTTCCTCTCTGCAAGGACCCCCTCTGGGGACCCCTTGGAGCAACACCGATGGTCCTGAAAGTCCAGCTCCAGATGCTTCACAGGGCTGATTTGCCACCTCTCCCCTTCTCCCATCCTTCACCCCACCCCGGGAGTGGGCAGGGAGGGGGAGAGGCCCTTTTTCTGGCAGCACAAGCTGCCTTCAAGGAAATTCATCTCTGGAGGAAGCTAGCTAGACCCACCACTCCACAGCAGGTACCCCAGAATTGAGCATCACCCCGTTGCAACCACCAGCTGCCATCCTGCGTTCACGTGATCTGACCGGCACAGAGGTTTTAGTGCTAAGGATATATTAGCTCATAGGGTTGTACTGACAAAGACCCCCATCTCTTGTCTCTGCCCCCACCCCGGGTATGGACCAAGCTGAGGTGCAGTGAACCTGTGGGGCCTCAGCAGGGGCTGGGGGAGACAGAATGAAAGCACCACAGGAGCCATCGGGGACTGCTCTCCATTGCCAGGGGCCTGATAGTGCTGAGCAGCAATGCCAGCTACTACCTGAAACCTTTGGGGACCCCTGAGCCAGGCCACCACATCATCCACCGAGCAGAGCACTTGCCCATCCAGGGCGGGACCTGCGGCCACAGTGACGATTTTGGGAGCACCATCGCTGACATCGCTCGGCTCTTCCAGCCGGTGCACCACCGGGTAAATCCATCCTGGGGTCCTTTGCTCATGGAGGGGCAGAGGGCTGGGAGTGGGGCTCTCTGCACCCCTGCTAGATGCCTGCAGCTTGTGTCGGGGTGCCCATCACCCTGGCATCTGGGCAGGGTTGTGCAGGCAGATGAGGTGTGAGGGGTCTGGGTGGGCAGCTTACCTGGTTAGAGTTTGGGCAGGAGACCTCAAAGGGAGGACGTGTGGGTTGGGTACCAGTGCTGCGCCGTACGGGGTAGGACATGCTGCAGGGTGGCTTTGGGAATGGCACTGTAGCCACACAAATTTTCCTTGTTGCCTTGTGCCTCAGTTTCCCCTCTCGGCTGTCCTTCTTGAGCAGTGTCTGGGAAACCTGAGATGCCCAGCACTGTGGGCTGCCCGCTCCTTCACTCCTCTGAGCCTTGCTTCTGTCTTGCAGGCGAAGAGAGATGCTTGGAGAACCATGAAGTACATGGAGCTCTTCATCGTTGCTGATCACACACTGGTGAGTGCTGTGGGGGCGTCTGGTCCCCTGCCGAAATGCTGGGACCCCTCTCTGTCTCCCTCCCTGCTTTTCCTCTGGTGACCCTTCCCCATCCCCATCTCTCTGCAGTACAGGAACCAGAACCTCAACCTGGGCCACACCAAGCAGCGCATCGTGGAGATCGCAAACTATGTGGACAAGGTAATGGCCAACAAGAGGGACCTGCTGGTCCCTTGTGACCACCTCCATCTTGTGACCACCTCCATCTTGTGACCACCTCTGTCTTGTGACTACCTCCATCATTGAAAGCACATGTAGAAGCACCTGAGCTTGGGGCCACCCTGGTGGTGGCCCTCAGGGACTGTCCCCATGTCACTAAGGCTAGGAGTTTAGATGACAGATATGAGCACGTGGTGGAAAATGTTTTGCCTTTTAGGCATTGTCAGCTGATGGGTGGTGTTGTGCCACCCTGACTGGCTCCTGTGCCTACACCTGTGTTTGTACAGCTCATGCTTGCAGGTGGATTGGGACAAATGTGTCCCCAAGTCACCCAGCTGGAGGGAAAGCATGGAGACCCACCAGCTGAAATGCTGTGGTGGGGATGAAGGATGTACAGCAAATGCCAGTCCCCGTCCTCTCCATCCCTGTCCCCTCCCTGCAGTTTTACAGGTCGCTGAATATCAAGGTGGCCCTGATCGGCCTGGAGGTGTGGACAGAGCGGGACCAGTGTGCCGTGACCAGCGATGCCAATGCCACGCTCTGGTCCTTTCTGCAGTGGAAGAAGGCGCTGAGGTCACGCAAGAAGCACGACAACGCCCAGCTGCTGACGTGAGCACCCCTGTGGACCTGGGGGTGTTGGAGCAGGGGGGTCCCAGCTTGGACTGGGGTCTCCAAACCACCCCTGGGGTGCTAACTGCCCCTCCGTTCTCCTTCCTGGGCAGGGGGAAGACCTTCAGGGGGACAACCATCGGTATGGCCCCGCTGGAGGGGATGTGTAGTGTGGATAACTCTGGAGGCGTCAGTGTGGTAAGAGGGGCATGGGAGTCCCTGCTGCTCCTCCCAGACTGGGGGACCCCATTGCCACCCTGTCTTGCTGGGGTTCTTCATGGGCTTGGAGGACCAGCCATCTGGGGTTGGTCTTGGGATGCAGCCTGAGAGGGGATGATGCTTCTGATATCCCCTCACCCCTCTCAGATGTTGGCCAAGTACTAAGGAGGGTGGGAAAGGGCTGGTTTAAAGGTCTTCTGCCCCATGTACACCCCCAGGTTGCAGCTAGCAGCAGTGCTGGGATCTCCTGCGTTGCTTCTGCCCCTCATATTGAATAGCCCCTGTTTGTTCCCTGCTTGTGATCTCTGGTTTTGTAGGGTCATCACCCCACATAACTCTTCTCCTCCTCCTGATGGGGTGATGGTGGCCCTGGTGACCTGTGGTCCCTAGGTAGGGTGCTGTTGTGAGGCACCGAGGTTTCTGGGTTTTGGGCTGTACCTTCCAAGGCCCCAGGTTTTCAGCAGTTGGGACTGGCAAAAGAGCTTCTCAACAGTTCTGTGTGGGACTTTTAGGAGACCAAACCCCCACTTCTGCCATGAATCATCCTCCATCCCTTTCTCTGTCCCTCCCATGGGATCCAGTTGCAATCCCAGGGATGTTGTGATCCCTCCATCACCCTAACCCCATTCCCTGCTGTCGGATCACCCCTCTCCATCGCTCCTGGCTGCTGTGCTGATGCATCCCCCACCCCTATGCAGGACCACTCGGAGCAGCCCATTGGAGCAGCCGCCACTATGGCCCACGAAATTGGCCACAATTTTGGCATGAGCCATGACAGCACGGGCTGCTGCGTGGAGGCCACCCCGGAGCAAGGCGGCTGTGTCATGGCAGCAGCCACAGGGTAAGTGGCAGTGGGGATGGGATGTGGCCCCTGAGCTTCCCAGAAGGTTGTGGGTGCTGTTTGCAGCTGGGGGTGCTGGGGAGTGGGGAGGAGGTCCTGTCCTGCAAGGCACCATTGTGGGTGTGGTACCCTGTTGCAAAGGGGGAACTTGGCTAGTTGCCCTCCTCCCCGTTTGCCTTGCACATCCCAATTCCCTGGAGCAAGCACATCCTGGGGCTCAGGAGCAGGCAGGGCTCGTGGTCTCCAAGGGGTAGGAGAGGGTAGCAGAGGGGTAGCAGCCCCATCCCAAAAGAGCCAGGGGTGGAAGCAAATGGATGTTATCTGGTAGACACGTTACAGGAATTCAAGGCATTTTTCTTGTGCTAACCCACACCTTGGCACAATGAAATTATTCTTTATTGTAAGATTGGAGGGCCATGGGGCGCCTAGTCCCCTGTTATGCTGGTGGGACTCACAGCAACACGGGCCTGTGGTGGGGTGAACTCACATCCCCTACCCCAACCCCACTAAATCTGGATGTGGGATGCTCCGGAGTGGCAGTCATTACGTTTCATGCCTTCTGGCATCCAGCCAGGGTTTGTTTTCCTGTGCTTTTGCCCTTTAATTCACCCCAAAGCACAGATCTGTATGAAATTCAGCCAGTCGGTGACACTTTCCCTTCCAAAGTCCTTTTCTTGTTGGGTTTTCCAGCTCCCAACAATACAGTCATCCCAGATTTCCCTGCACTGCAGAAAAGCAGCTGTTTATTCTCCATTATTTGAACCCACTCACTCTTTCAATTAATAAATAACAGTCAAAACCCACGATGCGGTGTCAGGGTGTCCCCAGGCTGTTTTCCCGTGGCTCTTGGGGCTGTCAGACCATGGCGCTGACCCCGTGGGGTTTAGTCTCTGCCTAGGTGGATTGTGGTGGGGAAAAGCACCGGCTTTCCAGGATGAGGCAGTTGTGCACTTGTTTGTTCAGTTATACTACTAATTAATTATCCTGCCCCCACCCACCAGGTCTGGATGCAATGGTGCAAAGCAGTAGCAGATGCTGTAGCTCAGCTGTGCCCCTGCTCACCCCCGCAGGCAAAGCTCTCTGAGCTGATGTCTCCCCGTGACATTTCTTCCTTCTTATTTTTACCGAAATATTTTTTTTCCCCACGTGGTCAGAAAACACGTTTTTGACTGTCTTCCACCTATCCCTATTTGCACGTTCATGAATCAGCTTATTTGGTACATTTACTTGCTCACCCTCCCATAACTTGCATGGATTTACAGCTTTCCTTACAGCTCAAGAGATTTCCCCTCGACTTCAAAAATACTTTTAAAAAAACCCCTCTGTGTCATCTCGGAAATGAGATGTTCTAATATGAAATAAAACTTTTTTCAACGACAGGAGGAAATGAAACAAGCACCGAAGCAAAGGACAGTGCACAACTCTTACTCTCTGCTTCCTCCTTCTTAGTACATCACACACAAAAAACCCACAAACTTGTGCAAAAATATAGAACCATGCTCAGAGCTTCTCTACAAAATCACCATTTCTCTCCAGCTTCTTATGGGACAGACCAGTTAGGCTGTTAGAGAAATGACCTTACATGTTGTAGGCTCTGATTTTTATTTTTTTACTGCTCAGGCCTTCTGAATGATTTAATAATTTTTTTTTTGGTGTTTCTTTTCCCTTTTTCTTTAATTTTTTAGAGGATTTTTCTCCATTTCACCCTCAGGTGTATTTAAATAGCCCCAAACGGGTATTTCCCATCAGCGGTTCAGTGATAGCAGGCACATATTTAGCAGACATCCTGAGCAGTCGCTGCAGATGTGGAGACCCGCCTTGAGGTTAGGACGGGGGGGTCTGGGGTGTCCCAGGTGCAGAGGAGCAAGGCACAGAGGTGACACCTCCACCAGCATCAAGCTGGCAGAGCTTGCAGGCGTGGGTGCTCCTTGGCCATGGGGGTCTCCAGTCTCCAAGAGGCCTCTTGCTGGAGGGCTGATGCTCTGGGGGTGGTGTAGAGCAGCTCTGCTTGTCCACCCCATCCCATTCTGGAAAATATTTGGGCTCAGTGTGGTGTCTCCTGGTTGTTAGTCTGGTACTCAGCCGTGCAAGCTGGAGTGGGAGATGTTAGCGGTCTTGATGCATCTGGCTGATGGTGGCTTCTGCTCTTGGAAGGGTTTGTGCCAGTTTGCCCATGTCCTTATTTCCCAGCTCTGACTGTGGTTTTCCACCTTCTCCTGGCCCTGATCGCCCTGGTTCCCATCCCTCCCCATCTGTCCCCTGCGCAGACACCCCTTCCCTCGCGTGTTCAGCTCCTGCAGCAAGAGGCAGCTGGAGAACTACTTCCAGAAGGGAGGTGGCATGTGTCTCTTCAACCTGCCCGACACCAAGGACCTGGTGGTGGGACGGAAATGTGGCAACGGCTTTCTGGAGGAAGGAGAAGACTGTGACTGCGGGGAGGTGGAGGTACGGTGCTGGGTGTTGCATTGCTTTCCCACAGAGTCTGTTGCAGCTCAGCTCAGCTGCTGGGTGGCAGGACATGGACCATGTGGAGAAGGGTATTTCCAAGGGAAAGAGGTTTGCTGGTGACCATAGGGACTCCATCCCAAGGGCTTTGCCCAGTCCCACCTTCCTAAATCCATTTAACCTGGTGCTGGCTTTCTTCTTGATTTTGCCCTAGAGTGCTCAGGTCTTCCTCATTCCCCTCGTGCCTCAGTTTTCCCGTTGGCAAAATGAGAAGAGCAGTGAGTGGAGAAGGGGCTGAGGGCAGCCATGGGGAAGGGATGGACTCGCTGATCATGGTGGTGTCTTCTCCCCATGCAGGAGTGCACCAACCCATGCTGCAATGCGCACAACTGCACGCTGAAGGCGGGGGCCCAATGTGCCCATGGCGACTGCTGCCAGAGCTGCAAGGTAAGTCCCCCACCGTGCTCCCCACCGTGCCCCCCCCACCTGCCCATGAGCTGAGCAAGGAGAAATGGCACCCACCATTCCCTTGGGACTCATGTCCAGAAGGTCAAACCCCCTGGTGCCAAATGAGGGTTATGCGTAAACTAGTGTCTGCAGGGGAGTCTCTGCTGGCTGCTTTGTGGCTGGGGTCCAGCCCAGGAATTTACCTTTATACCTTGACAGCCCCGTATAGTCCTACAGGGGACGTTATAGATGGTTTATGGCCCCAGCCTGTGCCAGGAGACACAATCCCAGCTTGTCCCCCTTGCTGCTGCTCAGTGCTGATGTTTCTCTCTCCTCCTGCGGCAGCTAAAGGTGGCAGGGACGATCTGCAGGGAAGCAGCAGGATCCTGTGACCTCCCCGAATACTGCACAGGTGCCTCACCCTACTGCCCGGCCAACGTGTACCTGCTGGATGGCTCATCCTGCGCCTATGGCGAGGCTTACTGCAACAATGGCATGTGCATGACCCACCACCAGCAGTGCGTCCAGCTCTGGGGACCAGGTGGGTCCCACCACCTCCTTACCATCCTTCTCCAGAGTAGGATCCATGTTGTGGCTCAGTGCTGGGTCTGCACATGGGGTCCCCGTGGCCCGTGGGGCTGGAGGGGTTGTGCTGTCCCCATCCAGGGTTGGGGGCTGCATCCGTGGGGGTCTGGGGGTGCTGTGCACACACACTCACAGGTGTCTGGGCCTCGGCTGTGCCCATCCACCCACTGCCTATGGGTCACACACTGCATACAGCCCATACATTATATACAGCCCCTATGCTGCATATAGCCCCCACCATAGGGTACCCTGCCCCTGTGCGCACTACGGTCCCCATACCCACAGTCCCAACACCCCACTCGCACCCATGTACCCCCCTCTACTGCTCCCACCCCATACAGGGCACATAGGTCCCCATTTGCATAGCAGTGCTGTCACCCCAAGGGCCAGCGCCTGTGGGTGCCCCAGGAGAGCTGCAGGGAGCACAGGGAGGAATCCTCCCCCAGGGCCAAAATCCTCCACAAGACCCCACAGGAAATGGGATTTCATCCCTCTTGTGATGTTCTTGGCTCGGCACCTGCAACAGCAGCTCTCCCAGAAACTTTTCCGTGGTGTTTTCTCCATGAGCATCCAGATGCTGCTCCTGGTTTTGTTATTTCTCCCCGCTGGCTGCTTTCCCCATCCCATGTGGGACCTTTCTCCCTCTCTGCAGGTGCCTGGCCAGCCCCAGATGCCTGTTTCCAGGATGTGAACATGGCCGGCAACACCTATGGCAACTGTGGCAAAGACAGCCAAGGGCGCTATGTGAAATGTGACAAGAGGTGGGTGCAGTGCTGGCACCCATGGGTCCCCCATCTCCTCCCACACTCACAGCTCCCCGCTGCCCACCCCTGTGAAGGGATTGGCAGGGTCCTACCCCAACCTGCTGGCATCACCCCTTGGGCCAACTCTGTTTTGGACCTGAGGAAGCCGCCAGGTCCTTCCTGGACTCAATCCCCATCACTGCTGGGAGGTTGTCCCACCATGCATCACCTCCCAGCCCAGCCTGAAGGGAAAATCAAAGACACCATCAACAGTAGATGCTATCTGGGGAGTGTGTGCTCTCCAGTATTCCCCGTTAGACCAGGGATGTTAGAGGGACCACCCCTGCCTGTTCCCTCCAGCATTTCTCTGTGCTGTCCATCATTTATCTAAGTCCTTTCTGCTGAGCCTCTCCCATCACAGCCTAACATGGCCATAAATTCAGAGGGAGATGAGCCAGCAAGGAGTGGCACAGGAGGCGATGAGGCAGTGAGGGGGAGGTGGCTGGTACCCACATCTCCTGCCCTCACCTCGGTGGTCCACTGCTCCCAGGGATGCTATGTGTGGCAAGATCCAGTGCCAGAGCTCAGCTAAGAAGCCCCAGGGGACCAACACCGTCTCCATTGACACCACCATCCGCTTCAATGGGCGGGAGGTGAAGTGCCGAGGCACCTACATGTACACCGCGAAGGACGACGAGGAAGACCTCTCCGACCCCGGGCTGGTGATGACGGGGACAAAATGCGGAGATGGGATGGTGAGTACCTCTTCCTAGGGCTGGGGTGATCTCCTTGGCTCTTATCCCAGCTCCAGTGTCAACATTGGCTCTTCTCTTGGTTACAGCTGGGCCATGGGACATGGTTTCCTCCATGCTTGCAGATATTGCCCATTGACATCTCAACCGGGGCATTTCTAGGCATCATCAGATGCTTGTGTGTAGGCCACCGAATTCTCTCTGGCCTCCATGATTCTTTATTGATTTAATGCACAGTGGAGCAAACCCAACAAGAATTACGTGCCCCAGGACTTGATGGGTGAGGCTTCCTCCTATGAATAAATTGTTTCCCAGGGGAAAGCTGTGTTCGAAATCAAGATGGCAGATCCAAACAGATGCTGCTAACTGAGCATTAGTCTCTTTTACAGCCCCTGCATCTCCTAGTGCTTTACAGAGCAGCAGTTCAGCTGAGAAAGGGCAGAAGCCTGGTAGACAACATGGTAGTAGGGATGCATGCCAGAGCTGGCTGCGGAGAAATGGCCTTTGCTGTCTGGCATTTCAGTTGTGAAATTTTCATCCCAGTTTGGGATGGAAGGCCAAAATGTCAACATTTTCATGAGAAAGAATGGCTGGTTTTGAAATCCAGTGTCCTTTTTTCTTTTGGCTGGTTCCTGCCTTTTAGGGCCAGATGGGAAATGCCTTCTCCAGGAGCTGCCAGGTGGGTTGTCAGGGGAGGGAGGTGGGAGTGGTGGTGGCTGCTCTGCTGAGCCATCCTGGATGGGGAGAGGCA
This sequence comes from Strix aluco, assembly GCF_031877795.1. Taxonomy (NCBI): domain Eukaryota; kingdom Metazoa; phylum Chordata; class Aves; order Strigiformes; family Strigidae; genus Strix; species Strix aluco. Next base: position 2,177,392 of record NC_133934.1, read on the forward strand.
GAGGTTCCCTGGGCTCTGCTGAAAATTGGAGTGAAATGCGTTGACCTGGAACAAGATGATTTAACCAACCTGCATTTTCCAACGGACTACATCCTTCCAGAGGACTCCTATCTGTAAAGTCAGAAGATCACTGTCCCCTCTCTCTCGGGTATTTCTCTAATCTCAGCTTCTTGGCGCTCTCTCAGGTTTGCAAAGATCGCCGGTGCCAGAATGCTTCCCTTTTTGAGCTGGAAAAGTGCGTTTCCCAGTGCAATGGCCATGGGGTGAGTTATTGCCTGAGACATACAGCAGGTTCCTGAGATGAGTGCAGATTCTTAAACAAAACCAAGTGTCTCCTGCAGGGATGAGCCTTGCAACACAGCGGGCATCTGCTTTTCGTAACTCTCACATGCATCAGCTATGGGGAGACTGAGCTGAGATCTTTGCTTACCCACGTTCAAGTTAGAGGAAAAAGATCATTCATGACGTAAGGACCATCTGCAAAATTTGGATCAAGGTTCCATTTGAACTGGAGAGTGTTTAGAGCTCAGAGCAGGTGCCTGTTCTCTCTGAGAGCAAAGCAAGAGTTAGAAACACAACTGGGACTACAAAAAGGCAGGGAAATGGTTCAGCGAATAGAAGGAGCCTCTATTGTCCAAAGCTTAAAGGCTACAAAGATTTGACCTCTGCAGAATGCAGGGCTTTGTCAGATAAGGCAACAAGAATGTTGTGGTTTAATGGGAAGAACCCAAGGGGAAGACGTTTAACAAACTTCTGGCCTCACAGAAAGTATTAAGGGTGTCAGGCTTGTCTAGTCAAGTGGTGTGAAAGCTGAGGGTATAACATACCTGTTTTCAAGGTTTCTGCAAAGAGCAAGGAAATGAAAGTGTCAACAAAATATTTCTGTACATTGTAATCACAGATTTGAGGGCAACACAGATACGATTCAAGTGATGTGCAGGGGGTGAATATTGGCAGGGGTTAAGCTCCTTCAGCTCGGACTCCTGCCATTGGCTGTCTGCTCTCACCCCCACTGTATAGACCATCGTTTCCATACATTCCTTGTGTCTCCAACCCTCCTCTTTCTGCAGGTCTGCAACAGCAACAAGAACTGCCACTGCGATGCCGGCTGGGCTCCCCCCTACTGCGAGAAGCCGGGCTTGGGCGGCAGCGTGGACAGTGGCCCTGTGCAGCACGACAGTGAGTCACGACTTCTCGTGTGGTGACTTGTGACACTGGTGGGGCTGGAGCGATACCACGAGATGGGGAGATAGGGCAATAACACTGCTGCTGACAGCTCTGTTGGGTCCGTTCAGACAGACTCACAGCCTGTGCCCAGCTCTGGTTGCTTGGCGGCCACCCATTTTTATCAAAGGTCACTGGATGGTACTGCTCCCTTTTTGGAGGTGTGATCAGCAAGGATGTCTCTAGCCTGGGTGGCCAGGAATGGGCAGATGGGACTGACATTTCCATTGAGTGAAGCCAGAGGCTGCTGGCTCTCCCAGCCCCATACTCATCTTTGTGCTTTCCCTGCCAGATCACGAAGCCATCTTAATAACCCTTCTGCTCATCTTCCTGCTCTTCCTTCCTGCCCTGATAATGAGCATCTACTTCTGGTACCGGCGGGAGAACTCGCTCCTGAATAAATGGATAAAGGAGATGAGGAGAAGGAGCCAGGAGACATATAGGTGGGTGATGCATCCTCAGGCCTTTCTCTCTTGAGGTTCTAGTGAGACTCTGAAACCTTGTTTTCTTGCCACTGGCATCATCCAGGCTGGTAGGAACTTTTGTGGGGGAGCTGGTGGTGCACAAGGTCTATTTCAAACTGGTGTGAGACCTGGTTTGAGATATGAAGAGCTCTCTCTCTCCTGGGACAATCTGAGGCTCTCAGATCTTCCCTGAGCAGAGAACAGGAATGATCAGTTGGACAGGACAATCCCAGAGAGTGATGATGAATGTGGCCTGGTACCGAGGAGCTTTTTTGCCATCTGCTCTTAGCAGGCTGCAAGAGCTGGAAGGGCTCTGAATTTGGATATTCTCATTATTTCCCCTCCCAGTAATGCTACACACACACACGTACCTCAGAGCCCCTGCAATAATTTGAGAAAAAAAAGGAGAACCAAACAACCTCCTTCATTACCCTCATTATCTCAAGACTTGTCATCCCTGCTCACCCAGCACTGCAAGACTGTCTGTTAATGATCTGTTAATGGAGACAGCATCTCGCTGATGTGCAGCATTTCAGGAGGCAGCTGTTGCAAAAATGGTTGCTTTATTTTGCAATCTGTGATTTACATTTACGATCCTGGGCAGGAACAAAACCATCAGTCGAAAGTCAACCGGTGGCCGTCCCAAAGCTGCTTTCACCTTGCGGAACATTTCCACCTCCAACCACACTAATAAAGTAAGTAATAACTCACCTTCCAGGTTTGCTTTCCCACTCTGGGGCTTGATACTTGTGGGTGATCGCATCTGCCACTAGCAACTGGGCAAACAAGTGGTGCTCCATGCTGGTTTTCCTTTGTGTCTACACTGAGAGAACCTTGGTCCGTAGTACACATCCCTCCTAAAAGTGAGTCTGTTGAGCTCTGCCTGCTCAAAAAAACCCCAGTGATTGCCAGGAGCCTCTGCCAAGAAATTGCCCATCACAATGGCAAAGCTTAGCATGGGCTGTGCAATCCCGCTGATGACTTTGTGTTGGGTCTCCAGGGAGACAGATGCTTCTGCTGCTGGTTGTGTCAGCTCTGGTGACCTTGGGATGGTAAGCCTGGGGCTGAATTTAGGAAGAATTTAGGTTTTTTGAGCATGGCCACAGTGGCTGAGAGCGAGGCAGATGGATGATGTCTCCCGTCTGGTGGAAATGTGGTATGGATTCACCAGAGCTGTCCATGCTCCAGATCATCCAAGATCAGCACCTTTCTCATCCCTGTGTGCTTTCACATGGTTAGTGAGGAGCAAACATGTTCAGCTTTTGGATGGGATGGTAAAAGTGGTGGTCCCAGAAAGTGGAATAAATACCCAGTGCTCCTCCTGCAACTTGCACCCAGACTTTGCAGGACATCTACTTTTCAGCACCAAGGAAAACACACCTAAGGATTTTTTCCATACCTCTGCTTTTCTCATCCCCACAGGCAACACGAGCTGCGTTCCCCTCCAAACCCAGCGCTCACCAGCCCGGCTCTCAGCCTGTCAATGTTGTCCACCCTCTTCGCCCAGCTCCCCACTCCATCCCTCCACGCCCAAGAGACCCCAAGCCTGCCAGGCCACCTCCACCACTCAGCAAATCGCCCATGGTTCCCACCAAAACAGTCGTCTCCCAGGCTAAGTTGCCACCTCCAAAGAAACCTCTTCCCTGCAGCCCTGTGAGGACCCCATTGGTGAGCTTTGCTGGTTGGCTGTGCTTTCCTGCCAGATTCATAGAAATTCTCTGTTTTTTGCTGCCTGTGGCTCTTTTGGGTTGGGACTATTAAGGAGCTGTCACACCATCCAAAGAGATGAAGCTCTTGCAACGGTGAAAGTTCATTAGATAATGAGAACATTTTAAGGTAGTTTGGGGGGTGTGGTTACATGCTTTGAAACATCTCAGCTCTGCAGCAGGTGAGAGAGGTTTGTAGGAGGTCACTGGATGCTCCTCTAAGGATACTGTCTCTCCCCATACACTTTGTGATCCCAGATCGTCCCAAAGCACCAGCCCCCCCGTCGGCCACTGCCTGGAAGTCCTCTTCTGGCCAAAGAGCTGCCTCCTGCACATGGACAGACCCTGCTGGTCATGGTCCCTCCTACCAACTTCAAGGCGTTGGGTACAAGGGCCATTAGCCACCCCACGAGGCCATTAAAGTAAGTTGAGGGAGGAGTTCAGCTATCTCCCACCACTGTTGGGGTCCTGCAGGTGGATGCAGTGGGGGGTCTTGTGGGTCACGTCTGAGTGGGACATCCCAAATGTCACTGTGGTGTGCTCTGGTCTTCCCCTCGTGGTGTCTTCACCATGTCCTAGGTTTCTCCTGCTCCTTCCTGATATAGCTGGTGTGTACAGGTCAGGCTGCTGAAGAGCAGGAGAAATGGATGAGGCTTTGGGCAACTTCATCTAGTGGAAGGTGTCCCTGCCCATGGCAGGGGGTGGGACTGGATGATCTTTAAGGTCCCTTCCAACCCAAACCATTCAGTGATTCTATGAAATGCTCTGTGCTCTGGGCTGTGTGGGTCTGTACCTGCTGCTGTAGCTACAGAGGAGTTTGAAGCCCACCAGCTTTGAGGTAGCTGGTCTGTAGGGCACTGGGGATCTTTGGTACAGGGTATCTGGGAGCAACAGCAACAGGTAGAAAGGAAATCAGAAGATACGCCAAATCCTGCTACGGGGGGAGCAAGCACAACAAAAGTGTTTGTCCAGATGGGGACCTTACGTACGTAAACAACCCCTTGCACATGCTCCCTCTTGCGTGATGCAGGAGAAAAGCCTGCCCACCTGAGTGAGGTACCTGTGGTGTCTGGGGTCTGCACTATGCCTCCACCTGGCAGGATCCCACAAGGTTTGGCCAAAGTTGGCCAGTGGGGACCGAGGTTGGGACTTTGGGTCTTATAAGGTCCTGATGGACTAAGGGAGAGGTCATCGTGTGGTGGGTGCATGTAGCCCCTTGTCCTGGAGCATGGAGGGGGCTGTTGGTTTGCTGCTGGGGGACCGTGGAGTGAAGGGATGGACACTGATGCTCTGTTTCATCTTTCCTGCCTACAGACCGATGCCACCTCAAAGGTGAGTCACAGACACCATGTAACACCATGTGGGATGGTCTTTGCTGCTTGTGGGGGGATGGCCTTTGGTTAAACACTGAGCTGGGATGCAAGAGACTGTGGGTTAAATTCCCCCCTTCCCAGAGGCTCTTAGATGAGCAGGACATGTACCCAAACAATAGCAGGGCTTGGGCACCTGTGTCTGAGGGAATGGAGGACACAGGCTTTCCAGTTTGGAGCTGGGAGATTCAGTCCAAGTCCTTTACAATATCACCACTACTTTCAGCTCTTGCTGTATTGCTAAACCCTCTGGAAATAGGTCTGTGGAGCCTCAGGGGATCGTGCTTGCATCCACTCCTGCTAGCCAAGGCTGGTGGGCCATATGCAGCCACGGAGAGGAGGCACCACGGTGGACTGAAGTTGGCCCTCACCCCAAAACAGTCTGCTTTAGTAATTACTGCTTTCATGTTCTGGGACCAATTTAGGTTCCTATGTCTTTGTAGTTGCCACCACAAGGAGGCTGAATAAGTCCCAAAATTTTCTCAGTGTAACTCAATCCCTACAGCTCATCTCTTCTAGTAAATAAAACAGGCTTGTTCTGTGGTCCCAAAAGAGGAAGATTTGGCACATCCCAGCAGCCAAACTCAGCTCCCTCCCCAGATGGGGTAGTTTGGTTCTTGCTGCCCACTGGGAGCAGTCCCTGGCTATCTTCTCTTGAAACGGTGCCCATGTTAAAAAGTGTTGACTGGCAGGGCTAGACTTGTGCCTGGGAGCAGGATGTGCCCATGTCCTGGTCTGGATTTGTTACTTGACACCACCAACATGGTAAGAGAGGGCCAGGGAACTGTTTTCTTTCCTGGATGGACGAGATGAGAGATTCTGTAATTCCCAGGATGGACTATAGGATCTGCATCAGGTTGGTTGATTTGATGATGTCTCTTGGTAGTGCACGAACCACCTTGGCAGTTTTTGGGAAGCTGAGAGCAGTAACCCCTTCAGGGACATGGTTCCTGCAGTTGGTGAGCTCACAGTTCTCACCACTGGTTACTGCCTGGTGCCACCACATGCTTTGGTGGATTTTGTGTCCTATCAATCCGGGTTTTGAGGCTGCACCAAAGGAAAACACTTCAAAGGGATAAAATTTGGGATTGTATTTTTGAGAGAGGACGTGGGTGACCGTGACAGTCCCAGGTCCCTTCTGGTCTCAGGGACAGCAGCTGGTCTGGCTTCCCTGAACTGTGGGAGGATGGTTGTGGTGGAGGTGGTAGATGCTTGATCTCTGCACTCGAATGAGTTGTCTCCTTTCTTCTTGCTTTAGGCCAGTCCCAGCCATCAAAGTCCAATCAACCTCCTTCCCCTTGAAGAAGTGACAAACCAAGGACACCTTAAGCCCATCCTTCCTGAGCTGGCTCTCCTGATTTGCACTGCTGCTGGCGACAGGGGTCTTTTATTCTTCTCTTGTTTTATTTGTCTTTTGATACCAGAGGACTATTTTTATAAGACAGAATATGTATTCAGCACAAAAACTGTAGTGGTGGGGGGGAGGAGAGGGGAAATCGGTACCATGACATAACTAAGGGTTGGGGTGGGCTGGCGGTGGGGTTACCACGATGGAGACTCCACCACAGCTCCTGGCATCACTTCCTTGCCAAATTACCCCCCAGCTTTAGTTTCTTCTTGACATTGCACGTGGGCTGGGATGGGGTGACTTGGGATCAAGAAAACATCCAACACTGACTTAAGATGCTGATGACAGTGGCAGCGAAAACCGTGTAATATCCTTCTAGCTACCTCCTCCTTCTCCTCCAGGCCTGATGAGACCCTCCCCACCACCCACTGACACCAGAGTTCAATGCTGGGCATTGTCTCCGGCAAGAGCCGGCATTTGCCATGAGAGAAAAGTGGTTTCCAGTTTGGACTGTGCCATACAGTGCTGGGACATTTCCGTGAAGGATCCAAGTTCTCAGGCTCCTCCTGGCCTCCTGCCTGATTGCACAAGACAAAACAGTGACAATCCTGGGGCCATACCTGGAAGGAGAAGCTGCCTGGGAAATGGTTTAATGTCTGAAGTGCTGGTGGCAACTGGTTACCAGGGTGCTTTTGAGGGGCTCAGGAGCCCTCCATAAAACATTGCATGTTCCCTGCTCATGGGGCAAGCCCATCAGTGGCTCTGTGAGCTGCTAACACTCTGCTGTCCAAAGGGGGAAGGAGCCACAAGCCGGGAACAAGAGCAGGAAGACCTCTTGCCCGTGTCATTGGCTTGCCCAAAGGCCTTGGCCAGGCCATTGCATTTCTCTGTGCCTCAGTTCCCCCCGTCTGTAAAATGGGGGGGTAATACCTACCTCACAGGGGTGTTGTGAGGTTTAACAAACTGATGTCTTGAAAGGGCTTTACAATCCTCAGATGAAAGGTGCTGTTGACCTGCACAGTACTATACCGTGCTACTTTCCTATGACTTGACATGCGGCTCTGTCAGGGTCTGAAATGAGAACAAAGGCTTTGTACAGTCCCCTGGCTCCTCTGGCTCTTTTCTTGCTCAGAACTTCCCTGACCCTTTAGACACCAAGGACTCTGGGTCTCCCACCACACTGGTGCAAACAGATATCACTGAAACCCCTTCTGTTAACCCTTAAACCTGGGATCATTCGGCCCAACTGTGTGTGACATGTCAGCTACTCTGGTAGACATCCCATCTGTCCTAGGACAAGTTTTTGAGCTGTGTCCAATCAGTGTAAAGGTTCTTCATGATGTAGGCTCAGGGACAACCCTCAGGAAACTGTTCTGGTGTTTCATTATCCCCAGTGTTACAAAATGGGCTGCTAATTGCAGGTTGTGGTTACAGCCACTTTAACCTAAGCTGTCCTTACTCTCTTATTTTCAGGCTAGTTTGAAGTCTTTGGTCATGCACATGGATCTTCCCTGAAGCCTCTCTGGTACCTCCATATCTAGGTGGGATGTAGGATCCAGCAGCTCCTCTTACTCTGATAAGAGCTCACAAAATCACAGAGTCGTTTAGGTTGAAAGGGACGTCTTGAGATCATCCTTTGATGACCTCCAGAGGACAGTATAAATAAACTGGTCCCTAAACCTTCCCAAGGTCCCATTTTTAGTGATCTCCTAAGGACTTCTGACATGGTCAGACTTGAGGAAGAGCCTGTGGAGCTTCTGGAGACAGGAAACCCTGCTCCCTGCCTATGAATGCCCTCCCTTCTACTGTCCAGTATAGGTGCTAGCAGAGGGTTAAACAGTTGGAGAGGATTTGGAGAAGTTGCTGCCATGATGAAGTGATCAGAAGAAACTTTTCTCAATAAGTCAGACCATCTAACTTAATGACAAAGTGAGAAATGACAGCACTGCAGTCAAACACCTTACTGTGAGACCAGTGATTGAATGATCACATCAAGCTTCTACAATGTCCCTGGGCCTGTATTCTTGCCCATTAATGTCACCTACGTGGCCATCACACTCCCCTTTGTCTCCTCCTGTTGCCAGTGGGGAGATACGGAGACTTCACCTTCTACAGCTATCCAAACTTCACCAACAGTGCAGAGCTAGGACATGCACATTTTGGGGCTAAATTTGAGCTATTCAGGCTAGAAAAGAATTGATAGAAATCCCCATTTCTGATCTCAGGGAACCTGCAAAGATGTACTGATCTAGGGTTCTGCTCAGCAGCAGAATCAGTACTCAACAATGATGTTTTCACACTTCTCAAAGACTTTTTCTCTGCCTGGGAGATGTTCTTACATGCACCAGCAGATTTTTCTTGAGGCAGACTGGCTGTGCCATGGTGCAGAATGGCCCGTCATCCCTTTTCCCCAGGCAGGAGCAGCAGTGCTGAGAACAGCCCTCCCAGTCCACATGCCCAGGCCAACTCAGATCTTCTGCCCCTGAACTACAAGCCCATTCCCCTCTGGGAGCAGAGGTACAAGGGGGTTGTAATTCAGGGATGGTGCACAGCGGTCTGTTTGCTGGCTCTGTCTAACCTGAGATGGTCACAGGGAGTGCAGATGGATGATGTCCATCCTAATCACCCACAAATGTAAGGCGTGGCCTGTGGTCCATGGGATGGATGGGACTTGAGGACTGGTTAGAGAAATTCATGAATCCAGGCAGGGCTTTTGGGTGTCCAGAAGACACTAGATGGCAGCAGATGACCATGAAAGCCTCTGCTCAGCCCTGTCTCGGGATTGTGGCTGGGATTTCCAGGGACCAGATCCTTAAGTGCAGATTTACCCCTTGCTCTTTCTCCCCTACCCCACCACCTGCAATCCCATTAAAAGTGTGAGCTGGGCATGAAAACTGCCAAGTGCCTCTGATGACACGTTGAGCTTGAAGCCCATCAAGTGGAGCATTCCCCTTTATAAAGGGGTCCACTGCAAGCTTGGGTACCTTTGGAAAATGATGGTGGAGAGCAGAAAAAACCACAGCTCTTCACTGTAGTGTGCTTTCAGCATCAAAGGCACCTTCTTGGCTAATGGAGCCTCCCTCAGACAGCATGTGCTTGGTGAAGGGTGAAGGGGAAAGGGGAAGCGGTGGTGGTGGTGGTCTTGTCTCAGTCATTTCACTGAAACCTGGGGCACTGAGACATGCATCGTGGTCCCATCTGCTGCTTAAATATCTTTTAGTCTCCCTAGGGCTAGGAGGGGTGGGTGTGAGATAGAGGATCAGACTGTTTTGCTTTCATCACCTTGACATTTCTGTGGGCTCATCCCAGCTCTGCTGCTGTGTAGGCAAACTCATATATCATGTCTGTCCCTGTACATACTTTACCAGCACCAGAGTGAGTACACTGAGCGCTATAACCTGATTTAGTCCATCTGCACTTTTTGGCATTGGTCTGGACAGCTCTTGCAACAAAAGTGTCCACAAAATGCTGCATCTGCTGGGAGGTTGGGCCTCACCATTTCCCCTCCGGTCAGGTAATGGAGAACCTGGGACCATGATTATGGAGATGTATGCTGAAACTCTACTTCCAGTAAGCTCTTGAGCAAGGGCTGAGGCTGAGAGGCTCAGGCTGATGCTTTGCTGGTGGTTTGAGAGATCCTTTCATGTGCATATTTCTCATTTATCCATGTGGCAGAGTTTGTGTGATTGAAACGGGGAAGACTAAAACCTCCTGGCTGGCTCAGGAGAACACGTCTACATCAAACAGCTTTACATTGTACATGCTGGGGAGAGCAACCACGCTTCTAATTCCCAGTAGCATTTTGGAAGACAGGTTAGGTCCATCTCCTCAGTCCATCTAATCTGATGTCCAATTGTCAACAACAGTAAGATCCAGACATTTCAGAAGTCAAGGTGGAGCAAAGCCCAGCTCCTTTCAGATTTTAACCTGATCTCTGATGGAGCCTGGTGTCAGCTCTTTCCTCTGTCCTGGTATAATTGCCCTTATGTTCTTCAACCCTTCAGCGATGGAGAGCCCACAGTGCTACAGGGAGCATCTTCCTGTGCCTTCCTCCCCATGGTACAAATGTTTTCTCCAGCTTTGGTCTGATTAACAGTCTCCATCTTCCTCCTGCACTGAGATACTCTAGGACCTGTGCAAATGAAATAGGGGAGAAGCTGGGTAACTTGGGTGAGCCATCTCCAGCGATGTCTCTTTCTCTGCATAGCTGCTCTTCTCTTGCTATGTCTCATTGTTGTCAGCATCCTTGCCAAGACTTCTGAGGTCCTTGCACACAAGGCACTTTGCAAACAACAAAACCGAGAGCTTGTGATCCAGCCTACTACGAAATTAGTAGGGGGCCTCTGGGCTTTCTGGATGGTTTCACTCTTATCAGGGCTGATTAGGGGGTGTAGGAGTGTGCGTGGAGGTGTTTTAAAATCTCCCAGGCTTCCTTTTAACATGGTGGTCTCCTTGGAAGTAAACATCTAGGTGATATGACAGCCTCAACCCATGAAAAAGTCCTGCTGAACTGGTAGGGCTCATTTGGGCCCATTCTGGTCCTGGAGGTGGCCAAGGATATGTGACACTGTAGGGAAACATCTCAGGTAGCAGTGGAGGGGAGGTTACAACCAGCTTCATCTCCATGCTGGCAACTCCACACTGAGACCGAGTTATTGGTCACAGACAGACCTGGCCGGGACACTGGGCCTCAGTTAGGTCCTGTGTTTGAGGCAGGACTGATGTAGCTTGCTGGAAGGAGGACACCATGACTCTGTGGATGTCCAGATGCAGAATATCTTCCCCAGCACATTAATGGACTCATTGGGACTGGCTGCTTTTCCCTGTGGAGCAGAAGTCAGCTCAGTTTTCAAAGGGACTCAGGACTGTACCTCCCTGCCCATTTCAGGGGGCTACTGTTGCCCACCACACTTGTGGTGAAGCCAGCAAGATGTCCTTGACCAAGGGCAAGTCGTTGCCTCTGTCTCCATGCCTCGGTTCCTCTCAGTTTGAGAATGGAGCCATCAGCCCTTCATCTGTCCCATCCGTGTCCTGTCCTGCCCAGTCACACTGTGGTGCAAGAACCAAGGCAAGAGGCCAGATCCTAACCCACAGCAGGTCCATGGGCTTCTGGCCTGCTTGGGCTCTGCAGGGGTTTCCAAGGGATGAAGGGTGATGTGGAGGAAGGGCCAAGCAATGGAGGGGACAAGGGAGAGTCCCCAGCAATTGAGTGGCTTCCAGTGAGCTTCAGAAATTGGGGGGCTTTTCTGCAGCACACTGGGGAAGTCACCTTGGTACAAGAAGTGTCATCCTTGGCTCCCTGGAGCCTGAATTTTGAGGTGCACCAAGTTTGCACTGAGTTTGCTGTGGGTGTCCTGGCACCAGGCAGGCTCTGTCCCATGGGATGCAGCCTGAGGTGACATTGCTAGTGTAAAATGTAAAACCACCTTTTTTTTATATTTTTCTCATTTAATGCTGCATCCTGGGGTGGGAGAGATGAGGGGGATGGACAGCTGAACTGGAAGTACACAGCTGCCGGCAGGCATGACACTCCCAGTCATACAGAGCACAGGCAGACAGACTCATGCACAGAGCCAAAGGAAAAAAAAAAAAAGCAAAGAAAAAATGGAAAAAAAAAAGGCAGTGAAGCAGTTAATGAAGAGGCTCCTGCAGCCGAAGAAGTTGAACCATTCATCATCCTCCAGCGCCTTTTCTTTCCTTTTACTTTATTTGTCTTTGGCAAAAGACGATTGCTCTCTCCACCCGTTCCTGCCGTTCAGGGGCTGATAGCTCTCTCCTTGGAGCCGAGAATGGTCCCATTAAAAATGAAAGTATAAAGCACAGCTTGATTTTAATTCACTGCGTCAACATTTCTATATATACGGAGGGAAGGAGAGAAATAAATTTATAATATTATACACACACATGCTAAAGACTGAGGTCCTGTTGAGTGCTGTCACTGAAGTGTTGCCTAAAGCTATGTCTTATCTCTCTAATTTCCAAGTATTTCTTAAAGAAGTGAGTGTCTTTCAAGTCCCAGCACTATGAAGTACAAAGTGAGCTTGGAGATGGAGAACTTCTGTGTCAGCAGTGTCAAAGCAGGATGCAGTTCTCCCTCTCCAACTTTCCTTTCTGTTTTAAATCCTTGCTCGGAGAAACAAATGAAGAAATCAGTGCAAGTTTGGGCAACATTTGGAGCTAAGGTGAAGCTTTACCCTGTGGCTTCGTGATGATGTGGCATCTTGATGTGAAGACACTGCTTCTGCTGTCCACTGTGGTTTGAAGAACATGGGCGAGCGGAGGCAGGGCTGTACCTGGATATCAGAGAGCACAGTGCAACGTGCCTGTTTTGGCCCCAGATGCTCAGCTGAGATAGTCAAACCAAACCATTCCAAAGAAGTAAAATTAGGAAGTTGGAGAATGTAGAAATGGAGGTGGAAACAGTGTGGCTTCAAATGCACTGCATGAGACCCAGGTGTTCAGCTCTTGTCAGCAGATGAGATATATAAATGAAGGAGTTGCTCTCACCTAATTAGCAAAGACAAACTGAATTATTGCCTTGAGAAACACATCTCAAAGCTCTTTCCTGGCCTCCTTTACACAGTGGCCACTGGCGATATGCTATGAGATGTTTGCAGGAGACAATCATGACTAGCCAAGGGCTGAATGGGGCTGACAGTGCCCAGGAGAATGGCTGAGTTTGTTGTCACCCCTCCAGCCCACACCTCCACTGTGCCTGCCTGCAGAAAAGGGCTGAAGGTCAGGATGTTGCTCACCTCGAACAGGGAAAGCTGGTGGGACACTCGCCCAGGGACAGAGGGCTGTTTGTTGCTATTACTGCCTCTTCTTTAGTACCCAAAGGTGCTTTAAAGAAATAGGTATAGACGAAATTTTTGTCATAAAGAGACCATTTTATCTTCATTGGGTTTGCATAATAATAAATAAAGACGCTGTTTCAGTCCAAAGTAGCCCACTGTGACTGAGGGACTTCCTGCACTTTGTGATCCCAAGGTTTGCAGAGCAAGGAGCTTTGGTCATCTCTATGCTTGTAGATTATAATGTGCTTGAGAATGTTTTGGGGGTCCTGAGGCCAATGGCACAGAGCAGTCTTCATCTGTGTTATTAAATTCTCCTACCTTCAAAACAAAGTGGCCATCAGCAAACTGTCTGCTGGGATGATTCATGGGCCACACGAGTGGCTGAGCTATGCAAGAATCATATAATGCTTTGTGCTAAGGCCAAACGTGGGTCAGGAAGAACTAACAATTCAGCAGCTTGAGTTCAGTCCAGTGTACAGTTCACAAGTACAGACACAGATTTTGGGACTAGTCTGAGAAGGAATATGTTTAATCTCTGTGGCTCTCCTCAAGCAAGGATGGTCCATTTTCGGCCCTCCTACTTCTGGCTGTGGTTGGTAGACAAGGGGTGAAGGCAAAAGAAGAGAGTCCTTAAGCCATCTTAGACAACATTAGTGCAAAAGGACTGATCTAAGAGGTACCTCTAGAAGTCTAGAGGAGGAGTCACCGGTGCCAACATCCACTTTCATTGTGAGAAGCCAGTTATTTCTGTGGTCACTGGTGTATATGAGGAACAAGAATGTTAGGACCTTTGCAGGGACCCTTTCATTTATAAATAGTCACCTTACCAATCCCAGCCGGATCAGCTTGATACAGCTTTAGGACTAATTTTCTAGCAAGGTGTGAATTTACCCTTTTGGATTCACAGCAAGACTCTGCTAACGTAAAGAAGAGCAGAAAGCACAAGGGGAAGGGCAAGGCAGAGTTTCCAGCTGCGGGACAGGACCTACCATGGCAGGACTGAAATAGAGGGTATCCAGAGCTTGAGACGCACTCTCACATGGTAGCCCTATCAAGATTGCTCCTGCTGTGTGAAGATCTCCAGCCATCAATGTATGTGTTGGGGCAGGACCTGAGCTGAGTACATACATCAGGTCAAACATGCAGGACAGAGGTACAGGTGTCATCCAGGGAACATGTGACAGGAGGTACCTGGTCTCCATTGGACTTGAGGTGACCAAAGACCAGAGACCAACTTGTCAAGCCACTCTGCTGGCTTTGCTTAGTGAATCCAAAATGAGTCACAGCTTGGATAAACAGCCTTATTTTCTCCTGGGCATAAAAATAAAGGTGGCTTTTTCAACTATTTTTTCTTCTGCTTCATTTTGTTGGGTTTTCTCCCTCTGATTGCCCTTTCCAGAAAGAAAAGGCATGACCACAAGACAAAGTTTAGTCATTATTTGAGTTTCAAATCATTCCTGGCATGATATTTTCACCACACAGTCTTCTCAACAGTCTTTCCCAGGAGGGATTTGCACATGTGAAGCTTTTGTATTGCAAGCCTCTCAGGACTGAGTCAAGGTATTATCATCCATTCCTGTGCCTTGTCTCTACAGGGCTCTGTTCCTGGGCACTTTATTAGCACTAGTCATGCAGTTTCGTATTTGCATGTTTTTCGTTTTTATACCAGCAGTGAAAATAGCTCAGTTCCCTTTGATGTTCCCTTGGATGGAACGCTTTTTTTTTTTTTTTTTTTCCCCTCTCCTTTTAGAGCAGAAGCAGAAGAAAATCAATTTAAACAAGATGCAGAAAGGTTTCAAAACACAGTCTTAATCAAGTCAGCTTTGCCTCCGATCTTCCTCCGGCTCAGCTCTGAACCACCCCCCAAACCTGGCAGTTAATGACAAAAGAAAATCAACAATGACACACTTTGAAATCCTTGGCACTGAGTGACATGCACAATACTTAAAAAAAACCCAACAGACAATTGGCTGGAGAACTTTCTCCATTGAACTTCAAGAAACACGTTGTTTTCTGGGATGGGAAATGGCTGCTCTTCTTTTCTGCTCTGTCTTGTTAGAGAACAGGCCCTGGAGTACAGCTAAACTGAGCTCTGCTGTATGTTTAGCTGGGGGTCAGGATCTTCTCCAGGACTTGCAGAGCTGAGACTGGGACATTCCAAACATGCAGATGATGTTGTCCCTTTCAGATGCCCTGCAGCACACTGGGACTGTCCTGTGGCAGGGTTTGAGGATGGAAGAGCACAGGTAAAAGTGGCATGACCACCCTTTTGGATGCCCACATGCTGGATCTCCAACACTATTCAGACAAAAGCTTGGTGTAAAAAGAGCTTTGAGAGCTGCTGGCCCTTTTTTCTGTGAAATGGTCTTGGTAGCTTCACACTGGGTCTGAATTCTGCTACCTGGACCTTGCTAACCTGCAGAGAACAGAGGTCTTTGGAGATCTTTCAAGTAGAGTTTGCAATCCTGGCCTCTCCTTGAGAGCCAGGGAATGACCATGGGGTTGTCCTGCCTCTGATCAGGCTCCTCTGGTGCTGCAAAGTTCTGTGACCCTCTGGATGAGACAAAGCAGAATGTGTATTTCATCCATTCCCAAGGAATACAGAGGTGCTGGTTGGAAAGGCCCTCTGTTGGATGTCTGGAGTGTCTGCTCCAAGCCTTTCCTCTTTTTCTTTCCAGGAAAAGGCTGGTGGTGATGGCACTTTGGTCAATGCTAACATCCCTGCCAGCTTCAACAAGGGAGTCTTATAAAACCTGGTCTATGCTGGAGACACAAGTGTCATGCAGAGTAAGAGCCGGTTCCTCCTGGTAAGACTCCTCAGGGCCCCTTTCAGCCCCTGTCCCCTGAGTGACAGCGATATGTGCATGTGTGTGGGTTACACCGTCTGCTATGGTCAGGTTGTTCTGGCTCCTATGGTGGTGATTCACTTTTTTACCATCACAGGTCTGCAAATAACACAAGGACTCTGCCAAATGCTGACCCAGCCCCAAGGCCTTGAAGATTGCTAGCTTTGTCACCATCTACCTCCAAAATAACATCACACTTGAAGTCTTCATGACTCCAGGGCTGATTAAGTCTCTGTCCCAGTTATTTCCCCTCCTTGCAAGCACACAACAGGAGTTATTGCATTTAGGACACTGCTTACTTGCTTACTCTGCCAATGAAGGAGGGCCGAGCAGATTTTGTGCAAGAACTGATGAGAGGTGGACTCTGTACTTTCTCCTTGATCCCTAATGACCAGCAAAACTCAGTCTGGAGTGAAAGCAGGAGACGGAAGGTTTGCAGCAGAATACCAATTTTGATGATTATACGCTGCACCGACACACCATCAGAATAACGGGGGGCAGCTGATGGATTTGGTAGCGTCGGGTGCTTAACGTTCTGCCTTGTTTTGCCTCCTGTCATTTTGCGGTGCTAATGGCTTCTCCGTGATTTGTTAGATTACACAACCTCAAGGACACTCAGCTCCCTCCTTCTTTTCTCTTCCCTCCTTCTCTTCCTGTGTGTGCGGACGTGCACTTTTGTTTTAATAGAATCTAAATGACATGTCTCTGCTTTGGATAGAGTTCAGGAAAGCCATCGCAAGGACAGTAAA
Organism: Strix aluco; assembly: GCF_031877795.1. Taxonomy (NCBI): domain Eukaryota; kingdom Metazoa; phylum Chordata; class Aves; order Strigiformes; family Strigidae; genus Strix; species Strix aluco. The sequence goes on from NC_133934.1 coordinate 2,193,896, forward strand.
ACCACAAGCGTTCTGTGAATGATTTCAGCTCTCCCTTGATAAGCAGGTGACCTGTTCCAGCGATGAAGCTGGGGGGCTATTGATTCAGCTCAGGGCAATTGTGCAGGTTTTCGCTGAATTGGCTTGGCACGTTGGCTGAGATTACACCTATTTTCATGACAAGAATGAATAGCTGCTCAGCTGTTCTGTTTGCCTGCTGCCCAGCAGGCCTGGGAATGGAGGAACTGCTCCAGGAAGAGTCAGGGTGTCAGGTAAATACTTGATGCATTTCCAGTCATAGACCTTACTTCACCATCGCCAGCTCATGGGACAAGAGATGGTGCCTGGGCTGGGGAAGCCAAGATCTTCCCAGTTCCCAGAGTGAGAAATATGTCATAGCTAAATCCTATGGTCCATGTAGGAACAAAACCTGGGCATGCATTGTGCTGCCTCACAGCCCTCTCTTGCTTTCCAAGAACAGAAAAACCTCTTGCACAGTTCAGGGGGAACCCTGCATGAGTACAGCCTGCAGAGGCGGCAGAGGAGGACCCCAGCTAGGGGCAAGGACAGACAGACACCTTTAATGTGTAGGTCCAGCAGAATGGACCCTCCAGGCACACTGCATCCCTTGTGCTTGTGCCTACCTTCAGGTCATCTCCTGCAAAGGAGTATTTGAAGGGGATGGGAAATAGAGACAGGTTCTGTGATACTCTGGAGGTGGTTCTGGAGGCCACTATGAAATTGCCAGTCTTTGGGTCTCACCTGGCTGTTCTGCCGAAATCACTCGACCAAGTTCTCTTCTCGGATGACATCGTGGCAGCAAATGATTTTGCTCCAGGACCAGTCTGAATGGGTGGGTTTATGAACTGTCTCTATGTGAGGATCAAGGGCTTTTGCACAAACCACAGAGCTGGACCATGGTATGGACAGATGTTTAGGGCAGTTTGGCTCTTGTCCCAACCCTGCTGACCCATCTGGCCTGGCCTCACCATACTCTTACCCTCCTGCCCCTAAGGCTGGGAGGAATCCAGCAAACAGCTCTCCCTCTTCATTCCATTTAGGTTGACCATGAGCAAGAGTGGCTTCTTTTCTCCTGCTGCTCTGCCCAAATTTTGCCTCTCCTCCTTAAACCAAGCTGTGCCTGTCTCTTTTGGAGGAAGCTGGGTAACTCACGCTGCACATATCTTGTTGACATAGAGTAGAATTGCTGTTTAGCACACATTAAAAAGACTAATGGGGACAGCCATTATCTATTGGGAAGCTGGTGTCTCCTGAGATCAGTCATCTAGATCTTATGTTGATGCCCTGGTGTAACTCATGTGTCTGCTATGTGCTGCTCCTGAACGATGCAGGTGTCTTGCATACCTTTGGGCATCTCGGATGGCCCAAGATGCCTAGAATCATAGAATGGTTTGTGTTGGAAGGCACCTTAAAGCCCATCCAGTCCCACCCCCCTGCCACAGGCAGGGACACCTTCCACTAGCCCAGGTTGCCCAAAGCCCCGTCCAACCTGGCCTTGAACCCTTCCAGGGAGGGGGCAGCCACAGCTTCTCTGGGCAACCTGTGCCAGTGTCTCACCACCCTCACAGGGAAGAATTTCTTCCTTAGATCTGATCTAAATCTTCCCTCTTTCAGCTTAAAACCATCACCCCTCATCCTATCCCTCCCCCCTGATCAAGAGTCCCTCCCCCCTTTCCTGTAGCCCCTTTAAGTCCTGGGAGGCCGCTCTAAGGTCTCCCCGGAGCCTTCTCTTCTCCAGCTGAACCCCCCCAACTCTCTCAGTTACTTCAGGTAACTGAACTGAGCCTTTGGTCTCCACTGGCTGTGACAGGAGTGTAGACACCTACACATAGACACTGAAATTTATGTGTTCCCATCTATCAGTTAATCCCACCTAGGGATTCAATGTGGTTGTTAATAATAAGTGTCTAGCAGGGCAGGAAGGGAATGTCTCAATTATTGGGCTTATTCAGCCTTGAAAAAATCATTGCTGCGCTGTTGGGCACCTGCAGCGACGAAGCTGCTGGCAGGATGTCTCAGGAGATGGTGAACCCTGCAGATTAGCCGTGGGGGGCGTTGGCTTGAGCATCTTGGCTGGGGTGAAGCACAGATGAGACCTTACAGCTGTCATGGAGGCAGCAAGGAGAGGAGATGGAGAGCCCACAGCTGGGCTTTGCCTTGTCCAAGAGGGGCAACGCACATGTTTGAGGGGCTGGCTTGGAAGTTGCAGCTGCAGCAAACAGAAGTGGTCCCACACTGCAGACCTGCCCCACTGCCTAGTACGGAAGGCAAAGGGATTGATGTGGAAAGCTGTGGACCAGTCCAGCCCCTGGGTCCCCTCTTCCCTACAAGGTATAATCCTGCTGCCTTTGCAGCAGGACTCACTTTGCTCCCACTCCCATTTTACTCCTTGCTTTGCTCCCACCCTTGCAAGAGGAATTACTGGGTGGTGAATAGCTGCAGAGTGCTCTTCTCCGGCATCGGCGGCTCAGTCAATAACAACAGCCCCCCGTGTTGTTCCCTCTTACCGCATGGGACTTTTTCGTTTCTCTTTTGTCTTCAACTTCCAGATTCCTCTTAAGCTTCAAAACTGAAAGATCCCCGTTCTCTGTCCTTATCTGCAAGGTGAAAGGAGGGAGAAATTGTCTTCTGCCTTTGGGAAGATAAGTCACGTTGGAGTCTTCCTCTTTAGAAAACTCTCTAATACCATTTATCAATTAATTACTGGGTTGCATTTAGGTCCATTAATTCCCCCTGCTGTCTTTCATTTTTGGAAAGGTCTGTGATGCTCAGGAACTAATTGTCCTGGTCTTACACTGCTTTCTTTCTCATTTTCAAGTTAAGTGGATGTCAGAGCCTTCTAAAGCTGCTCTTGTATTTCCCCTGCAGATTTCTCTGCCCCCCCTTCTCCTCCACCCCAGTCATGCTCAAAGCAGATTTGGCTGGGTTTGTGGGGAGTGGATTAAACTGTGTGGCCCAAGCTTTAAATCCTAATTCTGTTCATGAATCAATTGTTGCTGAAGCCAGGAAAACATTTTCACCTGGAACTTTTTACGCTGAAAGATACACTTTCAGGTCACCTGCAACATGCTGTGGCTTTATATCAATCTTGGTTCGTTGTTTGGGTTGAAATAACCAAAACAGACAATTCTGAAAAAGAAAAGCTTCAATTTGCTTCCCCCCCTCCCAAACAGTTTGATGTCTCTGTTTGAAACAATATTTAACTTGCTTCACTTCAACTTAAAACACAGAAGTATTTATTTTAAATGGAAAGAAGTTCCCAGGTAAACAAAATGGGCTTATTTTTTTCAAATTATTTGCCAGTGAAAAATTGAAAAGTATACCTTTCAGATAGGTCCAAAAGAATGGTTTTCTTTAGTTCAATCATAAACCTTTTCTCATCACCCCCCTACCCCACAATCACCATCCCTGATGTCACCGAGAAGTGCAGAAATGCTGATGTTTAAACCCTGTTTCAGCAGGGAAGGATTTTCTAATCTGTTTGTTGTTAACTAAGCCAACTTTTTAGAGACCTGAACAGGGTCAGTCCCCTGGGGCAAGGTGGCTGATACTGAAATTCAGCGAGAACTCAGCATTTGAGGATCCTTTTCCCCGGGTGTCCCATGGATATTGGAGGACATCATATTGACAGCCAATTAGAAGAAAATCTTTTATAAGCCCCCTAGATTTGGTCACAAAGAAAACGGATGCAATTTTGCTAATGCACCTAAACCCCATTGGATCCTACTGAGATGCAGATGTGTCTGGTGGGCACAGATGTGGTTGTGCCACAAGCCGGTGACATTAAAGCCCTGTGAGTTCTCCTGTTGCCATGTGTCTCTGGAGATGAGGAGGAGATGAGCTGTAAAACAAGGAGAGGGCTTTCTTCCAGGGTGTCTTCACCCAAGACCATGGGCAGGTGGTTGCTTTTGCTGTCTCCAGCACGTCATTTATCTTAAGTGGGGAGAAACAGGCATGTCTGTGGTTATTTTTCCTCATTTTAGCCCACCAAAACATGAACTAAACCATGCTGATTGCTCTTCGGTAATGACCCCAGGAGCCCAGACAGCTCAGCAGAGCTACTGGTGCACCAGATACCTGAAGCAGAGCAGGTTATCCTGCTTGTCAAGTAGGTTCAACAGTGACTGTGTGAAACCAATAGCCTAAAATACAGGTCATTGCAATGCTGTAACCCCCCAGCAGGTGGGTGGTTGGGCAGACTTCCATGGTGCATCCCGTAAGAGCTGTGGCACCAGCCGAGGTTACTGGTTTGGAGGTGACTGGGATCTGGTCACGCTGGAACACAGGGGCCACAGGGCAGATAGATGCCCCTGGTTTCCTTGCTGTTGCTATGGATAAGAAATGCTTCAAAAAGGAGAGGATCCAAACTCATGAGGCATGAATACAAGTGCAGCACTCAAACCAAGTGTCTGGAACTGGGAAACCATCGTAATCCCTCATATTGGAAGGGTTCAAGGCCAGGTTGTCTGGAGCTTTGAGGAACCTGATCTAGTGGAAAGTGTCCCTGCCCATGGCAGGGGATTGGGACTAGGTGATCTTTAAGGTCCCTTTCTAAGCCAAACCATTCTATGATTCTATGATGTTAGAGGTAGATAAGCATGTCTGACCCAATTCTAACTTTGGACTTGCTGCTGGGATAGCTTGCTGAAGAAAACAGAGCTGGCGAGATATGTGGGCACCACACTGCAGTTGTTCAGAGGACTGGCCAGGTGAGCACATAGGCTAAGAGGTCTCCCCATGCCAGTGGCTACATGGGGAATGCATAAGGCTCCTCTCCAGGAGGCTCAGAGCAGGGAAATCGTAAACAGAGGTGCTGAAAATCCGATTAAGTCTGAAAATTAAGTATTACAAGAAAATTAAGATTTACAGGCTCAAAACTCCCACTCCAGAGAAGGGGAGCTTTATGTCTGGGTTTTGCACATTCAAAAATATTCATGAGGGGCTGTCCCTTGGGTTGAATGGGACATATATTTAAAAATTCACTGTTGGATGGGGTGCAACAGTTGGGCAGAAGCAAGAGGTCCTGCTGAGGTGGAAAGGGGTTAGCAGACTGGGAGGTACGAGAGGGAAATCCATATCTGCACGGGTCTGGTACGCTCATTATGTTTTCAAATTCAGGTTGAAATTGTGCGCAGACCTGATGCAGGCTCTTACACTGGGGGTGAGCTTCACCTGAGGAGAGCAACAAAAGCATCCTGGTAAAATAGGATTGTGGCGAGGCTTTAAGTTAACTATCTGTCTAATTAGTGAGTCTCATTCCCCATTTTCCACTAAGCCTCAGTGGCACTTGAAAGCAGCTGCTGCCAACGGTGGCTTTGTGCCTGCTGCCTCCGTGAGCAGCCTTCTAGCAGCGGCAACCCAGGGAGAGAAGCAACTAACCTTTCTTTCTCGGCAGCTAATGACAAAATTGGGCTGTTTGAAAGCCTTCCGAAATCCTGGGAGGAGGTGGTGGTGGTGGGAGCAGAAAATGCAGTGCTCCTCGCTTAGGTCTGATCTCCTATCTACAGAAGACAGCAATCATTCTTCAGGGACTGAACTGGGGTGAAAAAAACTTTCAGGTACCATTAACCCCAGAGATGCTGCACCCCACAGCCAAAGCCAGCACCCTGGGCCACCTCTGCAGCAATTCCCATTTGCTCCCTGCTCAAAAGAGATTGGATCTCTCACCACCCATCTGTTCTTTGAATCCTTCCAGGGTGAGTTATTACAGGGCAGTGCATCCCTCTCCCAGATTTGCCCCTCTACCATGGGAGGATTTATGTGCACACATCCCAGTTGGGCTGTATTAAGTGGTTGCCCCTACACTTTCAGGTTCCTCACCAGCTTCACATCTGGTGCTGGGTTCCTCCCCTATGTGGGAACATGTTGCTCGACAAATGGAGAGCCTTGGAGGACTCAAAGCCAAAGCCATCCCATAAACATCACCCTACTGTTATTTTTTATCATGAAAAAGCCGATACAATAAGGACCTAAAGCTGATCCTTGCCTCTGTGTCTCCTTGTAGGTGATGGTCAGCTTCTGGTTGTGCTTTCAGCCATCTTTCTGTTGCTTTTGTGGAAAATTAGATTGATTTTCTAAGCTGTGGATGTGGTTGCAATTGAGAGAGTTAGCAGACTCTCACTTTGTTTGAACAGGAAAAACAAAACCAGCACTATCTGTTCCTGCTTTTACTGAAATAGGGGGGAAGTATGAGAAAAGGAGCATTAACTGGTGTTAGCTCAGTTCCTTCAGGGTGGAAAGTGAAAAATGAAGTAACCCTGGCAGCATGTGGCCACGCTGCCTGGAGAGCCATTAACTACCCTTGATTGTCTTTGGTTTCTCATGTCAGGGTGGAGCAAAGAGTGGACACAGCAGACAAAGCCAGTTCTCAGCCTGAGAAAATGGAGTTTCTTGTTGTTTTGCTGGATGTTTGAAAAATGGTGGGATGCAACTCAGATAGGAACAAGTTGTGGAGGAAGTATCATGGGGAATATACATGAATTTCCTTTTATTTCCTACCTCCCTGGGGTACCATGGTGGCAGAAGAAGAGAGAGAGGTCAAGCCGATACCTGAGGGATGAGGACAAGGTGCAGCTGGACCCTGTGATGTGTTTAGGAAGTTTCACTGAACTTTTTGAAGTGTGTGAAAGAAGACGAGGGGATCATTTACACCTGCAGTTTTCAATCCTTTTCTTTGTGAATACCCAATATGCTACAATAAAAAGGCAAACACATAAGGCCCTCCAAGCTGAATATACTTTTCTTGGGCATCTTGATCAGATCCCTAGAAAACCACAGGTCCTTGGGTAATCTGTAGGTTGAAAACCTTGGAGGACACAGAAAGAGGGACAGAGAGAAACTTGTGCCGCAAATCGTGGAAGGAGAAGACTAAATGTGGAAAAAGGATCAGCTGTTGCCATGCATTAAGCCTTAGCAAAGCCTCTTTCCTAGTGGGGTGACAGCAGCTTAAATAAATCACCTGGAAGGCCGGAAAGAAGTGGGACTGTGCTGTGCTCGGAGCAAGAGATTCATGATGCGCAGGTGGGCGGATGCTGTTTACACAGTGGGTTGAGCAATCTCCATCCGCCGAGGCTGGGGAGCTGCAGCTGGTGGAGGGGAAGCTTGTGGGGGCTGTAGGAAAGGTCCTTTGGGGAGGGCATCAGCAGAGGGATGGAGGAGCAGGTCAGTGAGGGAGCTCCTCTGCACCGGCAGACCTCAGCCCTGCACAAGGTGGGATGAGGAGTCATCATCCCAGCTTGCACCATTCCCCCAGTGTTTTCTGTGTGCATGTGAGGGTTGTGCTCTTAAGCAGTGCAGGCTGGGGCATGACCTGCTTGTGCACAAATGCCCAACCTGGAGGGTTAGAGGAAGGTGGAGAGGTACCATGCAGGGTGGGAATAATTTTCCTGAGCCCAGGATGGTCCTACTAAGTCCATCCATCCCGCCCTATTGCTCCCCCAGCTTTAGGCTCTGTGTAGATCCTGACTTCACTGCTCAGCACCCTCAAAACTAGATTAAGGGTGGCAAAGGACGGTTAGTTTTCTTAGGAAGCTGGGGAAGACCAGGTGCCACCTTTGCCCAGTTAATGTGAGCTGCCTTCAGTCAGCCTCGCCACCTGGATTTTAATTTTCTTTTCCAGACACTCAACCAATAGTTCCTTCTTCCCTCCAGGTGGGAAGGCCAGAGAGCAAAACCCATCCTTCATGCTGGCCCCTTGCCATCCATATTTTGCATTAGCAGCTGTTGGCCACTTTACTGCACAAACCTTTGCTTTCTTTCCTCTTTGCCCCCTTCACCCTCCCCCTCCCTGCTCCCCCTGCTCTTCCTCCTTCTCCTCCTCCTCCTCTGGCTGCTTGCCGATGCCAAGCCAGAAGCCTGACAGCCAAAGTGACATTGTAATTTTCTCCCTGGCAAGGGAACTGCAGAGATCTGGGCTGTCTGAGGACATGCACAGCAAAAAAAAAGGAGGGGAGGAAGGATGGGATCTGCTTTGTAAAGCTCACTGCAATTTTGGATGGAGGGGTTTGGTCTGCCCGGGGAGTGAGCTGGGTTGTGGTTCCCTTTGGACTGGAAAGCAGCAGATTTGGTGGTGAATGCTCATCTTTGGGTGATGAGTACTGGCCCCAGGTAATGAGTACTCCTCCCTGGAGATGCTGCAGATGTAGCTGTGCTGCAGCCCCACACCTGGTCTCCATGGGTAGATGGTTCATGGAGTCCTGAGGGCCCTGCTTGGATGTTCCTCCAGCTTGGGGATGAGAGGCTGTCCTCTCCTCTCCAGCAGCGTGAAAGGGGACACAGTGAAGCATGCCAGCTCCCTTTACCAACCTGCCCACAGCCTGGCACACTGAACTTCTCTGGAGCTGGGACCGTGGGGCCTCCTGGGGTGATGTGAACCTCCTGTGCACCCCCACTCTCAACCCATCTAGACAAAATCATTATAATCCTCCTTGGTGGGTGGCATTCATCTCCATTTTGTGCAGATGATACTCACTCTCTGTTAATGTCCACCTTAAATAACTCGCAGGGCGGTTCTGCAATTTTGGTAAAGGCGGAATCCGTATGTGTGAACGGGGGGAGACGGAGCGAATGTGTAATTGGGCTTAATCTTTCCATACTCAAGGAAGCAACAAAACATCTCTCTTTGTCTATTTAGTCAAAACACGGCGACATCATTGCTCTACTCCTCAGGAACAATAAAGATGCAAATAATGTCAACATCTCCCAGGCTTTTGCCAGGACGGTTACTGTGGAGAATATTATTGCGTTCTGATTACTTTGTATGAAATCCACTATCAGTGCCTGTGCGTGGCTTTGCTTCTTGAGGATGCTGAACTGAACTGGAATAAAAATGAGAACCATCATCTCTGCTGTTTGGCCTCCACGCTCTGACTTATGTTTAAGCTCTGGAGGCAGAGCGGGGGTCTTTAGCAGTGCTGGGAGCAGAGAGCAGGGTACATGTGTGGTTTGTGTGGCATGGCTTGTGCGTGCGTGTCTGGGGGTGGAAGGATGTCTGGTGCATGTGAAGGTGTGTGGCTGTATGGTGCAGACTGAAGGGAATGCAGTTAATAAATTTCCAGTCTCCTTCCAGTCTCCTTGGCTGCGCTGTGACTAGGTTTAACATGTACTTTTTGTAGGGTGATCTGGGATAGTCACTTCATCCCCTTCCCCTCAATCTCCTGGGGATGGGGAGTCTCACATGCTTTGAGATCAAAAGTAGATGGAGCCTCTCCACCTCCTTACCATGAGCTGGGGATGTACCTAAGGCAGGTCTATGCTGCAAACAGGAGTAGGATATGGGTTAGGATAAGGTCTATCCATTCCTGAGTGCTGGAGGAGCTTAGATGCAGCAGGAGGGAGAGAGGATGGGATCTTAGTCTGAGAAACAGTGACAGAGAGAGTTATCAGCTCTTCTAAGTTGCATCCAAGTTTTCTTTTCTCTGGCTGGGTGGGAATTTTTGAGGCCTAATTTTCCTTGTGTCAGTCCCTGGGACGTGGTGTTTTGGGGACTCGTAGGAAAACAGTGGGCTGATCTGTGATGAAATAGCTGGATGTCACAGCCGCCTTCTCTTCTGCATGAATATGTAAGTCAGTTAAGCTCAGTTGTATCTGCCTAATAGATATATATATGGACAGATAAATATTTATATCTGAGCAATACAGAGCCAGAGTGATGGGATAAGCAACCTGGGCAGGGGAAGGTGGGTTGGATGGGGATGCATGATGTGGCTGGTGTGGAAGGTAATGAGGTGGAGCTGGAAGGTCAGAGAACCTTTGAACAAGAGAAAACAGAGTTTTTCTGGACTCAGTGCTAAGTGAAGGAGGCTGGGGCCAGGGAAAGACTGCCCTGAAGGTGAGGGTGATCTTAGTAAGACAGGTTTTACTGCCAGCTCTGGCATCAGAGTCTCCTGCTGATGTAAATAACTTGCTGCATCCCAGGAACAATGTGATGGTGGGTCCCAGTGGCCTCTCTGTCCTGGGAGGATCCAGGAGCTGGTGGTGGTTTATGTCAGTACAGTAACTGTCAGCTCCTTCCCCAAAAGATTTTGTTACCCATCAACAACAGCCACGAACCGCTCATCACCTGTGACGCTGAGAGCTGCATCATATGACTTTAATTACTGCTGATAGGAGGCAGTGACAGATATTTATCCAAAAAAAGAATCCATTGCTCCTGAATGAAATATTTAGCTGAAAAGTGAATGGCATCTCTGATAGCGGAGTTGAAAAAAATTCAAGAAAAGAGGTAAAAAGATGCATGGTAACCAGATATCTGGCACATGCGTGAGGTTCATATTCTAATATCTAATGTAGGAGGTTTTCTCAGTGTCAGCGTGCTGCTCTAGCTGCGCGGAAGGAATAATTTCCCAGTAGCATGGGCTGGTTGACAAAACTCTGTTTTCCAAACACTCTGTTCCCAGAATAGTACTGATACAAAAGTAGAATTAAACTTTAAAAGGAAAGACTTGATTTTTTTTTTTTCCCAAGAAATTTAGAAACAAAATAAGATGTGCTTTTCAGTTCGGCTTGGATTTAATTCTTCCCATTTTTAATTGTTGAAAAGTTGTTTTATTGGAAAATGAAAGGCATAAGACTCATATTTGAAGTGCAAGAGTTTTCCTGGATATTTCATTAATTCCCAGCACGAGAATAAGAAAAGGTGAAACAGGAGCCCTCTCCCTAGAAAACAAAATTACAGTGAGATTTTCATTTGCAAACACCAATGTATTTGCATCTGAAATCCTGTTTGACTCTATCAGACAGACAGATCCTGTGTCTGCTCCTTTCCCTCTTGCTTCAGTTCATGTTTCTCTCTTCCCCTTTTGGGGGAGGAATTGTACGATAAATAGTTTTTTCAGTTATATCCCAAACCAATGAGTTTCAAAGGGACTGTTCAATTTGGTTTGTTTTCCTTCAGCACCGCAGGAGCTAAAGGTTGTGCTGTGTCATGTGTCTGCACTGTTGAAAACCAGTGAAAAAGGTCTTTAAAATCTGAAGGAAAAAACGACGCAGGTGCCTACATCTACTTTGAAAAGAGATTTAGGCTCCTTAGGTCATTTCTGTGTCTTGGACGTTCTTTGCTTAGTCCTGCTGAAAACCTGCAGGCTTTTGCTGCCCACCTGTTATAAATCACAACTGCCCCGATGGCCCCACTGGTGCAGCCTCTCCTGTGGTGTGTTTCCAAGCTCGGATGGTTTCTATCTCTGGCATTGCTTTCTTGTCCATTCTCTAACCAGTTCATGCTCCAGACTCTGTTTTTCTTTCCTTCCTCTCACTCCCCAGCCCTTCGCTTCAACCATTTATCTCACAGATGAAACCTTCTGAGATGCTTTTTGAAAAAAAATCACAAGCTGAGAGAGTCATTTTCTTCCAATACCGCAGTAGTGATGTCTTCAAAGACATTTGACAAATCACCTAAGTGAGACCTCTTGTCCCTGCGCTTGCACTTTAGTCAGGGCAGAATTTTATCTCGCTTTTCCAGGGTCTGCATGGCTTTCAGTGGTGTTTAACTCACTGAACACAACTGAAAGGTGAACTGAAAAGTCAGGCAGGTGGGTTATTTATTTCACTGTAAGACTGATGTCCACCCTGGAGAGGATAGCAGCTCTGGGAGGAGCACAGAAAGGGTTTGATTTTTTCTGCTGGCTCCAGGGTTACCAAACTCTCCAAGAATCAGGGACCTGTCTACCTTCTCCCCCATCCCTTACCTCCTTGTCACCCCCTGAGCCCCACGACACCTCTTCAACCATCAATGCCTGCCACTTCCTTCACTGTCTTCAGGTGCAACCCACATACTGCCAACCCTGCCTGTTCTTTTGTTGCATCTCCTCTTCCTCCTCCATGCCTCCCACCACTCCACCCCTGCCATCCACATTTCCCAAGATGTGGGTGCTTCCCACCATTCAGACTCTCTAAATTTCTAAAGCATCTGCTCAAGGGTGGCAGATATGATGTGGGACAAAGGGTGACTCATTTTAGAGGAGATGCTGGAGGGCAGATAGGACAACCAAGACCATCTCCAGTGGCACTGGATGCCCTGGATGGAGAGTTAACTCAATGCTCAGTTCAGTTGCCTAAACATTTCTACTGCCATTGAGCACTCTAAGGCATCCTGCTTGGCCTCCAGCTGCCCTAGGTAGGTGCCCAACTGTGCAACAAGTATTTAAACTCCTATGTAGCTACTGGAGATCTATAGATCCCCTCAACTCCCCCAGAATTAGATCTCTCTGGTCAGCAGAATGAGTCTCCAGGATCCCTTGACTGTGTTGACTGGGCCTCCAGTCAACTCAATCCCATGAGGGGATTAAATGCACCCTCAGTAAGTTTGCAGGCAACACCAAATTGGGCGAGAGTGTTGATCTGTTAGAGGGTAGGAAGGGTCTACAGAGGGATCTAGACAGGCTGGATTGATGGGCTGAGGCCAACTGTATGAGGTTTAAAAAGGCTCAGAGCTGAGTCCTGCACTTGGGACACAACAACTCCACGCAATGCTACAGGCCTGGGGAAGAGTGGCTGGAAAGCTGCCTGGCGGAAAAGGACCTGAGGGGGTTGGTCGACAGCTGCTGAACATGAGCCAGCAGTGTGACCAGGTGGCCAAGAAGGCCAGGAGTATCCTGGCTTGTGTCAGAAACAGTGTGACCAGCAGGACTCAGCACTGGTGGGGCCACACCTTGAATACTGGGTTCAGTTTTGGGCCCTTCACTACAAGAAAGACCTTGAGGTGCTGGAACATGTTCAGAGAAGAGTAACAAAGCTGGTGCAGGGTCTGGAGTGGCCGAGGGAACTGGGGGTGTTTAGCCTGGAGAAGAAAAGTCTGAGGGGAGACCTGATCACTCTCTACAACTCCCTGAAAGGAGGTTGGAGTGACGTGGGTGTTGTCTCTTTTCCCAGTAACAAATGATAGGACAAGAGGAAAGGGCCTCAAGTTGTGCCAGGGAAGGTTTAGACTAGATATTAGGAAAAATTTCTTCCCCAAAAGGGTTGTGAAGCATTAGAACAGGCTGCCCAGGGAAGGGGTGGAGTCACCAACCCTGAGGGTATTTAAAAGACGTGTAGATGTGGTGCTTAGGGACATGGTTTAGTGGTGGCCTTGGCAGTGTTGGGTTGACAGTTGGACTTGATGATCTTAAAGGTCTTTTCCAGCCTAAATGATTCTATGATTCTAAAGTCTGCAGTGGGTACTTAGACCCTTGGACAACTACATGGAGAAATCTAAATGTGGGTATTGAGATCAGTGAATTAAATTACATCAGAGAGGAAGGTGAGCTCTACTTGACCATCCACACTCAGATCCTGAGCTGTAACTTGGCAATCCCTTTGCTAGGCAGGAAGTGAAGAAACACTCTCCCCACCATCTCCACCTTTCATTGAAGGCCATGATGACTAACAGAGCTGGGACTCTTCCAGAAAACTTGGACAGAAGCAAGCTCTTGCAACATGCTCAAAAACAATTGAGCTATTGTGCTTTAAAGAGGTACCACCCAGTGGTAAGTGATCTCGTACACATTTAGAATGTGCTGGTTTCAGCTGCTGGGGAGCATTGGTAGTTTGCTCATGCTGAGTCATGGACCTGGACAGATCTCTGTATCTGTGGAAAGTGCCCTGGATTGGTTCAGGAGCCATTGGGGTGGAGAACCGGTTCCTTCAATCTCTGTAGTTTTGCAGCACAAAGCACTTAAGTTATTTAAGGACTCCAGAGGGAATATGGGTAGCTAACCCTGCATTGTCCTGCGTTGTTCAAGGCAATGAGGGTCACCACTGTAGATATCAAGACAGGTTTAGGGCCACCAAGCATCAGCTCCAAGTGTGGTCCCCAGTGAGGAAGCAGGTGCCTGATGTTGCTGGGTCTTAAATGCTTACTTCAGCTTATTCAGAGTGTTATCGAACAGGAATGCTTTTCTTAAAACCTTTGCCACCCACATTTTTCCAATCTCTTTGCGTTCCACCCTCCCCACCCTGCCCCCACAGCCAGCTGTTCCCTCTCATGACAAATCTTTCCTCCCTTTTGCACAGGCTGTGCCAGCACTAATGCCCCCACCGGTATGGCTACTTGCCCTCCAGCAATACTTGAGCAAAACATCCTGAAATGGATGTTCTTATCTGGCGTCTATTGTGTGCAGAAGGGAATGGATTCCTTGCTGCTAATTGCCAATGCTCTCTGCAATTTGTTGCACATTATTTTTCCCCCCTCTAATTAATGAGTGTTTTGTGTTCTCTCTGCTTGTTTTGTGGCTCTCACACTCTTTCCCTAGCTCAGTCTGTTTGCTATATTTTTTTCTCTGATGCAGCTTTCTCCCCTCTCTTTCTGCCCAACATCATCTGTTTGCTCTCTTGGGGGGTCTCTTTCAGCTATACCACTGCTGTTTCCAGCACGCCAAGGTTTTTTTCACATCTACTTTTCTTTTTTTTGTTGTTGTCCTCCTGATTGCTTTCTCCCCAACTGTTTCTTAAACACTCCTTGCATTTCTGCTTTCAGAGTGTGCAGAAATTGTCCAATCTACTCCAGTTTGGACTTGGGTTTGCATTTCTAGAAATTTCTCTGGGTTTTCTGGGTTGTTTTATTTTCAGAGAGACTTCTAGCTGATGGTGTTTGAGATCAGGGATAGGGCTGGCAAGTCCTGAGGGACCTTGGACATGTGACAAGAGAGTATCCAGAGGGTCAAATATGCCATCCTTCTCCAAAACTGTTGACATAACTAGTTGCATATGAAGTCCTTGATTCAAAAAACACATTGATGATTTGGAAAACATTCAGAAAAGTGCCACTAGAAAGATCCAAGTTGTGGCAAACTCACTGTCCAGGGAAAGACATGGGTTACGTGTCAGCATGGATTTCACTCTGCTTATCGTTGGAGCCAATTGCAAGACAGCTCTGAGGCAAAAATGAAGTAGATTTGGCAAGCACAACAGCTTTCTCAGGTTATTAAAGCTCAGCAGTGCTCAAACTAAGCTATGATTTGGGTCAGACCTTGCTTGGGCAGCTGTGCTGTATATGGACACAGGGAGCTCATCTATGCCTCGAGAAAAAAAAACCTGCAGGTCTGCCAGTGGTGGCAGAGAGCCCTGGGCAGAGACTGCCATTTCCTGATCTAGTTGCCTTCCCTAGGCTGTGGCTCTGCTGGGACCTGCAGATCCCTCCCTAGCTCCTGGGGCCGGGTGTTTTAGTCACAGACCCTGCTGCTGGGAGAAGGAGATTTCTCACAATTTCTTCCTTGCCTTCCCCCATCTTCCCCAGCGACATTGCTTCTCTGCTACTGCCTGCTTGACAAATGTGGGCAGATGTGCTTCAACCCCCAGAAGCACCAGCCCTTCCACCCTCCCCTGTCCAGCCCCATGGAAGTGCCTGTGCAGTGCTGGCAGTCGCAGGTTTGCAATGCACTGGGGGGGACTGTGGGCTGCATTCATACCCCCATCCAGCACTTGGAAGTGTTTTCAATCAGCAGCAGCAGCAAGACAACAACTGGTGAGATCTTTGCACAACAGCCTGCTTTTCTTGTGGGAATAGAGGCTTTGAGGAAGCTTGGACTTCTCTTTAATCAGTGCTGACTCTGCTGCTAGCTGAAGGCAACATTTTGTGTTCCTCAACTCAGGACAAAACAGTCCTTCCTTTGCACCATGGCATGTTCAACACCAGACAAGGCTGTCCCCACCAGGTCACCATATATCCTGCCTCTGAGAGTGGGTGGTAGCAGATGTCGAAGGTAAACAACAGCACAAACACACAGTGACGCTTTCCCAAAACGGCTCCAGCAAGTCACCAACAGGCTGCAGCTCAGGACCTTTCTGAGCCAAAATGTGGCCTTGACATTTACCCGATGGAGTTTTCTTCCATGAATATGTCCCCAAATCTGTCATCAGGGACAAGGGGAGCTGCATGCTCTCCAGAAACACTGCAGGAAACAGGAGCTATGGTGAACAGCCCTGACATTAGCAGACAACCACCCTGGACTGACCTGCATCTTCCCTCCCTCCACCCATGAGAATCCAAGGATCTGAGAGATGAAGCAGTGAGTTTCTCCTTCACTCATGTGGAGTTTTGGTTGGTTTGCTGACCATCTGGGGGCTAAAATGTGAGATGTAAATGCCTTATGCATAAAGCTTGATTTGCTTTCTGGGTGTATGGCTTTTGCTGTGACATGTTCATGACTTCACAGGTGGGGGCCAGGACTTATGGTCACACTACAAATGTGGCTAAGCCAGGACTGGCATCTCCAGATTCCCAATCTAATGCCTTCTTCCTATGACAATTTGTTAGTTTGCAGGGGCACAACTCTTCCCCTGTTGATGGTCTCTAAGTCGGTGACGGACAACTTTGATGGTTGCCTGTGCAAAAGTCGATGCCATGGTTTAACACAAGCAACAAGCTGTTCTGAGCTGAAGATCCCAAATGCTCATCCAACCTCCAGGAGGTATCTCCCTTCTATCTAGATGCAGTAGGCATGACTACCTTCTTTCTTAGGAAGTCAGATATCTATCTCCTCCAGATTTTATCTAATCAGAGATGATAGGACAGAGAAGCCAAGAATCCCGATTTCTCACCTGTCAAGCTAAGCACCCCAATGCCCAATCATTCTCTATGCAAAAGTTTGTTTGACCCTTGTAAAGCTTTCAAATCCATGTGTGGATCCTGCTGTTTGGGGATGGGGAAGATAAGGTCCAGAGTGAGGACCTGCTGCTGACATCTGGGACAAGGACACAGTCTCTTGCCTTGCTTGGCCACATAGAGCTTGGAAAGACAGTAATGCTCATTCCTGGGGTCTGTGCTGTCACCTTGGCTTGAACAAAAGCTGTAGACACTGTGTGGGTCAGAGTCCCGTTGCTGTAGCCCTCTACTTGAACTGCACAGGAGGATTCTCTTGTGAAGGGTTCAGTCAATGACAAGTTGGAGATTTCTGAAAATGTAGCTGGCCAAGCAGTCATCTCTGACCCTCTCTGCTGCAGGACCAGTGTGGAGGGAAAGCAGAGGTACCCCACAGGTCATGCTTTAACCCCTTATCCTCTTATCTTCACAGCCTCACTATAAACCAGATCTTCTACCCCAGCATCTCCAGACCTGGTGTGTTTGGGAAGGAGCAAAGCTATTTCTTGTGAAGGAACATGACCACCCAGGGATGGGCTTTTACCTGTGCCTTCTGCTCTGTGCTCGTTAATGGAGGCCATTAAGTACCCTGCCGTGCCATGGCAGTAATGGACTGTGGCAATCTAAGCGTTTCCCTGGGTAAATGTTTAGCATTCCCATCTGCTCCTTTAAAATAATGCAATTTAACCTAATTTTTGGTGTCAAGGCATTTGGTTAGGGAAATTATATTCTGTCACCAAGGTGTCAGGCTTGTCTAGGTTTTAATAAAATTATAACACCCTGTGCAAGACGGTAAATGAGTAGTTCCTGTGTTCAAGCCCTACCTCAGACCAGCAATATTTCCTGCGGTCCTGGAGTAAACACTAGATGACAGTCCTGCAGGAGTAAAGCAAATTCGTTGTGACTAAGAATCACCTGCCACATGGCTGGGAACAGTGGGATACAAATATGTTCCGGCATTGGCAGCAGGTCCCGCTTGAACAGGTTTCTGCGAGTAAGTGGCTGAGCTACTCAGAGGTGATTTATTCTTAACCCTTGCAAGAGAAGAGGAAAAAAAGAATTTTAGGGGATGTCTGAGTTAGGAGTAGTTTCCCAAATCTTCAGTGTGAGTCAGGAAAGGAACTGGGGAGACCTGGAAATGTCTAAAATCTTGGTTTCTAGTGGCCATAAGGACAGAAGGAAATGTCTTGGGAGACCTAAGTGGAACATTTAGGTAAGAACTTTTCTTTGGGCCTTAAAATTCAGGTTAAAAATAGGGGGCTGGAAATTGGTCCCTCTCTGTTGTAAGGACATCCCAAACCCATGAAGGTGGAGCACATGGGCTTTCCATCCCTGGCTTTCACAGAATCACAGAATCATCTAGGTTGGAAAGGACCTTGAAGAACATCTAGTCCAGCCGTTAACCTAGCACTGACAGTTCCCAACTACACCAGATCCCTCAACGTTATGTTGACCCTACTCTTAAACCCCTCCAGGGATGGGGACTCCACCACCTCCCTGGGCAGCCCATTCCAACGCCTAATGACCTGTTCTGTAAAGAAATGCTTCCTAACATCTAGTCTAAACCTTCCCTGGCGCAGCTTGAGGCCATTCCCTCTTGTCCTGCCGCTGGTTCCTTGGCTCAAGAGACTCATCCCCCCTCTCTGCACTCTCCTTTCAGGCAGTTGGAGAGGGCCATGAGGTCTCCCCTCAGCCTCCTCTTCTCCAGACTAAACCCCCCCAGTTCCCTCAGCCGCTCCCCATCACACCTGTGCTCCAGACCCTGCACCAGCTCCGTGGCCCTTGTCTGGACACGCTCGAGTCATTCAATGGCCTTTTTGGAGTGAGGGGCCCAAAACTGAACCCACTCATCGAGGGGCGGCCTCACCAGTGCCGAGTCCAGGGGTAAGATCCCTTCCCTGTCCCTGCTGGCCACGCTAGTGCTGATACAAGCCAGGATGCCATTGGCCTTCTTGGCCACCTGGGCACACTGCTGGCTCCTGTTCAGCCGGCTGTCAATCAACCCCCCCAGGTCCCTCTCTGACTGGCAGCTCTCCAGCCACTCCTCCCCAAGCCTGTAGCGCTGCTGGGGGTTGTTGTGGCCCAAGGGCAGCACCCGGCATTTGGCCTTATTGAAACTCCTCCAGTTGGCCTCAGCCCATCGCTCCAGCCTGGCCAGATCCTTCTGCAGAGCCTCCCTACCCTCGAGCAGATCAACACTCCCACCCAACTTGGTGTTATCTGCTTTAAGCCATGGGAAAGAGAGCTCCTGCAAAGCCCCTGTTCAAACTGAGAGAATACTACTTTTCTTTTGTGAAAAGGGAAGGAATTTACTGCACTAACACTGACAGTGGAAGTCACACCTGACTCATATTTTGACTGGCAACTCAGTCCCAAGCAGAAAACAAGCCCTGTCTGAAAAATATGGAGCTTTATTCAGCCCAGGGGCTTAACCAGTCCTGTCCCCTCCAGCACGGGAGGCAGACCCATTGCTGAGTGTGTTGTTTACATCCATCTGCTGCTCTCGCCGATGTTCCTAATGTGAATGCTTTTCCACATAAAACAAACTGTGTCAAGAAGAAACATATGTTAAATAAAATCCTATCGCCCAAATGGAGATTTAATGCATGTTTGGATACTGGGCCAGCTCCCTGCTGACTCTAAACTGGCATTGTCCCACCAGCTTTCTGCTGCTGGGTGTTGGTGGAACCACAATGCTTTACACCAGCGAAGGACCTGACCCTCAATTACACTTCGTCTGGCAGCTGATGGGTTTTGCACTGTAGAGTGGATGGACTGTTTTTCCCGGCTGGGAAGCCCCAGCCATCAGTGCTGATGTGCTCCTTGGGATGGGGTTGGCTCCATGGTAGGGTGGCCAACAAGCTGATTTTGCTGGAGAGGGGTTTTCTGGGTTGCTCCATTTCAGGTCTGAGCCCTGAGTTTGCTGTGTATCCCTCCTTTAGCCAAGGCTGCCAGCATTGCACTTTAACTCCTAAACCTGATCCAAGATTTCCAGTTTCATGGGAAAGGCTGAAATTTCCATCCCAGAATGGCCATTTCTTGGTGTTTGCTGCTGAACAAGGGTCCCATTTCCAACCAGCTCTGCTGGAACCCTTTTCCCCTCAAACCTATCACTCATAGAGGTATCACTGCTTCTGGGGGATCCTGAGATAACTCGCAAGATGCAGACAAATATAAGATGTAAAGGATTTCAGAAACCCTCAAGAAATGACCCTGCAAGTTAGAGTATCTTCTTTTTATTTTTGGTCTTTTCCTTATGACTATTCTAATATGGACCCCTCAGGGAAAAATGGAATAAAGCATACGTATGTTACAGGGGCTTGTTGCATTGACAGTGTTTAGCTTGCTCAATTAACTGGAAAATTCAGAATTCACATGCAATTTTACCATTGAGGGGGAAAAAAACATCCCTGCCAAGACAATAATACTGTTAATTTAAGTCCTAAAATAAGGTTGGTAAACAAATAGACAGTGAACCTGCAAGGGGCAGGGGGACACTTCCTAGAGAGGGGAAATCTCCCATTACAAATGTTTCAGTTTCCAGAAAGGAAAGGCATCCAGATTCAGGATTTCAGCTGAACTTGCATACATAAATATCTGAACATTCAGAGGAGATCTTTATTGCCTTTTTTGTAACTAAACCCTGATTTTCAGCATCCAAAGTCCAACTATCTTGAATATTGTCTGCTAAGTCTAGCCCACCTCCTTACGGCTTCTGAGTTGGAAATGCAAACCTGAATTCACAAGGTGAAGGATTTGTTTTACAGCCACTGGGGAATCACAGGGCTCATGGCCCCTAATAAAGTCCTGTGTTAGATGTTTAGATTTTATCCCATCCCCAGCTCCAAGAGTGGACAGTGTGAGCTCCCACATGCCTGTGAGTCATTGACCTCTCCCAAACAACTGTGTTCCAGTAAAATGTTTCAGTTGCAGTGAATCAGTATTTTTTTGGTGAGGGCAATAATCCCGCAGTCCTGTTGGGTCGCAGAGCTTGTTGGAAACCTCTGGACACCACAGTGGGTAAATGTGAAATCACGGCCGCTGACATCAAGGGATCGATGTGATAGTTAGGGAGATCAGAGCTACACTTTCTGGGGGCTTTCTCTCTGCACAATCCCGATTTCCCAGGGCATTACAGAAAATAAATGTTTCTGTTGCTATATCATAGAAGAAGTATGTTTTTAAACCAGTATTTTTTTTTCTTTTTTTTTTTTTTTTTTTTTAATGCCAAAAGAACTCCAGGAGAGATTCAGCTCCAGATTCACATCCTGGTTTTAGCTCTGTACTTGCAGGTGTCTCCTAGGAGCAAGGCATGGGAGGTCATGTTGTGATTTGGTGGAAGTTGTAAGTATAGTCTAAGGAGTTTGGAGAGCGGTTCTGCTCCCTCTGGAGCAGACACTGGCTCAGCTGAATTGTTCTCCAAGCTCAAGTGTGTATTTATTAGGGGCTTGACTCAGTTTCTTAAACACAGCTGTCTAGTGGCATTTGGGCTGCCCAGGACTGTCTGAAATGCAGAGGCTCTTCAGGGCGTGGGTCCAGGGGGGTGTTTGCACGAGGATTGTAGACCCTGGGAGACTTACACCTTTGTAGTGTGGTGACCCTATGGATAACCTACACATCCTTCATATCACACGTTACATTTCGGCCAGCATCAAGCACCCAGATCGCGCAGAAATGCTTATGTTTAGGTGTCTGAATCTGTGTGCAGAGTGTCCCCCTCCAACACATTGTGGCGTGTTAGCAGGCACGGCGGCGCTGAGATCGCAGAGCGATGAGAGGACTCCCCAGGGAAATCTCATTGCTCTCTGGCATTTCCACCCAGCGCTTTTATTCAGATGAATGGGGGAAGACACCAAAGGACTGCAGGGCCCCGATGTGTAACAACCATAAGGGACCTTTTTGCATCAAGGAGCAGCTGTGTGCAGCAGCTGTGTAGTGACAAAAGGCCATTTGAGTTCATAACTGTTCCCATCTAAATGCAAATACTCTCATGTTCATGGGCTAGTGAGGGGAGGGTGCATCCCCTGCCTCAGTGCTCAGGGCATCCTGGATCGCTGGTCCTTCCACACAGCCAGCTCAGGGAGATCCAGAATGGGAAAGTGGACCATGGGCTATTCAGACAGCTGTTATACAACTATTCCCCACATCATATTCTCTATCATTTGTCTTCTCATTTGACCTCCTGCTTTGGGGACTCTTCTCTAAATCCAATACCAAGAGACTGGGATGGAGAAAAATGCCAAGAGGGAGTTTGGCACTTAGACACATGCCAGGCCATAGGTGATTGGAACCATTGAGTCTGGCCTCATCACCATCCCATGTAATCACTTGGCTGAGGATAGATCCAGGTGGTCATACATGGCACAGCCCATTCAAACATTGCAATACCCACAATAGAATTGAGATTGAAAAGGATAGAGCCTGAAAAGCTTTCAACATACTTTGGAAAGACAAGAAAAGAGAGAGAATGGCTTCAACATTGATTTAGGACATTACAAAGGCAGATAATTTGTTGAGTGGGAAAAAAACCCTCTGTAAAATATCACTTCAGTAACTCACCCACCACATCCATTAAACAGTTCCAGTATGGTGAGCTCAGAGCCAGACATGGCTCAGAAAAAGTGTCCTTCCAATGGAAAGTGTTTGAATTTCCCTTGGCTTGCTCATTTGCAGAGGTGGAGTAGCGGGTGCTCAGTCCTGGGGCAGAAACTCCGTTTCAAACCTGTGTGGGAGCAGGAACTTGGTGGCTGTGGGCTTTGCCCTGTTGTTTTCCATGACTCTCTAAGTATATCGTACATCGCCAAATTAATCTTCAGTTCCTTCCCTACCCAGCCTTGGCATCCTGGTTGTTTTGGTCCTGTCCACTCATGGCTGGTTGGTTGTGATCCACCAGTCTCATTGCCCTTGAAGAACTAGAGCAGAGGAATATAGTTGTACAAGCACCTTTCTCTCAGAAGAAAATGTTAGTTGCTTTGGTACTGAAGTCTCACCTACATACAAATCTTGCTCTTGGTTCTCTTAGTTGTGTTACAGGACTCCCAACAGCCTTGATACCTGAGTTAACCACTCTTGGTGTTATGCTTCCTTGCCAGTGTATCAAATGCCCAGGTGACAGCTCTGACCTACGTGTTCAAGGTCTCCTTGTTAAACAGAAGAGCCAAAGATGGCACTTGAGCTTTGTAGGAGTTGATTTGTCTATCTTTGTAGTTGGTTTATTTAATAGGTGTCTTGTGTTTGAGCTGAGATGAAATGCTTTACACAACCTCTTTTCCCAGTCCGTCAAACCAGCTCAGCCTTTCAATCATTCCCCTATCCATGACCACAGTTTGGTGAGGAAGCTTTGAATTATTTTATTGCAGACAAGGAGACAAAGATAAGACAGTTGAATATCTGGCTTGGTAAACACACGTTACCTCAGCAGGAAAATTAGCCCTGCAGACAGGACACATGGACTACTCTAATAATCCATTGCTAATTCATCAGCATGGTTTCGCCTCCATAGGAATAATCAGCAGACTCTAGAAAGGAGTTTATTAGTCAATCAGTCCCAGTGATTATATTTATCTTCTGAGCACACGCACACATGCACAAAGTTGTTTTTTAATAGGACTCTTTCAGTCCCTGCTGATAATAGATGAAAATAAGGAAAGATTATGTTGACCCAAAGATGTGACCAGGTTTAGTGAGATGGGGTCAGGTTGATGGAGAGATGTATCAGATGTTTTTCACAGGGGAATATTTGGCCCTGGGGTCTGCAAGTTTGAGAGAGTGGGGTGGTGTGGGGTCTTGGTCTACTTGGGCCCATCATTCTCCTCATAACAACATCCACCAAGCTTTGTGTTGGTTTATCATGGGCCACCAGGATGAGGTATGAATGTTGCCAAGAGAGCCCTCAACTGCTGGGCATCCTCTCTGCATGATTATGGACCCTCAGCATCAATTCTCCTTGAGGATCTTGTGGGTCAGGTTTGCCTCAGCTAAGTCATTTAATGGGACTAAAAGGCTTTTCCCAATCATCTCCCACAGTGATTCAGTCATCAAATCCTCAATGTGCAGGTCAGTTAACCAAGTGATCCAGCACTGGCCTTGCAGGGTCTGAGACTGCAAAACATGGGCAAGAAGAGAGGCACCTGGAAGAACCCATCCAATGGAATAAAAGCTATAGAAGAGGAGTATCTCAGAGGAAAAGAATATGTTGAAAGTCTCAGCTGATATAATAAGTGTAACTCTATCCATGTTCCAAGAGTAGCATCTATTGACACAGCTGAACACCTGACTCACAGTCTCTACTTGTCAGTATCTGTGTCATTATTATTTGCTTTTAATTGCCTCTGACATACAAGGTCCTTTGAAGATGACTGACAATGAAAGGGGTGGATCACCTGGAGAACAGTAGAACGTGATGCATAGGCTGATGGGAAATGTCAGCGTAAAAGTTAACTTCTAAAATCACGAAATATTCTAGCAATCCAGTAGTCAAGACTGGAGTGCAGGAACTGCAAGGGCTGTGCAAGGCTGGGACAACCTTGTATGTGGACTTGTTGGGGCCAGGGTGGATGAGAAATGAACAGAGGTGAGTACAGTTGGGTCTTTTCAGGACTGACTCCCACTCTGATGAAGTGGAAGGAGGGGATGAGACAGTGCCACCAGGAAAGAAGATATGTGTGGAAGAATCCCCTTTGATAACAAGCACAATCTTTTAGCCTTCTGAGGCAGATCATTCTCACAGGCCAGAGTGGTTTTAAGATCCCATTACAACCCGAAGCACATTCAGCCATATGTAAGTAGCGATGGGTGCTCTGTGCTGGAGGGAGAGAGGAGAAAGATCTCCCCATCCTTGTCCTCTTTCTTATGCTTTCTCCCTAGGCATCATGTCTGGCTCATGGTCAAGGCACTAGATGAGGCTAGATGGACCTGTGTGGTGGCTGAGATCTTCTGGATGGTGGGCTTGGGCTTATCAGAGCTGTTTTCAGCTCAGAGCATGGAAGGATTAGGTTTGTCACTGTCCGCACCCAGACTTGCAAGGTTATCCACAACTGGAGAGGGACTTAGCTGGGATACTGGCCCCTCTGCTACTAGTTGAGGCCACTGTGTATCTCAAGGGTCTTGGAGATATCACAGCTGGAAAATGTCAGCCCCCGATCCCTATTTTTGTCACTATTCCCAACAATCATGCTTTGTACAAGTCATGATACAGGCAAGGGACTTCACAGCAAAGTCAAGTGTAGATATGATCATTTTGGGTGAGATTCTTGCCTCCCCTAAACCTCTGTTGACTTAAAAGACTTCATGAATTTACTCTGCCCTGACACCAGGTCAACAGAAGAGAGACACAGTTCTGAAACCGAAAAGTCCTATCCTTGCCCAAGTATACAGATAGCCTTGCTCTAAATTTAACTCATTGATACTTTCTAATGTGAAAAGCCTCATGGATCTTCTTTGCAAGCAGCATCAGCACAAAAAAAAAAAAAAAAAAAGGCAACATTAAAAAAAAAACCTCCAAACAAAACATAACTGTGCAAATAAATACCCTTTGCAATCTGGATGTTTTACGGTTTGGGAAACATTCTGAATATATAATCCAAGCAGTTATATTGCCAAGGAAATGTCACATAAAACCAGAAGAATCATAGCTTAGATCAGGGAGATAAAAAAGGACAACACAATCTAATCAGATGTGACAGATGCAGCCCAATTCAACATAACAACCAGAGCCAATGGGGATTAGCTTGCAGAATACACCCCTTTCTCCCTCCCAACCTCCTCTTCTTGTTCCAATATTCGGACCTGTGTTCATTTGAAGGGAAAATAAATTGCATTTAAAAAGCTCTCCGGAGGTGTTGGAACTGTTAATAAGAAGGCAGATCACTGCGATCTGGTGGGGGCTGAGCATAATCTTCCAAAAATGTGCACCTGAATTTTGCTTTTTATTGGCCTAAAAAGCAAGCAGGACTGGAAGAGCACTGGTCTGCTTGGGATTGCTCCTGGGGTCATGGCAAGGAGGCAGGACATGACTAATCACAGCTCTGCCAGAATACATCCTGACCATGTCCAAACCAGCAATGGCCACTATGAGGGCCACCAGCCCTTCTTGCATGTGAGACTGGGGACAGACTATGAGTTGAGCAGTGGCTCATACCATCTGTGGGATGATGTACAGATCATTTCCAGGCCTTGGGGTTTGATTTGTCTTGCCTAACGTTAACAGTCTACACATCTACCATCTGATGTAGGATGTCCCTCTAGACTCTGGGGTTGGGCAGTAGAGAGTGATTGGCACCTCTGGTAGGTGATTATCTGTCCTTAGACAAGTCCTGGCCTACTTCTTAGACCAGCTCAATGAAAGACATTCTGGATGGGAACTCCACTCACTACCACCAGTTCCTCTACTCACTGCAGATGGTTTACCAGAGGCCCCCAGTACTTAATTACTTTAGAAACTGTGTTAGCATCTTTTTCCCAGTAGTGCTGGGCACTTCTAGTCTTCACCAGCACGAGAGGAATAGGGTGGGATGGGACCAGGCAGGACCCTACCCACTATCCCAGGGAGGTGGAAGGTGGGTGAGCAGCATGGTTTTGCTAGACTAGGTGGAGTGAAGTTGAACTTGGGTCAAGAAGCAATTCAAAAAGCCAACTGGGCAAAGCCAGACGCTGTCCTTTGCCTGTCTCACAGGCTGGGTACCATTTTGGATAAGCTAAGGGAGATGAAAAAGGCAACACAGCCAGGAGAAGGATGATAAAAAGGCTTTAATGCTTCAGTGGATCAATTACATGAAGAAGAACACGGCCAGTCCCCTGTGGTGGTGTTACCCAGTGCCCTTGCAGAGAGCAAAGAGTAGTCCTGGTCTCACTGACTTAGACCTGACCCAAGTAACTAACATCATCATTTGCTGGCAACTCTCTCTGGGGTCTTTTCTTCACCATGTTCCCTGCAGAGAGACGCTGATACGGGGACCCGGAGTTGGTTCCATTACTTTTTTTAATTCCCACCTTCTTGGAGAGAAAGGTGCTATTTCTGGTGGGCAGCAATAGCATTGGGGGCTGGTCTGGAGGCCAGACAGGTGTTTTATTTTTACTTTTTTTCCCCCTGGTTTGTTCTAATTACATATTTGAAACTTCTCTGGAAATGATCATCACCTATTTAATGGCTCATTGATTTTAGGGGCTGCTGTATTTTCTTTCTCTCTCTTTTTTTTAACTATACATTTTCATCACTACTGCTACTATCACATCTAATCATAGACACAGGAGGATGTGTTCTTCCATGAGAAAGGACCTGACACCACAGCACTGTTACTGGGTGGTTTCTAAGCATCTGCTCCCTGCAGACACTGGCTTCCTCTTGCTCTGCTGAGCCCTGTGAAGTCTCCATGGTTGTCCCCCTTGATGTTAGAGAGAGGAGGGTGTTGGTGAACTTCTCCATCCTTGGGAAAGCACAAGGCGATTCAGGAAAAGCCCTGAAAGGACACCACCTGATGATTCTCACAGGGACTGCAAGGCAAGAAAAGCTACTTATCTTCTCCTCTCTGGATTCCCAAGGTGGCACTGAATTTGCCAGTGCCCCATACGATCAGGGAATGGTTACAAGCTCTTCCCCGGAAGGGAGAAAGGATGAATACGTGCAACCAGTAGCCCAGGAATAGGGGTGTGTGTTCAGTCCATCCTGCAAAAGAAACGAAGGGATTCTAGAGAGCTGTTGCAACTTCGTGCCTAGACGGTACTTCTGCAGCTCACTCCCTCCCTGAGTTTTTCAGTGGATGTGGAAACTGCCCTGCAGCTCACATGCAGGCTTCAGAGATTTCTTGTTAGGTCAGAAAGACATTGTCCCCCTCCTATTTAATGGGATGAAAGTTGATTTTGGGGAAAAGAATAAAATGCACCTAAAACTGTTTTTAAAGCCTTTTCCAGCAGTGGACACTCCAGCACGGACATTGATAAGTTGATCCACTTTTATTTACCCTTCCTAGTAAAAGAGCAACCAGATGTAATTCCTGTTTGATTTTGTCCTGCTTTAACATCTAGCCTCAGGATCTTGTTATCTCTTTGTCTGACAGACTGACAAGTGATGCCAGATTTCTGCACTTAATGAGGGGTCTCGCAGACTGTGCTCCAGCCACTCCTTGGCCTTCCTCTTTCATAACCAAAAAACTTGAAGTCCTGGGTCGTCTCCGGTCAACTCAGACTTTCCAATCATTCATCTCTCTGCTCTTGCTTTCATTGTAAATACCAGCACAAGATGCAGTGTCCCAGTGGCTCTACTGCTACGTACAGACATGATACTTGGACCTCTCCTTGCAAAATCCCTGGCTTGTGCATCCAAAACCCACACCATCTTCATCATCACACCATGAGCATCTGTACTGAACATACGTTGCATGGTGTTATCATGTTCATCAGTTGCTTATGTGCTCCTCACTGTATCATCTAGGCTGCCTTGTATCAGCCATGTATTCTACCAGGAGCACATTTCTTCTGTAGACTTCACTGGTGGGGCCTCGGGTTTCCTTGTGGGTCACTGATAGGTACGAAGAGAGTGCACCAATCCCTTGGTCACCACCCCTTCCTTGCAAATGTTTCCCATTTGTTGGCACAAGCTGCAGTCAGTCAAGGGCTTTGAATCCCTTTAATGTGTGCCATGGTCATTTTTGATCATCCTACCTGTCCATCAAAGGGCTGTAGTGTGGAAAAACTGATATCTTTCAGGAGTACATTAAGTAAGCAACATTGCTTTTAATAACCACAATGCTAATCAAGTCTCCCCTTTGAGTCTCACACAGAGAGCTGCCAAAACAGATGCGTGTCGATCCGTTGGTTTTAATTTGGTTGCAGACTGCCTTAATACCCAGACTTTTGCATGCAATTATCAAAACAGAGTATAATCTGGAGCAAAGGGGTCGACATAGCGCTGAGAGGTATGGTGTAGATGGGAACTGGCAGTGTTAGGTTAATGGTTGGACTAGATGATCTTCAAGGTCCTTTCCAACCTAGATGATTCTGTGATTCTGTGATTCTGTGAAAGCATTTCTCATGAGTAGGGCTGCCTCTCCAACCCCACCTCCCCTCCTTCTCCTTCTCCCTTGCGTGTCAGCCCAGCTGTGAACTCTGCCAGCCCACCATAAAGTGTTTGACATGTCATGCTGTGAGCGTGCACAGCTTTCCCTGCCTTGGGTTGTTCCCTCTTGCCCTCCGAAGGCTGGCAAACACCTTTGATAAGCAATCTGCAGCACCTCACATCTCCTGCTGCACAGCAGTACGTGTGCGTGTGTCAGGGTGGAGATGTGATGGGAAGGTGTGGAGATATGTCTTATCCGATCTGATGCCATGAACTGCAGTCCTCTGTCATGGCATGTCTGCAGCTCCTGGTTTCTGCCAGGAGGATACTGATAGATTCCCCAACACTGGAGAGCTTGGAGTGGTGTAAAGAGCATCAGCCTCCAAGGAAGTGCCAGGGTGCCTCTGCTTTTCTTCAGCCCCATGTCTATCCATCCCTGGCCGTCTGAACACCACAGTACTCTTAACTTGATTTAGGACTATAATTGAAAATTATATAAAAATACAAATCCATGAGTAAAACATGGCCTCTGGGAGAAAGCACTGAGTGTGTGTGTCCCACTTGGCCAGGTAGGAACCAAAGGGCAGGTATGGATGCCATAAGGCACATGGAAAAGGGGAAGGCACTGGGACGATGTACTAAGGTTGTGTGTTTTAACTGGAACAATTGGTTTTCCAAATTCAAGGGCTTGTGTCAAACCTACCCACACGCAGTCATGAGACAGAGATCACCCATAGAAAGATGAGTGATCCAAAAGTTGTGTTGGACATAAGCTTATGTTTGGACATAAATTCACTATGTCCAAAGTTTTATAACAGTCCCTCAGCTGGCAATACTGTTTAACATGAATATTTCAGCAGCTGATGCACTTTTAAATTCTCTGTTCTAGGAGTTACATGATTATGCTTTTTTTTTCTTCCCTCTCTAAAACTAATTTGTAAAAACTCTTGTAATTGTGGAGGAAAGCTGAAAAGTAAGACCTCAAGCACCTTAAACATGAGCAGGCTGATAAGAAGCACACACTCTGGGGCTTTGTAAAAAAAAAGTTTAACCTAAAGCTGGTGATTTGGGAGAGGAGGGTGGGTTATACTTGTGCTTTTTTAACTGCTGATGACACTGTCCTCCTCAGTGCATGACCTGCTCGGGTCTTTTTTATTAAAAAGTACTTTTTAGGACCTAAGTACATCTCTGCTTTGCTTCATATATATCAGTTTAGAAACAAGGGAGTTGATGCAGTATCGTATCTTGTTTATGCAGTTTGAAGAGGACATGCGTGATAATAGCTTGTTTCTGCAATTAGAGAAACACCTTAATGATAGCAAAAACAGTGTGCAGGGTAGAGGCAGAAAGCAATTGCCATAAAATCCTGAAGAGCAATAATGTCTGTGCCCTGTACAGCATCCACCATCAATGATTTTAGGGAGCAATTCAGAGAAAAAACAATATGAACCTGGAAAATTTTTCTGACCACGGTATGATGCAAAGCCAGATGTTGCCCCTTGCTACCGTAATAGGGGAGTCATGAGCACTAAGATTTTAAGTACCCTTTGCAAAGCCCACTGTGCCCTCCCACAAAGCCTTCGGAAGCACAGTGTGAAGACAGTTTAGGTCTTTATATAAGACCTGCCCACCACCACAGTTAAATCTGTGCTGGTCACTTTTCAGTTTTCATAGGCAGGAAAATGCCTTTAAATGTCAGAGCAAAAAAAAAATCAATTGTTTTTTATCCTGCAAAGGAGGAGGACTGGGAGACAGAGGGTGGGACAACTGCAAAATTAAGCCGTTAATCTTTCAACAGAGGACAAAAACAAGGTGGAGATATTTGCCACCAAAGGTCTTTTTAAGAGGGTGATGAGAATAATGCTGCATCTTTCCTGCCTGTTTTGCCAGTCCTGCACAGAGGCGAGAAGCAATGAGGTATGAGAGGAGCTTTGCAATCTGGTTACCTGTCATCTTGGGAGAGGTTTGTGGTGAAAAAATCAGCACCTCCCTTGAGCAGAATGGGGGAAAAACATTCCCCTTCTGTGTTTAGTGTCCCAGGTCAATGGTGGTTGGCCCTGATGCCTCTCCTGCCTGTTTACCCACTGCTGTGCAGGAGGAGAGGGGACCCTGTGACCTGGGCTCTGGGCTGGGACATCCTTGGGACACCCTAAGGCAGAGGTTGCCTTGCACCCACAGGAGTTGCCCTGAGTACCCTACACAGACTTAAAGGGTGGCCCACATTCTGGGTGCAGGTGGGGCAGGATGCCCGGGCTCTCCATTCAGTGGGTTCAGCTCACAACCTCCCAGATTCCTGCCTTCCTGCCACCTCCAGCAGGAATTTAGGGCGAAAAAAAAGAAAAAAAAAAGAAAAAAAATTTAGTGTGACATTTGATAAATACCTATAGGACTTCCAGGCCAGGATTAGTAAGACCATACCAGTCTAGGTCTTCTTAGTTAAGCCATGCGCACATCTGATCTCTTACCAGACAGCAGATAGCTACAGCCAGGACCATGTAGAGCAGTGGTCTCCAGATGGGCTGTGGAACTTAGCAGACCCTCTAAGTTTTTTGAGAACCACCCTCAGGCTTGCCATCAGACTGATTTTCAGTTTGACTGAAAATCCTGTAGAAGTGGGATGTTTTTGTGGTCTACCTAGTATGGTCTGTGGACATCAGACAGGACACTTATCCTGTCTATAACATCTATGGTGACAACTGAAAAAAAGCAAACCAAAAAATTAAACAATTCCTACAGAATACACTGTCTGCTGGATGCATGCACTTACTCTGTTTGAGACAAAAAGAGGAGAAGGGTGAATTGCACATGACAGAAGTTGTCAGTTAGGGTAGGATTCATTTGTCCACATTTAGATTAATATGACCTACTTTCGGATGTCTACCTGCAATAAGATGAATTGCAGCCTAGAAAGAGAGCCGAGACAAATGGATTTGTGTGTTGTAAATATCTGAAGTTATCAGAGCTGCGAGACAGAAATAGAGGTGATAGGAGAACATGAACAGATCAGTGTTTCACATCATTATACCTGGAGAGGTTCATTTGCAGAGCAGGAGCCATCCTGTTTCCCTGCATTTTATTTTTGTCCCCGTGGTCCCATGGATGCACATGCATCCACCGCCCTGTCACACAGATTGGCTTTCTCTCAGGCCTTCCCTGTCCCTGTTGAATGTTATTTTGGTGCCATACTGGGCCCAGAAGACTCCCAGAGATTTTTTTTTGCTGGCTTTTCACAGCCTTGTTCCCACAAACAAGCTTTGCACCAGACCTGGAGCCTCGCCACTGCTTGCACAGGCTGTTGCACCAGGACCAAGTGAGCTTGGCGAGGTCTCACCTGCAGCCTCTATCATCCTCCCAGGGACTCCACAAAAGCAAAACCCCAGAGAAACAGAGATGAATTGGGCCCTTGGTCTGTATTTTGTACAGACTTCCAACATAGTAAAAAGCACCCCGGGAGATGCAGCTTAGTCCTTTCAGCAGGTCTTCGGCTGCAGCTCAGAGCTGCTAACTCATCATGACAACAATTGTCAGCTCCCATTAAGATTAGGATAAAGGCTTTATCAGGCAAATCGGTGTGGATGCTGCTGCCCTAATGTTATTTTAAGTGACTCCTTCTCCATTACGGGGAGATTTGTGAAAGATCGGGGCTACTAGTCCAAAGCCAAGCCACTGGGATTCAGAGTCTGGCTGATAATCCTCTTCTTACAAAGAAACCTCCCCTCTGTAGGAATCATGTCTTGCTTCTCAACAGTCTGTATGATTATTCCATTTCCTTTCAGTGGACAGCATGTTTCAACACTTATTAAATTGCTGTTTCTCTCAGCAGGGTCTGGGAGCCTGTTCTATTGCATCCCAAGAAGCACAAATCTCCCCCTGCGTTGGTGATAGCTGGTATCTGATCAATAGCAATGCAATCTTCTCTGCTGAGTTTTAAAGGCGTTTGGTTGGGCTAAAAATCAGTAAGAGTCATTTGATTCCCTTGGAGGGATGCCCTCTTACACCACCTGAGGATCTGGTCTCCATATTCTCTTTACTTTATACAATTCAGACCTTTCAGACATTCATTTAATAGCAGTGAGAGTGCAGGATTTTGAAATGGCTGGGTTGGGATATCTTTTGTCATTGTTGTTTTTGTAAGTGCTTCACAGGAAAAGGCACCACTGAATTATCTGTAATGTGTGATACCAGGAAAAAAAGCTTTCTTCTGAATAGCATCCAAAATCCTCAGCTATCTGTCCAAGCCTGTAGAGCAGCCCTGTGACAATGGTTCCTCTGTAAGTGAGTAGGTGGGTTTGTTGGGTGTTTTTGGCACAGAGGAGCTCAGTGGTGGCCTCTCTGATGAGACAAAGTGTCCTGGGTCAGACTAAATATCTTGCCTATCCACTGTCTCACTGCATGGCTAAGGCTGATGCTCTGGAAAGGCTGGCAGGACAGGGTGAGCGTGAAGTGATGTGCCCTCAAAGGCTGTCCCAGCCTCCAGCAACATAGAGGTTAGGGAATTAGCTGAGTTTAGTGACATTCAAAGTGGAGATGATCCAGGTCACTGTGAGAAACAAAAGTTGGCAATGCTTGTTGGAGATGGCTCTGACTTTTTCTGCTTTTATTCTCTGGAAGTTTGTCTCTCAAACAAGGAAGAAGGAACAGCAGATGCTGATATGTCTGCAATATCCTTCAGTAGTTTGTAGGGATGTTTGGTGCTCACACAGAGGACAGAGTAGGGCTGATCCATGAAGCCTAATGGGACTCTTTCAGTAGCTGCAGGTAAGCATGACAGCCTTTGGATAAATGACTGGCTCAGACCCACAGACCCCATTGCAAAACTGTGCCAACTCCAAGCTGGTCTGGTGGGCACCTCCGAGGAGAGACAGGGTATGCTGAACTCCTCCTGGAAGGCTGAATGCATAAGGGATTCTGGATTTAGGACCCATGTCATTAGGGACACAGCGTGGGTAGCTTGTGGATCCTTCTGGATCAAACATCTTCCTCTGATCCCAGGCATTCCCAGCTGAAATTCCGTCTTGTGCATCACCAGCATCTCCATTCCCCAGTATACTGAGGTAGCAGTGACATGGTGCTTTGTCCTGCCTCCACCCCAGGTAGGACCATTTGCTTCAGAGCCACCATGGCTTGACCCACAGCTCCTTGTGCTGGACTGTGTTCTGCTGTCCTTTGCTGAGAGCTTTATCACTGCTGAGTAATACAGAGAATTACTCGTGGCAAGGCGTCGCTGGTGACTTCATTCTGGGTGCCTACCTTCATTTTGCCACTGAAGCCCTTTCTACACTGAAGATGGGAAGGGCATCTGGATTGTTTCTGACAGGAGTATTTTTTTTCTCTGTTCCCATTACAAATGCCCTATTTCTTGGCAGTTGGCCATCTGGGAGAGTTATTCTGGCTTTCAGCCTCTGCGCAGGAGGTGCTGAGTACTGGGTTGCCCGTGGTAGGTAGAACTCGGCTGCTGAATAATACAGAGCTGGAAATCCTCATGCAGATGGATTAGAGAATGTTTCCATTAAAATCCTGCCTGCCTCTCCACTTTGCAGCATAAATATCAGTGGTGTGAGTGGCAGGATATTGAGGGCTTAGCAGAAATGTCCAGTAGACATCGGCAAAACTTCTATCCCTGTTTAACAGACTGGACAACTGCTGCCGATGTGCAAAACTGTAAGTTGAAGTGCTGCAGAAATTTAGAATGAGTCAGAAAGCTGGGAACAGGGGCAGAAAACCAGCAGCGGGCTTTTAGATCCACGTTTTTGTATGCAGAGATAATGAAAGATCCAAAACTAGGCTGATGTTTAGGACCTGGCAGGCAGGAAAGGCAAAACACCATCAGCGCAGCACTATGACAGTCTGACACAAGGACAAGAGGTGGCTGGCCGCTGGGATAAAAAATGGCTCCGGGCACCAGCTGCTGGCAGGCTTTTGGGGCAGAGAGAGACAAACAGTACTGCCAGCATGGACATCCACATCCTCCTCGGCTCAGGTTGCTGATGCACATCCCAGC
Organism: Strix aluco; assembly: GCF_031877795.1. Classification (NCBI taxonomy): domain Eukaryota; kingdom Metazoa; phylum Chordata; class Aves; order Strigiformes; family Strigidae; genus Strix; species Strix aluco. The sequence goes on from NC_133934.1 coordinate 2,228,504, forward strand.
TTGCCATGAAAACCTGCCCTGTGCTGCTGCTGAGCATGTGGTTGATACCTGGCTCCCCATGCTGGGTAAGTTACTGACCCCCAGCCCACTGCAAAGAACTTAAAGCCAGCAAGCAAATTTAGACTTGCTAAAACAAAGGCCTAAGATTTTGTCTTAAAAGGTAAACTTCTTTAGAGGTCAGGAGCAGAGCAGTCCCTGTAGACTGTGACACTGACATCATCAGGAGGGTTTATAAGTGTTACACAGGACTCTTTGTTTTCACCTTCCACCTCTCTACCAACAAAAATAAAACCTGATAAAGCCACCAGATGAAATAGTGTTAAGGCTGTAAAGCATAAAGCTGGAAAATGCTGCCTGCAAGGCTGGCTGTGTAATCTGCATCCCCCCGCCTCCACCGTACATACACTGTAAACTCTAAGTGCTAATCACACACTGCTTTTTCCATTTACTCCCTATCGCAGAGTACCACAGCAAGAGAATTTCCAGAACAAAAGCCTTAGCACAAATTGATGAATACAGGCAAACCAGTAGATATTCCCTTAATCTTATTCTTGGAAATAACTGAACGATTTCTGTAGATGAGGTCAATCTGAAGTAAAGCATCCTGTGTAGAAAATTTTAGACTATCTGGTTTCAGCTTTGCAAAGTTATAAGTTACTGCAAATGAGCTCTTGTAGTGGAAAGTGTTAGGCAGCCTGAACTATAGGTATTTGTACTTTGTGTATAAAATCCATGTTTACACGGAACAGATCAACTTCTTGGGGTCCTCAACAATTGCTTATAAATTTATTAAAGCAGCTCTTCACTGGTGAAATCACAATCCATAATCAGATCCTTGAATTAGAGTGATTTTTGATTGCCTTCTATCAACCTCAAGCCTAGCTTAAAAGTAGAGCCTTACAAGGCAATTTTTTGTTTCTTGAGACAGGTCCTTTTCCCTTCCCATCCCATTCAGTGAGGAATAGCCCTGACATGCTGCAGGATGCCCTCTTGGTGGCCAAGGTGTGGTTTATCATGCTCTGGACCTCCTTCACTTTAATTTCAGCATGGTGTATGATAAAAGTTAACAGTGAAGGGAAACAGGAGATAACATCTCCTTGAGAAGAGATGTGCTGAGGGTTGTTGAATGCATGGAAACTCTGCCTAGTTTGGGAAGCCATAAAGGGCTGGATGCTGGGGTTGCACTCAGGAGTTTTGTCATGGTATTGTCAAGTTCCATCAGACCTTGAAAGAAAAGATGCTGCAAGGAATATTTCTTGCTTGGGGCAAAATCCTTTTGCAATCTCTACAAGGGCTGTAACAGAGAAGTGGAAAATCACTCTGTCCAACCAAATATCTTATCTGCCTTTCCTTCCTCCACCGAAATGCTGCCCATGGATATTAGCGAGTCCGGCCTCGAAACACCTGGGTGATCTGAGGCAGCATTCTCCTTTTGGATGAAGAAAGAGAAGCCCCAGGGTGAATAAGGGCTGGATTTCAACCAGCCCTTTTGAAGATCTGGCTCTTCATTCACAGTGGGAGTTGCCAGATGCCTCATGGTCAGGAACAAATCTGTCTCTTTTTTTTGTTTTGTTTTTTGTTTTTTGGGTTTCTAACAGGAGCTGAGCTCTTTGAAATCTCCTGCCTGATCTTACTTGTTAAAAAAATCACATGGGCAGCCTGAGGCAGAGCCAAGTTTTGAAACTCTTTCCCAAGTCTAGCAACTAAAGGAGAGGAAGAAATCTCTCCTTGGGAAGATTGCTTCCCAAGGGCTTGGCTACCTCAGCTGCAATAGATGGGGAAATAGGTCCTGGCCAAGTGGTGGCTTGGGAAGTAGAATATGTAAGAAATTTCATCTGCTGGTGAAAACACCTTATACCCACCAGCAGGTGAGGAACATTTGCCTGGAAAAATTTTAAAGGAGCTGGGCAGGATGCTTCCCAGGCCTGACCTCATCTCACCCAGCCTTACCCATCTCTCCTGAAGGTGCTGATCTCCCTCCAGTGACTAGAGAGGGAGTTTACACTAGTTTAAAATATATTCCTAACTTTCAGGTAGCAAAAAAATTGATTGTGTCCTCACTTTTGAGCTGATTTTCCTTTAAGTCTTGAAGCTTCTTGAAAACAAGAAGAAAGCAAGAGTACCAGTATTTTAAGGTGGTAAATGGATGGGTTGTGGTAATGATACGTCCGCTGGCTTACCATTGATTCTGGACTGAGAAATAAAGAAAGAAGGATCACTGACTGGAAACCTGGGAACTACCTCTGTATGTGACTATGTGCAAACATAGCTGTGCTTTTTCTGCCTTTCAAGTGGGTTTGAGTCATTTTACAAACTATAGACTGATGTCCAGACTTCTTGTTAAGCTAGTCCAGACAACAAGTGATATTCCTGCATCAAAAATTCACTGCTCTCTACATCCTCGGTGAATTTCTGACCTACATTCCTGATGGTCTTTTAAAATATGAAGGTACAGATGTGCGCCAAGGATTTAAAACACTGGAACCCTGCGGAAAAAAAGATCTTTGGCAATGTTGCAGAAGAGGGTCTCATCTGGTGCGTGAATGGGAGCAGTTACTCACTGTCTGGTTGATGAGGCCAGGATTAATTCACTGTCTATAGCCAGGGATGGGGTGATGGGGGCGAGGGTGAAATGGGAGAAGGATCATTTGCAGCCAGTTTAACTTACTGGCTAAGAGGATTTAAATGGTGGCTACTTCTCATCTGACTTTTATATGGACTTTTAAGAGGAGAGGCACCTGCGCAGGACTCAGTCTGGGCTAGTGTGTGTGTCTGAACAGCACCGGGTGGTGCATCAGGACTTTGGTCTTCAAGGCTGGTCTAGTATCCATGGAGTCTGCACTATCAGAAATATCCATGGAATCTGAACGCGGGACTCCAGTTTAGGGACACTTATACATGGGCACGGGACATCTTAAAACACTTCTGGGTGCAGAAAACCAGCTAAATGGCTCAGCAGACAGAGCCCACACAGTGTATAGAGGGACCAGACTCAGCAGAGCCTCTCAACATGAATTGATACAGTGGGTGTCAGACCTATGGAGGGTCTGGGCAGGGTCTGAGCTCCAGCTCTTGGGGTCTGTCCATACTTACAGGGTGCAAGACTGTTTTCCAAGAAGCAGAGGTTGAAAAAGACCTAACAGCTGAGGAGGAACTCTCTGCCTGGGGCTAAACAGGCTTATGCCAGCCTTGGCCTTATAAACAATGGATGCTTTAGCGAGAAAAAGGAGGCTATGTCATCTGCTTTTGGCAGTACTGCAAAAGTTACAGGAAGACTGTGTCCAGACTGGGATCAACAGTTGACTGGAGAGGGTTCAGAGAAGAGCCAAGGAAATGCTTAAAGGGTTGGGAACCTGTTTAGTGTAAGAAGCTCCAGGATCTCACTGTGTTTAGCTCAACAAAGAGAGGATTAAGGAGTGACTTTGTGCCAGCCCATGAATGTCTGCATGGAGAACAGAAATCGATGACAGCTTTCTGGTCCTGCAGACAAAAGTATAACAAGGGTGAGTGGCTGGAAGTTCGAGTTAGACAAATCAGACCAGAAAAATATGCAACTATTTTAACGATGAGGGTAATTGAACATAAGAGAAGCAGACAGAGGTTGTGTTGCATTCTCCATCATTAGCGATATTTGTACGGAGGCTGTGTTTCAAAAGAAGGGATTCTTGTTTGATCACAGTTATTGGATCTGAGGTGGGAATTAGTGCATCAAGCTCATGGGCTAGGCTGACCAGCAGGTCAGAGAAAATTATCGCAATGGATTTTTTCATGCCTTTTTGAAAAATCTATGAAGTTCCAAAAGCAACTGATTTTTTTTTTTTTTTTTTGGGGGGGGGTGTGTGTGTAATAGGGAATTGAGTCAGTTATAAGCTGTTACAGATAGTGCAGCAGAGCAGAATAAATCACCATAATCAAAACAGAGCTGCCTTATGACACTGAAAGCTGAACAATAAGCCTTCACATAAATCCACTCCACTTATTAGGTAGAAAAGCCCAGATAGTCAATATTCACATTAAACATCCATCAAAAAATGCTTCACAGATTGCACTCCCATTTGGGAATTTCTCCATTTCATAGTCAATTGAAGCTGTATAGCTGATGATTGCTATTGGATAACACCACCTTCATGGGATGTAAAATCACCTGGGGAAGGGAAGCTTAGATAAATGGGGGCAGCCTGGAGCAGCTCTGCTAATACACAGTAGTTGGGGGTCTCATTTCATACCCAAAGGCGTTACTCCTCTGTAGGACTTCTCTTGCCTGTGCGTGTGGCAGATGGTACGTATGAACAGGCAGACATAAAGAGGTTCACTCTTGTATTCTTGGCATTTATCGGGAGATGGCATTGCCGTCTCTCAGACTGATTTTCCTAAGGTAGTAGTAGCTCTCCATGAAGTCTGCAAGGAGGCAAATTTTGGCTTCCAGCAACCAGCCTGTTGAGGAGACATGTCAGGGCCAACAGTGAGGAATAGTGGGACGATCTGGAGATGGTGGAGGCGATTGTTTCATGCCATTTCAGACCAAGGGTCATGACCGGAGCCATCCCAGCTCTGCAGCACCACAAGGGTAGGCTGTCCCTAGGCTGGCATGCATCCACCCTCTTAAATGCTGTGCATGGAGGCAGGCTGCAAACTTCTCCTCTTCCCTTCTCTCTGCCACATTAGGGAATGGTAGCCAATGATTTTAAATGACCAATGGACGAGTTTGACCCAGGGGTAAGGAAAGTCTTGATGTGAAGAGAGTGAAACACCTTAGCAGGAGTGAGGGCTGAGAATGTCACAGGTCACAGCTACGACCACCGGTGGACCTGGATCAACCAGGACCTGTCACATTCCATGTTTCAACACAAGCTTAAAGGCCACAATGCCATAAGGATGTGGGAGGCAGTGGGTATTTTTCTAAGAGACCTAATGCAGACAAAGAGGTGGATGGAAAAAGGGGCCAGAAAGAAAAATGGAAATGGAGAGAAATGGGAAATATAATAATTGGTACAACAAAGGGGGGAAGAAGGCATTGCCTCCATTGTGCATGTCTTAGCACTCTGCCAGTGCTGGCAAGTGCTCCAGATCATGTGTGATATGAAGCAATAAACATTCCTGGAAACTTTCAGTTTTAAGCTCTTTGAACCTCAATTCTCCATTTGTAAGTAGGGATAATGTACTCAAAGGACACAAAGATTAGTTAATTAATGGGTTGTGACATACTCTGATGCTGTGATAATGAGCACTGCTAGGAAATCTGTGATTAAGGCTCTGGTTCACTGTATTTTATTTAGAAAGCTAACCTGGGGGACAGGATCAGCCCCTGAGGCCATCTGAGCTTCCACTCCTTTCTGTCACCTGTACGGGGATTTCAGCACTGTGTTTTGAAAATGGATTAGAGCCCCCCCTGAAACCACAACCGAAAATGTTGGCATGTCTGTATATGAGACAGATTCCTAATTTACAGTTGCTATCTTACAAATGTCCTGCTGGGTCTAGGACTCAGTGTTGAGAGCAGTGTTCGGACAGTGTATGGTAGAGAAATCCTGGTGCTACATCCTGCACGAGGAGAGATGAAGCCATCAAATTTGCTTGGGGAGCACCCATGGAGCTTGATTACTCCATGTGATGCACAGGTTTCAGAAAGGGGTGGAAATGTCACATCATCCTATACCTGGAGCTGTCTGTGTTGCGACATACACACATATACATACAGGCAAAAATACTGCAGCAAAGATATGTTGAATCCCATAGAACCAGAAGGCTGCAGGGCTGAGCCCTGGTGTGGGAAAGCCAAGGAGAGCTGACAAGGAGCCATGGCCCAACCACCAGTGGAACTGCAGAGGGTTGGGTGATTTTGAGCAAGGATCGATTGTGTCTAGCACTTTGGGCAGCTGTTGAGGGAAATTAGAGGAAACTCATGAGGAATTGGCAACAAGATGGTCCAAAGCAGCCAAGAGTCCTGAGTCTGCTGAGAAAGGACCAGCAACCAAGGTCACTGTGCAATGCATGGACAAGGGTGGCATGAGGGACGCAGGCTAAAGGCAGCATCCTTCCCTTGCCCTTCCCAAGAGGCAAAGCAGGGCTGGAAGCCAGCATGCCCAAAGGCCCCCATGAGTCATCAGAGCCCTCAGAGAGGTCTCAAAGGGAAAATGCCTCCTTGAAGCCTCCGGTGAGTCAGGCTTGTCACCGAGCTGATGATTGGGAAGCTTTGAAGTGATGGGGGATGAAGGCAAAGGGAACAAACGTCCTTTCTGCGTCCTCTCTGCTGGCGGACTCTTTCACAACTCCTTGCTCTGAAAATCATTGCAAGCTCCTCTTGCTATGTGAAATGACCTAAATCTTCCTCAGTCACCTCTCTCCTGTTTAACTCCTGCCATGAGAGCACATAGCACCCATACATGGGGCTCTTGCCACCTTGCAGGGGATGCTCAAGCTGCAGTTGCTGCTTCCCCATCGTGAACCTGTTGTGTATATTTTTCATTTACAGCTAGTGTAGAAAACACCCAGTCTTGCTCAGGAGGGACTGAGCTGTGTGGGGGTTTAGTTCATGCCCTGTCCTTTCAGGCTGCAGAAATACAAGATTAGAGGGTGTTAAGGGGATGCCTCACCCCACCAGGCTGGCCCAGGGTTGGAGCAGGAGTCTGGGGCAGAGCCAGGCTTTAAACTACTTCTGCACATAAAATTCCTCACCTCCCCTTCCTGCTCCCATTAACAGACATTCCTTGGATAATTCCTCCTTCATACTGGATTGGTGGATCTTCTAGTTTTCATTTTGCTGAGGCTTTTCTTTCATTGACTTTTTTAAGTCAAGTCACAGGGGCTTGAAAGAAGATGACTCATCCCCTTAGAAGTCCTGGCAGCTCTTATCTCCTCTTTGGCACCAGCTGGGAGGTGGGAAAGAGGGAAGGGGAGTAAAAAAAAGAAATCAATACATCTTTTGTATGATTTTCCACAGCTTTCTGTGCTCTCTTTACACTGCCTCTCAGCTGGGGAAGATAAGGTAATTTACTTGGTGGCAATACTCTGCCCTTTTAGACTATGAAAGCCTTAATTCGTTAACAGAGGTACAACGCGAACAAACCAGTAGGATGGGAGTAGCTATTTTTGTAGCATTTTAGGCTATAATGAAGGAATCTTTCCTCCCCTTTTAATGTATAAATATACATACAAATACACACTGACAGTACCAATTGGTATGAGGGTGGTCTACAAATCATGATGCTCACGGAGAAGATGGATAAGATTGACCATTCAGAGACTTCTCCAGGATGAAAAATAGGATATAACAGATGATGGCCTCCAAATAGACAGTGTGTGGCCCCATGTAACAGGTAGTTAAGTTGATGACTCTATTCTGCAGGATGTTGTGGATGCCAAGAGGTTATATAGGAGTAAGAGGGAAAAAAGTCAAGGAAGACAAGGTATCAGATGTGGTACATTAAATGAAGTCATGACTTCTGCGGAAGACCTGAAATATGAAGAGCAGGAAGAATAATCTGGAAACTATCACCATGTGCTGGCTGATTTTCACGCTCTTCCGTTGACAGCTGCTGTTGCCCACTGGGCCAGGTAAGCCTGTGGTCTGGCTTGACTTTGCTGCTGTTGTATATCCTCCCTCATCCCCAGTGAGACCACGTTTTATCCCTTCCCACTGTATGGGACCTGGTGTTGTCACCAAACCAATGTAGTGTTTGTTAGAAGGACACAAGTCCCCAAGTTGTGGCCACCAACTGCTGCCAGGTGGCTGAAAGCAGCAGTGACCTGGGTGAGGGGCATGTACCATGAGGCAGGAACTCAGCCTGGACACCCCTGAAATTCAGAAATATCTGTGAGCTGGCATGTCCCATGGCTCAGGTCAACACCACAATGCTGCCAGGTGCCTTGCACCATACTCAGGGTGGGATTGTCCTCAACTTCAATGCAAACATCCTCGAAAGGGAATGACAGGCTTTGATAAAAGGACCAGAGCTCTGCTACCAATTTTGTTTTGAACCCTACAAAGCCATGCTGGGTGACGCTATGCTGAGGGTTTTGCAGAGATACCTCCATCAGCCAAGGGATGGTTCATGCCACCAGGATGTGGCAAGAGGCAGGGGAGGTGAGGGATGTGGAGATGAAGTTTCAAGGCCAACAGGTGTTTATCAAGGCACAAAGAGTGGAGGATGAAGATGTGGTTCTTCTTCTGCATCTCAAAACACATCAGCCAATGCTACCACTGTACTTAAATGTTGGGAGCAACCAGCAAGTTTGTTTGGAGAAGCTCAGGTACAGAAAGTGGTGAAGTCCCTGGCTCCCATATACTGGCCCATCATGTTTTAATGTGCTGCAAGTAAGAAATGCATTACAGAATCATCTAGGTTGGAAAAGACCTTGAAGATCATCTAGTCCAACCATTAACCTAACACTGACAGTTCTCAACTCCACCAGATCCCTCAGCGCTGGGTCAACCCGACTCTTCAACCCCTCCAGGGATGGGGACTCCCCCCCTGCCCTGGGCAGCCCATTCCAACGCCCAACAACCCCTTCTGCAAAGAAATCCTTCCTAAGAGCCAGTCTGACCCGGCCCTGGCGCAGCTTGAGGCCATTCCCTCTTGTCCTGCCGCTGGTTCCTTGGCTCAAGAGACTCATCCCCCCTCTCTGCACCCTCCTTTCAGGCAGTTGCAGAGGGCCATGAGGTCTCCCCTCAGCCTCCTCTTCTCCAGACTAAACCCCCCCAGTTCCCTCAGCCGCTCCCTATCAGACCTGTGCTCCAGACCCTGCACCAGCTCCGTTGCCCTTCTCTGGACATGCTTGAGTCATTCAATGGCCTTTTTGGAGTGAGGGGCCCAAAACTGAACCCACTCATCGAGGTGCAGCCTCACCAGTGCTGAGTCCAGGGGTAAGATCCCTTCCCTGTCCCTGCTGGCCACGCTATTGCTGATACAAGCCAGAATACTCTTGGCCTTCTTGGCCACCTGGGCACACTGCTGGCTCATGTTCAGCTGGCTAGCAATCAGCACCCCCAGATAGCTCTCTGACTCGATCAAGAGGCATCAGTTACTCCTGCCCTACAACCCATTCCTCTGAGGACCAGTGCCACCATCACCAGGACACAGCTCCTGGCACTGTATTGAACTGGTCTGACAAGGTGGTGATTTTGGGGGCTGGTGAGGAGGAGGGGGAATCATGAAGGGCCTGTGCTTCAGGGGTGGTGGTTTGGGATCCAGCAGGCCCTGGATGTGAGCCTGGTGAGTGGTCTGCTGGTGAGGAGGGGACACTGGATGAGGAGTCTGTGCTTGTGGCTCTGCAGGGCCAAGGGGATGAAGGGAAGAGCACATGCATGAAAAAAGCAAGTCCTGAGTGACTAACCTGTTTTTTCCAGATGTTCTAGGTGAGGCTGGTATTAGAGAGTTAACTGTCATTTTGGAAAACCATGGGGTAAAAGAAAAAGTAAATAAGTGCTAATAATGTCCCCTACTGATCAGCTTTAACTACAAAAGCAATAGAAAAAGGTCAATCGAAGTAAAAACCTTTGCAGAAAATCTCTTAAACGCTTGAATCCCTCAATTGCTTTGCCTCAGGTTGGTGGCTTTGGGAACCGACCTTTCCCTTTCTCTGTTGAGAGCAGACCCCATTGCTACTCTGTGGCTGACTGACACAGCCCTTTGCCCCTCTGGGGCAAATCTTCCATTGCAAGCTCCATGGCTGAGGCAGACATTTGGTGGTGCAACATCTTGGACCCATGTCCAGCTCCACCACAGACTTGCCCTTTGCTGGGAGGTAGAGACAGGAGAGATGGGAGGGAGGTGGGTTTCCAGAAGGATTTTCTTCCAGGGCCTGTTCTGGCTGCAAACTGCCTGTGAAGGGAGAAAAGCCTACTTCCACCCTCTGAACCATCTCCAACGACATGTTCTCAGAGCTGGATGACAATCTGGGAGGATCGTGGCTCTTATTACATGCAGCAGTTCCTACACGACCTCCCCAGCTTCCTGCTGCCTCTGCAAGAAATTGTTGCTCCCTTCTGCAAGACTTGGAGTGGGGTTTTACTGTTTCATTTACAATAATAGCACTAATAATGATAATAATATGATGATGGGGAAGACAGAGGTCTGTGGATTTGTTGAAATGTGAGCTGCTTTCCACTGTCTCCTGCTGCTTTTATAGCATTCAGGGTTGGTGGGGCGTACTGAAATGCCCCAGCGCCCCTTTTGCACAAAAGCCACAGCTCAGACTCAGCGCTGGCTAGTCACACATGCTGTTTGCTTACGGGAAATGGACATTGAGACCTGTTGTGTATTTGTTTTGCTGGAAAAAAGGACCTCGATCACAGAAGCTGAAAAACAGAGGAGCTACACCCCTCCGGGAAGCCAGCTGGGAGAGGCGAGCATCCTGGAGACAGCTGGGAGAGCTGCCTGATGTGAAGCCAAGCATTTTATCAGAGGGTGGGATGTGCCCATGGGGATAACCACCCCTCTTTGGTTTCTGGCTGGATCTGTGCAGTGACTGCACAGATGTTTGCAGGGAAGTGTTTGCCCGATGGAGCTGGAAGAGATCCTGCAGAGAAGGGGCTGGCTGGTGCCTTTCCTGGGGAAGGCAGCAGGTCCCATCCCTGCCCTTCCTGGGCACACTTTGACCTCGTGCCACCCTCTGTCATTGTTAAATGCTGCTGGGTCTTAACCTGCAGAAGAACTGGACTCAGAGCAGTGTGGAGCCTGGATGTGATACCTCCATGTCTTTGTAAATAGGAATAGGACCTTATTCCTCTATGATCCTCTATCCCACCCATAGGGATCAAAACCAGGTGAGGAGCCTGTGTCTGTGGCTCTACAGGGCCAAGGGGCTCACACCTGCAAGTCAGGCATGTGAAAGCATCTCCCATGCTTGTTTTCAATCAGAAACTACCCACTCATCCTGACGGTGTCAGGAGGTGCTTGGACACACAGGAGGTGAAGAACTGTGGTGTGCTGGGAGCCAGGATCTGCAAGGGCTGGCTCCCAGACTTCAGTTCAGCCTCATGGGGTGGGTTGCTGCTCCCTTTCACCACCAACCAGGCATGTCTGGAAGATGTCAAATGCTGGGGCCATGGCTTTAGTTGGCAGAGCCCCAAGTGGATTAACCCATAGCACATCCTCCCTCGCTTAACTGTTTCAGTCTGTTGGCTTCGTTAAATTAATCCCAGAATCAGTAAGTTTGTTTGCTAGAAGGACTTCGTGAATCAAGACATTTAACCCTTTTAATGGCTGGTCTGCACAATGCTCCATCTTACAGACTATGGCAACTGAGATGGACCAGGCTTCATAACAGCTCCAGGAGAAATGGTAACATGTGTAGAGCTGCAAGACAGACAGATAGTATTTGTCCTGGTGCTTTGGGAGTGAGAATAGAGATAGTGACACTTGTCAATCACAGCCATCACTCTCCTGTCATTAGCAGTGATGAGGAAACAGTGGAAATGCTTTGGAGTGTCAGCACAGCAAACAGAGGGGTGGCATCACGTTTCCCTCCCCTCCCACTCTGGGGATGATCAGAGGAGACCAAATTAGAGGCCAGTAAGTTGCAGAGATTCCGTCTTCCCTCCCTCTCACTTGTCCCTCTCCTCCCAAGCCATTTATAAGGTCTGTGATTTGAAATGGAAAGTAGTATGTCTTAAATAAGCATCGTTTGCTTCTAGTTGGGGTGCAAGGCTGCACAGAACAAAGGAAAAAAACATCGATTGGGGTGGAACATACTGTGTTGAAATGCTGGATTCTGGTTAGCAGGAGCCTGCAGGTGCTTGTGTAGGGAAAACTGCCTCTGGGCTTTGCCTCATGGGCTGTAAAAGAGCACATTGCCTAGAGTGCTGCTGGCTTTGTGTACAATGGTGGGTAGAGACTGGTCCAGGCTGGCACTGCAACCCCAGTTTATGTCCCAACTTCCTTCCTAGGTAGTCAGGAATATGGCACATCCAAGACCACCAGGGATTAGATAATTTCATGGACAGCAGGCCCATAAACAGAGATATAAGAGGAGCAGGGATGTCCCCTTAATATCCCCAGTGGAACAAATGAGGATGCTGGACAGGTGTGGGAGAATTGACAGAAAGGATCCTGGTTCACATCATCTCGCTAAACTGAGTCTCTTATTGGTGCCATGGGAGGCAATACACTGAGCTAGATGTACTGCTGGTCTGGCTCTCTAGTGTACAGCACGCTTTAAGCAGTGAAAGCACCAACTGACATGGACTAGTTACTATTTGGGCTGTAATTCATGTGCTTGGGGCTCAATTCTGGTTCTCCAAGGACTATCCAGCTTGCAGCTTTGGAAAAGTCCTTTAATATTACTATATTTCTGTTTTGCATCTCTGTAAATGCAGAATTATAATAAGGTCTTGCTCTCATCAGGCATTTCTCCTTCAGGGGGTCTCAAAGGGTTTTAGAAAGGAGATTGCAATATTTTCCTCCATGGGGAGGAACATCTGTGACAGTTTCAGTCATACCAGGGCACTGGCTGGGAAGGTGTTAGCGGGTACAACCCAAAATTATACCAAGAGCTGAACAGTCTAGAAGATGTTCCCATGGCCTCACCCTGGATAAATGACCATGGATAAATGTCCAAAGATGACTTGTATAGGCATAGCTGGAATGGACAAGGTGGAACTGGTGGGATGAAAGCTGAACAGAATTTGCCACCTGCCAGTTCATTAAGAGCCTTGAGGTCAGTATGCAAAATGGCATTTGGGGTACTTTATTCATCAGTTTTACAATGAGGAGAATAAGGGCTGGTGTGCACATCAGTGCAGCCTTTGGGGGACTCCAGCAAAGTTACCAAAGAAAGCAACAGCAGGACCGAGGTGCCCTGTGTCCTACTCTCCTCCCTGCGTTTCTGGAGGAGACTGTTTGCAATGTGTTAACTCTTAGGAGTGGCAGATACACTGATGGCAGTGCAAATAGCATTGCTGCTGTTCCCAAGGGAGCCTGGGGAGATCTAAAGTCATTGCAAGCTCTTTCAGGCTGTTCTGGCTGAGGGAGAAATGATGGCTCTCTCCTGTCAGTCCAAAAGTCAGAGTTTGTTGCAATCCAGGGTGGAGAAAGGGACCCTTAGTGCTTTGAGGCCAAGCAGCTGCTAAAACACGCTCCTTAGAGAACAGGCTGAGCCCTCCCCTACATCCTTGAGGGTTTGTACAAGAGGCAGGAGGAGCTGACCCAGTCTGCCAGATTGGATCAGCCATGGGCACCAGCCCCAAGTCCCTTCTCCAGCACCCTGCAGGGAAGAAAACACGCCTCTCACCTCAGCTGTCTGCAGCACATTGTATCCCTGTGCTCCTCCTCCTCCCCTCCCACCTTGGACTAATGTCTGCCATGTTGGAAGGACCACTGTCATCACATTGGTTTCCAGTGGGTGAGAGCAGCTCCTGGAAAAGCTGAGCAGGGTATAAGAGAAAGGAGAGGGTGCCATGGGCCTGCCTGTGTGTCTCCATGTGTGTGGACAGCGGCGGCACTCTGAAAGGCTAAAACAGCCATGATAGTTGTAGGCCATTGGCTTGTCAGGTGGAAAATGCTCTATTTGTATTAGATGCTTTGCCAAGGTCTATGTTTATAGAGGCTGGGTCTCCCAACATAATAAGACCTGCAAATGAAGATGTGATTCATCCAGATACTGGTTTCTTATTTCTTGCTATGGTCTCTGGGGTCAGGCCTCACATGAGAGCAAGTTGGTTTAGTGCTGCTGAGCTGCTGGAGCTGCTGGGAAGAGCTTGGGGCTGAAGCAAGGGGATGCGGCTCTGGCTCTGCACCATGCAGGGCAGAGTTTCCTCCTTTAGGTGTCCCCTGTCCTTGCTCTGGACAGTCATGGGGGATATGAAAGCAGGATCTTGGGGAAGGAGCTGGAAACAAACAAGAAAGCATATGCTCTGGAGCCAAAAAGGCACAGACGTGGTGTCCTTTCCACCCTGGGCTTTGAGGTGAGTACGCTGTGACAGGCTGGAGCCCAGTTCAGATCTGGGATCCAGGTCCCCAGCAAGTGTGGGAGAAGCAGAAGGAGGTACCAGTGAAGCAGTTTGGCTGTGAGGACAGAGGGAAGCAGCAGAAGGATGCCCAGAGGCAAGTTTCAACAGCTGTGTCTGGAAACGGCTGCAATTTCCATGGCCAGGCCCATGAACCAGGACAGCAAAAGGTCTCTGCAAAAAACCCTTGTTAATCCCCATGAAAATCTGCAGATGTTGTTTAGCAGTGTTAGAGCAGTGCCCTCACGGATGCACGTCCTGCTGCACAAAGCTTTCAGGCCAAAAGGGTCACTTGACTGTCCACTGGGAGAGTGAAGCAAAGGTGTCCCTGGTTGAATTGTCATCCCCAAAGGGAGAGGCTGAGCTGGGAATGGAAGCTTTTCGGGATGCTGAGGGTGTGGTAGGGACATGGCGGTGTTCCTGTGTCAGTGGGAACTCAAGCAGAGCCAGCTTGACTTGGGGAGACTTCACAGCTTGTTTTCTGTAGAAAATGGGTGTTGGTGATTATCCTCCATGTGTCACCACCCATCTCCTTCCTGCCTGCAGCTGCTTCTGAACCAGTGAGGCAAAGTCTTGGAGCAACAGATTTCATTTGCTGCTGGATGGTGGGGGTCCTACCTTGCTCCCCTTCCCCCAGCTGCCCTGTCAGCCTGATGCCAGCTGTTTACACATCTGTCCACAGTGATAATTCAAAGGCAAAACTTGCCCTGCTTTAGGGAATCAGGAGTCATGCCGTACAGTCTTTTCCCTCCCCTCATCTCTCTCTGCTCATGAGACATTTCAGGAGCCCAGGCAAGTGGGTTTGTTTTCCCTGGTTCGTGCACATCTCAGCTGACAGCCTTTGAAATGCCGCCGGTTTGACAGGAGTATTAGCCTTGTTTAGGTCTGCCATGGCCTTCAAGGTTATCACTTCATCTCACGGCTAATTAAGAGTGACCTAGTCCATGCCATCACAGGCTGCTGCCGTCATTGATAGAGACAAGCGATGATAAAGAATAAACTGGTGTTTAATTAGCCTGTGTGAGTCTCTGCAGGTTCCTAGCAGAGGCTGGGGTGGGAACGGGGCAAGGCAGGATGACAGAAGGACTTTGCTGATCTTTGCTTCCCACCACAATTCCCACTTTGGTTTGTTCAGGCTGGAGAAGAGCACAGGGTTTATAAAGAGCAGCAAGGGGTCCCACACAGTGGAAGACAACCAGCCTTTCCCAGGCACCACTGACCAGTGTGCCAGGTGGCTTTGTGGTCAGCCTGGATCCATCTGAGAGCTTCTCCCGCCTTCATGCCCTTACTTCATTGATTCTGGGGGCCCTGAGAAAGCGAAATAGCCCTCTGGGGTCAAAGGTGCCTCTAGGCATACAGAGCAGTGTCTCTGACCAGCAGATGAATAAGGAGGAAGATTAAAACAAGCAGAGGATGACCTTTAGGGTTGCTGCATGAGACACAGGGTATGTTCAGAGACACCCCAGCTCCTGTCTATGAAAGCATTACGCAGCACTGTCATGCTTAGTAGCCACCTTCAACCTTCTCTTCGAGAGGCAGAGATGGCCTTTTTGTATTTAACAGCTCTTGACACATTTCCTTCTGGTCCCTTTCTGAACCCCTGTAATAGCATTCCCAGCCTCCTGTGTCAAGGAGTTTTGCAGCTCAGCTGGGTAATGAGCGAAGAGTTGCCTCCTTTGGTTGGGTTTTCATCTACTGGGGTATTTCTCCTCTGTCTCAGGAGGGAGATGCTTTTGGATTCATAATGAACTTGATCCTTGTGGACTGCCGTGGTGTCTGGATCTACATGGTGGCAGCATGCTCCTTTTTGATGACTGATTTTCCTCTGAGGGTTTATTTCCTGGTCAGAGGGAGGTACCAGCCATGGTATCCCTTGGTCTGAGCAAACTGGTAGATAAGAGGGACACTGTTGATGAGCCAAAGATCTGAGACTCTGCAGTGATAGAGATCAGCAGAAAACTGTCTCCTCCACTCTGTTCTTAGTGTTCTGGCCGTGCTGGCAGCATTAGACACAGTCTGGCAACACCCATCTGCCTGTGACGGACAGATATAGGTGTGGTTTTCAGGACAGCCTGGACAGGGACAAAACCTTTTTGCTTCATCGTCTGGGTCAGGCTCCATCCTCCAATTGTCAGCTTGATTTAATTTCTGGGAGGAAGACCCTTTGTCTCTCAACCTTTTTCAGCTGCCTTAAAAGAAGAATCATGTTTATGGGGAGAAAGCAAATCAGCAGCTCCAAAATCTCAGACAAAAAGGGGTCCAGGCTGCTGCAAAGAGCTAACCACTGTGCTCTGAGCCTGCTGGTTGCCAGCTAAGGCCAGGCCAGCTCTTGAGACTTCGGGCTTGCCCAGGTAAAGCTTGCCAAACAGCCCAGCAAGCCCAGTGACCTCCCAGCCTGCAGCTGAGCTGAGATAATAGAGAGGAGAGCTTTGCTCTGCACTATGTCTTCTGAGAGAAGCCACCCACCAGGGAAGCAGAAGGCAAGAAAAATGTTGTGAAGCTGATGTTCACCAACTGGAACATGGGGTGAAGATCCTATCAGTTTGGACGTGGGATGTCCACATCCCTTTCCAGTGGTTTGGCTCAATAAAATTTTTAACCATCCCCAGTACCTCATTGTGGTCATTCTGTTTTTTCAGTATCATTCGCAGTTTGGGTCTGGGGAGAGAAGGCACCTCTGTGGCTGTCACTAGTCAGGCAGGGACAAGGTCACCCTTCCACTTTGTGCGTAGCACAGGGGAAGGTGTGTGGGGCGAGTCCTTATTTTTGTCCACATTGAGGGCAAAGGATGCTTTGTTGCTAAAGAGACCAGCACACTGGGTATCCTTGGAGTCCTAAATATAATCTTCAAAGGAGGCTTATGTGCCTGCCCGGCTCCTCACCAGCATGGCTCCCTTTGATTCCCATTCGTCCTTGACCCACTTTGGACAGTGCTGGCCCCGTTCCCCTGTGTGACAATGTGCTGCAGTTCTGTGAGCGGTGACCAGGGACTCCTGCAGCTGATCACACTCGGTTCATAGCAGATGCTGTGGGCTCTGGACTGGCCTGTCCTGCTGACCACAGGTTGCTGAAAAGCAGGGAGAGGAGTTTGAAGGGTGAACCCTGCCAGTCTCACTCACCAGCTCTTCTCCAGGCTGGACGTCCTTTGCAAACTTCCACACTTCTGCAAGAAAACTATAATGAGCAAACTTAACAAAAAGAGAGAAAAAACCTGTTCCACAGAGTTGTCTTAAGAACTTGAGTTATTCTGAAAGGCCAATATTTTTTTTTTTTTTTTTTTTGTAGTCACAGGAGACGTTGGGCTTTGGTTTTCTGACCTCTACGGTCCTGAGCTACCAGGCTGTGGAGCTGCTACCGGCTGGCTGTGTCAATCTGTCCCTCATCTGTCTGTCCTCTGGGTCTTGCTGACTAATCCCCCAAGCTGCTGAATGCCTTGCCAGCAGCCACCAGCCTGACCTTGAGCGGGGTATGCCTCAGGCTCTGGGAATACTGGACGTGGTCTGGGCATTGTGTCCCCTGAGACCTCCAGGCCTTTGGTGACCTGTCCCTGTGCTGGGAATCCAGGCATCAGCAGTCAAAGGAAAAGGTGAGCTGGCTGCCCTGTGTAGGTTTTAACGGGGAGGTGTAGGTAGGAGGAATAAAGCTCAGATTCTGCCAGCATGCTATCAGTTCATCTCCATTTCATGAATGGAAGAATAAGGTCCAAATGAGAGGATTTGGACCCTTGAGAGGGCCTCAAGACTGCTGTCCACAGTCCATTCTCTACAAAGGTTGCACTGAGATACAGCCTTGGTCTCCCCAGCCACGGGGTCTGTGCTGCCCCACTCACCAGATGTCCAGGTCCATGACCAAAGTGTGGGGACACCAGGTCTGATGAACACTTCTAGCCCTAGGGAATGATGAAAAGTGGGTTCCTCCTTTCCAAACAACCACTTCAACACAGTTCTTTCTGAGCATTAATGAAAATAACAACAGCCATTGCAAGACCAAGCTGGCACCTGTGTGCCCTAGTGAAAGACAAACACTAATTTCATTAGACAACACTCAAGAAAGACATAGCAAAATTTGTGATTCTGGCCATGGAGAAAAAAAAACGTGATGGAAGATTGCCTGGTACTTGACAGAATCAAAATCTCTAGACAAGATTTTCAACCTTCTGATTTTTTTTCCCCTCCCTCTAATAAAAGTCAACCAATTATAAATATTATTAGCCAGATAAAAACTGCTGGCTCAGGCACAGCTTTCAGACATACCTATTTCCAGATTCTCATCACTTCGGCTTGCTCCAGCTGCCACAGAAACAAATGAGCTGACAGCTTCAGAATTAGAAACCCTCTGCCACCTTCTCTTTGCTGAAAGCAGTGAAAGCTTTTTTTGGAGAGAGAGAGATTAAAAAAAAGAGTGATTTTTTTTTTTTTTTTTTATCCCAGTGTAATTTAGGTTCCAAAATTAAGAGACCACCTTGAAGACCTGCAGAGCTGGGTAGCTGCAGAAGTGGGTTTAGAAGCAGAGTGGATAAGTGTGACAGCAAACACCCTCAGCAATTAGGAAACTGTTCAGATTTTTAACATTTATTGCCCTAATTCCTAGAGGATGGGTAGGGCTTAGTTTCCCAAAACTCTTAGGGTAGCATCTGTAACATTTAGTAGCCATTAAGCTTAGATTAGTTTAGCTTGGAGAATGTGAGTCCAGGAGGAAGGAAGGACTAGTTTTCAGCAGCTCAGTGTGCAGCATCACACTTACTCTCATTTTGGGAAGAGTCTGGAGCTCCAAGCCAGCCCTGATGGCATTGGAAGAAAGCAGAAAGAGGGAAAAATTTGTCACAGCTTAGTTGTTTTTGCATGAAGTCCTTCTGAAGGTTGAAGGGAGCTGGATTAAAGGCCTGGCAGAGGAGGTCTTGAGAGGAGGATCACACTGCACCAGTGGTTTCTTCAGTCCCACCACCCATCCTCCTCCTCAGCCCACACCCTCTGTGCACCTCTGCAGCTGTGACCACACTGCCAGCGGCCGCTTCCCCAAATACCCTCTGTCCCACTTCCTTGAGGTGTCTTGGTGCCTCCCAGACCCTTTCCTTCATCACTGACTACCCACCTCCTCCTGCTCCTGTCATTCCTGACTTCAGCATCTCTGCAGTAGATACCACAGTGGTGGTCTGTGCTGGGGCAGTCAGCTCCTGCTCTGCTCCATGTATTGCATTTTCTAACATCTCCCAGGGTCATGGACAGAAACTCTTTGAACTGTGCTTGATTCCCATGCTCCACACCTCTGAGAGCAGCTGAAAGAGCAGCTGAAGGAAAGCAGAAGGGACTTTATGGGAATATAAGAAAAGGTTTTAGAATCACAGACTGATTTGGGTTGGAAGGGACCTTAAAGATCATCCAGTCCCACCCCCCTGCCATGGGCAGGGACACCTTCCACTAGCCCAGGTTGCCCAAAGCCCCGTCCAACCTGGCCTTGAACCCTTCCAGGGAGGGGGCAGCCACAGCTTCTCTGGGCAACCTGTGCCAGGGCCTCACCACCCTCACAGGGAACAATTTCTTCCTTAGATCTGATCTAATCTCCCCTCTGTCAGTTTAAAACTGTTACCCCTCATCCTATCCCTACTCCCCTGATCAAGAGTCCCTCCCCCCTTTCCTGTAGCCCCTTTCAGTCCTGGGAGGCCGCTCTAAGGTCTCCCCGGAGCCTTCTCTTTTCCAGTTGAACCCCCCAACTCTCTCAGCCTGTCCTCACAGGGGGGTGCTCCAGCCCCCTGAGCATCTTTGTGGGCTCTTCTGACCCGGCTCGAGCAGGTCCGTGTCCTTCTGATGTTGGTGCCCCCAGAGCTGGACTCAGCACTGCAGGGGTGTCTCCCGATAGCGGAGCAGAGGGAGAGAATCCCCCCCCTGCCCTGCTGCCCACACTGCTCTGGGTGCAGCCCAGCACACGGTTGGCTTTCTGGGCTGTGAGCGCACGTTGCTGGCTCACAGTCAGTTTTCCATCCACTAATACCCCCAAGCCCTTCTCCTCGGGGCTGCTCTCAATACACTCCTCGCCCAGCCTGGATTTGTGCTTGGGATTGCCCTGACCCATGGGCAGGACCTTGCACTTGGCCTTGTTGAACTTCACAAGGTCTGTACGTCCCACCACTCCAGCCTGTCCAGGCCCCTCTGGATGGATCCCTTCCCTCCAGCACATCGACTGCACCACACAGCTTGGTGGTGTTGGCAAACGTGCTGAGAGTGCCCTCAATCCCACTGTCCATGTTGTTGACAGAGACGTTAAACAGCGCCGGTTCCAACCCCGACCCCTGAGGAACGCCACTCGTCACTGCTCTCCACTGGGACATCGAGCTGTTGACTGCAACTCTTTGAGTGCGACCATCCAGCCAATTCCTGATCCACTGAGTGGTCCATCCATCAAATCCATGTCTCTCCAATTTAGAAGCAAGGATGTCATGTGGGACAGTGCCAAAAGCTGTGCACAAGTCCAGGTACATGATGACAGTTGTTCTTCCCTTATCTGACAACCTTGTAACCCAGTCATAGAAGGCCACCAAATCCATCAGGCATGATTTTCCCTTAATGAAGCCATGTTGGTATGGTTAAGATTGGAAAGAGTAAGGCAGACTTTAAATGGGAAGCATCTGGTGCAGAGGCAATGCTGGTGTAGGTGTATGTCACCGAGGAACCTGACAGGCAGATGGGGCATAGCTGCTAAGCTGGCAACCCGAACCATAAGTAGCATAGAGCCATTTGTCCAGCACTAAGCCTAGACTAACAAGGAGGCAGTGATCATTTCAGCTTAGGTCTGAGTCTGACCCTGGGGATAAGCCAGGAGTCACTCAGCTTATTCACACATTCTCTCTGGTTTCCTCCAGGCTGGGTTTTACAGGCTGGGGTGGATCCTGGGAGAGCCCCTGATTGTAACGTACTTGCATTTCACGAACATGCTGCACTTTTTGATGGGAGACAGTGCTCCAAACAGAGAGTTGAAGACGCCCTTCATATTTACACTTTCCTCTAGTCAAATTCAGAACATTTCCTCAGCTTCAACACATCCCACAGAATTGCTCTGGGGCCAGACCCACGCATTTTGTGTGACAGCTCCCAAATTTGAGATCAATACAACAACAGCAAACTGGTAACATACAGGAATGTTGTGAGCCAACTGCTGGGCTGAACTTAGAGAAATTCAGAGATCTGGCTTCAAAGTTAAACAAAGGCCTCTCCTGGCAGGCTGTTCTGACTGTTCGCATTTTCAAAGTGCTTCTGCACTGAGTTCATGGACTGTGAGTGGTGTCATTTTACCCTGATGGCACCATCCAGCAATTCTCCAAACAAACAGAATCAGCAAGAGCTCTGGAAAGAAAATAAACTGTGCAGGGGAGAGTAGAAGGGCCTGACTGAGTGAAGACATTTTATTTGGAGAAGGGGATATAATAATGCTTAACGTGTACTCTCCAAGAGCCCCATGCAGGGGAAAATGTGTGTTTGCATGGGGGTCAGTGGTATCTAAAGGATAGAGAAAGTGTTTCTAGCCTGACGTTCCAGATACAGACTTGCAAAATTACTCTATTTAGTTCAGTTGGAAAGACCTGGGCTGTATTATGGAGAGGAAAACAATTTGTTCATAAAACTTTGTTGCCTTTCATGATCAGAGATCCCTGGAGAGCTGACAGCTCTTCTGGCTACACTCTGCTGTCCTCAGCCACTTCAAAAATAGGCTGAAGGATGCCAAGGGCAGTGAGGCTCATGCCCAGGGTGTGGATTGCTCATGTGGTCCCCCTGCATCAGAAACACACTCTACTTATCATCTCTGGGAGCTTTTGCAAATCTTTGCTTAGCAGAATGGCCCAGAGGTAGCACTGACTTTTTTCTGAGGGTTGAATGGTGATGTCTGAGACAGGGAACCTGTGCCCTATCCTGAACAGATTGGTTGGTTCTGGGGATGAAAAATATTTGCAAGCATTTTGGTTCTATTGGTCTGATGAGAAGATGGGTGAAGATGGCTTGGGAAAAGTGTAGTGGCATTTGGGTTATATTCCAGGTCTGTGTGCATGGGTGTACCAAAAGTTTTGCTCGACTGTACTCTCCAAACTAAGAAGGACCCAGCCACTTGCCCCTTGTCTGCTGTGCCATGGCTCTTTGCCTCGCTCTATGCCACTCCCAACATGATACCTCTGGTTCAAGCCCTGTGCTGCAAAAACAAACATTTTCTTGGTAGTGGATATTTTTTTTAGTAAGGACAGATGTCCAAACAGTAATTCCACTGATTTAGATGTTCTCATTATGTTAACAGGCCATGCCATGATAATTCCTGCTGCAGTTACTCCCTCTGTAGTCAGTCAGATCCCACTTCATCCAGCCATGCAACATCTCCAACATGGCTGCGTTATCACGGGGATGCCACCTCCAGAGAGCTCACTCCACTGGGAGGTTGCAGCGTTCCCCCCAGGTGAGTTGCAGCAGGAACCTAACTATGGATTACACAAACCCAACATTTTCTGCCTTAATGTCACTTCAAACTCCTGTCCGTTGTCTCAGTATGGGCCAAGCTCAGTACAGGCATGGTGAGTCTCAGGGTGTGGGTCACAGTCACCTGTGTCTGCTCCGTTCCTCAACACGTAGGAAGAAATGCCTTCTTTGCTTGCCTTGTTTTTGCTGTGTTTAGCCCAGATGTTTGAGGATGCTGGGAAAACTTCCCTGCTTTCTGGACCAGCCAGGAGGATGAAGGAATGGACAGTGTCTGTTGATGGAGGGCTGGTCACGTTTCTGGCCCAGGAGGAGAAGGAGAGCACAACGAAACTTCAGCTCCTCTCTCTCACTGCTCTGTGGCTGGATCAGAGAGGCTGTGCAGGTAGCTTGGCCTCAGGTGCCCTGGGTGGAAAGGACAGAAGCTCAGCACCACCCTGTGAGCTGTGGGTTTGTCTGCCCAGGATGATGCAGAGGAGAGCAGACACCAATGTCACAGCTATAGGCGCATCCAGGAATTTTCCTATGATGTCATTTGTCCATTACCAGCTCAGACTACACTTCTTCTTCCATGGGGAATGAACACCTCATAGGGAAAAAAAACATGGTAAACAAGATGACCAGGTAATGTTGTGCCTTGCTAGCAGACTAAGAACTCAGGCTTCACCCTAACAAAGACAAGTAGCATTGAACACTGTCACCCTGATATCCAAAAGTTGATAATGAAGCCAATGTAGCATGAACACCTGTGGATATATCACTGGTGAATTCAACCCTTCTGTGATTCTGTGCACAGCCTCAGCATCCTTCACCTCTCCTGGAGATCATGACCATGTGAAGGTAAAGGCCTTGGGTGGACAATTCCCCACTGGAAGCTCCTGGGGGGATGCCTGGAAGCATCCTGGGCAGATGTTCATGACCAGATTTCTGTCTTCTCCAGCAATAACCCAAACAGCTCAGTGCTGGGGCTGGGATAATGGGCAGCGTGGTTTCATCCCAGGAGTCATGAAGACTTTTATCACTGCTGAGACAGGCTGACAAATTAGATTATTAGCTGATTAGAGCTCTCTGGGAAATCAGCACACCTGCATATTACTGTTTTATGCCTTCTTTTAAGTTCCTCATAAAATAATCTCCCTCATCCTCCCTACCTTCTCCAAAGACCTGGCCTTGCAGCTGTACAAGCAAATTACATCCCCTCCATTTATAACCATCAAAGGGAAAGCAAGAAGGGGGGAAAAAACCCCAACCCTCAATGCTAAGAGCATGCATTAAAATGTTATTAAGTCTCTTGAACTTCGTTTGCACAGCTGGAGCTGTCCCTGGTCTCTTTGGAGAACCAGCGATAGGAGTGGGATGAAAGAAAGGACACCCCTTCATGGCTTGCTGTTTTCTGAGTGTATCAATGCAGCATCTTGGCAGGATAAATGTGTCCCTGCATGACACATGACACATTTCTTCTCCTCGTTTCAGACAGATGTATAAATAAACCAAATGGATAATCGTTGGTGTACCTGGGGAGTCGGCAATCTACTCGCAGCATCTCCCACAAGGAGTTGTAAGTGGAAAGAAAGGCACATTGCTTACTCTGGGGGTTGTGCTCGCATAACATCTCAACTGCTGGTGCCAAATAGAGATGTATTTTGCACCTCAGGACCTGTTCACCCCAAATCTAAAGCAGCCTGGGAAGGCAGGAAAAGATGTCCGACTTTTCCTAAACACATAGACAAACAAGGGGCTCAGTTTTGCTCCCTGGAAACCTGGGGTAGCCCCTATGAAGTAACCCCCTGATTTGTGTTTGTCATTGCACCCCAAGAGGGGAAGGCCTGGAGCAGGTGGAAATGCTGATGAACTTGTTGCAGAGATGTCTTACAGTCGCTCAGTGAAAAGGAAAAGTATTTTAATGAAACACTGGGGTCTTTTAGAAGAAACTTGCTAAGTCTCAGGATTTTCCTCATTGCTAGCTCACAATCCACATGTAGAGGTGGCACCGCTGTGGTGACAGAGTGGTGTTCGAGGGAATGAGGTCCCTTAGAGGCACATTTGCCACTCCAGCTGAGAGCTGGCATCCAGTAAAAAATCATAGAAAGGGTCAGTGCCCTCTGCAAGGTTTGCTGTGATGGAGAAAGCCATGGTCATGTCATCATGGACATATAGCTTCAATCTTACTCCTGGCTTGTACAAACATCAATGTAAGGCCTTTTCATCACAAACTCCAACTTCTGTTTTTTCATTTTCTATGCTATTCTTTCCTCTGGAGCTCAGTACTCATTTTTGGCTGCCATGGAGCTCTGCTCTCCCTGTAATGCCTCTAACCTTCCCTGATGATCTCTGCCCTCTCTGGTTTTGGCTGGTGTTTCCTACACAAGCCCATTCAGTTCTGCACTCCTGCCTGGATGGACCCTACAAAGCAGGGTGACGACACTATGAGCTGAGGAAAAGTAGTTCTGGTCTGTCACCTGAACACCCATTGTAGCTGCTTGGCAGATAACAGGTTAGAAATAAACACAGGTTGTCATGAATTTTGTGCTGAGGGAGTCTTTGATGCACTACAGCAACCAGGACTACACAAGGGTAAGAGGAATTGTTCACCCTAAACCCTATAGCCCATGCATCAGACCCAAAAGCTGAACTGGGCATGAAAAGCTGGAGGCAACTCCAGATTCTGCCTGGTCAGCTGCAAGTCAAAAGGGCCAATTTAGTAGTCCAAGTCTGACAAAGTCGCCTCCCTGGGCATCCCAGCTCTGAAGGTGAATGGTGGCTTTCTGGAGGGTGGTCAGTGATTCATGCCAAGCAATGGTGAGCCCCTAGAGAAATGCATATTATGCCACAAGTCCCAGTGTCATGGATCTTTGTGGGAAAAGGTTGAAGCCGTGGGTTCATCACATCAGAAATCCTGATGCCATGGTGGCACTAAATGATGTGAATCGTGGTGCCAGGTTGTAAGTTCAAGGTAGATTTTGGAGCACAGCAAGGGACTGAAGCCCCCTCAGTGGAGGGTTTTTGTCTCCATGGCTGTGCTGGGACTTGTGCATCAGGTAAAGGGTGATGTGACTGTGCTGCCTGCCAGGAATAGCAGAGGGCACGAGGCAATGCCAGGCCTCCAGATGCAGGATGGGTTTGTGGATGGGCAGGTTTGTGGAAACTGATGTTGCAAGGGACCAGCTGTTGTATCAGATCTCCAGGGATGTGGTGCCACCCCACCAAGGTCCAGGACCAGATGGTGAGAACCTCTTGTGAGAACCTGCTCTGTGCACTGGATCCCCTGCAGCAAAAAAACATGCACCCATCTGCCATCTCCTTGGACCAGCGGCTGATGTGCAGGGAATAAAAACACCTTATGTGTGCGTCACCCCTGGGGAAACCCTGAGGACAGGCCTGGCAGCAACTCAGCCATCCCCACACGCCACCTCTTTGATTAAAGAGAAAGGGAGTGAAGGAGGATGGAGGGAAAGCCCGTGGAGGAAATCAAATCAAAATTCATGACAGCTCTGCCTTTTTATTTGATGATTTCAGGGCCGTTCATAAATTTACATATTTAATTAAATGCCACAAGCAAATGATTTTTCCATTAGGCTCTGTGTTCCTTATTACACTTCACAAGGCGCAAGTTCTCCTTCCTTGTGTGCAAGGCCAGATAACGCTCCCCTGACATTCAGGAAAGCAGCAGGAGCATATTTCCAGGGTTTTTAACACCGCGTGTATTTTCTCTCTCCCCCATCCCTGCTTCTTTTCTGAACAAGCTTGAAAATAAGAGGGAAGTTTCCATGGGGTTGTCTCCTTTCTCCCCCTCCTCTCTGCCAAGGATGTCTTTGAAAGCCTGATTCAGAAAAGAAGGAAGAAAAAGAAGAAAGAGGAAACTGAAAGCATTACAAGAAATGAAATGGGGAGATAAAACAAATAAATAAAGCCAAAGGGAGGGAATACAAAAAGCAAGTGAAATCTATCCTTCCAGGCTGGTTTAAGAGTTCAGAGTTTATCGCTTGGAGCTCCCTCCTGACAAAAGGAGATCCCAGGAAGAATCCCCTTTCCCCATACATCGTTTGTTCCCCTTTCAAGAAAAATTAGCTGGCAAGCTCCAAGTGTGGGGCTGCATGATGGGGTGGGGATGAAAGGCTCTCCAGTGTTCTTCCACCTAGCTCTTGCTTTTGCTGGTCCTCCCATCGTTTCTCAACATTGACTCTGTGGTTTGTTCACAGATGAACTGAATTTGCTTCACTGAAGTGCTTTGGGACAGTTGCGTTTGGCTCCAGGTGACCTATCCTCTCCTTAAGAGCCTGGAAAGGAAAAACCTCCTCGTTCCCTTCCACCACTTAGTCCCCTGGAGCCTGTTGTAAGAACTCTCTACACATCTGTAGTAAGGGATTACAGCAAAGATGTTCTGACACAGCAGTTTCCAGTATCTAAACAGCTCAGCACTGCTGCTTCCTCGTGGGCTGAAGACATCCAGGGAAGAATAATGCACAAGAGCAATGAAAAGCAGCACAGTGAATACAATCTGGCTCAGAAAGTCCCTAAATGGGAAGTTTTTATGCAAAAAGGTATTGTTCCACACCTACCCTCTTCTCGAAGCTCTTCCCTAAGCACCAGCTATTGGGACTTTCAGGGACAGACTTTCCACTGTTTTGCAGCCCTCAGCTCCCTTGGAAAGCACCAACGTGGAGATGTGGAGTGGAGCCGTGAGCTCTGTAACAAGGCAGAGCACCCTCATTTGCAGGATGCTGTATTCATGCTGATTAGCCATGTCCTCAGTGGGGTTATTACCTTGTGTGCGGTGCTTAAACAGCATGAATCCGGCTGTCACGGGGATGACTGGATGGTTCTGCCACCTCAAAAGATGTTGAAGCATCTACCAGCGAGTGCAGAGGCTGCCACCATCATTGTAGCCCAACATCCCCCAACCGCAGAGGGACCAAAAGTGCAGTGCCTAAATGGAGTCCCACTGTTATTCTTTCAGGTGACATTAACACCTCTGGCTCAAGGAACAGGTAATGTTCCATGCATGTTTAAGAAAATAATCACCCCCAAAATAACAACAAAAAAAAATCACAGTCTGGGAAAAAGTCATGGGAGGGTTCTCTCCAGGTGATCATCCCCTTGTAGGAGCAATTGTCTCTCTCCCTTTAAGTCACAGACTCTTCACTTCTGCTTATGGAAGTCACTTGAGAAAAGTAAAGCAAAAGCCTCATGTAATCCTTGCTGTAGCCAGCATGCTCAGGAGACTGTACCCTTTTCTATCACAAAGAAAATGAGCCATTCAGCCTTTATTCCCAGGAAAGAATCACAAAAACCCACTTATCTCCTCAGCAATGCTTGTATGCTTTGGCCCTTCTGCAAGGATTGGGTCCCTGAATGCCACTAAGCAAATGTTTACTGAAAAAACAACAGCTATGGCTGTGGAAGGATATTTAGAAGTTGTTTTGCTCTTAATGTTGCTGGAGAGAGAGGGAGATACATAGTAAATTGGTTCTTAGGATGCATGACGCTACAGGGAGCCGGGTATAATAAGGCAGTGTGATCATAAAACCTCTCGTCTCATCCTCGTAAAGGAATTTGACCCTCTCTGGAATTTGTCATTGGGGATTATAGATGATTTTTTTTTTTTTTTAATGGTTGCAGCCAGTGACGGTCTTTCAGTTGCAGTCAGAGCTGGGTGAAGCTCATCTGGAGCTGCTCTCAGCCCACCTCAGCATGAGGGAGATGAGGGTACATAACATTTTGCTTTTGCTCACTTTCCCCTTCCCCCAGAGAGTTTTACTTCCCTGCCAGACTGGTGGGAGGGAAGTCAAAGGACCTTCCTATTCTCTGCAGCATCTTCATGAGGACAGAAATAAGACCTCTATTATACCAAAAGGGAAATTGAGGCATCTGCTTCCCACTACTCGCTGAGGTCAGACAGCAAGGGTCTGGCTGGACAATTATTATAGATTATATTTTACTACACTGCCACCTACTCAGCTGCAGCACATCCATCCATGGCTGAGATTAGGTCAGCTGCTGGATCTCAGCTGACAGGTGGCAGGTCCTGCCTCAAGAGTCACAACTTATTAAAATGTAATTGCATTGTAAATTGAATGCATTGAACTATTGTCTGACCACCATCCAAATCTTTGACCAGGATGGTAGAGAATGTTAATTATCTGATCTACAGACCCCAGGAACCAGAGAAAAGTTTATCTACAGACCTTACTCAAGGGCTATGTTTTACTTTGTTGTAGGTTTTGCTCTAGGAGCAAGATCCTCACTCCTCTCTCAGCTGACACGCAGAGGTACCACTGGGGGTGTAAGAGGTGGTGCAATCTCCTGCAATATGTGAGTGAAGAAGGGCCAAGTGGAATTAGAGGAAAACCTTGTGCAAAACCAGGCTCATCTTTGTTCTTTGCAGAGTGTAGAGGTATGGAGGCAGACACTTAAAACAGGAGCACAGAAACATTCCCAAATTAATTGACCCAACTAAGATGCAGGATGGGGTAGGTCCGAATGCCATGCTATTGAAGCTATAATGCTTTCAGGAATTTAGCTTATCTATCCCACTATGAAGTGACATGAAGACACACCAGCCATGGTGGAAAATGGGATGCAGGAATGAGTTTGTGCTTCATGTGGCACTGCACATGCCTGTTGGGGATGGAGCACACAGAGACTCTAGTGGAAGAAATCCTTGGAGGGCCGGGTAGTAGCTGTTTCTAAGCTCTTTAATCAACAGATGATTGAAGAAAGTTCATGGGAAAACTTTTATTGGGAAACGACATTCTAAATGAAGACAATTCACTTGAGAAAGCCGCAAGCCCAGTATGACAATATGTAGGTTATGCTGCCCAAGCCAGCTTAACTCTTCAGCACTGGAAGCAAAGCACTGCTAAAAATGAAGGCTGAGAAAGCTCTGAGGTGTTCAGAGGCAGGTCATCAATGACTACACCTAAGAGGTGTTACATATCTGTTACATATATCAGACACCATTTTTATTCAGACAATGACTTTGAATTGTAAGAGGTGGTTGGACTGAGCCACCCAAGGAGGACACACAGAGAATTCAGTGGCCCAGTCCATTTTACTGATTAGTTTGTTTTCAAAGTCCATCTCCTGAACTTCCTTCCCCCTGATCAACAAAGCCAGAGGGTTAAGGACACATGACTGTTGTTGGGGCTCTGGACAGGACTGTGCTTGAGTTTAAAGCTGTAGTGTGAAGCAGCAATAAGCCCAAGTTTATCTCACAGGTACCCAGTCAGCAAACAGAAGAGGGAGAGAAACTGGGATGTCTCTTGAAATGTCCACTCTCAGGTGGACTCATGGTCAAGGAGTCTTTAATTCTTCAGGAAGGGTAACATAGACAGAACAAGGAGAAAGCACAACACAAGCACCAAGGAGCATCCAGACAACATGGTACAGGCAGGCAGGAGCAGAGATCAGCACGTAAGGAAGGCAACACGGTAGGTTACAAGGTGCAACACAAAAGCACCTTGAGATGTCCACAACTTGTGTCCAGTGCTGGGGTGCAAATGCCTCCCCACCTCCTACGTGAGCCCTCAAGATCCTCCTCTGTGGGGCTGACCAGGAGAAAAGGCATCGTTGCTGGTTGCTGGGATTGATGCAAAGGAAATCAGGGGCTGCTTGTCTGTGGGTCCTTCAAAGGGTCCAGGTGATGGAGATACTGACCCAGAGTTCAGCTAATTTTCCACCATTGCTCCTTCTCCCCTTTCAGCTCAAACCTCTCTTCCAGTAACACCCCTGGTCTATCCAAAGCAGGGGAGAGCAGATGAGTGATTTCACTCCAGAGCTGTTCGCTGGAATTGAGTCCGTGCCATCTGCTGTGGCATATGCTGTTCACACGACATGCCGACTGCATTGATGAGCAGACAAAATTGGATCCGCGGGTAGATGAGCTCCATTAATGAAACGTCACCAGGATCTTTTGGATCCTGTGGAGCTGTGAACATATCTCGCTCTGGGGAGACTTCAGAGGGGATGCCAGAAAAACATTTTGGGAGGGTTATCTGGACGGTGGCACACATCGTGAAAAAGGAAGGGGATATTTCAGTGAGCAGACCAGAAATGCAGCATGTCACACACAGAGGTAATAGAAAGATGGTGTTGAGCTTAAAGTCTCACTTTGGTAATGACTGCAATTAGAATAGAGCTCCCATTAAAAGAAACACAATTCCGTTGTGTACACAGGCGGAGAAGAGTAAATACCCATTACTTTATCCACTTTATCTTTCTGTACAAATGTGGGCAATCAAAGGCTTCTGCTTTTTGGCAAATGAGCTCGTTTACTGCATCACCCACCCTGCCTGCTCTGGGGGGAAGCTGGAGGAGAGAGCTGCTCGTGCCTCCTTGAAGGGAAGCCAGCTACCTTGCTCTGCAGCTCGGCCCCACCGTCCCTCCCCCTGGGCTTCATCCCACCTCCCGTCCCCAGGCTTTGGTGTGCAACTTGGCCCTTTTACGGGCTGTGTGGCCCCAGATATTTCATCCTCTCCTTGTAGGAAGGAGTCGATTGCATGGAAGGTCTTGGATGCTGCAGCATGGTGGGTCGTGGATGGGGCTGGTTGGGAGGTGAAGTGATGTTGCAGATCTTCAGACCTGCTGAACAAACCCTCTCCACCACACTCTCCTGCAAGAACATAAGTGCACGCAATGTGAGCTCAGAAAGATTTCCTGGAACAACAGGAGGCAAAGGCAAGTTCAGGGATGGTGCAGGGAATAAAACCCGTTGAAACCCATTGTCCCTGCAGGGATCCCAGTTAACACGGAGAAGCTTGTCTCCCATACCATATGATAATGGAAAATGAGCAGCAAATTGACCCATTAACAGTGCATCCAGCTGGGCATGCTCTTTCTTAAAGCCTTCCTATTGATATGTAGCAGAGAGGCCACTCTAGCACATGAAATGATGTTTGGTCAAATAGTTTATTATGCTGGAAAATGCAGATTTGGCTTGAGTGAAACTCTCAGTGAACTAATTTTCCAGTCATTTGGTCAAAAGCCACTTACAGGATTTTTTTTTTTTTTGGGGGGGGTTGCTTTTCAAGATTTTTCTGCTGTACAACAGTAACAGCAGTTCAATTTTAATAATTTTGTCACATGGAATGTTTTGATTTTTTGTTTATTAATGCTGTCCCATTTCAAAATTTAGCAAAATGCAGTGATTAGTCTACAAGTAAAATGAAGGGAGGGAGCAACAAATGGAAACCTTTCCTTTGAGATAGGAAAAAATAATATCTTATTACTGTGCATCCGGAAATATTTTTTTTTCTCTGATTTGAAGAGAGAGGTGGGGGTAATGCTGCATTTTTAATTTTGTTCTGTTCTTTGGGTTTTACTCTGGGTGGGCCCAAAATGCATTTGAACAAGTTATTGCTGCAATTCTCCCAATTAAAATGGAACAGCTTATTTCCCACGGCATAGAAAAGGCTGCAAATAGAATCACGAGGAATTAGGAGGAGCAGGAGCCTTTCTTATGAAAATGCATAGGTTTCTAGCCTGAAAGCTGATTGCTGATTTGCTTTGGGCTTGGGGTTGGTTTTTTTTTTTCCATTTTGATTGATGCAGTGAAGTTTCACTCTACGGGGAGAGTACGATTCACCTATGGGTCCCCTTAGGGGGATGCTCCATGGTCTCTGGCTATGATCTCTACCTTCTGTGTCCCCAGAACAGCCTCCATCCTGGCAGAAGGAAGGTCTCTGCTGCCTGGTGATGGAGGCACATCCAGTCTCATGGTGAGACATGAAAGCACCCTCCAAGCCATTCATTTTGCTCATCGAAATCCCTGTTATCATATTTGATACATGCTTATCTGGTATTCACAAAACTCTGTCTCAGACCCCAAAATACTGCTGGCATCCTCCAGCCCTGGAAATGAGAAGACTGTGGGGTCACATCTGTCTTAGCAGAATAAGTAGGGGAAGCAGAAGCAGGGGGCTGCTGCCCATACCACTGAAGGCGATTAGGAAAGTGATGCCATCATGGGAAGTGCCCATCACTTTTCATTTGCAAACTCTTCTCTGCAGGGATCACTTTCACACCATACACAAGAGCGCCAGGGAGCATATTCCTCTTTCGTTTTGGAGATAAACTTAGATCATCAATATTGTTTGCTAAGGCTCCGTCC
Organism: Strix aluco; assembly: GCF_031877795.1. Taxonomy (NCBI): domain Eukaryota; kingdom Metazoa; phylum Chordata; class Aves; order Strigiformes; family Strigidae; genus Strix; species Strix aluco. The sequence continues at coordinate 2,261,007 of NC_133934.1, forward strand.
AGAGAGAGGAAAGAGCTTTGAAATGTTGGGCTGAGATCCTGCAGTGATGCGAAGGGGGAACATGTTCTGCTGAGCTCAGAAGGGAAACAAAATTTACCAGATTAAAATTGAAAAAAGAGGAGATTCAGACTCATGCATTAGTCTGAAGAACAGAACACAAAGAAATTCTCTTACTCTGATTTTCTGTGCAGCCCAAAGGATCAGAGATGTCTCTGATCCCTCCCTGTCACAGCAAAACAGCACAGTTCCCATAAGGATGGCCCTGCAGCCTCTGTTTGGGTTCACACGGGTTTTGTGGCACCCTGAGGATGATGTACGCTCATTACAGCATTATTCTGGTGATGGCAAGGAGGTGAGGAACATCTCTTTGCAGGGAATGGCAGTGAAACCAGCCAGCTCTTCTCACATCAGTAACCTTGTGAGACCCCCATTTTCTTTCTCTAGGGCCTCTCTTGGTGGATTCAGCCAGACCCCTGAATGATGTGACCCTTGCAATGCTGCATAAAAGAGGATGTGGCACCAGACCCATTGCAGAAAAGGAGAATAGGGTCTATTTTTGGTGGAAAACTGTCCTTTTTTTTTTTTTTTTTTTTACTATAATGCACCACCATAAATCATGACTCAGGTTCAACACCCTCATGAGGGAAATAGTTTCACCTCGTCCCCTTGCCTGGCAGAGCATCTTGTCCCCAACCTCAGGTTGGCATGGGGTGGTTGCCCACAGGGGAGGTCGGTAAGGGCCTTTGAGATGTGCTGGTCCCAAGGAGGAGCGAGAGGTGCAAAGTCTGCTGGAGCAAAAATTCTTGTGTGCTCATGCTGGCTGCATGGTAGGGTAGATAGGGAGCAATGTGTACTCATGCTGGTAGGAGAGGGGAGATGGTGGCCCCACCTCAGGGTGCAGGGCTCCCTTGCAGGGCAAACCACATCCCAGCTGGAATGAGGTAACTGACAGTTATTTCAACCTGGAGCCAGGAGGCAGGAGAGAATGGATGGATACAGCCACACGCAGATGACCTCTCCACAAGACCTGCTCCCAGGTGTCTCTGTGACATGGATAAACAACCCATAATGTCTGGCATAGCATATGGGTCTCATGCTCTGGAACAGAAGTTACAAGACCTCAATTTATCTGTAAGATTCTGGTCTATGCTAATCCAGTAAACCTCTGGCAGAGCAGGGGTTTAAACACAGGTGTTCCCAACCCCCAACTCGGAGAGAGGTGAAAATCCCCCTTTGCCCTCATCCCCTACAGGAGACTGTTCTCTCCAGCTAAGTTTTCTCCTTTCCTATCCTCTTATTGTTCGGCAGTGAAAAACCCTTATCACAGGCACTCATGCAGTGTTAATTTTGAGTGATAGTTGCCTTCCAGCCTCAGGAAAAACAGCTGCTGAATGTGCGAGGTTGGTACCATCCTTCTGTCGCTCTGGGGCTGGAATGCATTCACTCCTGTCTTCAAAGCAGGGAAGGTGCTTGGAAGAGGCTGTGCTTGTTTCCCTTGCACACATCTCTGAGAGGTGACGACTCTTCTTTGTGCCACCCCTGCTTTGAGCAGGCTTCAGGTGCAAAAGAGATTGATCATCCCTTTGGTCATGCTTTTTCCACTGTGGTCCCCATTGACCTGTCCCCTGAGGCAGGGCCACCAAACTGGCAGAGAGGTGGAGGATGGGTGGAAAATTTTCTTGGCAGAATATGGGAAATCTACTCTGGGAGACCAGAGAACCACCCTCCCCATTTCACAAACAGGTAAGTAAGATGCTGAGGGGCCACAGACCGGATTGTCAAGAGGAATCGCATTGCTCAGCACCATTGGCAGCCTGCACTTGGCTTGGCCAAGGTCAACCAAAAAAGCTGTAGGGTGGCTGGGACACAAATATCCATCTTCTGAATCTTTAGGCAGATGCCCAGACACCTGATCATCCTTCCCAGTGTGGAAGCTTTTTCCAGAAGTGCTTTCAACGGCTGGACACCACCTTCTCCACCATGGTTGTAATTAGTTGTGACAACTGCTTTTCCTGAAAGAATAAAATGAGGATGTGCGAGTGGCTCTGTGACCACAGCAGCACAGCTCTCTGCTGTCAAGGCCTGGAAAAGCATGATGCCTCCGGGCTCTGATGGCAGCCACAAAATACCCTTCTTTCCTTAATGCTAATTTTATTAGGGTTTTTTTTTGAGGAGGAGATAGCCCATTCAGACTGCTGTTGTTCAGTGTGCTGGGATAGGTGAAATGAAGTTGTGTTATCACAGTGAGAGTTGCACAAGAAGACAATGAGCTTGTGTTTTGAAATGCACAGAGACTCTGAGGTTGGGTTTGTTGGGAAGGGTTTTTTTCCTAATTTTTTTGCTAATTTTTTGTTGTTGCTGATTTTCTTTTTTCTTTCATGGAGCCGCACCACTGGAGAAAATACAGAACAGTTTTCCTCTATTAACCCTACACACACACAGCTGGGAGAGAAGAAGAATCTGAGAATGTGTGTGCTCCTTTTAGGGAGCCTGTTAAAGCACTTATAGCTAATGCCTGGATGTGATACAATTAACAAGGCAGATTCATTAGCTGGAGAGGCAAGTAGGTAGTTCAATCTGGGATCCTGGCCCCTTCCCAGGCACAAGCACCCCCACAAATATACATCTATCCCACGGGGAATGACACTGGAGAGAGGAAACCTTCAACACAGGGGTGGTGTTGGGTTTTCATCCCCAGCCCTGTGCATGGTGTAGGAAGAGATGCTTTGCTTCCCTAGTGCAGGTGAGAAAATGCGTGCGAGAAATTTTGGGTAGTGATTGGGTGAAATTAGGGCTCTGTTTAGCACCGTCACTCACTGCTTCTCTCCCACTTACAATGGAAAAATGAAGAGGAACATGCCCGAGCTCCTATGCACGAGTCGTTCATCATCTGAGTGGCCTTCATGAGGGACACCAATGCTGCTGAAGGCAATTCTTGATTCTTAACCCAAGGAGTCACAAGTCCGATTAGTTCCGGTGGTTGTTGCAATGTGTGGGAACAACCCTGCTGCATGTCAGAGGGCACAGGAGAACTTGTGCTCTTTGAGGTCTTTCTCTCAGCGAGGACCCATGGGGATCTCCAGTTCTGGGGTAACTTTTAGCATTTTTGTGTCATCGAGTCTCAGGACATTTGGGGCTCCTGGGTCCAATGTCCAGCTGGATACCAGGTAAACTCCCAAGTCCTTTGTCTGCTTGAGGAATGGTAGATGATAGGGAGCAACACTGACCCCCCCTTAGTGCACCATGAATATGGGATTTTGAGTTGTGTCACTCAACAAGAGATGTCCCCCAGATAAAGTCTATGGAGACCCCACCTGCCCCAGAAGGTTCCTCACATTAAACCACGTATCTGACAGACTTGCACAGAGCCTGACATCTAATCCGTACATTTATGTACCTCCAATATGCGTGTGTATATTCATCACTTAAATAGAAAGCCACCGGAGGCTGTAACTACCTTCCAGGCAGAGAAAACTAGGCTAATTTTTTATTTCCAAAACAAAGGCCTGAAAGTTCACCAGTCCACTCAAAAGGTGACAAAAATCACAAGCAAGATCTCCAAGGACAACGGAAGTCTGTAATTCTGCTATTTTTTTTCTCCTTGCAAAGGGCCAAAGCAAGTGTCTAAATAGAGAGTACGTACGTGTGGGGAGGGAGAGGACAACCACCTTCTCCGTCTGCCCCAACTCTCATCCTTCCCTTGCTAAACAATCCCATCTCCCCACTTTCTGCTCTTTTCTCCCTATCCTGCCTCTTCCCCCTTTTTTTCACACAAGTTGTGAGATTTGGCTCATTATCCAGCTTACAAAGTGGCAGTGGCCAGGACTCTGCAGCCATCAAAGCTGCTTAAAACACATCCCCTCTGCTCCTCCCTCGACACTGCCACAGGGCTATATTGTCCATAAAGAAAGCAAACCACCGGGTGTTGCTCCCTCACAACCCATTTTCCTAGTCCACAATAAACTTTGTAATCCTCCCTTTGTGGATGGCAAAATGCTAATTTTACCAAATTGCATGGCCCTGCTCTATCACTACTGCAGGCTAAAAATCAAAGCTTGTTTGACATAAATGACATCAACTGGCACCATTATAACCTCCACACTACAGAGACCGGCTGTAAAGCCTGTGTCAGAAGGAATATCTCTCCACGTATTATCAGCTGATTTAAATACTAATGAACCAATAACCACATTTGAGCAGAATAATGGGCATAATAATAGAAGCCATAAAAAACACAGGTACCTGTGATATTCTCAGAAATATTTCCAGGCTCCTTTCCACTCAGGTATTAACCCTGTTAGTAACTCTGGCAGGAAGAAGCGGGGAAAAGGATGTCCAACAACACTCAGACACAGCTGCAGAAAGGCATTTAAAGGCACTGCATCTGGAAGGAGCTGTGGACAGGTTTATTCTACGTTATGGTCAGATGCAAGAAACCTTCTGGTCTCACTCCATTTGTGGGTTGATGGCAAATATTTCCATGTTGGAGGGTTGTCTCTCGACTTGTAGGTCAGTGCAGACATTTAGAAGATGTTTTCAAGGAAGATAATACATTGGAGAAGGACTGGGTGGTTGTGGGTCACCAATTCCCCTCTGTGCAAAGCCCAATGGCAAGCCCGTGGACCAAGCCCCTGGTTTCCATGTGTTACAACAGATGCTTGGACACTGTCCCAAATCTCTCCCATCAGGTCTTGGGGTACTCCACTATGAAGAAGAGCTCAGGTGCCTAAAATCTGGAGGCTTTAAAAAAGACTCCTCCAGAGTCCAATGGAGTATGTTCATGTTTATGAACCTCTGGACCATTCCATGGCATGACATCAGGTCTCAGTGCTAGCTAGCATTAATGACTACTTGTCTGCCCTCAGGCTGCTACAGTTTCATCTTTATCCACTGTTGTTGTTATTATTATTGTTACTATTATCATTATTACTATTTTAATTTTCTTTCTCAGAGTTATGAAACTTGGCTGCAAGCAGGGGATTGGAAATAAGAAAATCCAGTCCTGGGTTACATCAGAGAGGCAGTACAGCAAGAGAATAGGAAATGAAGAGCAGCAATAAAATGAATTATTAAAAAAAAAAATCTCCTATCCCTGAGTTCCTTGATCAATTACTGTTGCTATAGTAAGAATATAAGTTATTACAAAGGAAGAAGAGAATTAAAAAATGAAACCAAGTGAGGTATAGGAATTAGTCAGAGACGAATAGGGTAAATAAGTGAGATCTTAGGGAAAGATGATCAGGAGGTGGAAAGGGACACATCTGCTTCTTCAGCCTTGCCAAGGTGTCAAAGGGACTTGGGGTATTCAGGGACATTCAGGAGGACAAAAGTGATCTTGTAGAGGACATGCCAGTTTTGAGCTAAGGGCAGCTGGTTGCAATATCTGCCCCATCACTGAATAAATCTCTGAATCTCTGCATGATTCATTCCTCAGGGTCATGCTAAGTTCCTCAGCATTTCTGAGGTGCTTGGGACTCACCATTTACCTAGAGAAGAGCCCCAAAACCTCAACCAAGGTTTGTCTAGTCAGAGTAGGTGCTGAGGGGAGACGAAGAGAGGACTGTTTTCCCCAAGGTTTTTCAGCTGAAAAGGGACAAAGGGAGCTTGGAATGGGTCCTAGGATTAGATCTGCTGTATTTATTTCTGTCTCTGAAGTATAGGAGCCGTTCAGGCTTTTAATTCTTCTGAGAAGAGCTGGATCATGGTTAAGCCAAGCCTGTGATGTGGAGAAAGGGACACATATTGTCCTTGCTGAATGGGCACTGTTGGTGCTACAAGGACTAGGGATCCAGGCAGGAGAGCTGGGGCTTTAGGGAACTGAGCCAGTTTGGTTGTCTTTTTTTTTTTTTTAAATATCACAGTTGTCATATCTACACAGGTTCTGCTTCCTGGTGATCCAACACCCTCCTTCTGGTGGAGGAACTGAAGCCCCATGGCTCTGTCTACAACAAGGTGAAGAAAAAAATGTTCCTAGAGAGTGAACAGTCCTTTGGCCCCAGAGATGCTCCCTGACAGCAGGAGAAAGCACACTGCAACCGTGTGAAGGGGCCAGGGAAGGACTCCAGCTCTCTGTCAATCACCCTCGCACCATATTTTGGTAACAAAAGCTTTAAGAACAGACGATTCATTTGACAGGAGCTGCAACGTTCCCTGTGGTGAAGGTCAGTTCTAAACTTCTGGTGCAGCACTGCGCATGGCTGGCTAGTGTCGGACCATGAGCAGCAGTCCGCAGAAGTGTGAAGGGTAATGAGGTGTGTGATAGGGAAGAAGCCAAACAATACTTCCAATAGCCTGTGCATGCTATGGACTGAGTGTAGATCAGGTGAGGACCAGCCAAACCAGTAAAGGGATGAATTCTGCACCTGCTGCATCCACAAAAGTCTGGAGTGACTGGACCAGTATTGTTGCTCTATACTTACACTAGTGAGATGAAAATCTACATCTCTTTAATGGAGAATTAGCTAGTGATACTGCAGAAGTCTTTGCATAGACTCGTAATCTTGTGAGTGTTGGTGAGATGGTTTCAGAGAGCCTGAAAGGAGCACCAGTGCCAAGGTGAGTTTCTTGCACTCCCAGCCAGCCCTATCCAAGAAGGGGAGGCAGGACATGCAAGACTTGCTTGCGCTGAATTCAAATCTAGAGTGATATCTTTAGAACTATCAGCATTAGTCCAAACTGACACTGATTGCATGAGATCTGAGAAAGCCTTTTGGACACACACTTGCAAAAGGTAAGGGAAGCAGCAAGCTTCAGCTGAAGTTGTGAGGGTCCTGACAAACTATTGCCTCTCTGAAACTACGTTGTTGCCCCTTTCTTGTGGAGGTTAGGTTCAGGCTTTCCGGTCTGGCAAAAGATCCCACTTATCCTCCATCAGGCATGCCACTGCTCTGGTGTTCTGCTTTTGAGGTTCAACCTTGAGCAGAAGACATGTCTGTGACCAGGTATGATTTTCAGCTGCACCAGCTGGAGGGTCTCAGGCTGACACCCAGCCCAGATTGCAGCAGTCCTTAACCTGAGCTGGGGAAAGCTGGTCAGTTTTTATGTCTCTAGGATGAAACATTTCCTGGCATGGACGGGGGCTTCAGGATGCCTTTATGCACCTGAAGGCACAAACCCCCTCTTGCGTGAAAAGCCTAACATCTGGGAAGAGGACATAACTGGTTGCCTGCACCATGGGGTGCAGGCATGGCTGTGTCCTAGAAGATTTCTAGCAATGTAATAAGGAAAAGGGGGCATCATCCCATCACCTTCCCCACAACCATGTGCATGTGGTCCATCTAGCAGAAATGCTATCAGAAATGGTTTTACCAACTTCCACCCTCCCATGAGGGTGTTGCTGGTGAAGCCCCAGATTTAGCAGCGGAGAGAGGCAGACAAGGCTGTTCTCCCCTCAGAGAGTGATGGGTCAGCCCTCTGTGCCGAGTTGGGTGCCAGTCACCATCTTGCTTACATTAGTGATGAGCTTTTGGGGCTTTTCTGTGGCTTGGAAATCTGTTCTGTCATTTCTGGCTGGCACTGAGATGCTCTGGGGACAGGACTGTGAGGGAAAGGTAAGAGAGAGTTCACTTTTCTGAGGAACAGATCCAGCTCTGTCTGAAGTCAGTTGTTTTCATCACACTGAGAGCCATCAGCAAAGCATAGTTTACATGTTTTCAAAGCATTTTCACCCTTGGTACTGGTGCAACCCAGTTTCCTGCTTCCCAGAAAAAGCATGCTGAGAATCCTTACAGATCCATGTGGATCACTGATGTTATAATTTTATTTTTAACAACAGTACTGTTCTCTAATCAGAGGTATCTGCCATATATTGGTTAAAGCTTTCCAAGACCACACAGCCTGGATACCCACTATGCCAAAAATTTCAGATTAAACTGTTCCATTTTGGCAATGTCTGCAGCCACTGAAAACAGGAGCTTGGAAGAACAACTTCCAGGAAAGTTTAATTCTGCTGGGGGCTTATTGCTGTTAACAGAGGAACTGACCCACAGCTAGTCTGTGAGACAGCAGACACGACCCATACGTGACATGTGTTAATGCTGAACTTAAAGGACATGGAGTGGGGTACACACAGACAAATCAGAGCATTGTCAGGACTGAGATAACAAGATGATAGACTTTGAAGAATACACAGATACCTCTACCTAAAAGCAACAATGAATTAACTAATTTCTTGGCCAAAAGTAGGAATTGTACCCAGGAAAACTCATTTGCCCCAGCAGTTGCTTATGTGCCCAGTGTCTAGATGGAGGAGAAGGTGCATTATGATTATGGCAGATAACTTCGTTCCTCACCAAAGAGACCTACTCTTATCAGTAATTTCTGGAGCAGAGAGTGTCTTGGGCCCCATGGATTGTGCTTATCACAGAATAACATGCTGTTAAACTATAATTCACCATGGGAAGTTTCTCTTTAAGCTGGTTTAAGTAAAGAACTGATAAGTTGATAGAAGGAGCCCAGCTCGCTTATGGTGACCTTTAAAAAGAATATGACAGGGTTTCACTGTCAAAGTTGTTTTGGCTGGACGTGAGCCACAGGCATGAAGTTGCTATCAAATTCAAAAGCTGATTGCTGAGATTCTGGAGAGAGCTGGCGTGTAAACAAAGCTTTAGCACATTTCCCCTCTCTCCACTTGGCACCCATCGAGCTGAACTTGGACAAGAAAGTCCCAGGACTGGAGACTGCACCATCATCTTGTGTATTTTTTTCCTCTCAGGCATTGCAACCTGCAGTGTCTTGCTTGCAGGAATTGCAGGGCTACTCCAAGGTGGAAAAGGAAAAGGATTGTTAGAGGCAGCGGGCTGTGTCCATCTGGGTGTGCAGAATTAGTGCCACATCCAGTGTAGAGCAGCCGTCAGCAGCCGCTGCAGCCACACCTCGGATTTGAGACCTTCCTGCAAGTGCGGTCTTAGCAGTGATCATACTTCCATACGTATAAAGCTCCCCTGCTCAAGGCTGAGGGTCAGCAGGGGAGTTACACCAGAAACTAACCCATGGAGCAGCTCAAGGTTGCCATGGGAAGGGGACAAGCAAGATTTCTTGGCCCCTTTTGCTGAGCAAGTAGTCCAAGAGATTGACTTGGGACTTCCCAGAGCTTTGCAGTCTCCTTGAGCTGTTCTTGTCCGTGTTAGCAAGTGCCTTTCAGCACAGAGCAGCTCAGGGAGATATGGCTAGTGCAGATCTCAGGTGTTCCCTGGGGACCTCAGGAAATTGTAAGTGGCTCTTGTGTTTAAGATTGCCCATGTTTAAGGTTGGGACCCCTGTTCTGGGTATTTTGCTTTCCATGTGGATGCGGTGCGCGTGGAGGCCAATGCACCGTGGGAACAGCTCAGCTGGGGAACTCAGCAGGTCACAGAGTCCAGCCCACTCCAGAGCAGCATCTCACACACAGCACCCATCTGCCTGCAAAACCAGCTGGGCTGCAAGAGAGTGGCTGGGGAGGGACACGGTCAGAGAGCCCATGGGTGGAAACTGCTCTGCAGGCTCCCACGGAAAAAGGGTTTTGTCAGTATCAGAGCAGCACAGAGGGAGAAAGGCTGGAGGAGGAGAACCAACCCTGTCTAACCAAGCTTCCATCCCTGTCCATCACAGTGCTGCCAGGACATCAAGGGGTGATGGAAACATCATCTCCAAGGCTCATTACCTCTTCAAAGCTGAGCCCAGGGGAGTGCTTGCGCTCAGTTCTTGCATGTTGAGTACAGGTGAGAGACTTTTATACAGATGCCAGACTCCAAGTCACTGTTTTCCACAGCAGAATTTCCATATTTCTGCTTGCTAATGAAGATATATATATATATATATATAAAGCCAGGCTACCCTAGAGACCCCCATCATTTTAAATCTAGGCTGGGCAAACCTAACTAGAAAACACACAGTGGGAGACAAACCTTTTCTAGCAGTGAGGTAGATGAGATACGCTAATAAGATCTTTTCCCATCTCTAATTTCTATGAATCTAACTGCTCATGCAGAAAGCAGGCACTGAGAGATTTGGAAAGCTATTTGTGTGGGTAATTGACATTATTTTCTCTGCTAGGCAGTACGCCCAACTTCCAGTGTTAATATAAACATTTTTTTAAATGATAGCTTGTGCATTTTTGTGGGCATAAAACAGCATTTGTATTTACAGCCAAAATGCATAATAAATAAATGCATACATTCAGTAGAATATTTTATCTCCCTGGAAAAAATATCTATTCAGGCTGACCAGAAGTGCTTGTTCATTCTGGCTGGACTTAGCAAAACATTTTGATTAAAAGCACATAACAAAGAGTTTGGGATTTTTTTTGAGGATGTGAAATGGTTTTTGATTGCCCATTTCAGCACAAAATACTTCCTTTTTTAGAGGTTTGAAGTGATGTTTCAAATTTGACCTCTGTTAGCCTTTATTTTTAGAAAAAGCTGAAACAAGAAAACAAAGTGTTTATTCCAGGTTTGGTTCAACCCACAACTGAATGCTTTTTTTCGGGGGGTTTTCCTATTTAGTTTGTGGGAGAATTGTTTTTAAAAGCTTGAGCTAAATCACACTTTATTCCTCCTATGTCTGCCATGGGGAAATACAGTTGCAGTCATGTTGTGGGGATGGAAATGGCTTGAGATTGTTTTCCCCCCTCGCCACCCTCCCACCACTGCTGTCCTTCCCTGCTCTGTGGCTAGACCCCAGTTGCATTGGCTAAACTCTTAGGGCCTTGTGCTCTAAACCAGATCTGTAAGATGATTTTACATGTATATATAGAGTAGTCTTGAAAAAGGAAAGGGAAAGATTAGGCTATTTAAACCAAATCTTTTCTCAGAGCAATCTGGCCACATGTTCTGTTGCCTTGCAGTAACACCTGGTCCTGCACAGTGGGTTAATTGTGGTGCCCCTTTGCCCAAATCACACATAGCACCTCTTATCTTCTTTGCACCTTCCTCAGGTGGGCGTTGATGGTATGTGGTCCATGGAGGGATGCTGGATTAGAGGATTCCTGCCTTCCCTCTCTCCTTTGCAAAGCTCCCTGCTCCTTCCTTTCACTCTTGCCCCACTCCTGCTTCTGCCCACTTAGCAGTCTCCAAGGCAATGCTCTGAGCCAGATCTTTACTTGGCAGTTCAACACGAGGCCCCTTCCAAAATATTTTTATAGGATGATGCAGAGCAGGATGGAGTAACTAGGTCAGGAAAGCAAAGATGTAAGCCAGCACTGCTGTTAACAAATAGGCATATGGCACCTTCTTCACTACTTTCTTACCCTGATGTCCTGATGCTGCCAAACATGTGCTCCACCCCAGGTCTGGCTGTATTAAAACACTGGATGGAGTACATCTTATAAATCCCTTCATGAAATACCTCTGACCTTGTCTCTGTGGGGTGAGTTATTCTCAAGATGAGGGCCCCAGACTCCTCCCCACGAGGGATGAAGCAAGTGCAACAGAAGCAGAAAGCTAGATGGAAACAGTATATAACTAACTTTAATATGATTTCCACTCTCTGGCTTGGACTCCCAACCTCATCAGTCCAAGTAGAAGAATAACCCTTGGAAAGCAGAAAGGAGTTCATGTAGTGCAGAAAGGACTTGAGATAAATCAGCTCTGTAGTTAACATGTGCAGTCCCTTCCTCTCACTTCAAATTCTGCCCCTGGTGCAAGCCAGTACCTGTTCCTGAGTTTCATGTAACCCACCTTCAGCAGAAGGTACCACAGTTAATGACTGATTTCCATCTGGTCAATCTCAAAACAAGGGTCATGGGAAGGCAAAGCAAGAAACAGCCTACCGTAGGCAGGAGCAGAGCCCTTCTCTAAGCAAATAGGGAACTGGCACCCCCGGGGGGGATTTCAACCATGCAGCTGCTTTGTGTTTTTGGAATAATACAGCTCAGTTTCTGCCTTGGAAGAGGAAGAGTTGGGCCTGTGACTAGAGCAAACAAGGTGGAACTGAGTGAAATGGGACTGGAGGGCATTTTCGCACTGTGACAGTAGCCAGCTGTGAGGATGGGAAGAGGGAGTCCTGGCAGATCACTGCTGGGAGCCAGGATGAGTTGCCCAGTCAGAAATGGAGCGTGTCCAACATCAGGAAAACCTCTCATTAGCTAACACAAACCCAGCTTCATGCCATTTGCTATGGCTAGGATGCCACATAGTTCCTGTGGCCCTCCCATGCTGCAAAAACATTATGGCTGAAAAAAATGCTCCCTGGCTAGACTGGTTAACAGAGAAGTGGAAGGCTGGCGTGAAAGCATCCTTTCCTCTAGAGTAAGAGAGAGATCTGCTCAGTAAATCTCTCTGCTTAATGGCTGGACACCATGAATCAGAGGGAGGGAGCTGGGCACCAGTAGCGTGTGTCGTGGCCCTGCCTGCTTTGGTGGAAGATCAGCCGTATTGGCTCAAAGCACCTCCAACGCCAGCTTGCAGTGAAAAGCTGATTTTGCATGGGCATGGCTAGAAGCATTCATAAATTTCCATCCTAGTACTGTGGTGCAGGGACTACCATGTACAGGAAAGAAGCACTTTGCAGAAGGCGAAGTATAGATCAGCCCCCTCATTTAGGAAGCTTTTTTTTTTTTTTTTAGGGTTTCAAACTTTTAAAACCAAACCAAAGGACCTATTTTTAAGGTAGGGAACTCCTCATGGTTGATTTCTTAGCCACTGACTGAGTTTAGTCTCTGAGCCTGAGGAAAAAGCTCTGTTGCTAAAGCAGTGCTCAAATGTTTCTCTTTCCCAGTTCTGCAGCTAACAAACATATGGCAGTAAAACATGAGGAGAGTGAGCCAAAAACATGGCAAGAATATCTGGACAGGCTTCTGTAACCTTTCTGACAGGTGCAGTTTGGCAGCATAAGATACTGGAGCTGGTTTTAAGCAGCATCAACGGAATGCACAAAAAGCATTGAGTCAAGTCCCTAGTCCCAGAATGGGAACAGAAATGACACACAGTCATGAACATCCTCCCTCGTTGACAAAGCACGAGTGAAGGGCGAGGAACAAACAGAAATCAGTTGGCAAGGAAAAAAGGGAAAAAAATCACCGTCACGAGGTGAAACTCAACCTCCCCCAGTGAAATGTGGTAGTGAATATATTAAATGCAGAAAATATCATTGTGCTTCCAGAGGGACGTCTGTGAGTTGATGGCCCCATTCTGGGACCAGGTATGTATGAAATCATTGTTTTTTTCTGGGAAGGTTACAGGTGAAGTCTGGATTTCATTATCTCCCTGCCTTCTAGCCTCAGAAAAAAAGTCATGAGATGATAGTCTTTGGAGACAAGTTAATTTAGACTGGAAACATCTAGCACGTCTCCAGCCTGCTGAATGCAGCAGCTAAAGAAGCTAACTCTTGTCAAGCTGGCTGTTCACCTAAATAAGCCTCTGAAGAGGGGGTGACAGCAAAGTCCAATTGCTCATTAAGATTTTGTAACTACAGACCTCTCTGGGGAAGAAAGGAAGTCGGTCCTCATGTGAGCAGTGCTAGCCAGGCCATCTGCACAGGGGATACCTCCCTGTTCAGTCATGGCTTGATACCAGAAACTTATTTCAGAAAGTGTCATTTGGGAAGTGCTAGCTGTCATGGGGCATATAACTCCTGCGTCACTGGGTAGGAATCCAAGAAGTTGACACATGCAATTATTATTATTATTATTATTAACTGTTATTCTTATTTTTAATATCAAACTATGTTGGAGATTTCATTTGAAATAAAGAAACCTCATCACCACAAAACCCACATGTGCTGGGATTCCCATTGGCCAAGCTTGGATTCAAACCACAATGAGACCACAAGCCCTTCTGGGGACCTTCCGTGGAAGCAGGAAAGAAGAGACTCTTCCCTTCACTAATGGGATGGTGCCCAGGGAGAGAGGTTGAGTGATCAGTTATGAAATCTGGGAGGAGCTGAAATTTGAACCCAGACCTTTTAAACGAGCCCCATGGTATGCTCCTAATTAAGAAAGCACTTCTTGCATATTGTGTGATGGGTGTAGCTCTCTTAAGGTGTCTGGGCTCCTTGGAGGAGAAAAGGATTTTCAACATCCCATCAGCTCATTGCTCTTGCTGCAGTTTCCTTCCAGTAAAATAGAGATAATACAGCAAAGAAACAATACCACTAAACTTGTTATCAGTCTTTCCTTGCTTATTCCTCCCACCAAACATTTCCTATCAGCATTCAACCAGCTAATCTTCTCCTTTTGTCACTGAAACAAAAACACTTGCTCATTTTGTGTCATCTCCAAATACTGCAACAATAGAAGAATGCAGCCATTAATTACCGAAATTGCCATTACGAGAGAAAATTATAGTCATTAAAACCGAGGTGAAATTCATTTGTACTTTCCTCAACTTCTCCTTTTTAGATGTTTACAAAGTCACCAACTTAATGCCTCCAGTAAAGACCCCAGAATGCAGCAAACTAAAAAGTTTGAGAAATGTGAGTGGCATGCTGTCACTTCCAAGAGCGCTTCTGCTTTACTGATACAAATATTCCTTTTCTTTCTCTGAGCTGTACTGTAATCTGGAGGTCCATGGGAAAAGTGGCTTGGTTTTCTTTGTGATCCTATTTGCTGAACCATGACCCTGCTTGACATTATGAAAGATTTGTCTTGAATGGCCTTCATCCAAGCAGCATGGCCAATGCCCACACAGAGGGAGGATCAGCAGTGACAAGAAGTCACTCGATGATGTCTTGATCACTCTGGATATTTTTGGGCTTTCTGTTTGCTTCCACTCACCCTTCCTGCTCTCTTTCTCTCTACTACACCTACCCTGGTGCTCCTGCCCCTGTGCCCTCCTGCTTCAGCCAACCAGATATCGGAATTTGTCATGTGTCTCATTTGAAAATCCTGTCACTGTGTGGGAGCATGAGCCCAATAGAAATGGAAAAAAATATAACATGCCGTAGGCCACTGGAAAAAGGCCTGCTGAATCTCCCTGCTAGATGAATTCAGGTCAAATGTTAAATGAATCCGGAGCATTATTTTTGCTGGGAATTCCAACAGCCTGAAATTGGACACCAAGAGGTCATAGATCTGCAGGGTCAGTGGCTTCACAATCTCCTAACTGCCCTGATGTGATGGAATAGAGGGTTAGAAAATGTAGCACCATGCCTTTATATTTCTTGAGAATTTCTTGAGAACTTGAGATAAGGCTACTACTCAGAAGAAGGGCCTGTGGAAGAGTGGAGACCTGTTGCTAGGTTTCACTTCCTCCCATTGATCTCTTGTAAGTGTTGCTCTCCACCTCCTCAATGTGATGTCCCTACAGCTCCAGAAATGTCAGGACTGAACTCTTGTGCATCTCTGTTCATGGAAAATGTGGGATGGGATCACGGAGCAGGGAAGCACAGCACTGCTAGAGACAACCTGAGGAAATATCACAGCCTATTGGAATGGATACAAAAGCTCTTGCTGATTTAATTCAGCTCTGCAGCAGCTCCAATGTGCATAAACTCTCATGCTGAAGAGTGCTGGGAAGCACAAAAATTTTCAACCGCTGGAGAAATTGAGGTGCTTTAGTAAGCAGTCTCTGGGCCTGCCCAGGGTAACAGACCCTCCAGAAGCAGAAGTGGTTGAATAGGTTGGTCAAGGGGGAACTCGAGAGAAGACAAAACATACCTTACGGGGTCTATTGATCCTTGGTGTGGTCTTTCTTGCCCTTTCTCCTGTGGACAACATACCTCCAAGGACTGTTCTGGCCAGTTTCTCAGAGCCATTTGCTCCATGAAAGCTGTAATGTCACTGGTCCAGATGGGAGGTTTAACACACAAACCAACACCCAATCAGACTACTAGGGAACACGAGCTCATGTGCTAAACTCAGTTACCATCATCTGACTGTGTTGATATTAGTGATGATTAGTAGGAGTTAAGAGGAATCTGATTCATTGGTCTTATGCTGGATGACGGATACCTGGCCTAGATACATATCCAGACTTCATAGACATATATATAAATTGTATTTGCCATTTTCCGCAGACTTCAGCCATAGGCGATGCTTGAGAAAAAGGAAGAGCATGACTAGTTTATGCTATCAAGATAAAGGTTAAACACCCAATTATTGTGTTTGGTAGCAAGGTTATGGGCCAGCACAATAAATGACTTTGTTAATATCTGCCTGGAAACTCAATTCCATTCCTAGCCACAGACTTGGCCTTTGTGAACATTGTTGTTCAGCAGTAGCATTCAGGGTGTGTTTCAGCAAACATTTTTCCAAAGCATCTTCTTTACACTTGGTTTTAAGTCTTAATTTTCCTTCTTATTTAGTCACAGCAATCACTTACTGCAAATAAAAAAGCTAGATTCTATTATTTTTTGCAAGGCTTTATGACCAGTGACAAGAACACCCTTAATCTCTGAAATTAGGTGATTTCTTTATGCTATCGTCTTGCTGTCAACTATTTCACATCTGTGAGATGCCTTTTGATGAACAAAGATGTACCTTGAATTCCAAGGCTTCTCCCCATTTTGTTTTTGGACAAAACTGCATGAACATGGCTGAACAACTGCCAATACATCACGCAATCCGGTGTCTTGCAGTCGCTTGGCCAGTTTGGGACCCTTCCCCTCAGACTGACTGACAAATATTCTTATAACTGGGGTAATTCCCTTCAGATTCAGACTCAATGTAATTTTGTCCCATTTTTTTCTCCCTCAAGTTTTACTCATTATGTAATCTCTTGTTCTTTTATTTTTGCTGGCTTTCTTTCAACTACCTGTAATCAAATATTTCTCTAAAAGAAGTGCCCAAGGTTGGGTTTTTTTTTGGTTTTTGTTACCATCGCTGGAATGAGCATGTGGTTGTATAGTTCACAGGCTCCTTTTAAACAGACGGCTAATTACTTATGAGCAGCTACAAAAGTTAACTATAAATATGTAAATTGGGAAAGAATAAAATACTCATTAAACATTAGGCATTTACTATGGAAATTAAGTGTCATTAGATGCATAAAAGACTTTCCCAACATTTGTCCTTGTGGCATTTCTCTTTAAGCCTTCATTAGTGTAGTGATCCTAATAAACATAGATATGGGCCACCCTGTCTAAATAAAATCGCAGCCATCCTGAATGTATGCCCAGAACTCAAACCCAAACATTTTTTTATTTGTTTTCAGCTTTGGAGATATTCCATCGCTTTCGTTTTCTTTCCCAGTTTGCATTTCCTCTTTGCTTCTTCATTCAGTCCAACAAGAGGGGTAAAGCCTACAACATAACATCATCAGAAAAGCTACTCACATCATATTTTTGACTGAACTGGAGCCAGATATTAGAGAAGCATAAAACATTCTTGGCAAAGTATTTAGAAAAACACTAATTTGGGGCTTTAGAGTAGACAAAGTAGAGGGCTGGCGCAAAATTCTTAGAGAAAGGGTGGGAAATCCATCTCTGGGAGCTGGAGATCAGACTAGACACATATTTTTCCAAAATGAGCTAGGGATGGATCATCCTTTCCGTGAATCTGTGAAACCCCTCATCATCTTCATGTCTTTCAGCCCAGCTCCTATCATCATCATTCAATATCTTCTTCTGTGTCAGCCCAATCCATCTCTAATAAGCCATGACTGCAAATGCAGATTAGTCCCTTCCTCAACAGTTTTCCTGGACCTTAGAGGTAGTGACATGGAAAACCTCACGTGGAAGCCCCCAAAGATCTGGAACAATTTTCTGAAGGGCTTCTTAGAGATGCACCAGTGTGGTCCTATCAATTCCTGCAAAGTCAATATGCTTACAAGGTCACTAGTGCTGAAGAGTTATCAAATGCCCTGTATGCAAGAAATTTATTTGAACTCATCTTCAGATAACAATAGGCTTGTGTGAATGGTGGTGGGGCTTGGTAGACATGTGAAGTCGCCTTTAATAAAGGTCTAGGGCACCTGCTGCAGTGGGTGGACTGAAAGGATGATACTTTTATCTCTCCACCCTCCATGCAAACCAGTCAATCACAGTCCAGACAAGCTCCAGCACTGAAATTCTAATCTCAGCCAAAAAAGTCAGAGGGAAAGGTGGAAATATTTATTTTTCTGTAAATTTTCCATAACTTAGGATTGATTTGTCAAAATGAAAGAAAAATAAACCAAGGAAAATCACAAACTTAGAAAAACTGTCATGAAAGCATAGCAATTTTTGTCCTTTCTCTTTCTGTAGCACCCACCCACACATAGTCAGCCTGTTGACAACAGAAAACCTATGATAAAAAAAAAAAAAAAAATGGAAATTTTGTCACAGAACTTTCTAGATTGTCCACTTGTTTCTGGGAAACATACAAATATATCTGTAAATTATTTCAAGCCATCTCCAAGCAGTCAATTCAACCAATGCCCATGTCATTTTAGTCCCCACAGTAATTAGCAAACTTGTCAATGTGAGAAATGCTGTGATGTGCTCCCACATTGGAGCAACCCAAATTTACTGTGTTGGTTACTGCCCAGCACAGCTTTGCTGGGTGGAGGAGGGAAAGTCTCTTTATCTGCCTGACAGCCATGACACAGGATTTTCAGACATTTTATGGGATTTTGAGACACTTTATGAGCCAAAATCAGTTGGTCAAAGGCTATAGATGCAAATACTGTGCCATGCAGTGTACATCTAAACATTTTCCATATAAGTATATTCAGTGTAATATATTTTTTCTCTCAAGTTGTTGCTTTACATCTTTTAACTATTTGTTTTGCAGCAGTATCTTGCTAGTTTGGAGAACAGCTGCCCCATTTTGCAGCATGTCAGTCACATGCCAGAGGAGAATTTCCTTCTCTCCACAGAGTTGAAAGTCCTAGTAAAAGCACCATGAAGGGTCTTGAACCTTCTGTTGTCCTCTTCACCATCCAGGTGAGATGGCTGCAAGTTGCTCCTTCAGCCAAGGTCTTCTCATGCAGTCATTTTAGCTCTCAGTTGCCTGTCTAAGGAAGAGGCAAAGAAAAATGCCTGAGTCATCTCAACCAACATTAGTCAGCTGGTGGGTGTTTGGCTGTAAGCTGGCTTGATCCCTCAAGAGGGGCTGGGAAGAGACTGTGTTTTGGTGGCTGTTCACTGGGCTGGAAATCAGGATCTTCTCTGAGATGTATTTTAACCTGTGTGACATGGGGTAAACCACCAATGTGTTCTTTATCTCATGCCCACAATCATAAAAGAACCTCACAGTGATGATTTGGACACCAAACATGGTTTAGGTGATGCATCATGAGAAGGTGATCCATCATAATATATATTTTCATTTCCTAATTTCTTCACAAACCTTCTTTGATTTATCCTTTGCTGCTGATGAAGAAAACTCACAAAGGCATGTGAATACAGCTTAAGGGGTAAAAGACTGATAGTAAATGGGCTTTCTAGTTGCCTTTTGAAGTAAATGCTGGTGTCCTCAGACAGCCTGCAGGCCACAAGCAGCAAACTGTAATATACCATAAAACATAAACAATACAAGGATTTAAACCAGAAGCAACTGTCACCTGAGACAGAGAAGCACTGTTGTTTGTAGGGTGCTTGTACTTCAAGGATGTGCCTGCCCAACTCACCTGAGGCAACCCTGGGGCCTTCAAGCTTGCACCATGTCCTTCCTTGAAGGTCATGACGGTGCTCTGTCCGTGTGTCCTGCTGGAAACTGCGTGGAGGGCTTCCTGCTCTGTTGGGAGGGGAGACTCAAGGTGCCATGAGAACAGGCTTTCTCTGTATGTAGGCTGAAAGGCAAAAATGGGAGACCCTTCTCTGCAGTGGAAGCTGCTGTGAGATGCCAAACTTAATCACTTCAAACTCCATCGGCCCTGGGGACCAATATTCTTTGGACCTTTGTTTCTCTATGAATAAACACAGCCAAGTAGCTATAAACTCTTTGCCTTCCAGCCACAGCTTTTCTTTCCCTGAAGGTGTGATGGCTTTTGCATCAACCACAAGACATCATTGTCATCTCTACTTTGTACCAGCACTGGTGGGTTATTAAGGGACTTTTATGTCTGATGTGTCTCTCCAAAACATTACATCTTGAAGTTCACTGGACCAGGGATTGAAACATAAACAGTATGTGATTTTGTGCAGATGGCTGAAGACCTGGATCTGTTTTATTTATGCTTCTTGGAAAGATGTTATTCAATATGCTGCTGGAGATTTAAATGTTTATTCTGAGCAATTCCCAGACAAAATTTAACTAGCAGTCAATGGAAGAGCTTAATAAGGGGTGGGATGGAAAAAAGTCTTTTTCTGTGTCTGTGGACCATAAATCACAGACGTTGCAAGGGCCACAAATCTTGGCTTTTCATGCCATTTAATCTCAGTTCCCTAGCTGCTGTTGAGGGAGATTTAAAGGCTGCCAGTCTGCTCCTATGAGACATAGGTGTGCTGATTTGCTCATTCTTTAAAGACTGACACAAGTTGAAGGGCTGGTAAAGGCTTCTACAAGCACAACATTGTGTCCTGGAAAGGGGGAAAGGAAAGCTCCCTTGGTGATCAGATCTGACCTTGGCCTGGCTTAACGAAGTAAGACACATCTTGCTCTGCAAATGTTGAGATAGTGCTAAGTTATTTTGATCAATGATCAAGTATGTCCTTTAGGTAAAAATGTGTGCCTTGCTCCTCACTAAATCATGTCCAGGATCCACTCCCAAATGTTGAATGCTATGGTCCCTCTGTCCAAAAGTCCAAAAACCAGATTTCTTCTTTGAAAAGCTCATCAGCCAGAGTCCTCCCAGAAAACATCTTTGTGTATCCTTTCCTAATTGCTGGCCACTTTTCAGAATATTTTTGTCACCTCCCTGATCCTGGAAGCAAAAAGAAGGTTTAAAACTTTTTGCTTTACTTCTGGGAGACGGCTGCAAACACAGCCAGTGCTTGCAGGCAGAGGAAAATCTGTGTTGGCCCCTGTCAGGCCTAAAAAGCAAGTGACCTGGATAAAGCGATACACAGTCCTGGAAGTCTGAAGTGTCTCTGCAGATTGGCAAAGCTCTGTTAACTTGTCAAGCCAGGATACATGAAGTAGGGCCCTGGTCCAACTCGAGTGTCAGCCTCACTGATGTCAAAGGCTTTCTTCGGTACCTGCCACATCCGAGATGCTGTGTTACCTCTCATATCCGAGACTGCATCCAAGCCTTTGGAGAAGAAGGTTGTATTGGTGCTGTGAGCACGGAGGAAAAGACCAGACATCTTTGTCAAGGCTGTGGCATAAGCAACAGACTTGCCAACAATAAGTGATGCTTTTAGGAAAGCCCAACCCCAGCACTATTCATTTTTGTAGCCAGACTGAACTTCTCTTCTCTTGTTTTACCTGCTTCTTTCTTGGATTTATCTGAAATAGCAACTCCAGCTCAGAGATCTTTATTTTTAACAGCCATGAAGTGTCCCATGCAGGGATCAGGTCCAACAGTTGTCCCCCCATCCTGGGACAGGGAGGGCTTGGAAAAGGCTGCTTGGATGCACCCAGCCAGGAAGGGTCCCAGTCACACTTGTCTTCCTCCCTGGGACACTCCTGCCCCCCATTTTGCAACAGCCTGAAGGGACCATGCACAGGAGGTGAGATGTTCATTAGATGATTTCTGCCAAGGACCTTTGTCTCCATGTGTGTGCTGGCTGTATAGAGCACTGGCTTGTCACAGCGAGCAGCCGAAATACCTGTTCAAACCCAGTTTTTCCTGGAGGCTTTTGTCATAGGAGTCCAGGTCTCTGAATTAACCAACACATAAATAAATAACTTCCAATCACCAAGCCCTGCTATTTTTTAAACCTGAGAAACCTCCTGGCAGGTGCTCAGGAAGTGAGTTCATTGCCCTGGGGAATAGTGATTTGTTTTCATACATGACATGATGCTTTATTAAAGGACAGAGGCTATTTCGTGGTGGCATTTCCCTCTGGCTCTGTTTGGTTCCCTTCTCCTCCACACCAGCCATGGGACAGGAAGGATGAGGGTGAGAGAAAAGACTTTTAAACCCTCCTATCTATTCAGCTGGCCAGATCTAGGAGGTCTTCTGTGTGTTGTGACATGCCTGTCTCAAGACTGGAAGGTTCCCCTTCCAGATTTTCTTATTCTTCCTATCCCAAACCCCTGCTTCCTTAATGCAGGGAGGAAATACCTGAATCACCTCAGAAATGTGACTTTAAAACCATCTAGGTCTCCAGAGACAGTGAAGATAGCGTATTTTTAAGACACAGATTACTTACAGAATAAATTGATGACTCCTTGATTATGGTTGGCTGTTTGAAGTATATGATGTTGCTTCTCATTGTAGATTTTTTTTGGAATAATGTCATCCAATGAACCTTTGGGTGAGCTGGTAGTGCCTAGCAAAGCACAAGCTCAGTAACAACATGTAATAAACTTTCCTTATCCAACTTGGATTCAGGTGGGATATCATATCAACAAGCACATACCACTGACTGATGCCAGGAGGGGTCACAGCCTAGTACTGTCCTATGAAAAGCAAAGAAGCAGCTTTGGTGAAGGTGACAGTGGTTGGGACCCTAGCAAAGGTGCTTGGCTTGTTCTGCATGGAAATGAGTGCTGGTGCTGAGCAAGGTTATCTCCTAGCTTCTGAAGCAGGCCCAGCTCCAAAAAAACCACTGTTATCCTACACAGTTAGCAAGACTAGCTGTAGCTGCTTGAAGGGCTGGTACAAGGCATTGGAGAAAAAGAGAGCCTTTGAATTTCTGCTAGGCAGGTCAGTAACTTCTTTGTGGAGAGTTTGGAGGGCTCCTCCTACCCTCCTTCCATTTTCAGATGAACAGAGTCCCCAGTTACAGGGGAAAAGGCATCCACAGCCTGCAAGGCTGGGGACTGGCCCCAAACCATCTGCTCCCCAGCTTCCTGCAGGTACAGCCAGGAGAACCAGAATGATCTGATGTCCATGACAGGTCCTCATCACTTATCAGCAACATTGTCCCTTCAGACCACTGTGTGAGCATGGAAGGAGGAAGCAGTAAGGCAGATGGGGGACAGGAGCTTGCCTTGATTTTTCCCACTCCCCCTTCAGGAGGTGATTAGGGCACTCTTAGCTGATGCCTTCAGGGAGGCAAAGCCTTCTGCAGGATAAAGTCTTCATCCATTAAGCCCACAATGCAGTTGCTTCCAGTCACATGCCAGCGAGCTTCCTATACAAAAAATTTCCCATACAGCTCTCAAAGCAGGGCTTGTGTACATCTAGTAACTGTCCTGCACCTTAGTGATGGTTGAGTGTTGCTCCTTTTGCTTAGATGCCCTGCTGAAAAGCATCCCACCAAAACCCATCAACACAAATTAATAAATTACCACCGGTCAGCAGAGACACCATAACTGGCTGGTGGGCTGGTGTATGTTCTTGTCCTAATGTAACCTGCATCTCAGCTGATTAGCTATAACTCAGTGATTAATGATAATTTGACTGTCCACCTGTGCTTGTTCTTCTCACTGGTGCTGCGTTCCCCATCTCTGGGCCAAAGAAACTCAAGGGGTTCTCCATCAAGCCAACGCATTACATCAGTGCAAGAGGGATCAGTGTCTGGTGTCTCTGAGAAGTGGGAATGTGAAAGAGCACTGATTTACGAGAGTTGGAGTGAAGTGGTAAGTGAAGAAATACCTCCTTTTCCAAGATGCTGCCCTGTGTTTTGTAACCTGCCTCATGGTCACCAGATGATTAGGACCTTTCCTGAACGCATGATTTCCCTTACCCTGAATGTTTATGATGGCTGGTTTCAATTATTTCTTTCCTTCACACTCTGTATTTCAACCTGCCTCGGATGAGCAATTCATCTACTCTATCAAATGACTTACCAAGATAGATTTCACATACAAGGCAAATATATTTTGCCTCCCCTCATAATTTCACAATGCTGTTTTTTATAATTCTGCTTCCCTTGCCTTATTCCCAGCCAACCTTTACCCAGAGCAGAGATTTCCACCTGTGCAAGGTGGGTAAAAAATGCTATTAGATAAGTAGCATTTACTGCTATTTTGTCTTGACTCTTGTGCCACAGCATTCCCCATGTTACTTGACTTGATAAAAAATGTTGGGGCCCTTGTGTAGGGCTGCAATAGCCCTCCACCACAGAGCTTCACGTTGATGTGTTTGTTCAGAGCAACCGGTGCCAATGCAGAGTTGCATGCAGTTGTGTTTTACCTATGAATGTGCACTCACACGTGACCATCAAGCACCAATGATGCCATGATGCCTGTGAAAAAGCTCCTTTTCCCGCATATTTATAGTTTGTGAATCGTTGATACCAATTCAATTAATAATTGTGGGAGAATTAAGGGAGTTGGTACATTTAATGCATATGCATGTGGTTTCTCAGTCTTTATTTTCTTCTGCTCTTAGTCAGCATGGATGGAACCCACAGAGGGTTGATAAATGAGTGATGAGGGCTTGGAGGGTGATTCCTTGGAAGTGGCATTGTGTGGGAGCCAAAGTGGGTACAGACACTGGTATGGTACCCAGGTGAGTTGAGATCTATGTCAGCAAAAAGCACGATAAATATCCAGGCGAGGCTGAATGAGCACTCAGCAAAATTCATCTGCAGTTCATTGAGGCAACACATGGAGAGAGTTCACGGGGAGTTTATCATGGGAACTGTTGAGGGTTAATGGCCAGCAGAGCAGATTGAGCTGTGGGATTACTAAATAATGAACTTTTCTCTCCAATAAATTTGGTCCTGACTTATAAAAAATCGATAACATGGTACACTTCAGACATTTTTTTTTTCTTTTAGTGGAGGGGAATGTGGGCTCAGAGTAATTTTTAAACTACTCTTTCATATATATATAAAAATATATTTTGCCCTGACCATTTATACGAAAGCTCTGATGTGCCACATTTATTGCAGCTTCATCACCTAGATAGATTTTTATGTGGGTGCCTGGCTATTGCTTTGTTTAATCATTCCTTTCTCTTCCCTCCCCAGTCCCTTGCCTCCCTCCCCTTCTATGCTTTTTATGACACTATCACCAGCGTAGATCTACAGGAGGGTTTTCATGTGATATAGGATGTCAGAGAGGTCAGGTCAGCTGGGACAGAGCCAAAAATATTAGCACTTTCTAGCCACTGAAGAGAGAAATTGAAATAATAGTTAGCACTTACAAACTGGCAGATCTTCAACTGCAAGAAGAGTGAGAGCTTTTATTTTGTTTTGTTTTATTTTGTTTCTAAGGGGAGAGGAGATGGTTTCAGTTCCTGGCTATAGAACAGACTTTCACTGTGATGTGGGCTTATGTTTGGGTTACGTTTGGGTTGGAAGTGGGTGCTGGGCTGGTATCTGCTCTTGGACTGCTGTGTTTCCTGAGTTTCCCACAATCCTACTTCCCTCCAGCTCTGTATGGAAGTATGTCCCTCAAATGACCACACGTAGCGTGCTCCCTCAAAACACACATCCCCTTCAATGTAGCTAAATAATTGCTTGCATTGTCCTGGGGCTAAATTTAAATTCTAGAGATGTATTGCCTGGATTTCAGCTCCCCTTTTACCTTGGGTATTTTTTAAATCCTGTCTGTTCTTCAAGAAGTCAATGTACAGGACTGGGAATTAAACTACAGGTAAAAGGTCCTGTTAAGCATTTGAACACCATGACCTTCAGCAAGCTACTCAACTGCTTTGTGACTTTTTTCTCTCTCACACATAAAATGATAGGAAAAATCAAATCCAGATGCCTTGTGGTGCACAGAGGAGTCATTCCATCAAGGACTTTGCCTCTTTGACAGATGTCATGAACAGGTAT
The DNA here is from genome assembly GCF_031877795.1 of Strix aluco. Classification (NCBI taxonomy): domain Eukaryota; kingdom Metazoa; phylum Chordata; class Aves; order Strigiformes; family Strigidae; genus Strix; species Strix aluco. The sequence goes on from NC_133934.1 coordinate 2,286,621, forward strand.
GGGTGTATGGTTGCATAGTGTGTCTGTGTGTGTGCTCTACTGCCCTAAAATGGGTGAAGTTAGAACTGTTTTGCTGTGTGCAAGTCTCTTCAAATCCTATATGATTTCAGAGAAGCTTTTCCTTGAAGGAGGAGGGATTTTACAACAAGGACAACTCCAGTGTCTACGATTTTGCTTTGTCTTTGTGTGGGTACAACACAGCAGAGGTGCACACAAGTAGTCAAGATACCAAAATCTTATTGACCATTGCTCCAAAGTCTGTGAAGCTGGACTCCACTGGGGATGGGCTGTGGGTATATGTTAGATGCAACTACTGCAGGGAATAGAAAGTGACTTCTTCCAGCAGCATCGGCTGCTGTCCTCACTCTTTTTCCTGGTAGCAGTGACAGCCAGCCCAGATTTTCAGGGATCTCTCGGACTCTGTTACAACCAAGAACAGTCGAGCCTTGGTCAAACGATCACAGAATCATAGAACATCAGGTTGGAAGGGACCTCAAGGATCATGTGGTCCAACCTTGCTTGGCAAAACCATGCTCTAGACAAGATGGCCCAGCCCCTGTCCAGCTGAATCTTAAAAGTGTCCAATGTTGGGGAATTCACCACTTCCCTGGGGAGATTATTCCAGTGGCTGTTCTCATTTTGAAAAATTTTCCTCTCATCCCCAACTGAAATCTCCCCAGGAGTAACCTGTACCCATCACCCCTTGTTTTTTCCATGTGACTCCTTGTAAAAAGGAAGTCTCTATCTTCTTTGTAGCCACCCTTTAAATACTGGAACATGGAGATAAGGTCTCCCCTAACCCCTCTCTTCTCAAGGTTGAACAGACCCAGTTCTCTCAGCCTCTCCTCACATGGCTGCCCAGGTCCTTGATCATCTTTGTGGCCCTTCTCTGGACCCTCTCCAACCTGTCCACAGCTTTTTTGTATAGCAGGGACCAAAACTGAACACAGTATTCCAGGTGTGGCCTGATAAGAGCTGAGTAGAGTGGGATAATGACTTCTTTCTCTTTGCTGGTGATGCCTTTGTTGATGTAACCCAGCACCCTCTTGGCTTTCTTTGTCACCGCAGCACACTGGTCACTCATATTGAGCTTGTTGTTCACCAAGACTCCCTGGTCCCCAGCTGGGTAGATCCCAGCCTGTGCTGCACTCCTGGATTGTGTTTTCCCAGGTGCAAGACCTTACACTTGTCCCTGTTGAACTTCATAAGGTTCTTGTGGGTACACTCTTCCAGCCTATCCAGGTTTTCCTGCAAGGTTGCTCTTCTGTCTGAAGTCTCCACTTTCCCATTCAGGGAATAATAATTCTTTCCGTTTCAGGTAAAGAAGCAGCCATACCTGATGTGGCTCTCAAGAAGTCCTCAAGAAAGCCATGACTGGGATGCAGAAGGTAGGTGACAAGGAGCATTGTAACAAGAGCAGGGAGACCTGCTCCATCCCTGGGTACCATATTCATCAGCAGGCCCACACAGGCTCTGTCTGTTTTCTGATGCCACAAGTATCATGAGGATCTTCATGAGTGATGTCTTCTCAACAGGAGCACTGCAACCAGCACTGGGCCAGCACTGCTAATGGATAAATAACACTTTGTCCTTGCTACTGCCTTAGGGGGAAATGACCAAGCATACTAAGGGCACGAAGGCATTGTCCCATGTATCAACTCTAGAAAAATTACTCTCAGCAATGCTATGGGAAGCAGCTAGGAGGATAAACTCTATCATCAGAGTGTCAAAAGCAAAGAATGAGGAGAAGTTTCTGGCTTTATAATTGCAGGTCGTTTCACAGCTCTGTGCGGGTTGGGAGTGGGTGGTGACCTTCAGGTTATGGACAAGATAACATCCCTGAAGGGCAGCCAGTCGGGCTGCTCATCTAAACCAAGACTACTGACTCGGTTCTCAACCCACTGTTGACTCTTTCAGAGGGCTCCCCTTGTCCATCTGCTGACAGTCAGGCTTCAGCAAGAGGTTTCTAATTCAGTGTCTGTGTGATTATGGAAAGTCCTCCAGAGCACAGGGAAAAGCAAATGAATGGGACATTAAAATCAGTGTCTGTGGCTCTCTGTTAACCCTTTCCTTAGCACAGTGCCTGTTTGCGGTGACTTACAGACCTCCTTAAATCCTCTAGAAATTTGCAGCACACTTTTCTGACAGCTATCGGAGCTTAACTGTCTCCTTTTGCTCCTAATTGCAGTTATTAAGTTTTGGAGGGAGGAAGATTTATAGACATTATGAAATGGCCTAAATATGATTCTTTTCCTTCCAGTGTCATATTGTACTCACTTATTTGGAAATCTTGACAAAAAGCAAACAGTTGGTGCTCATTAAAATGCCATCATGCAGGAATGCAGTGACATTTAGTGGAGGATGTTTTGGAGTTGTCTTTGAACTTTGTTCGGTGACTTCTCCACAGAGTTCAGGAGGTGCCTCCATGCCACAGTGACACTTCACTGAGCTAAGAAGCTTTCAGAATGCTAGGGATTGCCACTGTATCCCAGCAAAATTTGCTTTTGGTATCTACCATGTGAGCCTCATTCATTAAGTTGAGTTGCTTTTTCCCCTCCGGCTTTTGTTTCACAAGACAGTCACAAACAAATTCCACAAAACCCCCATGCAAAATAGCTTACACTTTCAAGAAAAAGTTTAAATTGGTTCTTGGGTGTGACAAAGAAAAGAAAATCAGGCTACAAGGAGGGGTTAATGAAATGTGTGAACCATGAGACACCCAGACTGTCTTCTCTGAAGAAGGTCTAAGTCCTCTCACCTTCTCTAAGGACCATTGTGATACCAAACCATATCACAACCTGGTAAGTCAACAGCTCAGTAGCCCTCACCTCCTCTGTGATGATTGCCATCAGAACGGTAGCATTTGGCAAATATTATGGTGGTTGTTGTCATGGACCTGAGCCCTTGAATCCCTGAAACACACTGAACCATTCATCTTGTATTTGAGATTGAAGGATCTAAATGCTAACTCAATGCAGTGTGGGTGCCTCTCTCCTGACTCTCTTTAGTGTTCACCTCTACAGAGTCACCAAAGAAAAGATAATTTCTCAAAAAACAACATATGGCTGCACAAGATGAGTCAGAACTTCCTGGGATCACAGTGAGTCTGAGCTTGATAATGTTGCTTTGGTCCTTTATAGGACACAGAACTTAGTCTGGGATATACAGGCTGTTTGCTATGGCTTCACAGAATTACAGAATGCTTGAAGTCTGAAGGGACCTCTGGAGGTCATCTGGTCCAGCCTTCTGCTCAAGCAGGGCCACCTAGAGTTGGTTACCCAAGACTGTGTCTAGATGGCTTTTGAAGATCTCCAAAGATGAAGACTCCACAACCTTCCTGAGTAACCTGTGCCAGTGCTCAGTCATCCCCACTGTAAAAAAGTGTTTCCTGATGTTCAGACAGGTCCTTTTTTGTTTCAGTTTGTGCCTGTTGCCCCTGGTCCTGTCACTGGGCACGACTGAAAAGAGCCCAGCTCCATCTTCTTTGCACCCTCCCTTCAGATATTTACATGCATTAATAAGATCACCTTGATCCTTCTCTTCTCCAGGCTGAACAGTCCCAGCTCTCTCAGCCTTTCCTAATATGTGAGATGCTCCAGTCCATCATCCTTGTGGCCCTTTGCTGGACTCTCTCCAGTATGTGTCTCTCTGGTACTGGGCTGGCCAGAACTGATACACTATCCCAGGTGTGGCCTCACCAGTGCTGAGTAGAGAGGAAGGATCACCTCCCTCAACCTGCTGGCAATGCAAGCCAGGAAGCCATTAGTCTTCTTTGCAGCAAGGGCATGTTGCTGGTCACCTTGGTGTCCACCAGGACCCCCAGGGCCTTTCCTGCCAAGCTGCTTTCCAGCTGGGTGGCCCCCAGCACATACTGGTGCCTGGGGTTTTTCCTCCCCAGGGGCAGGTCTTTGCACTTTTCCTTCTTGAACTTCATGAGGTTCCTGTTGGCCCATTTCTTCAGCCTGTCGAGGTCCTTCTGGACCTTGGACTGTGGGACCAGAACAGCATGACCCTCTGGCTTGTTTTACTTCCCCTTTAAAGAAGAACTTGGTGAACCATTATCAGTTGAACCATCCAGTTACAGCATCACCGTGGTTTGGAAAACATCAACAACAGAAGCCACCTGCTGTCACCAAAGCCCAGAGCACTTTGCAGAATTTGCCATCCAAGAACCAGCTCTCGTCTGGCCTCTGGTGCTTCACTCTAACTCAGGCATGGCAGTTACATGGGGGGGGGGGGTGGGCTGCCAACCTGAGAAAACTAGCAGCCGTATAGCAATAACTGTTAATTGACCGAGAGCCGCTGCTGTGGTGCCAACTAGAACAAAAGAACAAGCAGCTGGCTTTGCCATCTGCGTCTGTTTAAATGCAGCTAAAAGAAACTCCTCTCCAGAGTTCCCAGCTGTGAGGAAAGGTAACAGATCCAACGATAATGTGGGGTTGCACGTTGGCTGGGTCCATGGCTCCTAGTCACTCAGACATGTCAAGCCATTTGTGATAAGCTTCCCAGCTCTAGTTTTGTAGAACAGAGTGGTGATGGGCTCTGATGGACACAGTCCTCCACTCAGCTGTGCAGCTCTAAGTTATTTCTAGCCCTGGTTGCAGTCCACCGTGAATAAAAGACCAGGTGTTCAGAAATCACTTGGTGCCTAAAGTACGTGCAAGAGCTTTGCTGTGTCCTATGTCTCTTTCCATCTGGATGGGCTTAACAAGGAGAGCTCTGCAATGCTTTACCTAAGAGTGCTGGGACACAGGAATGGAAAAGGTCACCTATGAAATCTGTCTCCCAAGTCCCAGGGGTCACGAATCAGGGATCGTGAATGTCCAGCCAATCCCCCAAAACCTGCAAAATGAATTAAAAGCATATGGAGTCTTTTTTTTACAAGGAGTTTCACATGATATGAGGTGAGACAGAGGGAATCCCCAGTGTGCTGGGATCCTGCTAGGAAAGCTGAAAGTTAATATCTAAATAGGGTATTTTACCTTCCAGCCATAACATTGTTAAATATCCAAACTGACCCTTTCAGTGAGAAAAAGAGGATTTGCTACGTCTACTGCTTACTCATGAAATTCAGGAGTCTAGTCCAAGCTACCTGGGGTCTGCAGGAGATGAGCCAGTCCTACCTAGTGAACCAAACAGGGCCAGCCAGTCCTCATTGACTCCAAAGGGGGCCCAGACACTAGGTTAGACTGGAGTCTGGACTCTCAGCTGGTTAATGTTACCTGGGATGCTTTGAGACATCTTGAGTAGTTCTTTCCCTCTCCCTAGACTATCTGTTGTGTGTTCGGTGTCTTGTGTTTACACAAACTCAGTTCCTTGTGGTTGCTGCCTGTCTGAGACCTGAGACAAGGCAGCAGGACCCATCTCTCTTTCTAGCATGTAGGGAAGTGATACTTGTTCTCCCTTTTTGTATGCCCACTTGGAACAATTCAGTGTTTATTTCTTCTTGGACATTGCTGTTTCCCTGATAGAAAACATACAGACAGTCTTGACAGAGATGAGAAACTTTGAACTCACGATCTGGTGACTGTCCCAGGGAAGGAATTGCACTGTTGTTTTGTTTGATTCACCGTGGCCATGCCTCTGCCCATTCCCTGCAGCTCAGACATGAGTCTGCCAGGACAGATATTTTCTTTAAAAGGAGACAAATCCAGACAGCCTTTCTTCTTCCTGACCCTTTCCTGAGGTTTTTCCAGAGCAAGCCTCTTGCAAAGTTTATGTAACACTGAGGTGGGTTGACCCTGGCTGGACTCCAGGCGCCCACCAAAGCTGCTTTATCACTCCCCTCCTCAGCTGGACAGGGAAGAGAAAATATAATTGAAGTCTTGTGGGTCGAGATAAGGACAGGGAGAGATCACTCACCAATTACCACATCATGGGTGAAACAGACTTGACTTGGGGAAATTAATTTAATTTATTACCAATCAAATCAGAGTAGGGTAATGAGAAATAAAACCAAATCTTAAAATGCCTTCCTCCCACCCCTCCCTTCTTCCCAGGCTCAACTTTGCACCTGATTTTCTCTACCTCCTCTCTGCCAGCAGCACAGGGGGACAGGGACTGGGGGTTGAGGTCAGTTCATCACCCCTTGTCTCTGCCGCTCCTTCCTCCTCAGGGGGAGGACTCCTCACACTCCTCCCCTGCTCCAGCGTGGGGTCCCTCCCACAGCAGACAGTCCTCCATGAACTTCTCCAACGTGGGTCCTTCCCACGGGCTGCAGCTCTTCCCAAACTGCTCCAGCATGGGTACCTCCCACGGGGTGCAGCCCTTCAGGCACAGACTGCTCCAGTGTGGGTCCCCCACGGGGTCACAAGTCCCACCAGCAAACCTGCTCCAGCGTGGGCTCCTCTCTCTATGGGGCCACAGGCCCTGCCAGGAGCCTGCTCCAGCGTGGGCTTCCCACGGGGTCACAGCCTCCTTCGGGCACATCCCCCTGCTCTGGTGTGGGGCCCTCCCCGGGCTGCAGGTGGGTCTCTGCTCCCCTGTGGGCCTCTGTGGGTGCAGGGCACAGCTGCCTCACCATGGGCTGCACCATGGGCTGTGGGGGTGCCTGGAGCACCTCCTCCCCTCCTCCTGCACTGACCTGGGTGGCTGCAGAGCTGTTGCTCTCACATATTCTCACTCCTCTCTCTGGCTACTGTTCCAGTTTTCTCTTTATCTTTCTTAAATACGTTCTCCCAGAGGTGCTACCACCATTGCTGATGGGCTCGGCCTTGTCCAGTGGTGGGTCCATCTTGGAGCCGGCTGGCATTGGCTCCATTGGACATGGGGGAAGCTTCATCAGCTTCTCACAGCAGCTACCCCTGTACCCCCCAGCCACCAAAACCTTGCCACACAAACACCATACAAACACATACAACACTTGCATCCAGTTTGTTTTATTCTGATTGCAGTTGGTAGCATCCAGTATTGCAGGGGCAAACCAGAGCCCTGGCAAGGGGAGCCCAGCCCTCCAAAGACTAGTCCCAGAGAAGTGCTCAGCTCTTCCTGGTAACATCTGGAAACCCTTGGGCTATGTGGTACTCAGTCTTGGTCTCACATTGTTTTTGTGCAGGGCTATCCACTTAGCAGTGATCTCTGTTTAATAACTGAGAAGCAAATTCCTGGGAACAGCCAACTAAAGCATAAGATATACAATAAAGCATCCTGTGAGGGATTAAGAAAAGTACTGTTTGCTGGGGATTATCCAAAACCAGGACAGTTTTATCTATTATGTTTCTACCTCACTGTGTCTCTGGAAGTTCAGAAATCAAGGCTGTCTGTAGGTTCAATGTACTCTGTGACACTCAACAGGGATAATTTGTAGGGGATGCAAGGTCTCAAGAAGATGAAAAGGAAGCTCTAATCTTTACTGTGCACTACATTTGCAGGAGACATTCCCACGAGCAATGACTTTGGTAGTCTGATTCATGAGAGAATGACTGTCTGGAGGCATCAACCCTGAGAAAGGACGGAAACAAAAAATAATTATGAGTTTGACATCATGTCACAGTGTGCAGTAAGCTTGGTGCTCCTTGAGCTCGGGGCCCCAGATAGCTCTTGATTCTACAATGTTAATTAGGGTCAGCCTTAAGGCTGTCAGACACAGTCCTCTTGGTTTTCCATCTTATCTTGCAACTGTCTAATTCCTGTGATGATCTCATCTCTACTCCCCATGCAGATCTCCCAGACCTTCCTTTTCCTATCATGGGTTTGAAAACTATCTTTCTATGCCGGTCTCAGAGAGAGGTGGCTCGGGACCCCAATTGTTTGCTTCAACAACCATCCATATGGCCTGGAGGGTGACATGAGACTGGATGTGCAACTCCTGGAAGGCACTGAAAAGGAGCCTGGGAAACATCTTGATGTCACACACAGGAAAAAAAGGTAGAACAATGCAGGGGTGGGCACCTCACATAACTTTGGCTGATGTAAGTGATACCAACATGGTCAATAGACATCACTATAGTCGTAGCCAAACTGGTGTATGAGCATGACAAGACAGGATCAATACGCTCTGTCTAGCAGGCACATCCTGAAAACAGAAGGATCAAAACTCCTAGACATAATTTAATGAACGTGCTTTCATTGGGAAGGGTTTTCCCCAAGACATCCTTCCCTTGCTGTCTCCAGAGCTGGTCAGCCATTTCTGCACTCTGTTGGGTGTAGACAGGTAGAAAAGACAGGCATGTAATACATGCTCTGTCCTGAAGGCTTAGCCATTATCCTTTCTCATTTGTTTGATTTCCTATTTACCGTAAAGGTCACTCTACCTGAAAGCATTGGGTGGCATTTGGGAGTTTCTTTTCCATGAGGCAAAAAAGTAACTAAGGTTACACTGGATACAGTAAATATTTCTCAGTATTTACTCTGTATTCATACACCCAATGCATGTCAAAGTAGGAAAGCATTCTTCAAGAGATGGAAGAAAAGCTGATAACAGTAGTGTTCTTTATATAATTCAGGCACAACTATCTGTCAACAGAGCAAAGTAATTATCCCAATAAGATTTCATAAAATGAGAAATCATGGATTTTATAAACCTTATTAACATGCGGAGTGAATGCAAAACAACAAAAGGAGTCTTAAAACAAAATGTTATGTTAAAATCAATATTGATTGCCGGGGATAAGTGTTATATGAGGCAGTAAAATACCATAAAATTCCTCCCCAAAACAAGGCTGTAGACAAACCAAAGGAGAGCGAATAGCTCTAAAGCAGTCTAATCGCTTCGCAAATTGGGGAAGGAGCATCGTGGTGCTGATTTGTTCCAACATCAGCGTGCTTTTCCAAAAAACCGTCCCTCCTCTTTTCCTTCTCCTGCCCCCCTACAACAAGCCCAGATAATAGCCCATTACTGAATGCACCATAATGGTGCCTTCAGGGATGGGATTAGAGTAAGTATCAATTTGGAAATTAGCAGCCTGGTTCAACGAGCAGCATACCAGCCCTTTGGGCACAAGGAGACATTTGAAATTTGCACATGTGCTGCCTCACCAAACTGCTGCTTTCATTACCCTCTTCCCTTCTCCTCCCTGACAACTCCTACAGTCTCTTCAGGCAGACAGGCTGTTTCACACAGGCTCGTTGTCAGCAGCCATCACCACCGTGCTAAGGCGGATATTTGCCAGAGCATGCTTGTGTGGTCCTCCAACTGTTGGCTTCCCCTCCATCCTTCCCAAAATTATGTCCACGAGCCCCAGAGTAAGTGTGTCCCAGCACTTGGGTGATGGCATGGCAAGCCCAGGAACAGATCCTAGTGATGCTGAGCATCAGTGTGCACTGAGCTCCTGTCCTTGTAGTACCAGGCTCTGGAGTCACCAGTCTTGAGCAGTGAGCTATAGTCTGGTGCAGCCTGTCTTGTGGTGGTTTGTAAACACCTCCAGACCTTGCTTTGGGGATCTAAGACTGCAGCCCCACCCTGCCATATACACACCCATCAAATACTCAACCCAGATTTAAGGCACAAAGCCCCGTCCAAGCACTGAAGCTTGTCTCTGCTATGCATCATGCCCTGAGTGGGGTCCTGGCCTCTCTGGAGGGAAGGGAAGCTGTACTGCTCACTGCCAGCAGCATTTCACCCTTGGGCTCCTCAGCAACCAGGGAAGGGCAAAATGGATCTGGAAGGACAGCTGTGCCCTGACACAGATCCCGGGTCTTCTGTGTCAAGTGTGGGTTACTGCAACAGCATCCTGCTTGTCAGAGCCAGCACCCCGTGTCAGCAATGAAATAACATGGTCTGTTCTCATCCCTTCAAAGTTCACAGGCCAGATGTGGCTGGACAGCCTGATCTGATGTCCTGACAAGCTGTGTCTGGTCACAAGAAAGGGATAAACTGTGGTTTTGCATTTTATTCAGAGAAGTGATTCCTTGCAAGGCTCAGCATCCCTGAGAGATGCAAAATGACCACCCAAAACCATGTCACCTCTTTCACCATGAGACTGGGCAGGAGGGTCCTCCCACCATGAGGGCTGTCATGCTTGGGAACGAAGAAACTTGAGAGCTGCTCTGCCAACCTTATATCTTGGTGGTGTCACCCACGATGGTTCAGACAAACACACACCTCCTTCTGTCTCACTAAAATAATTTCCAGCGCATCTTGGAAACATCTGGTGATGCCAGAAAGGTGTTGCAGAACTTCCACAGATGCACTCATGATTGACTGATAGTTGTGTCAGTGCTCTCTGGAGTAGCTAAGGCCAAGTGAATGGCTGGAGATAGAAGATTTTGAATAGGACAGCAGAAGCCAAGATGGAGTAAGACTGCAACTTCACTCTGGAGAACATTGGTGCAGTAGGAAAACAAAGAATGTGGTATACAGCCAAGAACACGGGTGGCTGGCGTGGGAAGAAGGAGATGACTGAGCAGCTTCTGAGGTCACCTGGGCCAACTGGGGACTGGACTTGGTGAGCTGAGTGCCCTGGTTGTACTGTGCTGTTATGAATAAACAGCCATATCTACAGTCAGAGAGCTGGAAGATCCTCAGATGGAATAAAAAAGGAGGTAAGTATTTATAGCTCAGTCTAAATTAACAAATAAGTGTGGTAAATGAGAGAACTGCCAGTAATTCATTTTAGTGCATAAATTCCCTGCAGGAAGATAGATAATTAATAGTCCAACAAGTGGTCAGAGACAGGGACAGTCAATATACCTCATTTACTCTCCAAAAGGCATTTCAGTCACCCTATCTTCTACCTTATTTCTCTGACTGTAATAGCATCCCCTTTAGAAAAGGTCAGAAAATGACTCAAATTCTTCATAACTCTTCATGTTTCAGCTGTTTCAGGCTGGTGTTGTGTTGTCAGCCAGAGTTGTCAGCACTCTGGTGCCAGACAGGACAGCTGGAAAGGAAAGGAAGTTAAACCCACTCATTTTTTGTAAAGTAATTTTAGCTTGCAAAATTCTCCTTTGTTTTAACAGGAGTTTGCCTGGGATGCAGTCAGAGGAAGCCCTGAAGTTGATTTGACCTGAACCTGAAAACCTATGGCAAAAGTACATATATGTAAAATACACCTGGGATCAGAACAAAGCCCATGTTCCCTGCACTCATGTGTACAGACACAGACACATGCAGATCTGGGCCATTGACTGGTTATGTTATAGGTAACATGAACTTAACCACAGGTTGACTTAAAAAATGGACTCTGGCTGAGAATCCCAGCCCTGAAATCACAACAGGTATAAGAAAGAAGTGACATTTGGTATAATTTCAACAAACAAACACAGAGCTACAATTCTGGCATGTCAGGTCTTTTCACTTCACTGGAGAGGCTGAGGTGAAACAGTTTGTTATTTTGGAAAAAAAAACCCCAACACTAATTAAGAATTTTGTTTCTTTCTTTTTTTTCTTCCTTAACATTTCAGGTTTGCATCCTGACTCAGAATTGGAGCAAACAGGAAACATCAGAACTTCCCCCAGGACAGAAGTTACATTTTTTTCCACTGCTTTATTGTATCCTTTCCTCTTCCACAAGATGTTCCATTGAAGGTGAACCTTCAAGGGAGTTTTTCCAACTGGGCCCTTAATAACTATGTCACCCTTAGGGTGAAGAATGTGTCATCAAAACATCTTCCTCATCCTCACTCAACTAAGCCAACCCATTGATAAATGACATTAGCCACCATTCTCTCATTCCTCTTTCCACCCCACTAAACAAAATGATGCTCTTCAGCCACTGCAGACCTCAGCACTAAGAGGCTTTTTTTGATTTGGGGCTACTGTGGGCCATCATTGTTGACTGGTGATGGTGTAAATATTGTTTACAGCTTCCCCATCTGTGTTGATATGCAGAATTAATGCAGTGTACACCACATTCACTCGGAAAGGTTCTTGCTGTGTTCTTAGTTTTGTCTTTTGCTTATTGAAATGATGGCTTGTGTCTGAGCACCAGTGACACCCTGACAGGTAACTAGGGTTTTATTCTTTTTATTTGTTGTATTATTTATATTTTCCTTAAAATTACAATGCCTCTCTCTTTCCATAATCAAGTAGAAGATTTTATCTCCTTGAACTGGGAAAACACAGATGTATGATAGAAGACAACATTTTAGGACCCATCCCTCAGGATAAGCTAGTTATCATCCAACAGACTCCCTACCCACATTGACCAGCCATGTGTGCTGTGAATTGTTCATCTCTGAGAAAGGCTAAAAGTGGGAGGGAGTCAATGGGCAACACCTGACCATTGCATCAGGTGTTGGGTGTTAACACAAGAGGTCCCAGCTCCGCTGGAGTTGCTGCAGCCTGTCAGTGCCTCAACCCTGCTGGCCCTGGGTGGCCATAGGTGTAGTTACTGCCAACAACAAATGGAATAACTCAGTTCTCTGGAGTTTTATTCCTACTCCAGGCTACTGTCCATGGCCAGCTTGTGGCTGGAGGTGGCCATTGCAGAGCTAGCTGGTCTACAGCCAGAGCAGTTCCTACCTCTCACTGTGGATGCAAGCATGTGGCTGAAGAAAGGATCACCACAAAGGGTAAGGAGAAAGGGAAAAGGAGGTCAGTGCTTATGTTCTTGATCTGCTCATAATCCCTTTGCAACTTCCAGCAAAGCAGATCAAGGCTGTAAGCTTGACCAAGCGGGGGGTGTTACTCATCACTGTGTTTTGGAAAGTCAAATAACAACTGAACCCTGATCCTGACCTCAATGCCTCACAGGGATAAATTAAAAATAATAAAAAATAATGTTAGTGATAATATTAATGATGAGTTTTGCGCTGCTAAATGGGAAGTTTTCATTAGCAGCAGTATTTCCTTCTGTGACTGGCAGCTAATTTGCTGCAATTGATGCCTTACAAAATGAACACTGAAGTGTTGCTGGGAATAGATGGGTGAGTATTTCTCTAACCAAGCACTCTGGGTCAAATGCAGAGTGATCTCATGCAGCATGTCACGTGGCTGGCCTGAAATGTCAAGCCCTGCACTTGGAGACAGGGGTGAGCAGGCCAGGTCATGTCTGGTATTAAAAGGAGTGCTTGTGCCACACTCCATCCAGTGTCTTGAATTGTGAGGACCCAAACAATCCTTTCCTTCATTCTCCAGCAGAGTGGTATTTTTGGGAAGACAAGGAGTATTAACTTCCTTGCATCTGATTAATTTTTTTAATCTTTTTTTTTTTTTCCTTTTGACACACACCCTACTTGCATAGTTGAAGGCAGGAAGGGTGGGATTCAAGTCCAGACCAATGGCTGCATCAAAGGGACAACAGAATGCTTAGGTCATCTCCTTCTGCCCCACTGTCCCTTCAGCAGAGACCACAGACACCTTGGGGTTTGCTTTTGTTCATCTTGGGGTGCTGGTGACCTCCCAGGAGGAACAGCACCATAAGTGGGAGTTGCAAGCACACAGCAGTGATTTATCTGTGTCACTCTTACAACTCTGCTGCATCAGGACAGCAGTCAAGTTGCTGCACCCCGTAAGGAAACCCCTACACAGAGCAGATGCTCTGGAGTGATCCATATCCATGTGCTGCTCCTGTACCTAACACAGCCATGACTATACGGAGAAATTCATGTTTCCTGCTCCACAGTGTTGCCAGACTTGGCCTCTCTGTGCAGGGGAGGGAAGTGGCTATAACACGTAAGATCACCTCCCTTAGATGCCAGAGGTTATTTCTATCTGTAGGGAAATAAGGAGCCAGCGTTTGCAGAGTAGGTGCTTCATGTTGATTGCCTCTCTCTTGACCTTACACAGCACAGTACTCACAGCAACATCTCCATTAGCAATATTCATCCTCAGCTCTCTTTATAGTCGATGGCACTTCTATGGCATGATTCATCCCACCAAAATTAGCCGAAACAGATCACCCGCTGGGAGTGCAGATTCCTTACTGCTGACTGCCAGGTGAGCCACAAACAATCAACTCAGGTGGTGGCATTTGCAATCTGTGTGTCTCAGGTTGGGGGAGATGAACACTACTCCCCCCAGGACTGAAGAGGATTTCAGATTCGTGAAAATACTATAAACACCTGGTACAGGCAGGAACTCAATCATAACAACTCATCTGATCTGGAGAGGAGGACATCTATCCCTCAGTGTCATGGCATAGAGACATCTCTTCTCCTGTGTTGTCCCGTCAGAGCTCACCTAAAAGCTGGGATTTGCAGAGAAAATTGCCACATACTTGTCCTTGTCTCTTTGCACATTGGAGACAACAATATTAAATCTCAGTCTTCCTCTTAGTTTTTTAGCCCTCTTCTGATATTCCACTAGAGGCAGCATGCTGCTGAGGGACTCCATAATTTCTAATTTTTCTTTTCCCCCTCATCAAGCCAACCATTCTATTATGAAATGGTGATTCCATTTCTTAATCTTCATATTTTCTTCTCAGTGTGTGTTTGCTAATCAATTTCACAAGCCACTGCAGGAAGAGTGGGGAGAAGGGCTGCTCTTCTCCTTCATTTGGGCCTTTTCCCTGAAAGGGAACCACAGAATCACAGAATCACATAGGTTGGAAAGGACCTTGAAGATCATCTAGTCCAACCGTTAACCTAGCACTGACAGTTCCCAACTACACCAGATCCCTCAGCGCTATGTCAACCCGACTCTTAAACACTTCCAGGGATGGGGACTCCACCACCTCCCTGGGCAGCCCATTCCAACATCTAGCAACCCATTCTGTAAAGAAATACTTCCTAATATCTAGTCTAAACCTTCCCTGGCGCAACCAGATGAACACAGTTTTCTGGGTGGCCTGTAACTCAAGTTAGACCTTCATATATATGGGCAGAAGGGACCACTGGCACTGGGTTCTTGTAATGGGGAAACCACGGCCTCTAGCCCCTCATTCCATCCAAGCATGGATGAGGAGACTTCATTCAGCAGTTTCTAATGTCCCACAGTAACTGGCTGGAGGATCCCAGGTGACTTCTCAGTTGACAGCTTGAGGGAAAAGATAAAGATTAAAGCAACTGAACTACTCTAAGGGCACAGCTTTTACCTCCAACTCTGAACAAGTTGCAAGATCATAATAGTTGAGCAACTCATATATATGCGCAACTCATATATATCATCCCTGCAGTTCTGTGCAGGCTGGAGGTGCCAGAACTCCTTTTCCACTGGTGAAGCTGAAACACAAATTTCTAAAGGCACTCAGGTACCTAAAGATACAACGATGCCTAGTGGGGTTTGGAAAAATGCCTATTTTAAAGACTCTCTATAGGGATCTCTCTTCAGACTCCTGGGTGCCTCTGTAAAGCAGCTCCAGAGAGTCTACAGACACATAAGTTGTGTTGAAATCCTCCAACCAGGGAGCAGTCTCTGTCCTTCCAACCACCTGGTGCACAGCAGCTCATGTCCACATTGCTGATACTCACCCCCTAGAGTGGTTCCTCTCCTCTAGGCCCCTCTAGCCAGCATGTAATTATTTTTGAATGTGTGTTTTTTCAGATCAAAGAACCTAAAATAAAGCAATACCTGTGTTGTAATCAGACTTATTGCATGTCTCTGAAGGTATGAGTTGCCTGCCTTGCGGTGTGAAAATATGGGGGTAAAAGGAGTTCAGGGGGTCCAAACCTTGATGGGATAGTGATGAGGACTGAGATTCTGGAGAAATCCCTATTGCTTATAGGACATTCTTCCTGGGGTTAAATATCCCCAGAACAGTACTGCGGTTTAGCTCTAGAGTTTTCTCACTCGTGAAGGGAGTTGAGAATGGGCTAATGTATTGTGCATTGTAAGAATTCAATGGATGTTTACAGTGTTTTGAAATTATCCCTCCTTCCATTCTGTGTTGCAAGGATGTGTCCAGCCAAACCTTCATGATTCATACTATAGAGACATCAGATCCTATCAACACTTCAGTGTTTTGCTGCAGGAAAGACAGGTTATCTTTCCTGAGTATGACGAAAGACCACTTGCAGCAATTTGCAGACAATACCCTAGTTAAGCACAATAGACCAAACAATTGTGTGTCATTAGTAACCGGGCAAGTTCAAAGGCATTTGTACTCCCACCCAGGCACTCCAGTCAGTCTGCTCAGTATTATGAGAGCATTGCGTGTGCTTCCTGAGAGCTCTTCTCCATCAAACCACCAATATAACAAATCGTTTGTGCATTTTTGCATAACAAGAAATGGGCTTGAGGTTTTCCTTCAAAGGTTCAAGTGCTGAGGAGTTTTCTTACTTAGGATAAAGTGGTGATATATTTGGGCATCCAACAATCTCCAGATGTTGGGAGGAAGTAAAATATACTCAAGGAAAGAGTTGGTTTTTTCTTCCAACTATCCAACCAGGGCATGGAAATAGCACTTTCCATGTGTTGTAACCTGTTGTAACTGCCAAACTGATGCTGGGGGATGGCTGCAACACTGCTTACAGCAGCAATCTCATGCTGCAAGCATCAGATCCAGATCCAGATCCAGAGACTGAGCTGCCAGAGCTGTCTCCTGTCTCAAGGAAGTGTTCATGCACGTCAGACACCCCTATCCATATGTATTTGTTTTAGATGTCTACCCGCGCTGCAGATGCTACCAGTCCAAGACAGTGAGTCCCACTAACTATATCTTTGTGAAGTTTTGATGTCCAAACTGACAAAAACTAGCCTTAGACACCTAGAATGAGCCCCTAGACTTTTCAGAAGCTATTTTGTGAGCATTTATAATTTATGAAGGAGATCTTGGCAATGAATTAGATTTTTTTTTTTTTTCCCTGTGGGACCACATCTTGTGTCTAGCAAGAGCACAGCAGGGAAAGTGTGCAGCTGAGAGAGCTCGCAGTCTGACTGCAGGTGAGGTCCATCGGTCCTTTGCTAACCAATAACCGAACATGATTTCCAGTGAAACCTATTTTGAAAGAAAGTCATTGGACCAAGACCTTGCCTCTGAGGTTGCACATGGTTTTCAAGGTGATGCTGAACTTTGTGCCCCAAAGTATGTTTCCTGCTCTGAAGTTTAACAGAGGGCAACCTGCCCCTCATGCTTCAATAACGAGCTGGACTCAGGAGGACATTTGCTGCCAGCTCTTATGGATGATAAAGCACAATTTATGAGATGCATTGTATGGAAAAGAGGCAGCCTTTCCCTCAAGGTGTATGTAGCAGATTGGCCACAGCTAGAGGTCAATAGGCCAATGCTTGATGGGGCATGGCTAGTCCTTGCATGTCATTTGGACACCTTCCTGCAAGCAGAGAGCAGGGATTGAGAAATCAGCAGGATTGGTCACTCTTCCTTTCATTGCTTAAATTATTTACTTTACTGTTTTCTCTTCTCCTGGCAGCTGATTTGTCAGAGCAAGTGAAGCAGCTAGAAAAAGAGTTGTGGCTGCAGCAGGAATATTACAGCAATTAGAAAGGGCCATAAACAGTTCCCTACATATGAAACCGCTCATTGAATTTGACAAGCAGCCTTTTCTTCTTCTCCCAGCCACCAAATACAATGCAGTCTCTTTCCCTTTCATAAATGCCAGCACTTTTTTTCATTCCCACCAAGGGTCCCGTGCACTCAGATCAATACACTCGCAGACTGAAAGAGACCTTTCTCCTCACTCGGAATGTCTTGTGGATAGAATTAACGCTGATGGAGTATGTCACAGTCCAACTGTAATTTAGAGACACATCATGAAACCATGCTGTCCTGGCACCACTCCAGCTGTCAGATGTAATAGAAAAGTAAAACAGCCTCATCTACCCCAACGGCAGACTGCTCTCTGGCAACCACTGATTTAAGCTTCCTACACGTTGCGGTGTGTCATTGGAGATGATTGATGAGGTACAAGTGGATGTTGCTTGCCCGTTCCTGGTAGCAGTAGGCAAGTAGCAGGTACATCAGAAGAACAGCTGGAATGATTGTGTAGGGCTCATTTCAGTGTTTTCCTGGACTAGAGAGAAGACAGAGGACATGCTATCAGAGCAGGATGTTACATATAACTCCATTCTATATTGGGCAGGACTTAAATTTGTCGAAGTTTCTGCAACCTCCATAGTCATGGGGGAAGATCTCTATCTCTTTACACAGCTCCCTCCCATTTATATGGTGTCTGAGGGTTAAAATTTCATAATATTTCAGAAATTAGGACCAACGGGGATCTTCTAGACCAGCTGTCCTGCCACGAGGTAGAATCAACTTTTCCCAAACCAGTGCTAACTTGTCTCTGTTGGGTCATTCTGGCTAATGTTTCCCTTGAAGACAGGCAGCATGATGAGAGGGGGTATTTTAGGTGTTGGGGTGCCCTTTTGGAAAGGAGAGATTAGTGTGACTTGGAGAGGAATTGTGGAGTGTTTTACACCAAGCTGAGCTGCAATTGTGACAAGCAAGAGCCCTTGGTGAGTGTTGACTGCCAACAAGAAGCAGAGCAAGCATCGGCACAGCAACACTCAGGTGGGCACAAGGGGCTTTTTGCATTTGGCTTGGATCCTCTGCACCCCTGTGTTTGGTTCCCTTTGTCTCTGCTCCAGAAGGATGTTGTTTAATTGGAGACGGTTCAGGGAAGAGCCATAGGAACAACTGAAGGTTTGGGGATGAGGATGGCAGGATCAGGGGGAGGACACATGCCTTAAGGATGGGAGGCATATGCTGCCTGGTGTTACGGAGAAAAGGTTAAGGGGTAATTTATCATTGTCTGTAAGTACCTGCTTGGGAACAGTAATTTGAAATGAGAGAGCTCTTCAGTTTGTATCACAAAAGGATAACAAGATCCGCTGGCTGTGAGCTGGAGTGAGGTGGTGCATTTTCTGAGACAAACATAACAAAAGGAGTAGGTGGAGGAAGGGCAACCGCAGGCAAGAGATGCTCCAACCCTCCACCTCCAGTGGTTACAAACCCCCTTTTCCTTAACTGAGGGATCCTGCACCCGTTCTCAAATGGCAAGGCTAATTTGAGAGGAAAAGAATGGAGAATTCATCCCCCTCCCCATGAAAATACCAACATTGGCTTTTTCTTGCAAACTGGGCCAAAAACATTGACACTCCAAAATTTTTTGCAGCCTAGTAATTCCAAGAGATCCAGACATGCCAGACTGTTTGGCTTCAGGAATTTTAACCCAAATGGCACTTAAATAAATTCCCAAATCAATATGCCTTGAGTTCATTACCACATTCCCCAGTATTCTGCTGGAAATCATGCCCTTTGTTAATCAGTGTTTTCTCATTTTGACTCATTTCTTGTAATGTCATTTTGCCCACTACCACCTATGTGTTACTGGCCTTGTTCCTCGGCTGACCTGTACCTCCCACATCAAGCTTGGCCACTGATTCTCACAGTACATCATGTAGCTTAGGCAGTGAAGAAATGTCTTTTGCATTGAGAGACAAAATTCTTCAGAAAAATCAGCTCAGAACACAGCTTAAAATCTGGAGGTCCCGTTTTGCTAATGTAATGTCCACCTGAGAGAAAAGTGTCACTTGAGACCAAAATCACAACGAAGTCATTACTTCCTATCAAAAATACAATTAAGGCCAGGCGCAAAATGAGACATTTCATTCTTGTGTCATATAAATCAAAAGTTTTTCCACACCAAATTTAAATGGTGTGAAGAAACCCTCCTGGGAAACCTGTTTGACTGAAAGGTCCATGTCTAGTTTCAAGAATGATCCATTCAGCAGACTATGGTGGCTTTTCCACTGTGGGATTCTGTTAAAGAGAAATCGGTTTTATTTGCTAAATAGAAAAAAAAAAAAAAAAAAAAAAAGGCAGCAGCTCTATTTAGCTCCGAACTCTGGGTCTATCTGTGGGTATTTCTAGGCGTCCTGTCTTAAGACAGTCGGATAGACCACATTTGCCCTAACTAGAGACAAGGACAGGAACCTGCACCAGGGGGAGGTTGTCCCATCATACTGTTCAGTGTTGCATGTACCAAAATTTCTGGCTACCAAGCATTCAGATGGACAATGCAATTTTCATCCAAACACACTGCTCCTGGGCAGCTGAATGCAACCAGTCAGCCAGAGCAAGGGCTGATTATGGGAAACATCTGGGATGAGATGGGAATTCCCCATTCTACAGTAATTTCTTGGACTATTTTAGGACTGCTTCTCCATAAAGTGGAAGCGCAATATTCTCCAGTGCCCTAGCTGTGTAACTGAGGACTGTTCAATACCACAGGGATGGAACAAAACAGCTTTTTGTTAGGCTCGAATCATCCAAAGGAAAAGCTTTTCTTTCATGGCCTGATACTGGTTTCTACAGCGTCAATGAAATCTTCTGGTTATTTCAATGGGAGAAGAAGCAAACTTGTTAACTGCATGTGCCTGTTGGTAGCAATCCTCACCAGTTATACCTTGCACAAAACCAGTTTCTGCCATGATTGAGAGACGTACCCGACAAGTTTCCTTTGCATGTGCCAAATGCACTGATAGCATCTGGGATGAAGAAGAGAATGGGTTTGCTGGCAGCTTGGCTGGTGGTTTATCACACCCTTTGGAGTGGTGCCTGCCAAAGCCAAGAGCAACTTCATTGTGTGGCTGGAGGTAGTTGTCCATCCGTTCGGTATGAATGCAGAGCTTGGGGACGTCTGCCCAGTCTCAACACACATCTTTGCATGGAGGAAGGTGTTTTATCTGCCCATGGAGACAACATCTGAACTGATTATGTTATTCCAAAGAGACCCACGAATGCTCTAAAATATCGCTCTGTCAGGCAGGGAGCAGAACTGAGGTCACGTCTTGTGTGGGAGTTAGATTTCAGCTCTTGCCAGGTGACAGTGTCTCTTTTACCACTTGCCTTGCTCTTCACTCTGAAGAGGAGGGTGGCCATGCTATCACCACACAGCTGACTAATGCACTCTTTTTGGGCATGGAAAAACAACTCCCAAATTGTCTTTTGTGTTTTGACTTAAAATAGGCTGCAAAAAGCAGTGTTCCTTCTTGTATTGAAGTCGGAGGCAACAAACGTGTTGACCTTTAAGGAATGCTTATCCTAGGCCATATGTAGGGTCTGTTGGTCCCAGGATTTACCTGCCCCCATGTCCTCTGTCAGCACAAGGCTTCTCAGACACGGGCACTGCAATTGCTGCAAACAGCCTGTGAAGGCAACATGCTTATAGAAGTTTTCCAATGCTGGCTGGCCCTGAGAGACACGTGTGATCTAAAATAAGAAGAAATGCTTACATTCTACTTTCATCTCTGCCCACATCCATGATCCAAAGCCTTGACTCATAGCTGATCTTGTAGGCTGATTACTTTCTGGAACTACTTCACACGGGAGGATTCACTTCCCTGACCTTTAGTTGTGCAAAAACCATGTGTCCATTCCAAAGCAGATGTCTACACTCTCTTTTCGACCACTGGATATAGATCAGGTGGTATGACTAAGCCTCAGGAGGCACTTCCCTCTCTGTGGATTAGACAGAGAGCCCAAAGTTAGAGATGCTTCCCATCATACGCTGTCTATATGTTTGCTCTTAGGCATGTCCTGAGAGGCCTGAGGCCTAAGCACCAGACACTCTTAATAGAATCCCCAAAATAGGCAGAGGTTTGCCTGTTTCAGCATGGGATCCCACCTTCCAAAACAGGTCTTGCAGACCACAGCTGGAGCAGGGGAGAGGGACCTTCTTTCCTACTGCAATTAGTTGGTGGCTACAGCATTTACCCAAACAACAAGAGACCAGTAAGTGATGCCTATCTCCTTTGCCTACAATGACATGAGTCTGCTTGTCCTCCGTAAGTGCTCCAACAACATAATAACAGGATACTCCAACAACAGGAGCTCCCTATTTCTGGCAATGAATCTGCTCCACTTTGTCATGGAAGATGAGAAAGAGTGATGAACATCATTGGAGCAGTGACTACAGACCGCACTTTCCTCCTTCTCACTGCTGCATCATGTAGTCAGGCATCTGTTCTGCCTCTCTAGCTGGCTAATACTCTGCTTCTCAGTCCAAGCTCCAAAGAAATGCCAATCCAGATCCTGTCAGAGCCAAAGGTTGACCTCCCAAGCCCCAGTCTGGGAGGGTATTGGCTCCCTTCCTGAAATCCACATTGTTCAGGGATCTCTACAAGTGAGTCTGAACAGCTCTGTGGCCTTTAGCAGGGCATCAGACAGAGAGATGGTCCAGCTGGGAAAAGGATTTATGGCCAGACAATGAGGATTTTTCATGGTGTGACATTTTATTGAGCGCTGATGTGTTGTCATGAGTCCCGTGAGTCACCACGAAGGCTGATCTCCAGCTTCTCAATTCTCAGCTTCTCTTTTGTCTACTGGGTTTGCTTCTATTAGGAATTTAGCACTAATGAAATTAAGGTCTTTTGCTTCTGAATGAATTATGGCTCTAGTTCATGCCAGAGCAAGAGCTCTGCTGGAGAAAGGGGCAACAGAAGCATCTGATGGGGCTGTGAGATGGTTCAAAGAATTAGAGGCAACCTTGTTCTTGCTAACAGGCCTTGTAGTTGGTCTTTTGGAGTTAGATTCTTTCAGGAGAAGCTGAGCATCAACTGCAGTCTACAGCTCAGGGGATATCGGCAAGAAAAACATTAAAATGGGTATTCATCATGGAAAGCATCAGATGGAGAAGTTACAGATACAAGGTCTATGTTAAGCCTGTCTGATGCAGTGGATTTAAGGATTTCAAGCTCAGGAAAGCCCATTTGTGGATGGCAGGTGACGAAGCAGCTTGGTCCACTGTGATCCCAGAGAAGTAAACCCAGGGTCTCTGATCTAACAGAATCACTTATGGATTTGGTATACAGCTGGGTAAACAAACCTGAGGATGATCATGATCGGAACAACAGTGCAACAGCAGATTGAATATAGCTTGTAAAGCTGAAATGGTGACTACCTTGACTTGATCCTGTCCCAGACCACTGGTATCTTCTGTCCAGGTCCTGGATTTCAGCCAGTCTCCTGCGATGAATCACCATTGTCAGTGTTGTAAGCTACCTCCTCAGCTCCAATGAAACTCTTCTCAAACAAGGTGTGTAGCTGAATTAAATGGGTACAATGGTGGCAATGTCTCTGTTATTGGTTACGGGGCTGATATGTTTGTCCCTCTCTGAGCAGATTTGAAAATCTCAGCCAAATGCTGTCAACCCTTTGTTGTCTGGGGCAGCATCTTCCTTCATAGCTCTTCTGAAGTGTGTTGCTCGTCTGCTGTGAATTATGAATAATAGAGGCATTTGTGCATAAATGGAGTATAAATGGAATGATGGAGGCAATGTGCATAAATACCTGACACTAGCTAATGAAGATGAGGGAGCCAGACTCTTCTTGGTGATGCCCAGTGACAAGCTGAGAAGGAATGGGTGTCAATTAAAAAACATGAAATGCAATCTGAACACAGGAAAAGGGGTTTTTTTACTGTCAGGGTGGTGAAACACTGGAACAGATTGCCCAGAGGGGCTGTGGAGTGTCTGTCTGTGGAGATACTCAAAACACGACTGGACATGGTCCTGGGCAAGCTGCTTTAGGTGACTCTGCTTAAACAGAGGGGTGGACAAGATGATCTCAAGGGGTCCGTTCCATTCTAAATGATTATTTGATTCTGTGATTTGTAAGAAAGCAAGACCAGTCTGTGGAATGTTCACAAGCAGAGAATATATACAAGTATCTTCTTTGTGTAGACAGACTACATCTTCCTCAATTTTCTCACAATCTGTGATTCCCTACAGGAATAAGATAACCGTGGAATAACTTGATTATGGTACCGTAAAAAATTAATGGCACAGAAGGGACTATCTATGCTGTGCTGTGTCCACCTGCAGAAGTGTGGGCAACTCATGAATATGTGGCCAGTCCAGGAGGACTGACAGATCATTAATTCCACAAGCTGTAAAATGTTTCCACAAGGCTCATGGTAAGGACAAATAGAAAAGTCCAAAGAAACTCAAATGTGCTCCAGGAAGAGGCAATAGGAGAGCCAGAGCTCCGTCATGGTCATGACAGAAAACCTTTGGTTTTTTTATCAAGACCAAGTTTGTAGACAGAAACAGTATATTTTGTTAGGATAATCTATCTGGTGAAAAAGAATGAAGTTCTCAGAGAGTATGGCCCTTCTCCAGGCTCAGATTGGAAACAAGGTGATAGACTCTGGGCCACCCTGCAGAAGAAGGCAAAAGGAACTGCAGCAGACCCCGCAGGTTGAACAAAAGGTTGGGAACAAAAAAATGGAAAATTTCTTCTTTACCCCAGCTCTAGGATTCAGTTTAAGTACCATCATTCTTAGCTGGATGAAACCAGTACATCTTCATTAACCAGCAAATCTGTGCAGATTCTGTCTTCCTGAAGATTTGATCTGTAAAGGAGGTCTCTGGACCCAGCTGGAGGCAGATTACCTATCCATAGGAATAGCCATGTGGAAGGAGATTTAGAGACAGAGAAATTAGGCAATTGTTTTGTAGGAAAGCTTATGCCAAAGAACTCAATGTTGGCATTTTTATCCTAAGTCATAACAGCTTCACAATCATGATTCAGGACCCAGTAGTCGGGCATGGAGGTAGCTGCTGTAATTTTACATGCAGGTGTTTTATAACAGGTGTGCATTGACCTATATCTTGAAAAGAAGAAAAAGGAATCAGATTAACAACTCTATTTTAAACACAAGTTCTCTTTGTAACAGACCCTGGGGGGTAGTTTACAATTATGCAGAGAAATGCTGCTTACAACCAGCAGAAAATTACTACAGATGCATGAAGAGTAAGATGAATATAGCTCCTAAACAATGTACCACTAACGTACATAGTACTGTCTTCTGAAAGGATCCTCTAGAAACAGTCTGTGACCTAAAACTGCGACCCAGGGTTAGCAGGTTGTGGAAGTTGTGTTTTCCTTGTCCAGGGCTCCTGTGTGATCGAATGGTGCCTTCCTCCAAGTTTATGGAGCATCCAGAACTTCCCAAGTTTTCTGAGATCAACAGTGGCAAATGACTTTCTCAATATGGGGCCACCCAGCCCAGGCCATTTCCTTGTATGTTTTGAATGTGTCTTCATGTGAGTAACTTGAAGGTGAGAAGTTTGCATTTATGGAGCAACAGCTTACTAGGGCGAGTTAAGAGTTTCTGAAAAAATGCTATGTGTTTTCAATTCACACCATTATGACTCTGTGCCTGGCACTTCATTCTCACGCCCCCCTGCCCCTACTCACCACCTTCTAGCAATTTGCTGAGTGTTTAATTCTGCTGCTACTGACCCAGAGGAAGAAATAGAAAGTTTTTATTCCAGAAGAAGAAGGAAACTCATAGTTCATCTGTCCCTCTTCTTCTTGGCTTTCACCCAGCTCTATTCTTTCCAGGTGCCTTTCCACTCCACAGAGTGGAGGCCTTGAACATGCTCCCTTGTCATCCTAGCGAGGAAGGTTACACTCTCCATCTGTGGTCTCTGCCAATGGCATCTGTCTTGAATTTGAAGGGAGTTGGGGGAGAGCAAGCAAGGGGACTCCACGGATACAACTCTCAAGGGCAAAAGGTGGAAAAGTTCCAGAATCAGTCTCAGAACTGTGTCTGACTGGTGTGAGTACTGTCAGCAATGATGGAGAAGTAGGCATCTCCTTCTTTGCATGAGTCATGACAGTCACTAAGAGACCCAACCCCTTCTCCTTGC
Organism: Strix aluco; assembly: GCF_031877795.1. Classification (NCBI taxonomy): domain Eukaryota; kingdom Metazoa; phylum Chordata; class Aves; order Strigiformes; family Strigidae; genus Strix; species Strix aluco. Next base: position 2,312,059 of record NC_133934.1, read on the forward strand.
ATACAAGTCAAGGGAGCCCCGCAACAATTGCTGTTCTGATGGCAGAGGAAAGTTATCAGCCATGCTCATTCCTACAGCAGTTGTGCAGAAAAGCAAGGCTGACACCTTCCCTGTGGTGGCATAATGGGGAAAAAGGGGACAGAACGTGTAAGATGTGGGCTTGCAATGGATTGCAACCATCCTAGAATGATGGCAAAAAGACCAGCAACTTGTAAGGCATTGCACTGGAGGTTAACAAAGTACACCAGCCTGTCATAACCTTCCTGAGGTCTCTGGGTAGAAACTGCTGCCCATCATCAGGCTACGTGACTCTGTAGTTGTAGCTGGGCTAGACGAGCCTTTGGTCTGTGCTGGTGTGGCATGAATTCATCCTGTCAGCTTTCCCCCCTCTTGTCCCTTCCCAAGCTGTCCTGAAAAAGGAAAGCACTCAGGAGGGCACCAAAAAAAATTAACTGCCCTACGAGGCTATATACAACCCTCAGGCCATAAGCAAACCACCTTAGTGTATTCAGGAGATATATGCATCAAACACAGCTTGACTGGTCATATGTTACAGATAGACCATGCTTTCACCCCTCAAACACGGCCCTGATTTCTCATTGCTGAGCCCCCTTTCTGGAGCAGCTGTAATTTATGAACAAGATGATAAAGAAACGAAAAAGAATCCTGTCAAGGTTCTCTGTGTGTGTTGTAAATTGTCCATATATCAAAGATATTGCCTACATTCAGCATTTAATGCTATCAGTAAAAATATAATGTGAGGGGAAAAAAAGAGGTTGCTCACAAGGAAGAATGAATAATCTGTGTGAAATATTGAGCCTGTAAAACCAGCATTTCTCCTTTTGGCTGGAGTGCTGGTATTTCTTACTATTTAATTTACATAAATCAATGATGGAAAAAAAAATGTAATAACAGAAATCAGATTCTGTAGCTGCAGGGAACCTAGGGAATCTGAAGAAGGATTTTGGGGATTATAGACATGCTCCAAAGAAAGCAGCACTGGCGAGACAATTTTTTCTAAACTTTTCTTGTTTTTCTTGCTCAGAGAAGTTAGACCCTGTTTCTACTTCCCAGAGATGAGGTGATGCCAGGAAAAACTATTAAAATTGGCATTTTTAACTTTACGCTTGTTGGTTCATTGGTTTGCTTTTCCACAAAATTTTGACTTTTAAAATGGTGACCTCAACTAGTTCTGGCTAATTAATAATAATAATAAAAGTTGATGGAAATATTCTGCATACTTCAATGTTTGTTGAAAAATCTTGCTGGAAAGCAATCAAAACACACTAGTGTCATGTTATTATGGCCTCAGAACAAGAGAGGAGAGACCTGAAGCAGAGCAGGGACCTGGATTGAAGGTCAGGCTCATCCTCCCTAAAGATGCCCTAATGCCTCCCACACTAAACCTCCCTGATCCACTGATGGACCCGTGTAGAATTCAGTCTTGGTTTTCCCTGTGGCTTGTCTGAACATCAAGGAAGGTGAGACAGGACAGGGGAGGAGGGCAGCTGGTCTGAGGGAGTTGTGTGGACCCTGATGATAGATTCTGCCTTGCTCTTGACTTGCAGTTCCATGTGCAGTGCTGGAAAAGGAGAGTGGTTTCGTAAAGACCCCAGAATTCAGCAAAGCCTGGCCCCAGCAACCACACTGGAGCACTTGTCCAAGGACCCAGAAAAAGGCTGTAACTGGGTTCTTCTGAGTGACATGGAAAAAGCCTCCATGTATTTTTTTTCTTCTGCCTTCCTTTGTTTTCTCTTCCTTTGCCCTGAAGAAGCTGTTGATTATAATTTCAGTGCAGTTTGAGATGCAAGCTTAATGGAGCAGGCCTTTCTATTTTTGTACTCTGTGTATTGTCATACGAAATAACATGGATTATATTTTGTTGTTGTTGATGCATTGAATATACTTGATATTTAAATCCAACAGTGTTTATAGCAGGCCGAGATTCAGGGCTGGGATTGGAGAGGCTCGAAGATTGCTTGTTTTTATTATTTATTTTGTGGAGAGATTGAGATTCTGCCTGGTGGTTTTGTGGGCTTTGTTTTACTGTTTTAACCAGGCAAAGTTAAAGAATAAATTGGAATGAAGGGCCAATTCTATCTTCCTTACTCATAGCAAGCACTATCTTGATCCTTAGTTGATCCTACTGAAAATGATTGCTACCAACTTAGAGTTTTATGTTAAAGGTCTAAAGGTCCAGTATTAATTCTTTGTAGCCATGTTATTGCTCCTTCTGATGTGATACTTCTAGTCTTAGCTTTCTCCTTACCCCACCATGGTGTCCTGATAATTCAGTTCCCAATGTGTGCTGTTCTTCATTCTGTTAGCTTATGCTGGATAACCAGAAGTTTCACTGAGGTCAAGGACTAGCTGTGATGCTCTCTGAACTTCTGTTGTTACAACCCAGCATATAAAAAACTGCCTCACTCAAGAAGCCCTGAAATGGTCTAAGAACAGGTATAATAGGGGACTAAGAAATGATATGAAATGGGGTAAGAACAGATAAAATGGACTGTAAACCTATTGCCCGGAAAACCCCGATTTAAGGGGATGTGGTCCAAATTAACAGGGTGGTTCAGTTTCATGCAGAGCTTGACTTGCAGAAGAGGTCAGAGGGAATGCCTGTGCTGGGCTGAATTTAGTTATCAGAGTGTTCCTTTACTGTTTCTCGACATTTCTTTGCAGGCATCTGGAATGCATCCAGTACCAAGAACGCTCTGCAGTCACAGGGAGAGGACCCCTTCTTTTTCTGGATAATTGTTGTCCAGTCCAGATATTTTAGCTAGAAGGCAGAGGCTATGTTGCTTAAGGACCTACTGGGATCCCAAACAGATTGATAAAAGGGTTATTTTTCCATAAGATTCCCATTCCATTAGTGTGTATTCATTTAGGGTTGAATCCTTCAGCTGTCATCTCTTATATCTCTTACATCTCTTATATCTCTTGTATCTCTATCTGAAACCTCCGAAGATCCAGCTGGTACTAAGCTGAAATTTCTAACTCAGAAATTGTGCACTGTGAAGCTGAAATATTTTAAGTTTCAGAAGTAGCCGGACAGAATGTAGTTAGGGTCAGTAACCTCAGTGTCCTGTAAGAGGAGAAGGAGAAAGGACACAGGTCCTGAATCAGTTTAGAAGTTGGTAAATGAGGTGAATTCAACTAGGAAAATTGAGGAAAGTTTAATTGCTCATTGGGAATTTGAAAAACAAAGTTAGAAACAGGGTAATAAAACCAGGCGTGGTGTTATAGCAGGGTGCAACATGTGTGGATGCAGAGATTTGATGGCATCTGATGGCAGCATGGCAGAGGCAGGGAGAAACCGGAAAATGAAGAGCTTCTTGCCTATTAATGCAAAGCAGAGAAGAGCCAAAAAGAGTTCAAGCATCTGAGGAGTCCTTGAATACTGCAGTTGAAATAGCTTCAAGAAATCTCCCCATTCAAGGCTCTGCACTGAAGAGGGTTGAGTGCATCTAGACCAGCCTTGACAGCTTTATCTTACCTATTCATCAAACCTTACTGGGAGGGGGATGCTGTGACCTTCCCCACAAGCCAGGTGCAACGTTTCACTATTTGGTGGATAGAAGGTTTTCCCTACTATCCCTATTTTAATTTTTTTTTAAATTCAAATTAAGCTGCCTTCCTTCTTGTCCTTTTCTCAATGGACATGACAACAGTTGATGTCAGTCCCCTTTATAACAACATTTTACGTATTGGAAGAGGGTTGCCATGCCAACCTTTTCTTCTGTTGCCAAGCAGAGGATGGAGTGATAGCTCCACTTCCAATTCAGCACCAGGCACAAGATCTCAAGGGGAGCCATCTCCTCCGCACAGAAATACAGCAGCAAATTCAGAGCACCCAACCTGTACAGTGTCTCTGACCAAACCCTATCGCCCTGTCCCTACTGAGTCTGCTGGAAGCTAACCCAAGTCAGATGCACCTGGTTTCTGTAGCTGAGCTCTTTACTCTTGCATTTCCTGGCACAGGCAGGGATAGGACCAAGTTGTTGTGGCTTTTTCCACATGGGAGGTTCAAACAGAGTAGAAAGGTTGGCTCTGAGGAGCGAGAGGAACTCTGTCCTTGAAACCATGTACCAAACCTCTGGCATTGCTTGTGGGAGGTTTATATATGCTTGAGAGGAGCCGTGCTTGGATCAGATGAATCGGGGGAAAGGATCAGTGGCAGCAGGGTCTGGTCCAGAGTATCAGCCCTTGCCCCCAGGTATGAGGAAGCCCCTGTTTACTGCTGGTGACAGAAACAATGAATCTGCCTTTCAAACAGAGCAAAGCAGAAGATGGAGCAAGATCAGTAATGAGGAGGAACCTGATGTCTCATAGGGCTTCCCTGAGAGCAGCTCGTCCAGGAGAGAAACGTGACATTTTCAAGGTTGTCTAGGTTGGTAAGACCAGTGTTGATACGTGTCAGTCATGCGAGGTTGAAGCTGCTTGCTGTGATATTGCACAAAATCACCCAAATGGTTCAGCTGGTGCCAGCCATGGGAGTGTGTGGGTGGTGGGTGTGCTTGTGTCAGCGCTGTACAGAACGGATGGGAAAGCCTGGGTGCCACCCTCCACGACTGCAACCTGTCTCATTCTGTATCCCTTTTTCTCAACGTGCTGCATGTTGGCCAACTTGAGCTGCCTTCTGCAGTGAATCAGTCTGCTCTCTCACCATCGTCTCTGAGAACTGACCATCATCAAAGCCACAAGCTGACCAAAGGGAAAGAGAGTCCAAGAAGATGAAGAATTAAGACCTGTACATTCACAGGAATTATATTTTAAAAAACTACATCTAAAAGGAGCTGTGGAGGGGAACAGGGACACAAAGCCAGTCTAAAACAATTTTTTTGCCTTATCCTTAAAACCAACATCAGTACGAGCAAAAGGCAATCAGGGTTCGTGTCTGGGTACAGATGAGCTGAGGATGTTACATGATGTTTGGTCATTAGCTTTCAATGAGACCGTGTGTCAAGGGAAAGGGTTCTGCAGTTCGAAGAGGGGATGATTTACAGACCTGAGAAATAACGAACCTTGTAAGGAACAAAGCTTGGAAATAAAACTGCATGCTCCACCTGAATTGCTACCTACCCGTGTGTGTACTCAGAGCTCATATTTAGTGCTTCTGGTGGCACATTGACAGACGGCTTAGTGAAAACAAATGTTAATGTTAATTAAGCTGGAAAACTTCCCAGATTTTGAGAATGAGAGTGTTTGCTTGGATAATAATTCAGATAGCCTGTGCCCCACTTAACACTTTCATTGGGAAATGTGATCACTCAGAAACAGGGGATCAAACAATCGAAGGTGCTTGGCTAGATCTCAGGTCTTTTTCCTAGGATGGAGAGGTGCTGCTCCTTGTAGCATCTTTCCCAGCGCTTTGAACACCCCAAGTTTCACTGATACAGGTGGTCAGACACCCCTCACCTTCCTTGTGAGAATATACTGTGCTAACAGAGCTCACAGCAAGGAAACGCTTCCTGACATACCTCCTAAATCCTCCTTTACTGAATTTCAGTCCAGTGCTTCCAGATGATGGTAATTAACTTCTCTTTCTGCAGAGGATAGCAAATAGCAAGAGCTTGGTGGTATGAGTAAGGACAGGTTGGGCAGGGTTTCCTAAGCATACAGTCAGATCTCCCTGCTTAATCTGTATAATTTTAGTTCTGTTGGCTTCAACTGGTCTTCACTGACTTGCACCAGCTAATGATCTGGCCCATTGATTTTAAATTCCTTTCTACATCCTTTTAATTCAAATCACGGTCACCAGTGCCAGCCCGAGCCTTGCGAATAGCAGTGAAGGGCTGTGGGCTAAATAGATGCTCCAGCTCTTATCACAGGGATGGGAATGCTTATGTATTTATTTATTTATTTATTGCTGAAAGGACTGGGGGGAAAAAAAATAATAATTAGGAAATGAGGGGATGCACACAAATAGCCTAGAAACCCCTGGTAGCACTTCTATCTTTATAGGCCACGTGATGGCTCAACACATTCCTATTTTCTGCTTCAGTGAGATGACTTTCATATTGTGGATGCAACATGCGCTGAGTCCCAGCTGGCAGCTCAGCTAACCATTGGTATTGTAATTAAACCTCCTTGGCGTTCAGTTGGGGTGATGCTCCCCAGAGGTCCCCGTAACATTTTCCAAAGGGACAGAAGATCAGCACTCAGATGCTGCCGGAGCCTGGTACCAGGCGGGCTGCCAAGAGCGGATCGCGGAGCGGCGAGGGAAGCGCTTGCCCTGGCTGCCATGTCGTGCAAGGCAGGATGCTCTGCAGACCTCTTGCTGGAATGCAGGGAGGCACACAACATATTTTCTTTTAATTGCTACTTGCTTAGAGATATCCTCCGAACTCTGTCATCTGGGCAGGAAGAGTTTTCCGCTTCTGTGTTTCCCCTTTATGACCTTCATATATCCATTCTGGTTTGTATTGTGGCAGGCCTTCAAAGCTACAACTAGGCTGTGGTAGATGTTGGGCTCACACCAACTAAGAATATATGTCCTGGGAAATGTGCCATTTCAGTACACTTCCAGCAAAGCCATTTAATCCAGTAAAGGCTCCACCCTAAATCATAGGATTGATGAAGGCCATATTGGATGATGTGTGACGACTTCTGTTATGCTCCATGTGAGGTTGTTTTTTACGGTGGTCCCTTTCCAAACAACTGAAAAACTAAACTGAAGGAAAAAAAGAGGTATTAAAATAAAACCCAGAATGTGAGAGTGGTTTGAGATGCGGTAGGTCATCCCTCAGTGAGCTGGCACTGAGTCCAGAAACGGTGGTTGAGATGCCCACAGCTCTGCCCGAGCTTTTTGATGCAGCACCAAGAGGTCAGAGGGGTGGTTAGGAGAGGTGGTGACTGGGGAGAATCTATATCTAATCCTGTGGTGGTTTGACCGCCAGACCCGGTACAAATCCTGATAGTCTAAAAAGCCTGTGAACCAGCAAAACCCTGGAGCACTGTGCTGGTGATGTAGCAACGGCAAGACTAGAAGATATCACTGACCATTTCTTTTGACCTCTTATTTGTTATTGAATGTAGCTGGTTTAGCAGCATATTGAGAGCTTTAAGTCAAATGTGACTTCCTCTTTGAGGAAGAAATTCAGTCTTGATTTGAAAGCCTTCAGCAGCAGAGAGATGCAGTGTTTTCCATGGCACTTTGTTCAAATGGTCCATCACTGTTAAAAATTATTTCTATTTGAATATGTCAGGATTCTACTTCCAGTCATAAATATACCTTTCTCCACAAGATTAAAGATTGCTTTGCTAACCACAATTTTCACCCTATGAAAGTACTTACACACCTTAATCAAATCAGTCACCTCTCCATCTTCTTTTTTTGATAAACTAAGCAGATTGGATTGCAGAAAGTCTCAGTGCAAGGCACTTTCTCCAGCCCTCAAGTAATTTTTCTTGCACTTTTTTTTTTTTTTATTTTTGGACTCTCTTCAGACCTTTCCCTAAACTCCTTTTTCAAACTGACAGCAGACAACCAGCTGGTCTACACATCTCAGTCTCGCTGGTGTCTTGCATAGAAGCGGAAAATGTTTCTCCTTTCCTAATTACAACTCCCTTGTTTTCTCCAGGGTCTCTGTTGATCTCTTTGCTACAGCACCATGGTGGGAATTTCTGGTGAGCTGCTTGTTTTCTGAGACCCCTTAACCCTATTCCCTAACATGGTCTGCATTCCTTAAATCTCTATGGATAACTTCGCAATTGTCTGTTTAAAATCCTTCCTATCCCTGTCATGACCGATAATGTATTTACTTTGAGTAAAAGCTCATGTTAAGCAGTGCAGGGCTTACTACATGCTTGTGCAGATTTCTCCTAAGCCAACATTTTAAGTGCATTATAACAACTGAACAATTTCTAAACAAATACATTCCCAGTAGTTTCTTAATATCTTCCTTGATAATTATTGTTAATCAGATTCACGAAAAACAAAGAATTCTTACATATTATTTTTAAAAATGTGAGAAGAAGGTGAGACCGTCTTGAGGCATGGAGAACATGTTATTACTTTCTTCTCCTCAACTAGCAATGAGCTAAATATCATTGCTGAGATCCCTTGTGTTTTCAACATGCTCTACAGTTCTTTAAGCCTGGGAATTTCCCTAATGTCTTTAGTTTTTCTACCCAACTATCTGAATTTCTTAGCTTCTCATTTTTGCTAATTACCATCTTCCTAGTTCTGTTTTTCCTCTATTGTCTTTTTATTTCTAATTGTTGCCTTCATTTCACCATTGGGCCAAAATGGGATTTTAGGCCACACTGTCCTTTTTCTTGATCTGCAAATAGTGGTTTTACATGGAAGTGTGACTTGTATCAATGCTCCATTGTGCCGGAAATTGTATAAAGACAGAATGACAAATCAGTCCTTGCGACAGTGCTAGCGCTAATTATAAAGCAAGAGAGAACAGTGGATACAGGCAGATGGGGCTGCACAAGAAAACACTCAGGCAAATATTCCCAATTGCACCTCACTGCAAAATCTCTCATCCAGCCAAATTTGACCATCTTTGTGACTCTGTGATCATTTTTTACTCATGGAGGGACAGCAAGCTCCAGTACCTGTGAAGCCACCTTTTCCCTCTACCCATCACACTTGTGAAGAGATCACAGTTGAAGGAAGAGGGTTAGTTTCATTCCCAAAGATGATTTTCTGGGGGCCTGGATAGGAATTAACATGTTCCAAGAGGTTTCCCTGTCCTCTGCTGTAATAAAAAGACCTTCCAAGGATGGAGAAAATCCAAGAGAAAAATGACTTGAGACAATTTTGCTGTCAGATTGCTACTACAAAACAAACCACTTTAATTCAGCCACTAAAGGGAGAGAAGACAAAAAAACCCAGAAAGGGTAGAAAAATGGAATAATTTGATGTTTCCAGCTGGTGGCACTATGGCCAATATAAATAGTCCAGAACTGGTCCAGGAGATTATATTGAAAGCTGCATCTGATCAAAAGCTTATGGCTAGAAGTACATCATGGTCTTTGAATAACAAGTAGGAAGAATGAGGGTACTACCTGGCACCAGAGGTCTGCCTAGCCAATTATCTTCCTTCAAAAAAGGCAAGAGGCAAGACACATCTTTTTTTTTTTTTTTTTTTGCTATAAAGGAGGATACCTCACAGGTTTTGCTATATAGCTGCTAGTTCAGAGTCTCCCTTCACGCCTTTAGGAAAGCCTGTGCACAAACCAGTTTTGGGGACTCCAGCAGCTTTTCATACATTTCTGGGTCCAAGTTGAGGTGACTGCTGACACCCGGGACACCCTGAAAAATGCTTTTTATCAATATAACATCCCCCTTCTGTGCACAGCTGAGCTTCTTGAGCTCAGAAAAACATCTATGTAGAACAGATGTGTCAGGAAAGAAGTTTAAGTCATAGTGCTTTATTTTTTTTTGCACCTTTTCCCCTCAAACAGGAGTTTTGAACTTTGTGTGGGTGAAAAAAAAAAAGAAGGTATTTGTGTTTTCTACTTGCTTTGCTTTTTTGGAAAGCTCTGCTGAGAAAGAGCTCTCCATGTAGAGCTCAGCAGCTTCCTTCTGATTATAGTGTGTGTTTGGTTGGTGTTGCCAGGTTTCTCATTTTAGGGATTCAAATGAACCCCAGAACTCACTATTAATCTGATCAAAATGCTTGAGGTTTCATGTGGCTTTGTGAGAAAGCTACAGAAAACAGAGATACTCTTGATTTCAGCACAAGAATGCCCAGAGTTGCTTCTGGACCAAGGCACATGCAATTTTGCTGAGGTTCACAGAGCTTTCTGCCCCTCTCAGTCATTGCAGGCAATTCCAGGGATTTCTGCAAGATAGAAAAACATATTGATTGATCAATTAATTGATCCGTGAGTGATTGACAGCCTGTGTTACCCTGGGTGCATGGCAGAGACAGAAACCTTGAGTCACTATCCTAAACAGCAATTGTAGTGAAATTAGGGTTCATTTGTGAACATTTTCTTTTCACCATTTCTGTCTCAGGACGTATACTGTAAAGAGACGTCATGCAAATAAACATGAACATTGTATATCCAGAGTGACTGTCAAACAGCCAGATTAAGAACAAGGAAAATGGGCACACAGTGTTCAGTCATAAAACCACTGGAAAAGATGCTCAACAATGAAGTGGAATTAAATGAAATTCTAGCCACTCAGAATACATTATCCCTGCAGCATGTCCATGAAATCACTCTCTGAATTGCAGAGTAATTTGCTCTTAGCCTATGAAGCCTTTCTGGTTTTTTTCCCCCCTTTTATCCCCCCCTCCCTTAATATTTTTTTTTGTTGTTTTTGATAGCAATCATTTGGGAACTCGTTTCTCACTCATTTTGCTCCCGAAGGAAATATTCTGCAAAGGAACAATAGTGATGTGTCATCATGACGTTACGGGTCACTCATTCAGCGGCAGTAATGTGCCCGCTTCCCAATTGCTTTGCCTGTGTGCACTAAGCTGCTTCTGGAAGGGCTTTCATGTCCTTTAACTCTTTGTGGGATTAGTGGCTCATCATTCCAGCAACCACGAATTTGCCTTTGCAGAGGAGAAAGCTGCATAGACTGACCTGGCAAGGGTTCACATGAAATATTTTTCTTAACATCACCAGCATCTCTGATGGGGATAGAGGGAGAATAAAACTGTTGAGGGTCTTTTGCTGGTGCAGAAGTTAAAACTAGCTTGACCCAAAACAATGATGGACAAATTCATTTCCCTAAAGAGCTCCTGTGCTGTAGATCCTAGGTCTGATGAGCTTCATCACCAGCTGCACAAAGTATATGGTTGCTTGAGTTTGCAGAGAGCCTTGGCGGAGGGGCTAGAAGGGATTGCATCATAGGATGTGAATGCTGATGTAGCTTGTGGTGGTGTGACAGTGAAGTCATGCTCCCTGTTCTGCAGTTCAGGAACTGATTGTGGGGTTCAGGCCCATGTGCACAACCTACGCAGGAGCAGCATCTGTCTGTTTTGGGCCTGGTTTACTAAAACCATTTAGCCTAGGCATCTGTGCTGTCTTCATTCGCCTGTGTGTTTGTCTGCACATCTACCCCTTTTCTTCAACGGTAACTTTTGAATCACTTAGATAATTTCAAACAAAGGGAATGTTTTCAATATATTGATCTGTGAATACATTAAATTCCTTTGGACTTAATGAAAACAGACAGCTGGGCAGCAGAAAGGTTTTTTATTATTGAAGCTCATAGGATCATCTAAAAAACCCTACTAGACACCAGAGAATCTACTCAAGCTCCATGAGTTCCTCCGTTCACAGAAATACTTATTAACATAATTAAAAGCCCCAAGACACAGACTCATCCCTGGCTCACATTTCCTCTTGCCTTTCTACCACTGGAGAAGAGGTTTGAAGAGCTATTAGATTTGAATAGCAGAGATGCTACGTTCACTTTGCTGCGATGTGGATGATGACATAGAGGAGCCTCGAGCTCTGCGAGTTTTGTTTTGGGGCTTTTTTATTTTAAAAAAAGAGACAATCTGTTCATTTCACAGATGCTCAACAGCTCTTCAGAAATAATACAGGTGTGCACAGAAACAAATCTGCTTTGTTTACCATGTAATAAAGTCAGACAAAAAAAAAGAAAAAGTCATTGGAGAGTCTCTTTCTTTCTTTCTTTCTTTCTTTCTTTCTTTCTTTCTTTCTTTCTTTCTTTCTTTCTCTCTTTCTCTCTTTCTCTCTTTCTCTCTTTCTCTCTTTCTCTCTTTCTCTCTTTCTCTCTTTCTCTCTTTCTCTCTTTCTCTCTTTCTCTCTTTCTCTCTTTCTCTCTTTCTCTCTTTCTCTCTTTCTCTCTTTCTTTCTTTCTCTCTCTCTCTCTTTCTCTCTTTCTCTCTTTCTCTCTTTCTCTCTTCTTTCTTTCTCTCTTCTTTCTCTCTCCTTCCTTCCTTCCTTCCTTCCTTCCTTCCTTCCTTCCTTCCTTCCTTCCTTCCTTCCTTCCTTCCTTCCTTCCTTCCTTCCTTCCTTCCTTCCTTCCTTCCTTCCTTCCTTCCTTCCTTCCTTCCTTCCTTCCTTCCTTCCTCCGTCCCTCCCTCCCTCCCTCCCTCCCTTCCTTTCTCTCTTCCTTTCTCCCTTCATTTCTCCCTTCCTCCCTTCCTTTCTCCCTTTCTCTCTTCCTTTCTCTCTTAATTTCTCCCTTCCTTTCTCCCTTCCTTCCTTTCTTTTGGAAATAGCTTTTCAATCGTATCAAAAGAAATTCAAGACATTCAGCAATGATGACAACAAAAAGAGAGTTTGGTTAAAAATAAGATAAACTAAACAGTAAAGCCCCTTACTTGGGGGGAAAAAAAAGAGTTAAAAGTTTTTTTAAAAAATGTATTCTTAAGTTGCTTTTGTTAATTGAGTCTTCAGTCCTGCAAAGACTCACAAATGCATTTAACTCACAGCATCATGAATACCTTCATGGACTTCAGTCTGCTTTCTCATGCTGAAATGTCAGTTATCTGGCTGTGGACACAAAAAATTAAGTTTTAAAAACAATAATTGTCTAGATGTTATTTATCTTCCATATCACAAGGTTTTCATCTTCCTTGGTGTCCTTGTGTCTCATTTCAATGACATTTATGCTACTGTATCTCTCCACACATCTAGGTTGTCAATCCCAACTAAATTTGCTGGTGTCTGCTTATAAAAAAACTACACAGACATAAAAAAATCGATCCACTAAAAGTCAATAAAAATGTGTGCATCAGCAAAGCATCACAAAATAATCCAGAAACATGTTTTAACTTATTTCTGCACAACTGCCATAGTCAGGTTCAGATGACCACTCAAGTCAACGACATGATACCTGCATGAATCTGGTGTAACTCAGTAATGAAATAAGAAGCTGGGGATGGGATTCAACCTGGGAAAGACAAGTGAGAAGTGATAATTAAGTCTGGAAGTCAGCGTACGGATGCCACGGAAACTATGGAGAGGATTAATTCCTTCCTGCTTTTTCCACTACAACGACTAAGGATCATTGAAGGAAGTAAATGACAGATGGGTTCAGAAAGAAAATGAACACAAATGGAGTTTTTTATCTGCACATCGGGAAGAGGAGCAGAGGAACTCCTTGCTGTAAGATGCTATGGATAATAAATAGTCACACTTGTTCGAGGGGAGAGTGGAAAGGAACGACCTATCCACTGAAGGCTCATAGAAACTAAATCTAGTCCTAAAGGTCCTTTAGCCTTGAATGATTGAAAGCTGGAAGATACAGGTGCTTGTACTTAGAGTTTTCACTTGGTATCTGCTTTTAGCCCCACTTACAGATGGTGCTGGGCATATGGTTTGACCCAGTAGGGTCTTTCCTACATTATCATTGATCTGATCTCACATGAGCTTTGAGAAAGTTAGGAGTGGAAGTTGAACTAGTTGAAAAGGCTCTTTCTCTAGTCTGTGCAAGGTGATCAGCACTGCGAGGGAGGAATTAATTGCAGCCTAAAATAGATGCCAGTCCCTGTTGGCTTGAAACATGATGCTGATCCAGTGAGCGTAACATCCTTCAACTAATTCATGGACAGGAAAGCCTTTGTACCCACAGATGGGTAAAAGTGTGCATTAGAAATTATCCACTGGGACATGTCTATGCAATAATAAAACAGGGCAAAGGATCAATCTTTGATCCAAAATCCAAATGATGCAGTGACTGATCTCCACCATGCCCCTAGAGCAGGGTGCACTTCAAAGCACCAGAACATCTAAAGGACTGGCAGTGCCCACACAACCCAACACTTTCCCTGAGTCTCCTCTGGGGCCATGGTCTCCTAAGACTCTTGATGCACTCTTAGACTATATCCTAGATTATGTGCAGACCACCCTGCAACACACTGGGAAGTAGTTTTATAGCACTAAATATTATAACCTCAAGGTTCTTAATGTGGCATGACGGCAGAGGTTCAGGTGCAAAGCAAGTTGGGATAGTGTTGGAGGACTGTGTAGGGCAGAAGGTGCCAATGTCTTCTTGTCCATTTGCTAAAGCATCATGCACAATCATAAAACACGTACATGACCATATTATTAATAATATCATAGTACAAAAAGCTTGACTAAATTCAGGATCTCCTTGACCTCAGCACTGACAGGCACAGAAAAGAAGTCAGGGTCTTCTTTTAAGAGCTGTCATGCGTTACACAAGGGCTAGCAAAGCACTGGCTTCCCATCTCTATATGGAAGTGGTTGCATCAAGGTACAAGGCAATGAAGGACAAGTCCAAGGGAAAGTTGAACTAATTCTTTTTTTTTTTATATGCAATTGTCTCTATGCACATTTTGTATTTCATGGACTTGACTTGACAGTTTAATTTAAAAGCCTTGCCCCACTTCTAGACCAGGATGTGGTCTAAAACCACATTTCCAGTTGGTTGTCTGTCACAAGAAGAGTATGAGAAGGGACTCACATAGTGGTGTTACACGGGAATCAAGAACTGGATTACATCGTACTGCTTTCTGATCCTCCTTGAGATGAACACTTCAGTACCACTGCCACCAGGAATAGCCCACAGTCTTTCCTCAAGCTGTCTTTATCATTGATATCATGATCTAGCACAGTGGTTGGGACCTCAGGTTCATAAACCATCAGAAACTCCAGGTCATTCTGTGTCATGGTCCTCAAGGCTTTCCAGTGAAAGTTGAAATTTCTTAATTTCAGAGAAAATCAAAGATAATTTGGTGGTTATTCCATTTCCATGGAGTTCTGACTAGAAAAAAAGAGATTGCTTGTTCAAAGTTCACTTACACTTCAGGATTCATTTGGCAGCAAACACCTAGAACTGGCAGAAACATTGATGATAAAATATTTCACAAAGAGGAAAAGTCTTTTCAGGCAAAACATGTTGTTTTCTGGGAAAATATTTCTGATCATTTCTTTTCCAGAAGCAAATAAACAAACCATACAACCAGAAAACCCTTTTTCTTCAAGCTTACATGATTTCTTCCATTTTATGTCATGATTATCCTTTAGAAAAAGGAAACAACAGTGTGGAAGACTGGGAAGTAGAGCAAGGTCTTAGAAAAATGAAAGAAAAAAATATTCATCTTTACAGATAGCTGTGAAGATGAGTGTGAGAAAACCCATTAGGGGGCTGTGTGTGTCTCTGTGTGTGGGGGGAAAGAAATGTTTATTTAATTCATGCCTTCTCTCTGACCCAATTAAATTATGGGTTGAATGTCTACTGCCAACATCCAACCTGTTCTATTCCTAGGAATGCAAACAAGTCTGGGAATTTCTGACCCAACAAACACATGTCCTGCCTTCTCCTTGACCCCCTAACCACAATGCTGTCCGCAATGGAGAGCCTTGCCTCTCCAGGTGTGCTCGTAGAAGTGAGCCTCAGGTTGTGCTGCAGTCAGCTCAATTCCTCCTGCCCTCGCTCTGCAAACTCCCTCTCCTCTCACAGTAAAGATTTAAGGAAGAAATAATAGTGGTAGGTCATTATGACATTTTAGTGTGTGTTTTATAGGGCATCATGACTCACTGATTCAGGGAAGAACTTTGCAGCTTGCTACGAAATTGCCTGTTTCAATCAATCCTGCTGGTGGCTTCTCTAGGAATTTTATGAAGTGTAACTTATATATGTGTGTGTGAGTGCATATATATATGTATATATAGGGGGTACTGTATTTATTTTTGTTTCTGGAAGAACCAGTTAAAAACAAAAATGAAAATACTGTAATGAAAAACATGAAGCTTCAAAGTGCTGAAACCAGCACAAGACTCTATCAGGTCAGGAGAAGAGAATAGCTGTCATGAATAACCCTGGCAGGAACATCTCTTAGCTCAGTTGCTCAGAGAGTTAGCAGGGTCGTTGTCTTTGTTTTGCTTCTTTTTGAGTTGGATGCAGTCACCACCTCCTATGGCTCTAAAACTCTTGGGCCAGTGATTCCTGAGCTTTGTGAGTCTTCATGTCATGGGTGAATGGGTCATAAATCAACCTGCTGCTGCTGGTGCACAGGAGCAAGTTTTCTCTGCAGTGTTTTCAGTTTGGATACCATACAGGGAGGTCTAAGGTCTCTGAGGATCCAGAGACCTTGGCTACTGCTGGTGTAGGAAGCCTAAATACCCCAGGGCAGAAACATGTGCACAGTCCATGTGCCTCAGTAAAAAAAAAAACAACCCTACAGTTCCACCTCCATCTTTTCCTGAAGGGAAAAAAAAAAAGACTCTGGAGATAGTATTACTAAATATACCTCCAGGTTGGACTTAAAGCAGATCCTGAGTAATGATTAAAGATGCTTGGAGGGAACTGAGGCACTGAAGTAAGAGACAGAATAGTACAAGGGAAATTATATATTTTGATGGTGATTTTTGTAAAGGTTTCATCTTGGGTGGGGACAGGGACCCTGGACACTTCAAATGACTGGACAGTTGTGTTGGGCCTTTCAGTATGGGATTGCACAAGGAAGGAACCCAGCACATCCTCTTCTCATTTTGGGGATGGCAGAGATGTCTCCATTGTCAGTTAGGAGATGGCAGAAAGAACATGAAGGTTGGGAGCAGAGGGAGAGCACTTTGCTGTTGGCTACTTTGGGAAGGGCAGGAGGCCTCTTGGCTCATCCAAAGGATTAATTTAAACTACTGCATCAAAGGAAAAGGAGCTAAAGAGAGAAACTGAGGCAGAAGCTGCTTCCTCAGGAGAGGAGCTGAGGCTTGTATCTTACATTTTTTTGTGAGGGAATAAGTTAATACAAAACATCAAAGCCCTAAAGAAGGCAAGACTGGAGGTTATCTATTGGAAATGCATGGGCTGTGACGAGCATGCAGTAAGACAGACATACAGCAGGGCATCCATGGACTTGTTATCTAAGGCTAGTTTCTTGGCAATGAAAGGGGTGCAAGTTCTTTATGAAGATGAGCTATGAGTTATGCTATAAGGCAAAGCGTAGGAAAGCTCTCAAGGAAGAAGTACAGCCTGCTTGTGGGCAGGATCTAGGATATGACATAAATAGAAAAGGGCATCTCACTGTAACTGCTTGGGGGTGACATCATGTTCAAGTGTGCATATCAATGTAGACTTAATCAGTATGTTCTTCTTTCTTCTCCCTTTTCTATAGACAGGATTTACACTCCTGAGATAGGAGATTGTACTTTTGCCTGGAATCTTCTCAGGTTTTCTCCAAATGGATCCTGTTTCCCTATAGTTTATGCATAACTAAACACTCATATCTAAACTAAAGGCACTAGGGGCAATGAATTTAGAGTATAATCCTATTCCTATCTGAAATCACTAGCAGAATGCTCACTGAGTCTTATGGAGAACAGGATCAAAATACGAGGAAGAAGAAGACCAAAAGGCTGATTGTGCCAGCAATCTGACTTTCAAGCTGGTCACAGTATGTAACAGCGCTCTAAACCCTGCTCTCCCAGGATAGGATTCCAAGGATTACATGGAGCTTGTTGACACCCATCTCTGATCCCTCTGTGGACACCTTATTGCAGGGAGAGACACAAATCAAGTCCCCAAGAAAACAAACCTCCAAGGTCATGCTGTGGAGGGTGGTGATCAGCAGCATGAGGTCTAGTTGGAAGCCAGTAATTAGTGGTGTGCCCCAGGGGTCAATACTGTGTCCAGTCCTGTTTAATATCTTCATTAGTGATCTGGATGATGGGGAAGAGTGCACCCCCAGCAAGTTTGCTGATGACACCAAGCTTGGAGGGGTGGCTGATATGCCAGAGGGTCGTGCTGCCATCCAGAGGGACCTCACCAGGATGGAGAAATGGGCCAACAGGAACCTCATGAAGTTCCACAAGGAGAAATGTAAAGTCCTGCCCCTGGGGAGGAACAACCCCAGGCACCAGTATGTGCTGGGGGCCACCCAGCTGGAAAGCAGCTTGGCAGGAAAGGCCCTGGGATCCTGGTGGACACCGAGGTGACCCTGAGCCAGCAACGTGCCCTTGGGGCAAAGAGGGCCAGGGGTGTCCTGGGCTGCGTTAGACAAAGCATTGCCAGCGGGCCCAGGGAGGTGATCCTCTGCTCTACTGAGCACTGGTGAGGCCACGCCTGCAGTGCTGGGTCCAGTGCTGGGCTCCCCAGTACCAGAGAGACACGGGCAGACTGGAGAGAGCCCAGTGAAGGGCCATGAAGGTGATGAAGGGACTGGAGCATCTCTGCTATGAGGAAAGGCTGAGGGAGCTGGGACTGTTCAGCCTGGAGAAGGCTCGGGGGGTCTTATTAATGCATATAAATACCTGAAAGGAGTGTACAAAGAGGACAGAGCCAGGCTTGATTCAATGGTGCCCAGTGACAGGACCAGAGTGCATTTAAGCCAGATGCATTTCTTCATAAAATTTGTAGAAGCTTAAGGTATTTGAGCCAGAAAAAATGTCTGAAAATTGTCGGTGGGTTCAAAAGTTATGAAGGAGGACTAAGACAGACAAGCAGATATTTCAGTTACATAAAGGGCGCATCTCCTTAGGAATGCAGCCTAAAAAAATAATCACATCCTTCACAGAAAATTTATGTAGACAGATCCAGCAGACATGAGCCTGAACTATGCACACATCCAGGATTCTCACTGGAGAGGAATCCGCCCACCCGTATTGTCTCACTCCGAGATCCTGGCAGGAAGCTTTTATCCCATCCAAGATGTGTGTTGTCCCAGAGCCAAGATGAGACCTCACGCCTCACAGGGTTTCAAGTCCACACCTCATGTTCTTCCTGGGGGTTTCAAACATACCTGCCAAAAATAACAAGCCTTATCAGTGATTTTTTGGGTTATAGTTGTAAATCTGGTGACATGAGTCTCAGAACTCTTGACAACCTCAAGAACAGTGGCAAGTGTCTTTGACATTGGCCTCATATTTCCTCTCTCTTGACTGGATCCACACAAGACCTCAAACACAGCTGGTGCATGTTCTCCAGGAAATAAGGGGTCCTGCACCCAGGCAAGTTCCTGACTCCCCCCAGTTCTTGGACAGATCATTCTGCCTGGTTCTTGGCTGGTTAGAAAGTGATGGGACAGAGAAAGCTCACAGTTCACGCTGCTACTCAAGGATTCACTCTTTTAGCACAGCATAACTGTGATGTCAATCAGAAGCTGTGTCCTTACTTACCTCATGTGCATTATTGCCTAACAAGGAGAAATCCTGCTTCTTCCTGGTATGTGGGTAGAGAGGAATGCACAGCACTGTTACATTGCAAATGAAAAAAGACAAGATACTAGCTAAAAGCAGGGTTCATGGGTGCTGCTTTCTATATTTTGAGGTCAGAAGGGCCTTTTAAATCATCTGGGACTTGCTGAGGGGGAGTAATATAGAGAAGTATTTACATTAGAGATGATCTACCTCCTCCAGACTCTAGCTGAACCCATGGAGTTGGTGGGTCTCTTGTAGATCTTATGACCCATCTGCCAGATTCTGGTGGTCGACATTGCTGTCTTAGAATATCACAAATAGCATATGTCTAGAATATCATTAGACAGCAAGTTCAGATGTCTGAATTGAGCTCTGGTCTTCCTATGTCACACTTTAAACTCTGTACAAAGTATCCAAACATAAGATAGACATTATGGTCTATAGTATGATCAGTATAATTTAGTCAGTACAGTCAGCGGACAAGGTAGATCCTCCAGGTGACATCTGTGTTAAATCAGAATAATCATGGCTTGCACTCTCCTGTTTGCATTGACTAGGTATCTATTGACTACAGTGACACCAGCTAAATTGGAGTTAGCCCCCCATGCTGTAGTCACTTCATCAAAAGGAATGGTCAGCATGGTGAGGTTGGCAGGTAAAAGCATTATGACCACTCTGGGGATCTGTAAAGGTGGGTCATGGGCTAGACGTAACCCCCAGGAAAACAGCACAAAGACCATATTGACCAAAGGAAGGACTAAGAGAGCGATATCTCCACGCATTCCTAGAATCATGAAAGTGCTCAGGGAGGGCTCTGGAGGTCTCTAGTCCAACTTTCCACTTGAAGGACGGCTAGCCCCAGTTCTAGATCACATCAGCCATACCTCTCCTTGCTATGCAATGTGGCATATCCCACTATCTACAGCTGTCTCCAACCCTAAATATTTTCCCATGGCACAAGCATCAGAGGGATATACACCCTAGGTCTTCCCAGGTACAGTGGGAAAGAGAGCTAATTCTTGAAATCCTCCCAGTGAAGTGAGCTTTGGGATCTGGTGTCTCAGACCATGTGTAAGCCACAGATAACCCTTGATCTCAGGGGTAACGCCCTCCAGTTTAGAGCTGAACTAGGCTCCAGAGAGACTTTGGGTGTGCGGGCTGCCACCTCACCTACATATTGCCTTGCAGCAAGGATAATAATAATTAGCACTGGCCATTGAGGTTTCATGGAAACCCTCTGCACTGCTAAGTAATGGCCTAAGGCATCTGCATTCACAACCTGTATGTGTATGTCTTAAACACTTCTTCAGAGGGTGCTTGACACAGCATGAAAGAAGTTACATCAAAAAGTCATTGTAGCAACATATCCATGGAGGCTGTGTCAGTTCCCATCAGGTAAAAGTGTTGCACAGGTGTCAAAGAGCATCCAAACTTCATTCCCTAAAAACATGGAATGCAGTGGTGTAGGGCTGGTTGAACAGGAGTCCTAAAAAAGCAGCATCTGCCTTGCACAGTAGCACCGTTTTGTTGAGATGCTTCGTCCTGCTGTGGGCTGATGATGTCCCATTGCTGACAAAACTGTACCCATGGTTAGGACAGTAAGCAGTTCCCCCAGAGCAAATGGGGTCGATTTTGCTTACACACCATATTATACGCTCTTCTGTGCTACTCATGTACTGCATTATACAGCAAGTAACTTCCCTGTGAGGATCTCAGTGTCATTAAGAAAACAACCAGTTTAAAAGCATCCCTTGGAGACACTGGTACTGGTGGTTTTATAGACCCAGAGGTCTGCAGGGCAGGGGGGACATTTAGATCACGTAATCCCAGGAGATGAAGCTTGCAGGGGAGCCCTCAGCCCCGCTTGGTCTGTGCAGAACCAGGGAGGGTGAGAGCAGGTTGGCCTTGTAGAAGTAATTTTTTTTATAGGTGAGGTTCAGCTACTGGAACACTGATACTTGTTTTCTTATCTGTCACATATAGCTCACACTGCATTTCCCCTTATATTTTCTATTTTAAAGTAAGAGGAGAAGCAGGGATTTCATTACTTTCCTCCCACAGAGGCCAACTATTCAGCACAGGTAGAAATGGCATCTTAATTTCCCTTTTACTGAGCAGGTTGATACCTGCTATATCAAAAGGATGGCATTTCTCTAAGAGCAGGCTGCAAAACTCCAATGAAATGATAAGCACAATGAGTGGACAATCATAATTCTTTCTCTGATGATATTTGGAAATGAGAAATTATAACATCCTATTTCAGTGGAACAGAGGGTTGGGACTTATTTAAAAATGGAAAGAAAAAAAGTTCCCCTTTCCAGGAAGAGCACTTAACAATATGCAAGCAAAGTGGATAAAAGCAGCTCAGTAACAACCCCAATTGCATAGAGCTTGTCCCCTGCATTCCTGCACATCTTTGCCTTTTTGACATTTAACTTTAATTTATAGCAATTTAGCTTGCTCTTAAAGGCTGCACTGTACGTTTGGGAAAGCAAAGTGATCTGTGAAATGTTTGTCTGAAATTCAAATCAGGCACAAAGTACCTTTGTCTTTTCCTTAAAAAGGAGAAAAGAGAGTGCCCTCAGCCCCCCGTCTGAATATACTTATTTTGTCATAGAGAGAAATTATTCTTCTATTATAAATTCATGAATAGATGAGAGGACAACTACAAATTAGTTTGGCCCACTGGTCAAGAGTTACAAAATTTGATGTCCACAGTTAGATTCCTAAGTACGCAGTTAGGTGGGACCTAAGGTCCCAAATCAAGGGAAGAACACCTAGGCATATGGTTCATCACACATCCTCACCCCATGGCATGTGCCAGCCCCAGTGTCTGGTCAGAGCTAGTACCTCACCACAACTCACACTGCAAATTGGGTCCAAAGGGGAGTGATTCTGAGCTCAACCAAATTCCCAAGATTTTTAGGAGCGGCTAAGAACTCTTCTGAATAGACCAGCCATGCTCATGATCACTGGCTGTGCTGGGACCCCACTGCCCCAAAGGTGTCATTGCTCTTTGTGTGTTTTCTCCAGCTCCACATGTCTGGAATAACACAAGGACCATGTTGCCACATACTTGGCTTCATTGCACTCCCTGATAGCACCTGGGGCATTACTCAGGGATTCAAAGCCTTCAGGGATGGCGTTGGAGGACTGTGTTGATTGGAAGGAGCCATCCTATCCGAGATGCTTGATGGAGTGAACCCTACACTGAATTCTACCCAGGCATTTCCCCACAGGTCGATATTCTGAGCTGGCCAAAAGTCAACCTGGGACAACAGTGATGGGATACAGTGCTTCCTCCATAGCATCCTTGTATTTAGCAATGGAAACGTACCATATGAAAACCAATTAAGTTCACTAATCCTGCCTGAGATCAAAAAAGGGCTAATTTTCTTCTATGTGAAGGAGCCACATCAGATCACAGAAGAGTCCATGAGCACCACAGTCAGAGCAGAAGGACCACGTGGTCATGAATGTGTGCGGGGAGAAGAAATAAGAAAACACTTTCTAGACAGCAGCAAACTATTTAGTTGGTATGATTGCTCATGGAGTCAGAGCTTTCTACAGGTGTCTGGCATTCAAAATTATTGGCTGTTGAGATTTTTCTGTGCTGTCCATTAACATTAATTCATTGTCTGAAGATATAATTTCCTTTTGTTCATTTTAACAAAACTAAAGCAGTGATAGATGTCTGGGAAAGAATTAATTCTGACTTTTTTTCTTTTGCCTCTTACTGCTCATGAATTCTCTGCAAGCGATCTGTGATTTTCCCAAGGTTGCCAATTATTCAAAATTATTCACTGATGACCTTGTGAATATTCGTGGCCTTTCTGTTACTTTTAAGGAGTCTGTGAGCAGGATAATGTCTGAAAGCAGGCACAGGTCTGAGGTTCAGGAATTGGTCTGGCATCCAGGAGAGTTACACAGGACAGTGCATCTCCAACTGGCCTTAGTCACGTCACTTAATGCCTCTGGGCTACCAACTCCACATCTGAGCTGAACCTTCCCTTCCGTGGCAAGGACTGCTTTGGTGATAATGGCGAAATTATTCATGTCTGCAAGGTGTTTCTGTGCTAATGTCAGTGTAGGGCCAAGGTGGAAATATCCTGAGCCATTAATTCAGAGAGGTGACATAACAAAGGTTGTGCTTCTGGTTGGATGAGAAACTTAAAATCAGGTTTCTGGGGCAATTTCAAAATTTGAATGCAAGTTCCTAAAAATTGTGCACTCACAAAATATAATCTATTGCTTTCAGTGTGGGAGCAAGCGACTGAAATCCAATAGCCATTTACATACAGGGCCTCTTTTAGCCTCATAAATCCATTCAAAACTCCATCCCTGTGACCATTCTTGGATGCTGGCTGGATTCTGTAGCTGTTGCCTCAACAATCTCAGTACCAGGACTATTTGCAGAAAATGCACACTTGAAAAAGAGTCACTGACACATTTGAAGAGGTTTGTTTAAAATTTCCAGCAAATACTCATGGAAAAGCCCTTCTCAGCTCTTACTGTAGCACTTGTTAGAAGCAGTGCAAAAATCCATCCTCGGAAGATCAACCCCCTCCTGTTATTTCCTTCTTTCATCCTCATCTGACAACGGGGTGAAAATCTTTTTTGCAGTCCCCTGCTTTCACAGCCATGTGCTGGGACCGTGCCTATAGCGACGTGCAAGTCCCAGCTTCTCAGAGGCTTAAGGTAACTAGAAGAAGTGGGTCTTGGCCAAGATGTTCATCATTAGCGCATGGCTTCACATCATGTGTGTATCACTATGTTTGCTTATTGCCGTGTTATCTACTTTGTTGCCTCAAAGGAGATAATGTGGATATTAAGGACATCAGAGTCTCCTCTTCTGCATAATATTCCTCTTCCCTGGCAATTCCTGCTGGGAGAATTATTCTTGCTTAGCACAGACATGACAGCATTGAGCCCATAAAATCAGAGCTGAACTGCAACATATCTTTTAGACAAAAGTCCTATCTCACTTTAAAACCTGGAGTGATAAGGTATTTACCACTGGTTTTGCAAAGCTCTTGCAGTTCTTCTCTGTGCAGTAAAAAAAAAAACAAACCACCTTTCATTTCCAATGTGAAGTTTTTTTAACTTCAGTGTCCAAATGTGTTAGATCAGCATGTGGGGAAAAAAAATCTAATGTGAGCTACGGGTCCCCTAACACCAGAGGTAAATCTTGCTGACTCAGGCATTTATTCCATGTTCATCATTGCTGTCTGAGCACGTGTGAACTACGCAGGAAACTGGAACTGTTATCATTATTTTGATAGACACAGCTTGTCTCCAAATGGCCTTGATTTTCCTCTGTCCCATCCCTTTTACCACGTGGGACATAGTGGCAAGCTTCCTTTTTTTTCCTCATTTTTTTTTTTTTTCATAAAATGCCTGTTTTTCTGATGTGTTTTCATTTGACATCAGAGCATAAACCCATTACTGTTCAGTTGGGTTTCCTCTCCCCTTTACTCCTTAAATGTTGCTGTTAAAATTGATTAGAAAAATGATGGAGAGGGCTGCTGAGGAGAAGCATGACAGTGCCTTTGATCCATTGGTCAGGTGTGCTCTGAACTCCCACCCTTCCCTCCAAAAAATGTTGTGTTCCCATCGCTACAGCAAAGGGTTGCTGGCTGGTCGCATTAGTAGGTTCAGCTGCTGAGGACAAGCAGTGAGCACTCGGTCCATATAGTGAGATGGGGAGAGATGAGGACACGTGGCCGTTCCACCAGACTACTTACACCCTATGGTGATGCCTTGCAGAACTCTTTTGGCCTCAGACAGCTGTGAAGACATGGGTTTCCTCAATCGAGCCTTACAACAAAGAGGCAGAAATATTTTAACTCTACAAGGTCCAAGAATCTGGCCACCCACGCACACCAAAGAGGTAAGAAATAGTAAAATCCATTTAATTTTAAAGCCTCCCCTAGATTGTTAGATTGTCCCAGTGTGGATATGAGTTACTGGTGCCCGAGGAAAACTACATGACACCTCATCTAACAAATTAAATGTTTCCATGCAATTAAAATGAAGCACTCAGCCTTAGTGTAATAAACTTGAGGCTATTAGTATTCCTAGCGCTGTTGCCTTCATTGTGCTTTACAGTGTCATAAATATAGGCTCAGCATGATGGCTCAGCAGGCACTGGGCATGGAGAAAAATATCTTGTAATATTTGTTATTAAAACATTAAAAAGTCCTTTACTTGAGCACACACATTTTTAAAACGTCTCTGACTTGGAGCCTCTGCTTTTAATCTCTCTGTGTGCCCTGTGGCACTCCATCACGGCTTCTTGCTGGAGTGGCAGGGAGAGCTGCTGAGAAGTGCTGCATCCCCTCAGCTGCTCTGGGGCACCTAAAGAAACCGAACACTGGCTTGAGGTGAAGACCAGGTCCAAAGGTGGTAGAAATCCTTGTGAGTTTTTCCAGGGACTTGAATGCTGGATATGGAGAAGACCATTCAGAGAAGGAAATGTTCACATCTGGAGAGCCATAGCACCTGAGCATAATCTGGTACCTCCAGATCAAAAATCCTGTCCAGACAGGATCCACCTTTCCCTGCATTAGCTGTGGGACTCAGCTCTCACATGTGACACTGAAGTTCAGGTGCCTACATACGAGGTGTCCAGGTCCCTGCTATAACTTGAAGGAGAAGAGGCATCTAGAGAGAAATTAGTAGACTTTATTTAATGCTCTGTTGACTGTGTAAACATGTCTGGTGCTGTTTGAGAAACCCTGGGGTGTCTGAGACACCTGTGCAGTTCTGGCTGACAGGACAGAGGACCCACAGGAGACCCAGGCCCTTTTGATGGCCAGGTGGCATTACCTGGAGGACCTGACCCAGCTCATAGGTTAACATGTCACAAAACAAAACAGCAAAAGTTGTAGGTGTCTCCATGTTCTCTAGGTGTGCAAACTCTCCATGGAAATGTTTTTGGTGAAGTCAGTGGAGATGATGGTGTGATCCGTCTGGCTGAATGAAGGCATCTTCTTTAGCAGGGGATGAGTCATGTCCTAGGCTCCACCAGCAACACCAGCAAGCTCTTCCCAGGCCGATGTGCTCAGACAGAGATGTCTTCCCTGAAGACAACCAGGAGTAAGCAGACAGAACTTATCTGAAGGCACTTGAGCACATTTTGGAGGAGATACCTAAAAGTTCATAACATCCCACTCTGCAGCCTTGTGGTCTGACGGGGAAGTAGCACAGAGAGCAGAGCTGGAGGATTCCTGCTCCAAAGCAACGCAAAGCTTGGCTCATGGGATTTGCTTGAGTTAAATCAGGAAAATGTGACTCTGCACTGAGAAAGGTAAAGCTGAAAATGTGATTAGGAACTAAGAGCTGTGCTGAAGGAAAGCAAGATTTGACTTGGAGTTTGGAGAAGAAACAGCATTGTCTCAGGTATTCTAACAGGAGTTATCCAAAAGAACTGTATTCCCATTTCTCTCTCTTTTCCAGCATCCTGGAACATCTTATGAGGACCAACTTCTTCTCTGAAATCCAGCTGAGTTATCTGTGCCATATTTCCACCCATGCTCTTCTATTTACACCCTCATTAGTATCCCAGAGCAGTATTCTTCCTCTGCAAGTCTCCATAGACAGTTAATACATTTCACACCCCAGTTTCCCTCCACTGCAGCCTGGCTAAGCAATGTGTATTTGAATTCATTCGGACAGCAGGGTTGCAAGGGTTTTAATAAAATCCAAACAGAAACTCTTTATCCACTAATAGTTTCAGCTAAAAATAGGCAACAAATTTCTCTGCTGAGATTTACTCCTTACATACTTGGGCATATGCTTGTGGGTTTGAGCGTTTTTCTCTTTCTTTATCCACTATGTAGGTACTGCTTTTGCTCAGTACTTGTTCTATTAGTTACACTTAGAATTGCCAGAATCACTCTTCTTTTTCAATGACTACATTTGTTTTTTGGTACTTGCTTTTGCATTTCTATTTTTGCTTTAGAATTTCTTTACCTCCCTTCATTTTCATCAGTCTGTAAGGGGGTGCCACTCATGGGATCATGCTAAATTCCTAAGCTCAGCTGGACTGTTCCCGTACACCCCTGGATCCATGATACTGTATCTCTTCCCACAGCTGTTGAAAAAAACATGAAGCATCTTTCTAAATCACCTGAGCTGGACAAAGCAAAAGCAGTGAGAAGTGACTCTCTTTCCTCAGTATTAGATCCTTGCTAGAACTGTCCCTTTCTCTTTAGAAAGGGACACATCGTTGACTCCACATTATTTCATAAATTCTGCAATTTCCAGTTTAAAAATTTGTTAGTGGATTTTCTTAGCATCCTCTGCAGCACAAAATTGGGTGGTTGATTTGTGCTGTGTCTGTTCACAGCATCTGAGAATCCCCTTATTGCCTCTTTATCAATAGCCATCCTGCTTTTCCAGGCAGCTTTGCAATTTGTCTTTGCTATTACAGATGGATTTAAAACAAGGATTTTTATCTCTCAGCTATTTCTGGCTCAGTATCCCTATCACCTCTGCCATCATTCCCCTCCTACTGAGATTCAACCACCGGAGAATGAAATGCATTTTGGAAATGTCTTGTTTATGCCACATAAAGGATGAACTGCCTAGCTCAGGAGCTGCCCCTTTAGCATCCTCATGCAGGCATCCTCAGAGAATCTGGAACTTATTTCTTAAACAAAACATTAGAAAGTTTGAAATCCAGTGTATGAAGGCATCACCCATGTGAAACCTGGCAGTCAGGGGTGCATGAAGGTTACCTACTGGGAGAGTTTTGAATGCAACAGCACAAAACTTCTTATTAGCTCCCCAAATGCCCTTAAACTTTACAGACCATCACAACATGGCCATCTGGATCCTGGGCACATGATCTAAAGAACAAAGCACTTACCATTTACAGTACATAAATCTGGGGAGATTTCAATGTAGGTGATCATAAAAAATGTAGACGCACTAGAGGTCAGAACACTTGTCTGATGGCAATAAGAATAATAACAATGCACAAAGCAAGTCTTTTTCACTTAAATTTATAATATCCTTCACCATTAGAAGTGAAATGACACTCACATATAAGACAGTGGGAGAAGACCAACCAGGGCTATCATAAATGCTGGAGGGGAGAAATCTAGTCATAAGAGACTGAGGGACCAATAAAAGCATGTGTTACCTAATCTAATTGATTCTCACTTATTTTTGGCACTTCAAAGGTTTTATTGTTGCTCCAAGGGAAATGCAAGTGCAAGGCATCAATCCAGACCTCTGTCTTCTCTGACCATGGGTGCTTCACTCAGTGTCTCATCAGGGGATTTTGGTATTCACCGGCTGAATAAAAGTTCCATCCTGAGAAAATGTCCTGCTGGAACTCGCATGGAAATGCATTCATCACATAGCTTTCTGCATTTTCAAGTGAAAGAAGAAAGAAACCTATGAAGCCTTACAGTCCCTGTCCTTCCTCCCCCGCTATGTGCACTCACCCTAGTACCGTCCAATTAGCGCTAATTGACGCTTTCAGCAGTGGGAGCTGAGGATGTCCAATTCCCTCTGTGTTTCTGGAGAAGGTCACTCCTGGTCCCAGGCTGAGAGGGAGGTGTGGAGGGAGGCACTTGCATGGGCACGGGGGAGTGTGCTGGAGAGAGGGACCGGGAGAGCACCAGGTCTTTCAGCAGAGATGCGGCTCCATCCTTCTCATTACCTGTCACCGGGCCTTTTAATTACCCTTTCTCTCCCTCTCTGATAATCAGAATTGCAGCTCCTCCAGGACTCGTTTGCTGGAGGTGGGCAATGGCATTATTAAAGTCTGCCATGTACCAAATGTCAGGGACCAGAACTGTCACATCCCCCACGTTTGTGCACCTGGCATCTGATCCTCACCACCTACTGATCCCAGTACGGATCCTCCCTCGGAAAACTTCCTGTCGGGGCCAGTGTGTGGCAAATACCACTCAGTGCTGCCTGCAAAAAGGTGGGAAAAGAAAACAAGAGGCCAAGGACCTCATCAGAAACATGCAGATGTAGCAAATTGCCCAGGTGGGCAGGTCCTCCGGCCGCCGGCACTCACCAGCACTTCCTGAGCTCCCCAGCATCTCACTGACATCGTACAGCAGAAAAACCTTGCAGGAACTATAATTTTGCATTAATGTCTGATTGCCTCAGCATCCTCTTTCCTCTCCATGGCTTTTTACACCTGGATCAATAAGATTACACTGGTGAAGGCAGAGAGGGAAAAGCTGTGTATCTGAACCTGTATAACATGAGCACTCATCCTATCTGGTGCAGGATCAGACCTCAAATCCCTCCAGAGTCCTTCTCCTCTGATGAACAAAATACAGGCTGCTACATCTGCTGGCTTTTTTTTTTTTTTTTTTTTGGCTCAAGGGTAAATTAAAATATTCAGAAGTTTCTTTGATCTCCCTAAGACAGAGTTTAGGTGTTTTTCAAGAGCTTTATTTTGCAGTTATCTGAGTAGCCACCATTTTTTGACAAAAGCGTTATGATGCAAAATGAAATGTGAAAGGGGAAAATGAGGAGGTAGTTGAAGGGGAAAAGAGAGAAAACACCACCAGGGTGAGAACAAGAAAGAAGAAAGACAGGAGTAGAGGGAGAGGATGAGAAGAGGCATGAAGCAGAGATCAAACATGGGATCACGTGACGTTTGAGGACTGTACAGATCATCCTGGAGTGGGGAAATGGTCAGGTAGGAAGCAGTCGATACTCCCTCAAAGGGAATAATGGGAATTTTCTTGGTTTTCCAGCTTGGTACTGTGTACCCAGGCAGCAGGCCCAGCATGCTGTGCTGAGGGGTCATGAAGGGCCATGTTGTGCTGCTGTACACCATGGCTCAAATTAGTTTGGGTGTTTCATGCTTCAGGTGGGCATTTGTTGTGTCATCCCAGCTGTGAAGCACTTTTATTGAACCCAAAATTGTCAAGGATGGGCACAGCAAATGCTTGTAGAAAGGCACAGAACAACAATGCAGGGAAGACGACTCCTATCACACCATACAGTATGATGGAGAGGCCATAATCTGGAGGAGGACGTTCTCCAGTGTCCCTTGAGGAACCGTCACATGGGAGGACACACTTCTCGGCTTTGCAAGCAGTTTCCACACTTCCATGGTCAGAGTCAGTACCAGAGTCAGTGGGTACCACTCAATGACATCTCCAGCGTAGGTGCACAGCAAGGGTGTGGGGACAAGTCCTCCTGGGATGAATCAACAAAGAGAGAGATGGTGGTGAGGATTTAATCCCTGAATCTGGAATAAAAATTTGTCAGCAAAGCAAGCTGTGAAGTGACTAATCTGAGCTATTCTAAAATGACAGCCTGTGAGCATGCTTTTAACTCTGTAGTACATGTAACTTACCCAAATACTGGTCTACATACCCCAAAACTACTTCTCTTTCCAGCCCTGAAGCGATACGGATATATCTGAAGAAAAAGTGCGACAGTGCCTACTCTGATAATGATATGAGGGAGTCTGGGGGAGCTTTTAATAAAACTCAGTCACGGGCACAAATTGCACCTTTCATACCGGCTTTGGAGACAGAATCATTTTCATCTGGGGACAGGTGCTTTCGGGGCTACCTTTATTTAAACAAATCTGTCCTTTTCTCTGAGATGGCAGATTGCAATTACTGCACAGCATGCTGGTCAGAACAGGCAGGGCTGGGGGTCCAAATTTCCATCCTCCAGCCCAGACGGGAAGGGAGGTGTCTCCCCTGACAGAAGCAGCTGTTGGAAAGTGCAAAGCCATGACACGAATAAGAGGCAACACACAGCAGCGAGACTAATGAGTCTGCTGCTCGACTCTTGGCTTATTTAAATTCATTTTGGACTTAGGGAACTTTTCCTGCATTTTTTTCTAATGTTCCTCTGTGGTTGAAGGACATTTGTGCTGAAGGTAATCGGGTGGATTTAAAGCCCAATGTCCACCTGTTTGAGATGCTCAGGAAGGAATTTTTTCCCAAACAAAGCAAATTGTCTCTGGGTCAGATCCTCAGCTGCTGCAAAGTGACAGACATCCTATGACCTCTGCTAAGGACTGGACATAGTGTGCTTTAAAATGCTATGTTTGTCTCACTGTTGTTATTAATTTGTTAAAGGCTGAAATCTTCAAAGGGAGCCAAAGGAACATAGGAGCCCAGATTTTATTGAAATGTGGCCAGGCTTATATGAATTTCTCCAGGGTACATAATTCCCACAGTGCTCTTGGAACAATCCTGGCCAGTGATGTGATCAGCACTGTGACACACAAACAAACAAGGCTATTGGATCTGCACTTTCTGCGCCACACTCCTTACCAAGGTGGTGGTTGAGGCCAAGGAGATGGACAGCTTAAAACAAGGAGGTCCAAACAGATCCTCTTTGGAGGTTTAGAAATGCCTTATCCTAGTCCCATCCTAGTGGGACTCATGACTAGGATGGGGGCTTCCTGACATCCATCCTGGCCTGGCAGAGGTTTCATTCTTGCCTCAGTGTAGGGTTGTCCCAGCCTTCTCCTCGAAGGCAAAAGACAGAGTAAATCAGCACCAGGTCAGACTGCCTGTGGCCTGCTTCAAATGAGAGGGGCACATCTCAAAGAGACTGTCCCTGTAGGAGTCATCGATGGTTTTCTGGTTTGGGATGTCTAGGAGGCTAGGCTGGACATCCATGAATGCTTACATATCTGCGAGCCTACCCTGGACATCTAGAGGCCACCAAAGCATTGGAGCAAGGGGTGCCCACTAACAATTTGTTTAAGAAGTGTAATTGAAGGCAGGAGTGAGGCCCAGGGGATTCCCATCCCAAGTAGGAAGGTGTTTTTAGGTTTGGTGAGTGAGACACATTGTGTAATTCTAATGGGTATGCCCATGGCCTAACACAGAAGGTGAAAGATCTTCCTCTTTGTTAGATCAACCTCTCTCCCAGGTAAGTCATTCATAGAAGGACAGTGGTACAGCTATCTTTAAGCCCCGATGGACCCAAGCCATCTATTTAGGGCTCTTCAAATGGATGGAGACACCCACCTCCTCAAGGGAAAACATTTCTGAACACAAGGACCAACAGCCTTGTTGCACAGTGCATCCCATTCTTGTCCCACAGATCTACCAAAGGATCCCCATTGCTAGGTATGTTAGCCTCCCACTCCAGGCATGGTTCAGGGCCTTGTGAAGATGAGGGATGGTTTCCACCAGGCAGTGGAGACAAGGTTGGTCTAGTCTGAGGGAGGGGTCAATCTTATCCATATGGATGGAAGTTGTGTTGAGGAAGGTATGGCCTGAGAGACACCTGAGGTTTACAAGGCCAAGATGCCTTATGTCTCTGAGATGGTACCTCTTCCCTCTTCAAATGAGGAGCATGAAGTGAAGTCCTTGCTCAGCTGACTCAGATTGCCACGCTTCAGGATCCCACTAGTAGGGAGTAAAGTTATAAAGAGCATCTGTTACTAGATTGGCTTTAATTTGCTTGAGGTATGATCGAGGTCAGCAGCCATCAAATTCACTGTCCTGGGATGGGGATGCACCACTGGGATTTCCTGACACAGAAGTGAGGAGAAGGCATGAGCTGCTGGGACTCAAGCGAGGCTTCTTGAGAGCATGATGGAACCCCTGTGATGAGGGATGGCCGGGCTGAGACCTTTCCAACAGCCAACAAAGAGTTGGGGATGTGGCCCAAAGTGATGTGCATGGGGTCACACAGTCTGAGCAGCAGAGGCCAGCCCTGAACCCCGTTGCCATCCAAAACAGGCCGGCATTCAATGTGTGTCCTGCTGGCTTCCTGGTTAAGTGATTGGCCTGTTTTAAAAAGCAAAGAGGATTGATTTGCTGAAATGTCCTTTTGCATGTGCAGCTTTCAGCTTGCAGCTGCTGCTTTAACTGCGATACAGAAATTGCTCCTGAGACAGGAAAGAATGTCAGCTTAGGTTAAAAAAAAATTTAAAAAGAAAACAATCCTGCAAACTTAAGCAAAGAAATTAGCATGAATCTGGAGCTTAGCAACAAGAATCACTCCTGAAACATTTCAGTAATAATTGTTTTAGTCTAGTTTCAAGGAACAAGCTGTGTCCTGTTCTTGGATTCATGCTACCCTGGGATTAAAGAACTCAACTGGATTTGCAATATGTCATTTCCTTCGTATAGAAGAGGTGTAAGGTGGAAGTTTATGTTCAGATTGGTCCGTGACCTCATCAGCTTTTCCCAGCAAAGCAAGAAGGTGACTAGATCAGCTCTGGGGAGGAAGCCAGAAGGGAAAGTTAATTAATGAGGATTTAAAAATGGGAAGCTTCACCTTCTGAAAAATTTCCCTGATTTTGACATTTGTTCTTCTATTGAACTGAGCCAAGAAAAGCAATATATTAAAAAGCATTTGGATCAAGCAAGAGAAAAAATTGTCTCCAAGGTGGTAAGATTTAGCTCAGTCAACAAAAGGGAATGCCAGATACCCTGTGAGCTACCATCCAGGCAAAAAGAGGAGCACATAAAGCAAACCTGGGACTAACAACACTGAGAACTAATATTTCCGTGAGGAACTGGTAGACCCAGAGATGAGTGCCAGTGCAAAATGAGAAGACTTGTTTGGATTATTCCCCATTGAAATTCTGTTAAAATCAATTTTCTCATCAATTTTTCTTAGTTCTGAATCACTGTGATTCCCAATGAGATGTAAAAGCTGCTTTTGGCCATTTGGGGTCACTGAACATATAAGATCTGTGCAGTTTTAAATCATTACAATTTGAAAATGCACATAGTCAATTTTTTTCGCATCGTAATTTCACTAAATTGGTCCAATATCATGAACAACCCATACATAATAAATATCAGAATGTTTGCAATACCACACAAGAAACATGGAAAAACTGACCAGGGTTGCAATGCTCCAAGCCCGTTTCCACTTGGATGAATCAGAGGAGAGAAGCCTTTGATCCTTTGACTTTGCACTTGTCTTTTTGTGAAAGTCTCCCTCACAAGAGAGTAAAGGTGAAAGATTTTCTTTCAAAAAAAATCTGTAATTATATCCACCCACAAAGTAAATCTACAGCTTTGGGGTCCTCATTCCCACTCTTTGCATGCTTCCAGCTATACTGATTTGGCTTGTGAAAAAGGAAAGCAACCCCCATCAGCTTCTCCCACTACACCACTGTTCTGCAGAATTCGTCCTTGGCTCCCTTAGCTCAGAAGCCAACGAACCTACAAAGACTTCATGTTTTGGCTCAGCATATCTCCAACAGAGCAAGTTAAGCAAGCAAAGTCTCCTCCAGCTTCTAGTTATAGTTGTGGCTTGGGTCAGAGAAGCAAAAGGAGCCACAGGGGAAAGCACTAAGGCCCTGCAGGTTGGTTTGACTTCCCTTTGGTCCTGGTAACACTGCTGCAGACAGTCCCCCTGTTTTTCAGAGATCTACACCACTGAGAAGGTTGGGCTGTGGGATCAGCCACAGCCATGAAGCTGCAAGATGCAATGGAGATGTTTTTGTTCACACCAGGTTTTTGTATTCATAGCCCAAAGGGTCACAGGTTCATCTGGACTGGAAGGAACCTCAGGACTTTTCCAGTCCAACCTCCTGCCCAGAGCAGGGTCAGCTACAAGATAAGACCAGGTTAGTCAGGACTTTGTCCAGTCTGGTCTTGAAAACCTCCAATGATGGAGACTGCATTGGTGTTTCAGCCCTTTCCAGTCCTGGAGGATGATTTCCTTGCTGCTATCTTCACATATATATTGGGTGTGAAGGTGTTATTTCAAAGAATCTGTCCTAGGGAATAGTCAGCTGTTATCTGCCACCTGTGAAAAAATGCAGCAATCCTGAAATGATCAGTCTGGGGCTATGATTACAGGTCCATAGAATAACATAATGCTGCATTTCTGCCCTCATGTGTCTGGCTGTAAAAGTCTTTGCTGTTACAAAAAATGATGGCTTCACCTAAGTCCACAGTGAAAAAAATGACCCCAAAACCTTGGATCACAGGCATGGAAAAACTGTCCTACAGCTTAGCCCATTATCCTGCTTGTAAGAGCAGACACAGTAGGAGCTATGAGAAGAATATGAACAGGAGCACACACATGACACTATGACAAAATACTCCCCCAACCCACAGTAATTCATGGCTCGGTGTAATTAATACACCTCATTGGATTTCCCACCAGGAACTCATCCAATCGACTTTCCAACTGCTCTAAGTTTTCAGTGCACACCACATATTGCAGCAAGGACCACCACTGCTAACGATGCGTGTGAAGAAGCACCTCCTTCTCTTCTTTTTGGTCCTGCCTTCTGCTGCTTTCCTCTGATGTCCTGGCACCCCCGAGGGGGGAGAAGCAGTGCCATGCTCGCTAGGCACCCAAGGCTGGATCCTGGCTCAGGCTGTGAATAGTGCTTGGAGGCAGAGAGGTGCTGCTATTCCCTGCTCCAAAGCAAGTGTGGACAGTGGAGAGTGTAGCACTAATGACCTGTGTTGTTGGCCAACTGCCAACTGTGTTTGCACTCCAGAGCCAGGGGAAAGTATATTTGGGTGCTAGTGGGTCCCTCCAAGGCTGCCATAATCTAGACGATTACTTGGGGATTGAGAGTGAGGGCTTGAATTACATGAAAACCATTTACTCATCAGTGTCTCAGCTTCTTCATTTATAAGCTGGGACTAGATTTGCTTCAAAGCAGCCAGGGAACACAATTTGGCTTCTATAACACCTTTATCTTCAGGTGTGTAACCCATGTTTTATAGAAATTATGTAACTGGGTGAAACTCTCGACCGGGAAAAAACATTTCTGCTAGCGAATGAAACATTTCTCCAAGTCCTCTCTAGGTGTAAAGGGACATCAGAGCTCTGGTTTAAAGCTCAGAGAGTAAGAAGCTCCTTCTGCCATCTGATGGTGAACGGAGGGAAGGAGTCACAGCACTACGTCTGCTCAGTGTTTAGCCAGAATTACAAAGGACCAAACCTTCCAGACAGAGGATTGCTTTTTGCCCATCAACTGATGGCAAGGACTGAGAAACATGGCCACAGGGAAAGCTTCAGTTTCAGATGTCCATCCTTAACCTCCTCCAGTGACACTTGCAGCAATCACCAGAACAGAAGCCAAACTGAGAGTATTTCATGGGGTGCAAGCTGAAACACTCAGGAGGAAAAGATGTGAGAGTGGGTTGGGAATGTGGAGCGACCCTTTGAAGGTCCTCTACGTGCCTGTAAGTTTCTCAGGTATATTCTTATTTCACTGAGAAGACTATGAGAAGCTACTTCTATTGTAATAATGTTCCCATCTAACCAGCCCACAAACTAAAGTGACCCACAGCAAGAGGAAACAGTTAGCATTTCAGGGAAAGGAAGGCTTTGGAATTGACTCAGGAACAACATTACTGGTGCAACCTTCCTTCTGGCCCCTGGAAGCTCTGTTCCTTCCCACAACTGCCCCACAACCTGACCAAGTTCATCATCATTGCTGCGCCACCCTTGCTCTTCCACCTGTCCCAAGCATGGAGCTAATGGTCTCTCTCCTCTGTCCTTCAGCCTCATTACCTGCACCCAGGCTCCTCAGCCCTGCAAAAGCCAGTCCTCCCAAGTGTGGTGGTGCTTGCTTTCCCTGGCGTGCTGTGACCCTGGGTTTTGAGACCCCAAATTCCTTCAGCTCTGCAAAGTCCCAGGACGCCTGACAAGGCAGTGAGGTTTCTGTCATTGTAGTTAGAGGGTGACTAGTGACCACATAAGTACCAAGTCTGCAGAGTGAAAGGTAAATCATGCCTCATGTCAGTGGTGTTGAGTTGATGGAGGTCTGAGAGGGAAACAAACCCCAGCCTGAGCCAGAATGGTGGTCTTTCAAACTGATAACAAGGGCTTGGTTTTACAGAGGGTGACATTCCTCAGATTTTTCCTTGTGATTAATGTTTTCCTTGTATGTCCTTGCCACGAGGAACTCCTTCATTGTCCAGTAACCCTTTGTGTGCTGCAAGACGCATCTGGCACACAGCAATAAGGTGTCAAATCTAGACCCATCATGGTGAAGAGTTGGGGGACAGTCTGGGCTCCCATGACCAAGAGTGTGTGCTGAATTGAGTAGAGTAACAGTCCTTAAGACCTAGTAAACAAGTGGCTAGTGGGATCTGATAAAATAATTCTAGTAGTAGAAAGATGCCTCACCAAGAGTATTGCTCACTTTGAGGCTTCTTGCATGACTGTTGTGATATAAATCATGTTTTTGAAATGGCTGAGCTGGCAAAGATGATGCATACCAGAGCTTTGGACCTTCTCAGGGCTGTGGACACAGCTTCTGCAGGGCTGTGCTTGGGAGACAGGCTTTGCAGGACATAGTGTTTTCCTACAGGAGCCTCTGTTGCCCCAGCAGTGGGAATGTATCTGGGCAAGGGCCACCTAGGAGCTGCCTAAGTCAATGGCAGAGAAGATCTGGACAGAGCCCAGAAAGTCTGGGAAGACATTCAACATGGAAATAGCCAAGGACCATCCTCCTCTGCAGTCTGCTGTGGTTTGGGGTCATGCTGCAGAGTCCATGCCACTGTGGAGGCCTTGAGAAAAGCACACAAATGCATCATCACTGCTTGACTGCCCAATGTAAACTCAGGTTGATTTCCAAAGCTGAGTCATGAAGTAGGATGGTATGAAAAGGGCAGCATCCCTTACTCATGCATGAGATATAAGTGTGTGGGAGGAATGGAGGAGCTTTTGGGTTCCCAAGGCCTTTTGTAGGTCTGAAACAAAAGCAGTAAACTTTAAATCAAGATTAGGATGGAAAGGATTATTCCATGTTTTACTTGCTGATCAGTGAAACAACTGGAGCTGGTATCACTGGAGCAGAGATGTTAGCAAAGCAAGAGTTGATATGGTTGCTAGTTCTCCTTATGTGTCTTGTTTATGTTCACAAAGTGTGGTGGCAGCAGCAACTTTACTCATCTGAGACCTGAATCCTTCATGGATGTCAGACCTTCACAAATAATGAAGTATGAGCTGCTCTTTCCAGGGAAGGGAACAAATCCTGAGAGTGTATCATCACAGAACTGAATAGGCATGTGAAAGCAATGGACTGTGCTTTCCGCCATGGGTCTGGTGCATTTTATTCATGTCCCTGTGTTCAGGTGCAGTGCAAGTAGCTGCATTCAAAAAACTATACATCTCTTTCAAACCACTTTTGGTCCCCCTGTCCAGGTGCTGAACAGGACCCTTGGCATTTCTAACAGGTTCACTTCTGTGGGTTCTCGGCTCAGCTCATTTCTTCCCCTTGCCTTTCCATCATCTTTGGCTTTAAGGCATATCCCTTCCTCCACAGTGAGCTTACAGCAGTGGCTTCAGTGCTTCTGTTCCCTGCAAAGCTTCATGAAAAGGAAGCCAAGAAACTAATGCTAATTGTAACCGTAATTAAAAGCCAAGTGTGAATACTCAGTCAAGGGTCAGCTTGGGTGAAGTCCCAGGCACGGTAGCAGAGTGGCTGTTTCAGGAGTGGGAACGTGCCTCATGCCTGAGCTCTCAGCAGCGCAGAGCTAATTGCCTCTGGAGGAGCATTGAGCTAGAAGAGCTGCCCAGCTTTCAAGACCTGAGCCAAGCTCTTCACCTGGAGCCGTGTGGTAGCAACAGCTTGGCCACATCTTGAACCCAGAGGCTGCATGGCACCATGACAGGAGCTCAGGGACCAAGAGACAGCCAAAGCTTCCTTCCTGAGATGTTTCTGTCCTTGGGAAGCTGTGTTGGGAACTGTGACAAGACGGATGGATGATCCAGGATGAGGTCTGTCCGCAGAGAATGTACCTTCCTTCTGTTGGGACATGTGTGATGGGCACAGCTACGCAGCACAGCTTTGTAGAACCTTGGCCTGATCCTTCTACTCTAGGGTGCAAATCAGGAATAATTTCACAGATGTCATGGAGGTATCAGATAGGCTTTTTGGAAGCTCCTGAGGGGTGAGGGTTCCCTGAGTATTTCTATTTCATTAGTCTGATTTATATATACTTTACCAGGGTTGTCACCTGGAGGTCATTTCCAGGGTCCCAGCTATTCTGGATTTTGGTGCTTGAAACACCCTGAATACTGGGTTCAGGTCCCCCTTTCTTTTCTTCACCCCCCCTCACTTTACTACCAGACCTTTTCAGTCTGAATCTGCCTGTGTGAAATTGGTGTGAGGTCAGAACATGGTGCAGTGACATTTAACTGCCTTTTTAGCTATCCTCCATCCTGATGTTATACACCAGATGCATCTTCTCTTTGAACCCTCCCAGAGATGCTCTCCCACTGACTTCCTCTGGAGCAGTGTTTACTCCACTCTCCCCAAATAGCAGATCCAAGCTGTCCACTCACCAGTTAATCAAATGCTGTCTGAGTAGCTTGACTGTTTGGCAACAATACATTTGAAAAGATGGCTTGAAAAATAGTCCTGCAGGAAACCTTCCTCTCCTCCGTCCCACTGTGGTGGCATTGTCCATGTGTCTCTATAGCTCATTGTATGGCAACAAAAATGTCTCTCCTTTCTCTTACTTAGATGAACAAGGATTTACCAAAAATGCTCTTTTTCTAAGAGACCACAGGAAAAGTGTTTCAATAAGATGAAATTACAATAACTTGGTAAGAAAACTTTACATCGCTTGGGGCTACTGATGAGGTGTCTCAATTGAAACAGACATTCAGAGAAATATTTTCTTCAATTGCTACTATTGGGTGATGAGGAAGAGCTGTGGCCCTAATTTCTTGAGGTAACTGTAGCTCTTGGGGCTCTTTTGGAAGAATTAGAGGATTTGTCTGCATTTCTTGGCCCCTTTTGCATGAAGTGATTGCATTTTCCTCTGGGGAAGGACAGACTTTCCAATAACTTTAGAGCACCTGTCCCCAGGTCAACATCTGTGCATTTGTTATGATATGATATAAAAAATGTGCATTGCTGAGTTTTCATATAGCTTCACCGAAGAGAGCCAGATGTAGTTTCTCTCTGTTAAAGAGGGTGTAAGAGTATGTGGTTTAGTAATAAAGTCTCCTGGTCTGGCTCTGATGGATAGCTACATGCAAACCAGTTGGGAATGTGCCTGCCCAGAATTGCACCCAACGAGTGTCAAAGATTTCAGTATCCTGTAAGGGAAACAAGATGATTTTATGAAACAAGTTGAGATGGATCCAACTAACAAAGTCAAAGTAGCCACCAGTAGAAAGTCGGGTTTTTGCTGCATGTGAATAAGTTATCAAGAAAGAGCAATATCTCAGATGTCACCTTAACGGTTAATACAACGTTATCCAAGTAATTTTGGGTCATCAGATGCTGGATATAGACAATGCCACAGGCTATTGTAAATCTGCATAATTGGTACTTAATCAGTAATAGTGGAATCAGTTGCAGCTGTAATTAAGAGTGTGAAATTTCAGTGTTTATTACATCGGTGTAATGAAGACTAATCCCATCTCAGTTTAAAGTGGAGTAACTCTTGCCATCAGCCACCACCAGAAGGTCTCCAGTCTGCACAAAGTGGCATAGCTTATTGGATGGTGATAACAACTCTACGATGGTGAGACACTGACTCACCACCAGCTGAGGATCAGGCCTTTCTCTGTGTGCTCCTACTCAGGCACAGCAGAGCTCAGAAAAGCCATGTAGAAGCAAAGAAAACATATTTTCTCCTGTTCTCATACTCCTGAGCCTCTTCCTGGAAAAGACCAGGCAGTAGATGATAACAGCTCTTTGGGCTGACCTAGGGAAGGCGGGTCTGTGATTGAGATATAGGTCTCTGGGGACAGCAACAGTTGAAGTCTTTCCAATTAGCACATTGGATTGGAGTCAAGAGCTGTCAGGGCTTTAATTTACTAACCAGTGTCCCTCTCCCTATATATGTGACAGCTCATTCGTTTAAGGTTGACAGAATGCATGGTTGGCCTCTAACTGTTCTCCCATTCATCTCCCTCCCCTGTTTGGTTCCTCAAGAACATTTTCCAAAGGGGAATTTCCATGGCTTGTAGACGTCCAGGTCAATTTATGCTAAATAGTTATTTCTGCTGAAAAACAAAAGATCAAGTCTCTCTGAGTCCTTTTTATGCCCTGAGATGAGGGATTAGGTTGGCGTCCATCACAGTAGAGAGAAGACAATGTCTTCCTGAACTGTGTCTTGAGCAAGCTGACTGGACACCAGCAAAATATGGGAGCTCTGTTGATCCTGTTTGTCCAAGGTCAAAATAAGGGTTAAAAAAATTGCATCCTGGTTCCATGAGAGGGCCTGACACTTTGGCCCAGAGGACAGACTTCCTTGGAAGACAAGTGTATTACATGTTCACCATCCCTATGCTTTGCGTAGGGTAGGCTCTCACCAGTGTTCCACTAGCTAGCATGTCCCACCAGTGTCAACACTGCATCACTGCTGGGATGAACGTGGACACCCTTCCTTATTTTTTTTGAGTGCCTATTAACTGTCACCAACTCCTGATCCTGGCACAAGCAGTGAATATAGCCCAACGTTCAAGAATACATCCAAGTATGAGTACCCCCAGTAACTTCCTGAGATTCTTTGACAACTGTAGGTGAACAGTCAAAACCAGAAAACCATTAGCAGACATGCCATAGAAACCCTTCTCTTTGCCTTGACTTTTCCTTCCATGTACAACCCACCCTATATCCTCATTAAACACCTCATGGTTTCCTACCCAGAGCTGTCACTGTGCCTTTCTCTTTAGACTGCAGCAAATCTCCCAGCGGCCTTAGGCAAGAATATAGCTGACAAGTTCTTATATCCAGAAAGGACTTTTATCACTGTTTGTTCTTAAAGCACATGAATCCAGACCAGTGGGCCTCGTCTGACCTAGCACCCATCCCAGAAACTGGTTCTGCTTGAATCTCCCCTAATATTAAACACCGTGAGTCTACCTGCCCACTCTTGAGCCGGTTGTCTACAGTGGGGTTCCTCTGGCCAAGTAGACAGGTCTGCAATGTAGTAGTCCTCACTGGAGCAAGTTCTATGGGCTCTCTTTGTAGCCAGTGGGGTGAAACAGGATACAAGCCATCTGGTTTATTTTAGAAATTTACTTAGGAGGCGATGAGTCATTCATAGAAGTACCCATTTTGCTCCCTTGCTTAGAAATGGAGGGTGGGCAGCTAATTCAGATGGAGATGTGTACACCGAGTTAAAGTCTTAGAGATTTAAAGTTTAAAGACTTCAGATGATGTGAATCCAAATGACCATAATTACAGCATAAATAGGAAGGAAAGACTCCAGCATCATTATGATGCTCGTGGAATAAGGCACAAGAATAAAAATACAGAGCAAGGACCACATGTTCTG
Organism: Strix aluco; assembly: GCF_031877795.1. Classification (NCBI taxonomy): domain Eukaryota; kingdom Metazoa; phylum Chordata; class Aves; order Strigiformes; family Strigidae; genus Strix; species Strix aluco. The sequence goes on from NC_133934.1 coordinate 2,354,310, forward strand.
CTATTAAACAGGCATCACGGGTCAGCTTCCCAGCTGGTGGGAACTGGCTACCTCTTTTAACTTCCATACTCCTTGACCAATGACCCTGAGTACCAAAAGGAAGCTGGGAGGAGGTAGAACAAGAGCAAAGTGAGGATTAGTTTGAAGATGAGTGTAAAAGCCAACAGTTTCTCAGTGTTGGTGAGGTTTCAAGGGCACAAAGACACCTGTGCTTCAACGGAGACTGACGGGAAGCAAATCCCTCATGGTCCTTTGTGCCTTTGAATCTTTCCTATTCAGCTGTATTACAATGAAAACTACTGTAAACTGAGAGCTGGGAGGGGGAGCAGGGATCAGAAAGCAGTGAGCAAGATCAGTCTTGTTAGTTGTTAGACTGACAAGAATAATGGAAAGGAGGAGGAGAGGGCACGAGAGAATGCAAAAGCATTAGGCAGAAATTCTGTGAAGCTTATGCAACCTAAAATAAAATGTGATTTGCACGCAGTGCCGTTTAACCTCACGCCCCTGTGACTAATGAATTTTCAATGCTGGGGGATAGAGAAAAACCAAAACACAATAACAACAAAAAAAAGCCACAGCAACCCACAATTAGCTGGCAAGCAGCAAAAGGACGGTGTTTTCCCCAACCTACTTTGCAAAGCTTTTTCAGCAGTGTATCGTAGGGGGCATCAGTGGGAGATGGACAGGCTCAGCGCAGGACTTTAATTCTCAGGCATTGTCTGACTGATAAAGATTTTAATTGGAGTGTTTATGTTTCCAGTCCTCCAGCAACACAGATCTGCTCTGATAATGTGTTTTAAGGGACCAGAGGTAACATTTGGAAGATAAATGCGGTGTCAGCTGCCCACTGGGTTACGCAGACATTATGGCCCACTGAGGATTCATTATCCGTTATATTTTGAGAGCTTTTAATGAGTTTTCCAGCATCCACCTCTGGTTTTATGGAACTTTGCCTCTTCCCTCTGCTTTTAGACACCAGACTGGATTATCACCTGATGTAAATCAAGCCACTTTTCTTGACTGGCTTAGGGACACTGTCAGGGAGGATCCTGAACAGCAGACTTACCTGAAGACAGGGCACTAGAGCTGCTGTTTGTATGCTGTTTGTTTGCATGAGTCCAGTATCTTTCATGGATAGGGGTGTCAACAAGGTAAGGGTCTAGGAAGAGAAGCAGCCCTTTGTTCTCAGATATGGGAGACAGACCATATATACAAAGGGAAAGGAGTCACCCTCTACCTGATCTAATAGCCCATGTGGCCATCAGAATCTCTGAAACCATGGGTCAGAGGAGGACAGATGGAGGAAATTCATGGTTACACTTCCAACAGCCAATGGTGAGATCAAGTTTCGGTCCCTAGCCAGCACTGGTTCTTGTTTGAGGATAGGATTGACTGGACAGTGACCTGTGGTTGTTTTAAACACAGTCCTAAAGCACCCAACAGTGTTAATTCAGGGAAGGCTGCAGGCCCTCTACTATGAATCTGGCCTTATCAAGGGGCAGGAGTGCCACTCTCTCCCTGGTAAGCACAGACAGTGTCCTGCATCATTTGTCTTCACTGTCTCCAGTGAGCATGAGAAAGTTGGTCTGACACAGATTTATTTATTTTAAGTGAATGTGGGACACATTCCAAAGTGCCACATTGACAGCCTGGGAATGCATGGACCTGCTTTTACCCTGAAAATAGGGACAGGAGAGAAAACAGCCATACAGGCTCAATCTTCTCTGCCCACCCTCTTTAATGAGGTTCAACCTCTTAGGAAGATGCACCTCCAGGTAGAATATTATCCTCCACCTCTTAAAGCCAATTTGCAGCTGCTTCATAGGAGCTTGCTAGGCTCCTCTCCAGGCTTGAAATAATTTCAAATGAGTGAAAAGCTCCTTTGGGTCTTTACAGCTGGATTTCAACAGCAACCTAACAACAAACAGCGCTGGAGCCCTCCAGTTTGTCCCCCTGAAGTCCACATGCATCTAAAAAAGGAAGAAAACAAAAAGGAATGTTTTCTCTTCAGAGGTGATAGGAGGTGAATTTTTTTTCCCAAGATTTCTGGTCTCTTCTGGTTGTTTCCTTGCAGCTTACCAAAGCCACCGGACTCATTTCAGCTTGAGAACATGGAGACATGAAATATTTAGAATTGGCACTGGCTTTATTTTCAGACTTCCAAAGGCAGTCCAACAGGAAAAGTCAGACTCTGAAGATTTATATGCTCTTTGAATAAGCACTGAACACAGCTTTTAATTGATCACAGTTCATTTAAAGTGAGAGCTGAGCAAAGCTGGGGCTGTTGCAGGGTCAGGACTAACAAAGACACACTTCCACATGCCCTTGGAAATATCAGTGTTATAGGCAAGATCCTCTGCTCCTGGAAAATTCTTCCTCCTAGCAATATACCTCAACCTAAAATCCCTTAGAGGACTATGCTGGGGCATGGCACACGTGTGTGCTTGTGCGGTAGATGACGTGTATCACAAAACAATGTCTTCTTGAGCTCCTTGTGGGTCTATCTAATGAACGTCCTGCACTCTCTGATGAAATTATAGAGATGTGTGTAAGGAGCAGGAAAACCAGCAGAACAATGTCCGGTTTGCATCAAGAGGAAGATTTATTTTAACCCAGATGATTATCAAATTTAAACTGCAGTCTGTGAAAGTTCTGGCTGAACAAGGATGCTAAAAAGAGGATTTTCACAAAGAAACGAAGAGACTTTCCTTTAAAACCCATGCCTGAGACAGCCTTCGGGAGAATTCACTGGCTCTTCTTCCTTACAGTTAGTTTAAGAGCTGAGGTGGCCAGCGATGGTTCTCCACCTGCATCTGGCTGCTGGTTTGCTCCCACACCTGGGTGCTGTCATGTGCCTGGTCCTAATGCTCAAACATACCTCTGATGATGGGTTGAGCTCTGCGGTTGCTCTGAGACTTTTGCTCAGGAAAGGTTTCTATGTTGTTTCTCCCCTCTTTTACCCACTTCCCCACACAGAAAGGGAGCAACCTCTTCTCTTCCCCCTCTCATTTTGGGCTGTAATCACCACATCATGGCTGTCCTCACCATTGCTGGCTGATCAGCAAACTCCAAAGGAAAAAAGCAGAAATTAGAAGTTGTTGACTGGTTTGGACCAAAAGTCGTGTAGAGTCCAGTGAGTCATTTTTCACAAAGAATTAATTCAATTAAAAGAGGAGGGATGGGGGCAGTGTGTTATTTGTGAATATGGGTTGAGTGTAGCTGATGGCTTCAGCTGAAAATAAAAGTACAGGGATGATGGAAGGGAAATGTCAAAATGTTTCTTTTCAACCTGTCTTATGTTTCACATCAGAAACACCAGAGCAATTTCAAAGCAAAACCTTTCAGCTTCTATTTGTCATTTCAAAGTGGAATTTCTCTCAGAGTGGACCTGTTTATTTTTAATAACTTAGAAATGAAGCAAAAAAATTTAATTAGGTGGTCAAGGGAAATATTTTGGGTTGACCCTAAATGATTGTTTTTTCAGCTTTTTTTCATTTCTCTGAAAATAAGAGGGGAAATAGTTGAGCTTGACTTACATCAGTTGTTTTTTATTGATTTTCCAGTAAAACCAGGGACCTGAAGAAGAATGATTCCCAAACTCTGAACCTTGCTCTGAACCATGCTGTATCTCTTGGTAGCGTGGGTGGAGTACCTTCTCCTGGTTATAAATAGTCTGTGCTTATAGACAGTAATTGAAAATCTAAAGATTTGAGAAAAAAACAAAGAAGAAAAGCTTTCTGAACTTCTCACCAGCTTCCTGCATACTGTCAGCCCTCGACACTGCTGGGGTTTTAGCTGGAAGAACATCACTCCTTAGATGTCCTTAGATGTTCTTAGATGGGCAGGGCTGGAGACAGCGCTGGGGCAAGGTGCTGGATGCGGAAAAGGTAAGGCAATGAGCAGGGAGCCTTGGGGTCGCTTTAATGAGCGTGACACCGTGCCACTGCCAGCTTGTTCTCTTACCGCAGCAGCAGAAGCATCAGGGGAGGAGAGAGCTTAGTTCACATTAGTTCCCTGAGGAGACCGTCTCTGCCCATTGCACTTCATCTGATCCCATTCTCCTGTTTTTCTCTCCTGGGAATGGGGCAGTGAGCACAGAAAAGGAACAGAATTTGCTCCCTTGGGGTGTCTTGTGCTAACACACTGCCCAGTGCCTCCCAGGACTTGCAGTCTCTATTTAAATACGCTCATAAGAACATGCTGACTTGTCTGTGCTTCCTACTGAGACCTACAGTATGACCTGCAGGGTCTGGCCCAGAACCTGGTGAGCAGACAACATCCAAAAACGGCAACCAAAAAAGCAGCTCAAATGCTTCGATTCTGGTCTCATGTCGGTTGGGAATGTGGGTCACCTTCCTTATAGATTTCCTGTGATTACAGTGCCTCCACATTGTCCACTCCACACTGCAGCAGCCAGATATACCCACAGCTTTTTTTCTTAAAGAACTGGTGTTATTTCTGTCTGTTTCTAGGTCTTTTCTTCCCTCCTCCTCCCTATCCTTCTCCTAACAACTCCCGAATCTGTCTATCAGTTTCAACCAGTTTCAAAGCAGAGGGAGAGTTCTCAGAGCCAAGGAAGTTTGGGAAAAGAAGCAGCAAGGTGAGGGACCCACAGGAGGCAAGAAACCTTAAATATATTCCAAAGGTAGAAAAAAAAAATCAGTCAGCCATGAGAAAGAGATAAAGGTCCTGGTCTTCATAGTTGTAAGCAAAGAGAGAAAGTGGGTTTTGTTCTCAAACACAGGGATTTGTTTGCAGAGGGATGTGACTGATTGAGGAGCATGGAGCTCTGTCAGGGGATGGATGAGGAGCTGACTGAGAACTTATGGGTCAGGATTAAAGGGAAGGCAGGGACAGGTGACATTATAGTGGGGGTCTGCTACAGGCCACCTGACCAGGAAGACCAAGCAGATGAGGCCCTCTATGGACAGATAGGAGCAGTCTCATGTTCACAAGCTCTGATCCTCATGGGGGACTTCAAGCACCCTGATATCTGTGGGAGGGACAACACAGCACGGCATAAGCAATCCAGGAGGTTCCTGGAATTCGCTGATGATAACTTCTTTCTCCACGTGATAGGGGACCCAAGAGAAGAGATGCTATGCTGGACCTTGTTCTCACCAACAAGGAAAGCTGGTGGGGACCATGAAGCTCAAGGACAGCCTTGGCTGCAGTGACCATGAAATGGTAGAGTTCAAGATCCTTAGGGCAATCAGGAGGGTGCACAGCAAGCTTGTTACCCTGGACTTCAGGAGAACAGATTTTGGCCTTTTCAGGGATCTGCTTGGCAGAGTACCATAGGATAAAGCCCTGGAGGGAAGAGGGAGCCAAGAAAACTGGTTAATATTCAAGGATCACCTCTTCCTAGCCCAGCAGCAATGCATCCCAACAAAGAGGAAGTCAGGCAAAAATATCAGGAGGCCTGCATGGATGAATAAGGAGCTCATGGACAAGCTCAAACACGAAAAGGAAGCCTACAGAGGGTGATCTTTAAGGTCCCTTCCAACCCAAACAAGTCTATTCTTCTATGATTCTATGAAAGATGTTCACATCTCATGACCTTGAGCCTCTGTAATTCCCTGCTCATACAGTTCAACAACATAATCCAGTCTAGTTTTCAGGCACTTAGGACATGTTTTAGATTCCTCACCAAAGAACAAGGCTGTACTGGCTTTTCTGGCCCTGGCCTTTGCTTCATCATTACTCAGTGTATTCCAGCACAGGACATACTTCAGTGCTGAGCTCCACAGGACCTTACTTGGTCCATTGTCAGGACCCAAGGAGCTTGAGGATGCCTGAGATACCCTGCTGACACCAGATGTGATTTTTTTGGTGACAGTTTTCTAGAGGTGGACCAGGACCAAAACAGGATCTGGCACGCTGCCACTGAAAGGTGATGGTATAAACACTTCCCCAATCACATGAATGGGGAGCTGATGGCTCTTAGTGGTAGTTGGAAGGTGGAAAGAGATGATTTCCAGCCACCCCAATGCAAATCTCCTCTGTAAATCTCCCTTGAAACCTCACACATATGTTGGGGCTGTTAGCACTGAAATTCAAACAATCTGGGATTTCCTTTCCTGACACATTTGTATTCTCCTGAGAGAGGACTCTGTTCTGTGTCCTGTCAACTCAGCATTGAATCTGTGGTCAAAACCTCTCCCTCTCTATATACACCATTTTTATACATGTAAAAAGAAAGACAGAAAGGGAAAAGAAAAAACAAAACCAAAAACCAGAACCAAAAAATATCATTAAGAAAAGAGTTGCTTCTCCAGTCCCAGAGGGAAGGCACAGAAAAAGAGGATCTTTGGAGGCAAAAGACCAGCTAAGCAGACCGGAATTCTTTGCACTGAGGCTGTAAGCTACAAAGTTTACCACCCATGCTCTCAGCCTGATTTCTGGGCAGCTGCACACAAAAAAAAGTCTTGCAAACTAATCAAGCCATACTTTATGCTGCTTCTAGAGAACACTTTGGGGAAATTGCTTGTCTGTAATGTCTGTCGGGGAAAAAGAGAAAAGGAAAGACATCTTTTTACATGTGCATTTTATTTTACAGCATTACAGGGAGGACCAAAATGGACTGGGGGAAGGGGGTTGGTGCTCACCCTGAGTGTATATTGACTCCAATGGAGCTGCTGTACATACATTCATTTACGCCAGCTGAGAAACAAGGCCTGGGGTTCTCATTATACAGACAACATTGAATCCTGATTTATTGCTCCCCAGGAATGACGGGAGGGAGATGGAGGGTCAGACAGCATAAAATCCAAATAAATAGGAGGGGGGAGTCATCTGGGGACAACTAGTGCTGCTAAAGTTTCAGGACAAACAACTTGTTTACTGTGGCAAATCTTCCTTCAACACCATCAGGGAGTGAAGGAGTCCTCCCTTTTCAGCATCCTGGAGCCCTGTGGTGGGAGTGAAGCTAGGTTTTCAGAGGGGATGGAGACTGCCTCCACCGCATCCCTCAGGGAGCAAGGCAAGGAGATCAGTATGGCTGATGGGACTGTGAGAAGCCCCTCCATGCTCTGGAAATTGGATGAGGGTGACGGTGGGGAAAGATCACACAAACCTCTACACAGACACGAGTGGGAGTTGTATCTGCAAGAGGGTGTTGCTTGGAGATTCACAGGGCCCCATTATTATTTGGACCAGTACTGTTTAATATCTTCATCGATGACATGGATAGTGGGATTGAGTGCTCCCTCAGCAAGTTTGCTGATGACATCAAGCTGAGTGGTGTGGTTGATGTGCTGGAGGGATGGGATGCCATCCAGAGGGACCTGGACAAGCTAGAGAAGTGGGCCCATGTGAACCTCATGAGGTTCAACAAAGTCAGGTACAAGGTCTTGCACCTGAGTTGGGGCAACCGCCGGTATCAATACAGGCTGGAGGATGAAGGGATTGAGAGCAGCCCTGCAAAGCAGGGCTTTGAGGTACCAGTGGATGAAAAGCTGGGCGTGAGCCAGCAATGTAAGCTCACAGCCCAGAAGGCCAACCATATCCTGGGTTGCATCAAGAGAAGCGTGGCCAGCAGGTTAAGGGAGGGGATTCTCCCCTCTGCTCTGCTCTCATGAGACTCCTCCTGCAGTGTGTCCAGCTCTGGGACCCCCAACAAGAGTTGTGGACTCATCCTGCAAATATGATAGCCCTGAGCTTAACACTGGCTCTGGGATGGAAAAGGATTGGCAAAACTGTGTGTGCCGATAGCGCTCTGAAAGTTGCAACGTCTGGCTTCCTAAGAGGATTTAGGTGGGTTTACCCTTTTCTACATAAAAGAGAGTACAAGACAAAGAGATATTCCTGTATTGTCCAGTATGGTGAAAAAAAGCCACAATAAACAGGAAATTTTAGTGCAACTATCTTCTCACACAGCAATATTAGTTGACCATGAGGCATGACCCCAGCAGACACTTCATTCATGGAACAAAGCTTGGAAGATGCACGTTGACACAGAGCTCCGAGCAAGACCTTTAGGAAATGCTGCCCTGCAACATGTGGGTATCATAAACCATCTCACAGAAGGGAGTCATCCTCATCATTGGCCCAGGGATTTCCTGTTTCAGAAGGAAAACCAAAGCCTATAGACCACATGTTTTAGTCTGGCCAGGTATTATGGGGTTGTGTCTGGGAAATACTGGATTGAACAGCTGAGTTGAGTGAACATAGAGGTATCTCCTGGCTTTCCATCTTAGCACACATCTTGACAAGGCTGGAAAACCAGTGGCAGAATTAAGCAGAAGGAAGACCCTGGTCACGGGAACCAGAGATTTTGAAGAAAACCACAATTAGTCCAGAGTATGGTGCCGGAGAATCAGGTTTTCTGATAAGTGGTGTCATGTGAGAACCAGGGGAAGAACTGAGCAGCTTTCCCCTTGAACCGCAGAAGGATCTTTAGGAGGACAAGGGAGGAAAAATACCTCTGCAGATCTGCTGACATCCTTCTCTGCTTCTGGATCCTTCTGCATCCTTCTCTGCTATCTCTCCTTTGGCTTCCTGGAGCAGGTAGAATATTATCATGCCTCGTGAAATTCTGGGATAGGAAGCTGTGCTTCTGTGCTCCTCTCCTCCAGCCCAGGGGGGAGATGAACTACAAGGGGGTATATTATAATTGTGGTTGGAAGCAAAGAATATCCTCAGGTGCTTCCCTGGAGGAAAGCCATAATAGCATGTAATTTTAAAAGCTGTGAGAGAAGTTGTGGGAGAATACAGGCCTTCAAAATAACTTTTTCCCTCACTACTGGAGTGGTTATTGGAAACACTAATTGGAGAGCACAGGGTAAGAGCTGGGATGCTATGATGCTTAAAAAAACCCAAACACACAGAACTTCCTGGTTAATGAAATGGAAGAATCCCTTCTAATAAACTGGAAAGCATTCTCTGAAGTAGTAATACAATGAGTCATCCTCCAGGAGGGGTTGCACAGCAGAAGTATTTGGCCCAGCAGTCAGAAGGGAAACCAGCAAAGGAACAATTATCTGGGAACTGGCTTTGCAGAAAGTATGAAGTGCCAAAGGGAACAATCATGGTGTGTGATGCTGTGAGCTACCTAAATGTGAATGGAAGTAGATATGACATCCATCAATCACTTGATTCAGGATGAAGAAGTCTGGACAGTAAGGATTTAAGAAAAGCAGAGTTTGGCAGGATTTCTCCTAGAATGTGATTCAATACATTAAAAAGTGGCATTGCATCCAGGGGGTAGCTGTTAAAATGTTTACCATTACACCATTTTTAAGAGTGATTTGAGGGGAATGAAACAATTTTATTTTATTTATTTTTTGTGTGTGGAAAGTGCTTGCTTTCTTTGAAAATGCTCACATTTCTCATCGAAGACTGAATTCAGGGAAGCTTTTTGCCAAAACCTCACAAAACACCGGGTTCAGTGAAAGGTTGATTTTTTTATCCTTGAAAGAACAGAAGCTTTTCTGTTTTGATTTTATCTCTGTTTTCAGGAAAGAACAAAACATTTGCTAGCCACATTCACCTTAAAAGTTGGTAAGGTCAAAGTCTTGGAATATCTTAGAAAACTTGGAAGTGGTCTCAAAAGTTTCAGTTCAAACCTGCCTCTGGGCTGTACTTACATCATCTGAGATAAGGAATCAATGGATGGTACTAACATCAAGGCCCTGAACAGTCATGAAAAAAGCTTTGAAATCGGTGCCAATATCTGTCTCTGAATTCTCCAAATTGTGGAGACAGCTGCCAAGGACAGATCCAAATTCCTCCTAATCCAAGACAAGATCTGAGAACTTTGAAATGTAACTCAATTCGAAACCTGGATCTGAATTCTGCTGCAAACACCTCCCTCTTATCCGGCAATGCCTTCAAAAAGCTTCAGAGGCACCAGAACATCCAATCAGGACAAATCCAACTAGTGCAGCTGAGTAGGGTTTTTAAGATTATTTTTCATTGCTGGTTAGCAAAAGGGAGGACAAGATGTGTGACAAGAGTAATATGCACAAATACACAAGAAGGTTGCCTGCTCTGTGACAGACTTGTTGGTTTGCTTTAGCATTTCCTTGCCACAGACACTACTAGGACAGTCAAACTCTGCAGCGACTGGAGGCCATTTTGAGGCCAGGCAGGGAACTGACACTAGCAAGCCCTCAGGTGCAGATGATCCCTCCCAAATCCAATGAGAATGGAGGTTGGTTCCCTGATGCTTTGTACCATTCCAAGATTTTGTCAAAGAGTAGATGAATCTCTCCCAAGCACACAATTGAAATGTGGTTGCAATGCTCCTCACCCTGATGCTGGAGAAACGTGGCCATGGGCAATGTGCAACAGGAGGACAACCAAGCTTCAAATTTCCATTGCATGGAGCAATCTGTGACACATTCACATGTCAGCATGACATGCTTCAGGCCTCAAAACTTACATTTGTCTCCTGTAAAGGACCCATTTGGGTCTGATGTCCTCCAGGGTTTTAGGGGTCTTGGGATCCAGATTGAGAACCTGCTCAACCAGCTACCCATCTCAAGGAGTGGAGGTGGAAAGGTGAATTTGTTCTTGCACAATACATGGAAGAGATTATCACCAGGGAAAAAAAAAACCAAGAGCTCCTTGGTCAGGGGCATTGGTGAAGAAACCCAGGAGAAATATTGTATTCTCTGAGTCCCTGGAGGTATTTAAAAGATGTGTAGATGTGGTGCTTAGGGACATGGTTTAGTGGTGGGCTTGGAAGTGTTGGGTTTATGGTTGGACTCCATGATCTTAAGTGTCTTTTCCAACTTAAATGATTCTATGATTCTATGATGCTTGGAGTCAGGACTTTTCTGGCAGACTGGTGACCTTCCAGATAAGCATATCACTACCTTTTCAGCTCTCAATAAGGTACCCAAGGAAGTGGTCACTCCAGCTCATGCATCCCAGCTCTTTTCTAGTCCAAGGATAATGGTCAGCTTAGATCTGGTGACATGTTTCTCTATGGTCAAGCACAAGAGATGAAAGGTGACACCAAACAACAGCCAGTGCCTGGGTACCTGGAGCAGATGAGTCCAGTGGATTGTCCTCTTGTACAAAAGAGCTACTTGCCTGGAGATTTGCTTGCCCAGATGCTCCTGAACCAGGGAAGGGATGGGATCATAACTGGATCAAACCTACACCAGGCTTCAGAACAGCCCCAGACACATCCCAACACAGCACTTTGACCTCATCCCTGCACAACCCACCTGATGCTTTCCAGGGAGCGAATACTCACCTTCTATAGCTGTGTACACCATCAGCCAAACCTGTTCATGGATTTATATGCAGTGTTTCTGCACGATGTGAACCCCACTACATTTCCACTGTTGCTGTCTGCGGCGTGGCTGGCTCCTTCCCCACGCTTGCACACCCCTCCATTCCCAGCTCCTTTGTCAGGATTAAGGCCAGCTCTTTGCTGGCCACCGAGCACATTTCTAGCAATTGCCTGGCCCCAGGATTAGATGAAAGGAGAGCGGTCACGGGAGAGCTCTGGAGATTTGCACTTCCTTTGCCAGCATCCTGAAAGACTGGTGCATTCACAGACACAACACTCCATTATTCATGCCTGAAAGATGGAAAATAGGGCACATTATGATATCAAAACCCAGCACCTAAAATCACTCACTTTGTAGTCTGCAATTGAAAGCATATATCTGGCCGTATTAGAACGGAGAAGTTTCTTTTCCCAGCGAAATCTCTCCTTTCCCACTGCCGTGTGGGGCACAGCTTTCTAGCTGTGGCTGCTAATTCTGCAGGCAGAACATCTGCCCATGTGCTTGGGGCAGCAAACCCCATCACAGTCCAAGCCAGTCTTGATTTACATTGTGGCAACCAGGACAACCATCAGGTCTTCTGTTTTTTGGAAAGGAGGCATCTGTATATATGTAAATGTGTCCTGTAAATCAGCACCAGTGGAGCCGTGGCTTTGCAAATTCCTGTTTCTGTTAAAGCCACTATTTTTTTCCTAGTCCTGTGTGGACAGGTGACACAACAGTCTTGTTCACTTTTGCAGTGACTGGGTGTTTTGAGACTGAGACCAGAACAAGTGTCACACCTCAGAAACAACTTTTACAGTGGGACTTGCTTGGCAGGACAGGGACAAACAGCTGTGGACATCAAACATACGTGTTGCTGCTGTCTTATTATGTGGACTCACAGTCTTCTAGAAGTGGCATTCATTTGTTATAGTGATTAGCTGCTGTTACAGACCCAGAGGATAAGGTTCATCTGATCAGCCTTCAGATGTTTGCAGTGCAGGTGACTATTCACAACCATTGCTCTTCAGAGTCCATGGAGCTGAGAAGACATGGTTCATGTGAACAGATGTAGACATGCACCCTGGGACAAGAAGACTTGCACCCTAAAAACGCGTGTTTCTTCCTTCTGACTCTAAGGGAAATCTCAGTGATTGTCTCCAGCAAAGAGTCTGCCACATATTTCGAGTTCCAATCTGGTCTTCCCTGTTCACCAGGGAAGACACCACCAGGCACACCCCCGAGACAAGTCAGGGCAAGAAAGAGGTATGTGAGGAAGGAAGTGCCCTGGCAATGAGGCACTTCGCTGCCAGTTGGCTCACCATCTGCAGAGACTGCCAACACCTGCCTCTTTCGCAAACATCTGTATGTGCTGACAGCAATGACATATGAAGGGAAGATCTCCGGTGAATCCTGGGAAGCAAAAAGGTTCAAAACCAACAGGACAGTTGTACAGAGTATGTGTTTGTCTTCCTGCAAAAGCATGTTCCATGTAAAGGCTTCTCAGATAATTCTTTAGTCTCTGCCACCTCTCCTAAGCACTACTTTTTTTTATATAATTGAGGAAACTGAGGCAGGCTGTGGTAGCAGAAGTGATGGTTCCAAGGATGTTAAGCACTGGGTGGCAAAGCAAAGGGATGAACCTGTATATCTAAATGGTTAGGCCAGTGTTTTGAGCAAAATGTACAAAATATGCCCTCCTGGATGTGATATCGCTCCCTCTCCAACTTGGGAGGGAGAATATTGGCTGCAGGTGACCTGCCAGCAGCAGTTTTAAGGGGAAAGGGAAAAGGAGGAAGATTAAAGGACAGAACCAAAAGCTCCTCCCTTGTGGCATCTTTTACACAACCGTTTCCCTTTACAACGTCCCAAACATCCATTAAGGAAGCTTTTAGGATCAGCCCTTTTTTGTCTTACAAATGAAACCAGATGCCAAAGCCCCAGAAGTGGTCGCAGCAGTAGAACAAACCAAAGCAGCAGATTCACCTCCTGAACTTGGCAGCAGCATGAGGCCACCTTAGCAAAGTCATCACGGGACCATCCATCATTTCACAAAATTGCTGCTGCTCTAATTAAAGAGAGACTGTAAAGATTTAGTTCTTTTATCAAATATTGGAAAGCAAAGGGACTCACTGCCAAAGTGATTAAGGTCTTCGTTGTTATTCATAAGTAGGAGTTTCACTCAATAAGCACCTATGATAGATGACGAAGGGTTGTTTCTGCTGAGAAGCAAAAGGGCCTGATTCTGTATGGACTGGAGCATGGAAGGGGTTTTATTTTTGTAACCTTCTAGTTTAACAATGGCTTATGGGAGGGGATGCTCATTTCCCATCTAGCTGTGATGTGAAACAGACCCTAATATATCTTTTCACATGAAAAAAAAAAAAAAAAGGGTTCAGGGGTGTATTTATTTGTTACTTCTTCCTCTGAATATCTCCATTTTCTCAATTCTTGTTCCTGCTGCAGCAGCTTTGGGAGTGTTTCTCAAAACCAGAAACCCGAGTGAGGTCTCAGGCAATCCCATTGCAAAGTCAAGCACGCCAGGGTTTGGGGTGAGCAATCATCTCTTTTCCAATGCCTCCCCTCTCCTGACAAAGCAGCTGTTTATGTTCTGGTTTATGGAGGTTTTGGGTCATGGAGGAAATCATAGAACTAGGAATGAGAAATGTGAGTTATTTTTTTCTTTCTACTGAGCAGGTTTTCACCAGGAAAAAATGACTGTGGGAAAAGTGTTCACGTTTCATCATCAAAACTGGAAACATCCTTCACTCTTTAGTGCCAAACTTTGTCGTCTTTCAACAAATCTTTTGAGGTGTGGAGGAGGTCTGGTACTTCCAACAACGTCAAAAAAAGACAGTACTTTCCCCTTTTATTCCACCTTCTAATCACATCCTCCCCTGCCTGCCCGCATCTCCCCAGAGTTGCCTGTACCCTGCTGCTTTCTCCATCCCAGCTCCTGTTTTTCTGCCCTGCTGGCATTTTTGCAGCTTGCCTGGGGTTTTTTTTTATTATTTTTTCTGTTTTTCTGCCATTTAGAAGTTTTGGTAACTCCTTTCCAGTGAAATTTTTGTTTTGGCAAATGTGCAAAGCCAGCCCCTCAGGGAGAAGTCAGCAGAGCATTTCCATTTCACTGCTAGGGACTAAAAGTTACTGAGTACCGATGCCCTTGAAGCTGTGTGCCTTCCTCTAATTTAATATAGAGCCTTTATGTGAAGTTAAGGACAAACACCTTCCCTTACAGAACCACTCCCTGTGACAGCCTCACTAATTAGTTGTTATTAACTGTGATAACAGAGCTATCAGATTTAATAGGCAGCAGATTATGGCAATTACAGTGAATTCACTGGGTACAGGAAGCTGGAGGTTTGGCTCTGGGGACAAACAGGCAGATTTTGTCAGGCAGCACACACAGGGCAAAGCTGCTGCGTGGAAGGGTGCTCCTCAAGGCATGAAATCATGACTGGGAAGACGTACCAGCCAGTGGGACTGGGAGTGAGGGAGAGTAGATATCATAAATGTATGAAAATGCAAAGGGTAGATTTGGAAACGTCTTTCCTTTCTTTTCTGTTTCCTTTCTTTTCTGTTTCTCTTGTACTTTTGCTCTGTCTCTCACTTTGCCTTTGCTCCTCTCTCTACTCCCTTCCTCCAGGAGAAAAGAGTGAGGAAAAGAAAGATGAGAAAATTACAGAAAACACCAACATGTTATTGCTTCTTCCTGTCCCTGGCTGAATGTCTCTGATGTGTGTGAGCTGGTTTTGCCTGCTCCCCTGAGCGGTCGTGGAGAGCAAGGCCAGCATTTTTGTAGGGTGCCAAGGACCAACCTGAGGCTGAGTCTTTCCATAAAAAGTTATGAAAAGGGGTCTGAGGTCCAGGGGCCACCTGGCTGGAGGGGTGGTGGTGTGGGAGGAACCTCAGAGGTCCCCACAACTCACCTCATCAATGATTTTGGCAAGTTCACCTGCCTGGACCTGTCCAATTAACCAGAAATATGGAAACACTTCTGAGGACCACCTCATCCTCCCTTCCCGCCATGGTCGCAGCCTCTTCAGCAGCAGAGGCATTTCCCTATGTGTGTGTTTTTCCTTTTTCCCTGCTGAATTTTTCTTCATTAAATCAGCCTTTGGGAGCAAAACCAAATACAACATACTGACATGGCAGCCCATCACTCCTCGGGAATGCATTTACCAGAGGCAGCCCTGGCTGCTGTTTTCCCCATTATCATCGAAGCTGACAAAGGCATCCTCCTCCAATTTCTGTAACGTGGTGATTCCCATCCCCCACTGTCCCCTCCTCTTCACTCACCCCTCAAGCAAATAGCTTGGCTGGAAAACCAATCTACCCTGCAGAGACCCTGGAGCTGCGGTTGCAGCGATGGACCCTGAGGGTCCACTCCTCTGCTCCTCAAAGCTGAGCCCCCGTCCCCCATGCAGCACCCTGGGGAAGGCACCCCACACAAGAGGTGGAGGAAAGGCAAGAGGCTGAGGGGATGCAGATGTGACTTACCCCATGCTTCCACTTTGCACTTGATTTCTTAATCAAATTCCAGGAGTGTCTAAAGACTACCACTGAGATCAAAGCCTTGTTAGACATGTCATTGGAAAAATAAGTAGACCCTACCCCAAAGAACTGCTGATGCAATCTGCGAAAGGGTAGGGGAAGGTGGGCTGCAGAAACAAATTGTCTTGCCCTGGGTCCAAATGCTGAGTTACAGCCTGGACTACATCTCCCATCCTTTCTTCTGAATCATCTCCCATGGTTTCTTCTGAGGCAT
This sequence comes from Strix aluco, assembly GCF_031877795.1. Taxonomy (NCBI): domain Eukaryota; kingdom Metazoa; phylum Chordata; class Aves; order Strigiformes; family Strigidae; genus Strix; species Strix aluco. Next base: position 2,370,306 of record NC_133934.1, read on the forward strand.
AAGTGAATTTTACTGGCAAATGTAGATGTCAGAAAGAGCTTTACAAGGTATGGTAAGGAGAAACCGTATTTATTGCTCTATATCTGCTGCACAACTCTGATGAGATGTTGCTGGATGTCTTGCAGGACTTGGGCTTGAATTGGTTGCTGTGCTGTATGTAATGAGTGGACTTGCTGTGGCTGGAGCTGCAAGAGTTGATGTGTCAGGGCTAGAAAGGTGCATCAGCTGGTAGCACAGTCACCGTGAAGGGTGAGGGAACTATGCTGAATAGGTGACATCCCCAGACCTGGAGTGGGATGGAAAACAGGGCTTAGGGAAGCACAGACCTCCCAAAGACTATTTTGTACAGCCTCCTCTGTTGTAACAGGATTCTGCTAAGGTTTTATGTCTTCTCCAGAAATTTACAGGGTCTGTTTTCTGCTCCTCTCCCTCCCACCTGAAAGCTACCGTCTCAGCACAACCCAACTGAAACCCCAGAGGGAAACAGCTCAACTAACAGTTGCCCACTTACCATGGGTTGTCTAACTCTAGCTCTGAGGTTAAAAAAATTTTTTTGGTATATCCAGAAAGGGCCAGAGCTGATATCCATGAGGGATTTTGATTCAAAGCGGTTAGAATAAAAGAGGTGTAAATACTGATAAATGATCCTCTTCATTTTTTTTTTTATCTCTCACAAAACAGAAAAAAAATGGCACAGACTCAATTTCTATAATGTTCTGTTTTCGTCTGTAAGAAGAAAATTTTCAAGCTTAGGTGCCAAAAGCAGGAAAATTAGATCTGTATTTAGACAGTTAAATAAGAGGCTCAATTTTCAAAGGTACCAATACCCTGTATTTCTAATTGCTACCAGAAGAGACTGAAATCTTACTTTACTTTTAAAAGGGTATTTTCCAACTCCAAAAAGAAAACTTTTTTATTTGCAAAGCATTTCCACAGAAAATGTCCATCAGGGGATGAGGGACAGAAGCCCACTGAAAAACAACAGACATGTTTTTTCCTTTTAGAGTTCAACTCCTGGCAATAGGCAACCTAAATGGATTCAGTAGCAATGAAACTACATTGATCAAAGGTCTCATGCTCAGTTCTTCTTCCATTCCTCTGCAGTGAAGGGTTGAACTCAAGCTACAGCCAGTGAAAATTAGGAAATTACGGGACTTTCAATGCTTATGTTTGCCCTCAAACCTATTTCTTCACTTTGCTTTATGGTATGAGATTGTCTCTCCAGGCAGCTCTCTTTACTCCCAGTCTTAATCCACTCTCTCACAGTAATCCAACCCTGCACATACTGGCTCAACTCCATTTATCCATCCAAAACAGGAGGTACTGTGTGCAAGACTGGACACCATGGGGAAACTGTGGTGTCTGTGAGAGGATAAGGTAGTGGGGCAGCCAGAAAATTGTGTCCCAAGCTTTCATGGAAGATGCTCCCAAATCCCATCAAAAGGATAAGAAAATCTCAGTTTAAACTTTCTTTCAAATTCATTCTTCCCTGCATACAACCTATCTTCTGCTGACATCTAGTCCCTTTCCTGAGCTTAGTACATCCTGAGCTTAGTATATCCCTACCTGCTCCATATGTTGAAAGTATAAATCCATTATTATATAAACTTTATTATAATGGTGATCTCTTTAGTTCTCAGTACAGACAGGGATGTTGTCCATGTCATTGGAGTGCGAGCTTCAGGATTTGACCCTGACTGGACCAAATCATGAGAGAAGTTGGATTAGGTCTGGCATTAAGAACTTCCCACCATTTCTCCCCAGATGCCAAGACCCAAGTTTGACACTGATGGAAAACCAGATGCACTTAGATAACGTAATGCATGGTGGAATGGCTATCAGTGTCAGAAAGCGAAAGAAAATACAACCCAAAATTCTGAGGGAAAATGGACATGCATAATGAGCCACTGAAAACCAGTCTGGTGCTGGAATGAAGAATAACATTGTCTGGAGAAGAGCTGTCATCTAGAGACTGGTGATCTTCGTCCTCTTGTCCTCCTGAGAAAGCTCTGAGACATGCTAGCAAAGCCATGTGGGAAATATTTCCAGTGTCAACCCTCCATGCCAGTGGATAAACAGAGGGCTTTAGTCCCCAGGGGCTGTCCATCAGCTTTGACGCCATTCCACCAACACTATGATTTACTAAAAGAAAAACAAGTTTGGAAAGCAAATGCACAGACTTTCCAAGAAGGTCCCCAGCCACAAGGAATAAGATTCTTTGCCCCAGGATGCATTTTATGCTGCATTTATGCTCATGCCGACTTCGAGAGGACAGCCTCAATGCGCAGGGTATTGTGCAAACACTCAACAAGAGACATTCCTTTCTCAGAAAAGCTGGGCAGCCAGATCAAGGGCACCAAACCCGCTTTGCAGGGTGAAAGTTATTCAGGCAGCTGCTGCTTCTGGAAATGCAAACAAATTGGCACTGGTGTATAGCTGTTTTTACAGCATTGTGGTTATTCCCTAGTGTCTGGTACCTCTAATAACTTCATGGGATGAACCATGGGTCGTCATGACATGAAAGGGACTAAGGTGGCATTCAGGCCACTGAATGAGGTCGGTTGCCTTTGAAGATCCTCTTGCATTACACAAGTCAATGATAACGTAGCTCAGTTATTAAATATGGTCACCTTGATTATGCAGCAGGACACAGGCTGCTCTCCTTGTTATTAGAAAAAGTTTAGAAATGAACACAATATCACCATGTTATTAAGGAAAGGAGGAGGGAAGGAAAGCATTTCAGCAATAAAAATGTCAATCTCTGGTTTATTTAAAAAATATTAAAACAATGAGTTGCAAATGGGAAATCTAGAAAACTCCTTTGATAAATGTCAGTACTTTTAAATTAGGACAAAGGAATTAGAAAAATGGAGGCTTATGTTTAATTCACTTGAAAGCAAATTAAAGGGTTCGGCTTATGGATGAAAGAGAAAATTAGGTTATTTTTTTCCCAGAGAGTTACCAAGGCTACTGCAGCCCAGAGAAAACCACAGTTCAGCACACAGCTTGGCGAGCTGCTATTGACAGGGCTGTTTGCACATCTTAAGTGGATTTAGGAGAAGTGGTTCCATTTCAGGAGTCGGAAGCTGGACCAGACACTGTGTCACATCCTGGCAGGGACAGCACCTGGTTGGGTCTGTCTAATCCAGGGATTTTTCCCAAAATAGTCCTTCCTCCCCCACACTTTGCAAGGGAGGTGATGGTATGATGAATATAAAGCCCCCAGCAGCAGGATGTTTGTTTCTTAAGATGATCATGCACTTCTGCACCTTGGTGTGGTACCTCCAGCATTTTCACCCGGGCTAAATATCTGGTTTTAGAGAAACGTTGCCCCTCAGTCGATGTGTGTATGTCCATTACCAGTTTGTATTGCCATGGCTCAAGCTGGGAAGATTTCCAACAGAGAAATGGCTGAACAAGTGCCCTGTTTAAGGAAATCCTTACTTTCAGGTTCATGACTTTACATTTTGTACTATTTCATCCTGTTTCTGCTCATTCTCAAGATCTTCTCTCTGATATTCAGCTCCTCCCACATTTCATGGACATTTCTCAGCTTTGTTCCTCAACAGACTTCATTAACACTTCATTCCCACCTTGGGGGCCAAAATTGTTGTTGCAAACCTTAAACAAATCAATCACCAGACAGACTCAGGAGAAGCTCCACTAATAGATGTGCTCCCCCATCCAGCACTGTTCGATATCATTTCCCCGTTAGCCACTTCCTTACTTTTGACATGGTTCCCTCATCAAAGTCTGTCTTCTCTCACTGGAGTAAGGAGGTTACCCCATGGCACTGCATCCATTTTTCATTTAAAATTCAAAGAAGGGAGATTTTTCACATGCCCATTTTTTTCCTGCAAAAATTTATTTTATCCAAGAAAATACCAGGTTTGCATGCTACAATCTCTTAGCCATTCCCTATGTCTTTAGCGGCCCCTTTCCTCCGTATTGTTATAAAGCCCAGCAAAGTTCTGAGCAGCAACAAACATCTCTGATGTCTCCTGTATTATCTCTCTCTTTCAGATATAAGCCCTGTTTTTGCTGGTCCCCATTCCAGAGGCTGCACCTTGACTTGATTGTTTCTTTTTGTGTCCTTGCCCCCAGATCCGAAGTTGCACATGCTGGTCCTTGGAGATCTGGTGATGGAGAGTAGCCAGTCCTTCTGATACGGTGCTTTTGGGATAGAACTTCCCATTTCTCAGTGCATTGTCTTTCTCAGTATACTTTGCTCTTGCCACGCTCTTCAATATTTCATCTTAACTGAAAGCAAAGGTGAAATTTTATTTTTTCTTCCAAGGGATCTTACCTACTTTATGGGAGAACATATAACTGGATATCAGCCACAATCTCTTCCGTTATTTCACTGCATAATGTCTGCCCATCAGCATTTTCTTTTCAATGTATTCCATGACCAGACATATGAAGAGTACAGGGGGATCTGGGTCATGACATCACTCTGATTCCCTTTTCCCTTTGCTTACCTCACAATAATTGCAAACTGTGGCAGATTAATCCTGCTGTATCCCACCCAAGGCTTGATTGAACTCAGCAAGGTGAGGAGTATGATTTGCTGTGTTTATTGATGGTGTAACTCTGCAAGGTAGTGTGGTCCTCCAACTGACCTGGCTGGGAGCTCAAGCTTCCCAAGATCTCACCAAAGGAGCAGCGTTTGCAATACATACAAAGGTTCCCAAGGTCCTTGTTTTTTCCTGGAAAGTCAGTCTTGCTTGGCAATGAGTTTAAACACCCCACAGGTGCTGAGACTCTGAAGTCCTTTGAAGTATCAAGATCTTCCTAGAAAGGTTTCACAGCAGCCACAATTATTGTTCTTTTGTTTTGCTTTTTGTTTACTCCTAAATGGTAACAAGCAACTCTCCTTCTCTTCTGTCAGCTCAGTTAATAGGTTTGTGTGACATTATCCCAGAAGTTCAGCAACCAGAGTCCCAAAACACATCAGCAAGCAATAGAGAGGAGCAAGGGGAACACTTCCTAAACTGGCAAAGCCCAGCCAAATTTGCAATTCACAGCTCTTACACTCTCATCAACAGCTGATAAGACAGAGCCAAGCCCCTCCTCCTGCCCTCTCCTTAAAACCAGCAGCTACAAAACCTGACTAAAGAGGTGATGCAGGTATTACAACTGGTGCCCAAGCACAACAGACAAGGATGAACATTACAGTAGCTTTTCCAGAACAGGAAAAGGTTAATCTGTCTCTGACAGTGACCAGTAATGGATATCTAAGAAAGAGGATAAGAATGAGGACAGCACGGGGCAAAACCTTTCAAAATACTCCCCTAACCTCCAACCTTGCAGCTCTCGGAGTTCCTGAGCCACAGGTGAGGTCTCTGTATTAACAACCCTTGCTGGAGAGCTCTTCTGTGAGATTGGTTGATTTTTTTGGAACCATGTTAGCTTTTAACAGTCACAAAATCCTGTGTCAAGGCAACAACACACCAAAAATCCACTTTTCCCAATCAGTTTTGGATCTGCTTCCTTCTCATTTACTTTCCTGACCCTCACTCTGGTGTGGGATGAGGCAGAAGACAGGTGATCTCCATCTACCTTGCCCAAACACATCTCTGTCCTCTGCTCACACCTGCTGAAGAGACAAGGTAGTCAGGCTAAAGTCACTCCATCTGCAGAAGCTGGTCCACACCTTGGATCATATGGTATAGAGGAGGTGAGTGAGAATAACCTCTCACCTGACTCTGCAGGTGGAAATGTTTTTTCAAGGAAGTTGTTCGGGAAAGGTCTAACAGCATCAAAATCCCAGTGGCAAGTGTGCTATCACCTTTCATTGAAAACTGCTGCTGTGGCTCCATGTTGTCCCCCTGAAGGGCATCAAATGAGGGTTCTACAGGTGTATGTGCACAGGGAGGGGTGTCACCCAAGAACCTGTCCAGTAATCATCCTACTGCAGAACATCCCATGCTGGCTGATGCAGAAACATTCTCCTGTGCTTCCAGGAAAGGTGCCAGCCATCCCTTGGCCTCTGAGTTTATCCCCTCACTCCTTGAGCTTTAACACCTCCAGCAAAACCCTCCTATCTCTGATTCACCTCATTTGGGTGACCTCCTAATTTTTGCTCCTATAGAACAAGGTTTGGTCTGCCTTCCCTTGGTGCCCATCACTCCTTCCTCCCTCCCTAGGCCTGTCCAACTGGATTTGCCTTCATGGATGTTTTTCCTGGGCTAGACTTTCACATATTTCTGGTGAAGAAAAAACAGTTCATCCTTTTTCTTCCTGTTCCTGAACATCCTGGGCACAGCAGGTAGTGTATTCCTGTTTTGTTCTGCAGGTTGCTTTGGTAAACATTTCTCTTTGCACACAAGCTTTTGCTTAGGGCCCATATGCTTTGACCCTGAGAGGAAAATAGAGTCTGGTTTCAAAACTCAGATTATTGTTAAAGCGAAGAAGGGCTGGGTCTCTGGGTTTATACACAGCTGATGTGAGGGTGGATGGATTTCCAGAAGTTTTGAGTGATTATAACACAAACCTATCAATCATATCAGCAGTAGCAGGCTTTTTTGAAGCGACATCAAGGAAGCTTGTATAGCTGACCTGAAAGCGTGTTGCCTTTTTTTTTTGGCCTATCTTGGTCTAAATTTTGAGATTTTTCCAATTGACTCCAAACAGTGAAGTCTAGAAGTGTTTTGAGCAGGGATTACTCTGGTCTTTCCCAGTTTTGGAGACCAAGATAATCAGGGTGTGGGGCTTCTACCCCACCTCATACTGCTTGGTGCATCCTCCCCACGTCTGCCTGGCTTTTTCTGCTACCTCGGCAGAAGGTTCCGCAGATTCTCATATTTCCCACTCCACTTCTCTAGACGGTTTCTTTCTTTGTCTAAACCTCCCCATGTCTCCTGGCCAGCAGTGGTTTGTCTTGTCCCTTGTGTGTCACGGGCCAGGAGTCTGCCACCATTTCCCTGAGGGACATTTTGAAGGAAGAGACATTTGTGCATGGGTGTTGTCAATGGATGGATGGATGGATGGATGGATGGATATTCTGGAATGGTTCTGGCTGTTTTCCAACTTCCCTAAATTGCACAAATCCCTTAATCTCTCAGTCATCACTTCATTGTTCATAAAAAGAGACAGCTACAGCTCTCTTGCCTTGTTCCTATGGCTATTTTTGGTTTAAGGGATCATTTATTGTCACAGGAGTGTGCACGGTAGGGTCCTCCACAGCAATCTTGCTCAAGGAAGACAGACCAAAGTTGTGTTCCAGTTTCCATTGTAACCGGTTTCACTCTCACAAGAGCATTTCTTTTAATCAGCATATTTTATGTGCCTTCTCTGCCTGGTGATTTCTCAACGGACCTACCCAAACAATTCTTTCTTTCATTGCCTTTGCTAAATCTGTTGTCTGGAGCTCTGGGGAGCAGCTTCTCGGGATAGGTCTAACATGAGCAACAATGGGATATTTTTACACCTGACTGATCAATACCTTGATTCATTTATAAGGAAAGGTAGCAGGTAATTTTAGGAGGGATGTGTGTATGTGCATGGAAGGAGTGTTTTTTACTTAACTCTATTCATCTCAGTATCCACCCAGAGATCAGGAGAAAGCTCAGATCTGATAAATAAGGCAGCAAGGAACAATGATCCCTCTCTCTTCCCAGTATTTGCAGCATTTCTCTTCTGGATGGCTTTTCCCAGTGCATGGGTCCCCCCCTCATGAAAGTAATTACAGAAAAGGCAGGAAATGGCTCCCTGTTGGGATGGGTGATGGGGGTTGTCTATGCCTGGACTTTCCCACCCCAAAACCCCCTGCTATTTTTTTTTTCTTCAAACTTAGGAAGAAATGTTGTTTTCATGGCACTGATTCCTTGACAGCTTGTCCTTGTCCAGAGGGGGAGGTTGTAGCTTGTCCTTAGCCCAAGAGGGGCCATCAAGGCTGCCTTCACATTGTCTCCTTCAGCTCCAGCTGTGCAGATGGAGGAGGTTGATGCAGCTTCCCTGATTTGACCAAAAGGAAGGTTTTCCTGCTGCTCAGACCTCAACAAGGGGTCAAGACATTGTGCCAGGGGAAGTGAGTCCCCACATCCCTGCTCTCAGCACCCTTGTGTGAGGTGGGACACCGAGCCAAAACCATCCCTTCTTTAACATGGGGCTCTGGTCACGTCTCTTGGTCCAATGGCATCAGAATATCTCATTCCTGAGGAGAAGGCAGACATTTTCCAAGGAAAATATTTTTTTCATTTGTTAAAAAACCCACAAAACCTCACATGTGTTCCAGTGATATTATTTTTCCTGGGCTAATAGCTACTTCAAAAATAGAACACTAAAAAAGAATCTGCAAAATAATTAAAAATAATAATAAGCAGAAAAATCCAATCATTTCCCCAGTTTGCCAGCTAGATGTTTCAATTGCATCTCATAGTGATTTCATTTTGAAATTTGCTTAAACATAATCATACTCTTAAGAAGTAAAAAAACACCAGCTGAAGAGTAATGCTTTTTTTACTCTGAATGAGGTTTTATTAACACTTTCTTTTTCCCCACTGAGTAGCTCAGGAAATGCTCATTTTGGATGTGAAATACAGTTATTAAAGACATTCATTTATTTACAACTTTTCAGTTCTGACAGAGGACTAGAAAACTCACTAAATGAACAGCTCCAGACTGGAACATGGTAGAAACTTTCAAGAGGAGAGGAAGGCCAGGGGATCACACTTTCCCTTTGATTTGCCAAGAGGAAAACAAAACAAAACAAAACCAAAAACAAAAAACCACAAAAAACCAAACAAACCTAAAAGAAAAAGAAGTATTTTCTCAACTTCTTTATGCTTTATATATAGCATCTGCAAATCACTGTATGAATTATTTCCCTTCTCTGTTTTGGTCATGAAAAATAAAAATGTGCAATTCCTCTGGTTTTCTAGGAGAACTTGCTGGAGGATTAATGAAGTGATGCCACGAGAAAATGCAAGTTAAGAACCCTGAACAGCTCCAGTGAAAAAACCTTCAGAGAGCATTTAAATACCTGTTTAGCTAAAATACCTGAACCAGCAGTCAAGAAAAGCTCTTGCTGCAAATGTTCAAAAGCACTGTCTGAGCTTTCAGTGTAGAGAAAGTGCCCTGGTGCTTCTCTTAATCATCAGAGGAGCCTCTGTGTTAAGAAGAGAGACAGGGAAGGAGGGAAGGAAGGAAGGACGAGGAGAGGAGAGGGGAGGAAGGGATAGAAATTGAAAGGAAGGGGAGAGGAGAGGAAAGAGGAGAGGAGAGGAAAGAGGAGAGGAGAGGAAAGAGGAGAGGAAAGGACCTTTCCTGCAAGCCTGGGTTAGGAGGTCGAACAGAGGTGGCCGTGTTTACAGGTCATGGACTTGGGGATGAGGCTTCTTACTCTGCCAGTCAGTTAATTACTGGGTGAACCTGAAGACATCGCTCCCTGTTTTGTGTCTCAGCTACTCCATGCATGAAATGGAGGTAGTAGAAAAGGATGCTCGCTCATCATCATCAAGATTAAGAAGCCAGGCTCTGCTGCTTGGCTTCCTAAAAGAGGGTGACCCGCTGGGACATGGGGGTCAGTGGTGGGGAAGGCTGGGGGGTGGGAGAAGCACCAGGGGCCAGTGGCGAGGGACCTTTTTAGGTACTGGATGGGCCCAGTGCGCCGTGGGGAGGGAGGTGTGGGGGCCTCGATGGAAGCACATAACCTGAATTTACAGAGATGCTTTTTGGAGGAGATTTGGAAGGTGATGTTGTGGGAGATTAATAGAAGGGATGACGGCTGGGAGGGGTGGTAGGATGTGGCCCAAGACTTCGGGGCTGTGTCTCTGCTAGCAAACAGTCAAGACCAGGACACGGGTCCCAAGAGGATGGGGCTGGCGCTGTCACCCTGAGCGAGTCTGAAGCCGCAAGAGATGAGGGTTTGGGGGGGGTGGGGGTGCCGGGGGTGCAGCGGGGCAGGAAGAAGGACATCCCGGGGCTGGAAGAGGTGAAAGGGGCCGTGCCCCGGGGCGCCTCAGGCTCACCCAAGACGCAGGACCACGAGCTGCTCTCGGTTGGGGGAGTTCCCCCCCCCCTCCCTCCGCTTCCCCGGGGACAGGGATGCGGGGCCGGGGGGGGGGCGGGGAGGAGCGGGGCCGGGCCGCCAAGCCCCTCCCCGCGGAGTCTGGGCGGCGGAGAGGCGGGGGCGGCGGCGGAGGCAGCCCGGGGAAGGCGGCGAGGGGCTGCCCCGCCGCTCGGGCACGGCGGAGCCTCCGCCCGGCGGGTAGAAGTTTGGTGCTGAAAGAAGAGAGGGACCAAAAAAAAAAAAAAAATAATAAGAATAAAAGAATAAAAAATAAGCAAGGAAGTGCCTCCTCCGCAGCTGCCCCGGAGGGATGCGGCGAAGAGCGGCCGGAGGGAGCCCGGCTGCGGGCACGACCCGGGGCCGGAGCGGGGCTGAGCCGGGAGCGGTGTGAGCGATCGCCCCGGGGGGGCCGGGCCGGGGCGGCGGGGACGCCTCCCGCCCTGCCCAGCCTCCGCGCATCCTCCGAGCCGAGCCGAGCCGAGCCGGGCCGGGCCGGTCGGTCCGAGCCGTGCCGAGTGGGTGTGATCCGAGCCGTGGCCAGCGGTAGGATGAGGGGCATCCTCTACTTCTGCACGCTGATCCTCCTGGGTGAGTAGCGCGGCGGCACGGGGGCGGGGGGGGGGGGACAACTTTCTGCTGGGGAACATTCTTGCGGGGAAATTTTTTTTCTTGGAGGTCCTTTTATTTTTTCTTGGCGGTCCATTTTTTTTTTTTTTTTTTCTTGGAGGTCCATTTGTTTTTTCTTGCGGGGACATTTCGGCCACCCCCGGAGCACGGGAGGTGTCCCCCTCCCCAGCACCCTAGAAGCAGTGGCAAGCCCCGGGGGGAGCAGCACCCAGCTTTCTGTTGTCTCCTTTGCTCTGGACCTAAGCGCTGGGATCTTTCCTCCTTGTCACTCCGGAGAGTCCTGTTTGCCGCGGAAATGGCTAAATTTACCCCGGGCATTAAAGCACTTTTTGCTGGGGAAGGGGAGCTCGGAGGGATGTGTTCTCGGCGAGGGGCGGGGGGGGGACAGATTTTGCACGGCGCCGGGCAGCCCCACGGTGGTGCTGAAGCTGGAAAATGTCGGGGTTCGGGGCGGTGGGAGCGGGCTGGCAGCCCCAGCTCCGCGGATGTGCTGCGCAGCGCCGTGCACCGTGTCCTGAGCGCCGACCTGGGCTGTCCTCAGGGCTTTTTGTTCTGTTTTGTTTGTTTTGTTTTTTGCACCGGGAGCGGGGGGCTAAGGACCCCAGATGCCTCCCCCATCCCCCTGTCCGCTCTGAAGGCAGCCCTCGTCCTCTGTCGCGGCTGGGAGATGCTGTCCCCCCGTGGGATGCCGCCGAACCGGCGGGGGGGGGGCGGGGGGGGTTGTGAGCTGCAGCACCCCTGCTTTGAGCAGCCCTCTCGCATCCCGCTTCTCCCCAGCTGGGAGCTGGTTTTCCTCCGTGCCATTCCCGGGGCTCCCCGCACCCCTGGGCAGAGCCGTGCCCGGGGGCTGGCAGCTCCCTGCAGCGGGCAACCGCGGCTGGGAGCCGCCTCCCTGCCTGCTTTTGCCTGGTTGCAACCCACCAAGCTCCCCTTAGGGTATTTTTATTTTTTTTCTCCCCTCCCTGTGCTTCTTTGAGATAGCAAAGCCAAGAATGAGTCTGTACTTAAATAGCCCAGGAAAGGCTGTGGGGAGGCAGTGGGTAGGATGCGGCGGTCCTCTTCGGGTGGCCGCTGGGGGAGGAAAAGGTTTTGGGATGTATGGAAGTGGCTGGGACATCCCGGCACTGCTTCCTCCGCACCCCGAGCATCCCTCCTGCCAGCCCACCTCCTGGGGAAGACTCCGAGTCATTTTTTCCCTCGGTGGGGAAGGCTTTGTCAGAGCTCCAGGTAACTCCTCTCGCCGGCTCTCTCTGTCACTAGATGTCAGCAGCAGCAACTCTTGCAAGTCCCAAAGGCGGGGGGGGGGAGGCAGTTTCGACACCCCAAAAGGACCCATCTCTGACCAGGGAGTGCTTTGCTCCAAGGGTTGGGGGGAGCACCGGGAGCTGGACATGCCCCAGGTTGGGGCGGCTGCTGCCTCGCAGGGGCTGGAGCTGTGCCCTGGGCTGGGGAAGGTCTCAGCCTCCCTCCGAGCTGGGGATTTTTCCTGCAGGGCTCACAGGGCCTCTGGGTGGGAGTCCAGGTCTCTGCAGGATCCATTTTCCAAGTGCTTCACTGATTGACTGCCTGATTGACTGGCTGGTGGACTGATTGATTTTCTCTAGAGAAAGGGGACTTAAAGAAAAGAGCAAATGGCCAGCTCTCCACTGTCAGCAACACAATTGGGAATAGTGGGCAGGTGTTAAGGACACACTCATCACCTCCAGCCCAAGCCAGAGCAAAGCCATCAGCTAGTATTCATGTTTCGGCCTTCTGATCTCAGTGTCTCCAGAAGGACCTTTTAATCTCTGAACTGGCATTTGACCCTGCAGGCTCGGCATCATCCCAGCAGATGCCATTCAATGCCCTCAGCCTGCTCTCTAGATATTTTCTAGATGTTTGTGTTATGGATGGACAAGGGCTGCTCATTTCGAGGTGCCTGGGGAGATCCCCCGCAGGGATCGGAGGTGCTGGGGTGCCGGGCTGGAGAAGGCAGCCTCTACAACTGCCAGCGTGGCAATTCCCAGCTTCATCCACGCTGGCTGCACACCATGAGGGCTGCAGTGTGAAAGCCTTGCTTTTTGTGTGTCCCCCCCTGCCATATTTAGGATGATCCTGGGTGGAGGAGGCAGGGCTTGGAGAAATTGGGGCTCTCTGAGGTGGGACTAGGCATCGTCACCACCATCCAGCCTGGAGGGAGAGCTCCTGCTGCCTCTTCATACCCAGCTCCCTGGTGGCACAGGCCCAACCTACATAGTTGAACATCATTTTTATTTTCCTCAACCACTTTTCAGCCAGATCAGCTTCTTGACCCGTCTCAAACAGCAGCCACATGAATGCCAGTGCCAGTGGCAAGGACAGAACAGGAGCACGCAGCTGGGACCAGGGATGTGGCTTTGGGGAAGTTCATTGCTGCCGTAGCGTCCCCTGATATTTGCTTCGTGGTATTGGCTAGAAATCCTACCCACAGGACCGTGGTGAGGCATTCAGGAAGACTTTATGGAAAATCAATGCTCTAGAAAGCACTGATATACTTAAAGTATAATTTATTTTACAAGGACACTGGGTTACACTTGTAACCAGCCCCCAAAGCATTGCCCATCCCTTGTGCAGCTTTCAGAGGACACATCAGTCCCAGCACTAACACAATAATAATTAAAGGATGAGAACAAAAATCTGGTCTAGAGTTGAAAGCAGTAGTTTGCTACGAAGTCCCCATGGGACCAAGAGTAATTTCAGGATCCTGCCCTCCATCGCAATGGTCCAGAAATGGCATCTGGGCTGTCTTCTGCCCACAACTGCTGCATTTACCTGGCAAGTTTTACTGCACTTGGTCGTTAGTGTAATTTCTGGCATATGTTTCCCACAGGCTTTTCACAGATGCAATCAAACACAAGAGATTGTCTGGCGGCTTTTCACCTGGTTTGGGAACTCAGATCCCAGGGGGAGAGCAAAAATCTCTTGAAAAATGCGTCTGTGTGTATGAGAGAGGGAAATGCTCTTTAAATTAGTGCCTTTGTCAGTTCTGACAGGAGCAATCCGTTATTTGCATCAATAAGAATGTGATATTTATGCCTCTCTGTATTGGTGTGGAGGAGAAATAAAACTTCTCCCTCAACAGGCTGTCCTCAAACACTCTGCAAATTCCTCTGCAAGGATCTCACCACACCCAGAGAGTATTTTTTCCAGAGCTCTGGAGCCTTAGATAGTAATTACTGCTGGGTAAAAATTAGTACTAGTTAAGTCTAATAATTAGTATAAGTTACAGTGAATAGTGCTTTATTTTCCTTTTGGAGACAGAAATGTCTTCTCTGCTCTCCTGGCAATTTTCACAGACGACTTCTATTGTGCCTGAAATTTCCTTCATCATTTTCACACAAGACTTGTTCATTTTTATAACTTTCCACTTGGTCATTTTTAAACATGACTTTTAATGTCGTTAAGGTTTGCCACCTTTCGATAAAAATACTCTGCTACCAAGATATCCATGATTTCTTTTTCCCTCCAGTGGATTTTATATTCCTTTTGCTTCCTAACAAAAAAATGACCTCTTTCTTCGCAACCCAAAAGTGGAAGAGGACAAATTCAAAGGTAGTTCTGCTAAAACATTTTTTTTTTTTTTTAAAGGACACATTTCACTGAAAAAAAGGAACAAAACTATGAAAAGCTTGTTCCTGTCAATCTTCAGTTCAGTGCAGCTCCCTTGTTTCAAATGCATCTGTCAAAATCCCCTCTGGTAACACCTCCTGGCAATGAACTTCACGCCTGGATGGACTGATGGTGGGAGCTGTGTGACTGTGGGTGGGGGAGTAGGGCCGGGAAGACATTTCCACCACCTCATGTGGATTGCCTTCATCTCTTTTGGCCATCACAGCTGTAAAGGTTCAAATATGGGCATGTTGGGGCTGGACTCCTGGTGAAAGCAGAGTGCAAAATCATGGTTGAGAGGCTGAGGTGGACGAGAAGTGGAGCCATGGATGGGCATTATGTCCTGGAGATAGGAAAGGAGGAAAACCAAGTTTAGTGTGACTGGGTGGAAGGGTGTGTCCAGGGGTTGTGGTGGTCAAGGTGATGGAGAACAAGGACCCAGGACTGTCTTATGGAGAGCAGAAAGGGTTTCTGGAAGGTGAAGCCACCATTTGTCCTGGGTAAGGAGAACCTGGGACTACCACAGGGAAGAAAAATGAGCATACAGGAAGGATAGGTATCTTCTAAGGTCACATCACATTTAAATCACCTGTGACTCCTCCAGGATTTGGGACTAATAACAAGTGATGCCACAGCTGGCTGCTGCTGAGCTGTAGTGAGCTTGATAGGTGTTAAGAAAGGTTGTTATCTTCATGAATATTTCCAGGCATCTCTCTGCATCTTACTAGAGCTGAGTTGGTAAGAAGTCTACCCCAGCTGCTGATCTGCCTTGGGGGTCCTTCAGTCACTCAGCAGTGACACATCTTTCTCTGCCACTGGGAATGGCATCCCTGGAAGGTGCAGGGCATGGCCAGACCTCTGGTGTGTCCTCAGAGCCTGCTCATCTCCTGCACCCTCTGGTCCACCTGACTGGAGCTGTTGGGGGGACTGGGATTTAGCTGCCTGCAGCAGGTGGCTTGAAGGAATGAATGACTCCCAGAAATAGAGACTGAATAAACCTCTCCGGGGCCCTGGTCCACAGCTTGACTGTCCTCATAGGGAAAAAAGTGTTTCCCTGTATCCCATTGGATTAGATATATGTTCCCCAGCTCAGAATTGCCTTGGCCACATCTGGTCACTCCTGAGTCGCATCTCTTTTCACCTCCCTTCATGCGAATCCCTCTTCTTCCTCCACAGGCAGCTCCTCAGTGCACATGTTCCTCTTTCTGTCCAAAGCCATCTGGAAAGCAGTTTTCATGAAAGATGCAGTAAAAATAGTTGCGCTGTGGTTTTGATTTATTGAATCCAACTGGAAAATCCTGTCTGCAATACCTGCCCTCACTGAGGGCTTTGATAGCGTAATTAGCAGCACTCCCCACGCTACTGCTGACATATGGGTTAGGGGGTCATTTTGACACACAAGTGCAGGCAGCTGGTTTCAAGTTCATGGGTCCAGTTTATTGAGGAGAAGGGGATGGGGCAGGTTTTCTGGTGCTTCTTCCAAAAGGAGGATCAAATTGCTCATCTTTCATACATCACCAGGCTAAGCCATCTATTCTTTGCCCCCAGGGGGATGGCAGTCCACTGCGGGATGGGATTTTAAACAGGTCCAGATGTTAAAGGGCTGCGAGTGAAGACCTGAGAAACTGGTGGGTTTTGCTCTCCTCTGCTCTTCCTGTTACTTGTACAACAAAGAAAAAGGCCAAGCACATAATTCGAGTCAAGACTCAACTTTAATGTTTTTGTCTGAGCTGCAGGTCTTTAGCTGCAAGCGGTCTGTGCTGCAGACTGCCTTGCAGGAGGCGTTGTACACATGGGTTTCACATCTCTTCTGCCTCGAGGGAGTTTAGTGGCTAACGGCCGCAAAACCCACGAGGAGTAGGGGTGCCTGTGGGAAGTGCTCAACTCTTCAGATAGGCAGCAATGGGAGCATCTCTGGGAGTACCTGTCTGCATGATTTGAGGTCTCGGGAGGCTCAGAGCTGAACTGGACTCAGCAAATGCTCAGAACACATCTTGGGAGAGCTCCAGGGTGCCTTCAGAGATGGCGGATTGAACACAATCTCTGCAAAATAATCAGGTATTGCTTCTAGCTTTGCATCACACGAGGTTGGCTGATGCCTCTGCAGCAGCCACCTGGGAAATCCCATCATCCTTGATTAATCAGAGCAAAGGAAACACAGGGCAGCTACAGCCTCATGGGAAGGGAGCCTTCACTTGGATGATGGCTGTAAATTTTTTGGAGCAAACCTGGTGTCTGGGCCACCACTCGTTCAGAGTTCATGTGGTCCTGTCTCTGAGAATTTTACATAAACAGTCAAATCAATCGTAAAGGGTTTTGAATTTCTCAATTCATCTTCTTTTACTGTGGCAGCTTTTATTGAATGCTTTGATCAATTTTTTTTTCCCTCCTGCTGCCCATATTGGACCCTCCATAAGTATCAGCTCCACCATAATTATAACTTGAATTTCTTACTGTCCATCGGACATCTGCATCTCCCATAACTGGTGCCCAGGACCTGCAGAGTGGCTCCCAAAATGTTGGCTATAGATACAATGATTTGGCTTACAGCCAACCTGGCCCCTTCTTCAGACTTCCCCCGGAGAGAAAAGCCAGGAGGAAACTCATAGCTTCTCAGGGCTACCTGTCTCTATGACTTTGGATAAACAAGTCTTAATAACAGGCTAGCTATTTCTTCTGAGATTTTAACTTCCATGCATGTGAAGAAAAATGCATTTCCCCATGACAGCCTTCACGGCAATATCTCTCAGATATTGTACAGCTGACTCGGTTACCTGCAATCTGGAAATAGGTAGCAGATGTCTCTTGTAGCACCGTGCATTTTTTTTTTTCTTTGTTGCTGTCTGTGTTTTCCTTTGATGTTCAGTATGTACAGCAGAAGGCACCTTAAAAAGATGTCACAAGGCTTGAGGCGACATAAATCCATGCACACTGAATCTGCTGTAATAAAGGCTGCAGGTTAGGACGATGTGTTTGCCATC
The DNA here is from genome assembly GCF_031877795.1 of Strix aluco. Taxonomy (NCBI): domain Eukaryota; kingdom Metazoa; phylum Chordata; class Aves; order Strigiformes; family Strigidae; genus Strix; species Strix aluco. The sequence continues at coordinate 2,387,556 of NC_133934.1, forward strand.
TACTAATGGAGAGGAGAGCAAACCAGCATGCTGAATTATTAGACAGGGCTTGGAATGAATCAAAGCCATTTGACCTGTTTGTGTAAAGCCCCAGACAAGGCTGAGTTTGCCTAAGTGCTTCCTCTGCACGGTGAGGAATTACACTCCTCCTTGCAAGGGTTAGTTGATTTGACACATGAGTTATAGCAATTTCACATAGGTCCTTTTTTTTTTTTTTTTTTTTCCCCCTTCCAAATCCGTTCGTTTTGTTTTTTCCTCTTGGTAAAAGAACATAAGCCAGTGAGGCTGCTTGAGAGACAAACTGCATGCCTTGGTCTGCCTGTCACAGCCACATCATCTTTTGGAGAGAGGGCACGGGCAGAGTCATCTCAGCTGAGTTTTCCTTCTAGTGTGGGAAAAAGTGCTCAGGGGTCGTGGTGCTCACAGCCTATAAATACCTTCAAGGTAATGTGAAGGAGTTGTTCTCCGCCTCGCAAGGAGCTGGAATGAAGAGGGACTCGAGCTGGGTGTTAGGAATAAAAGCTTTGCTTTCAGCCAGGACATCTGATTACTGAAAGGAAGGAAGAAGCGTAGGTTTCCCTTTGGGAAGATAATGGGATCACTTGGGAGCTTTTCAAGCTTTGTAGGCTTTAGTAAACCTTAAAGCCACAAGTAGTGTTGCCCAAAGGAACTCCTGAAAGGTGGTCAGGTGCCCCATTCCCAGAGAATTTCCTGGTTTTCCCTATTTGATTGGAAAGGTCATCTCCTTTTTGTGATGATTTAGGATGTTAATTGCAGGGATAAACTAAAGGAAATGTCCTGACACCCAGATGAGGAACCTCCTCTAGGATCCAGCCTTAGGGGGCTCTCCTGCTGTTTTGGGAAAAAGATCAGAAACTGCGTTAAACTTGTGACACACAACTTCTCTATCAGGGCCAGAAGGTGTGGGAAGGGAACAGCAGAGAAGGTCCCGACCAGAAGGTCTGGAGGCGAGAAACAGAGGAAAAACAACTCCTGAGAGGTTGGATAGAGGATGCAAATGAAACTTAATAGGAAATCCAGGAGCTGGGAGGAGGAAAGTGTAGGACCATAAAACTCTGAGAGTCTTTCTGGAGCTGGGGAAGCCCTAAGGGTTGGCTTCCCCCATCTGCAAAAGGTGATGTGAGTCTCCACAAGCGAAGTGCATGTGAAGTGACAGCTCGGGGACCCATCCGTCAGCGTGGAGTGTGGAGGCATACGCGCTGGGTAAAGCAGCTTCAGAGTTACCACCCTCCTGGGACTAATGCAAGGAAATTTATCTTCCTCTCCTGATATTGCTTCATTCTTCCTCCCTACAGACCCAGCCAGACCGATTCTTACTGTGTGCTGGAAAGCCTGTTAGTAATTAAGTACCTGACTCGAGGGGGTCCAGAGCTCTAGTTGAGTTCGTTATATGCTATCACATTACCAATAAGTTTTAATTATAATTGGAAGGACTAGAGCGAAAAACAAACTAACAAACGAACAAAAAAAGCCCAAATAAAAGAAATCCATTGAACTACCCCAAAAGTGCCTAATCTGCAGGTTGGATGTTGTCCCACGAGATGAGGAATTATGTCATCTGTTTCTGGGTGTCTCTCAGGTTTTGGAAAATGATGCAAAATCACTGCATCACGGTGTAAAATAAGGATATTTTTACGGTAGGGAAATTATTGTGAGGCAAAACCAGGAGACAGTGCAGCGTTTGACCTGGGGTGTTTGTGATTGTGTGAAGCAGCTAACTACAAGCTGGGATCAAAATTTCTCATCAGCATATTGGGAACAATGTGACTTTTAGCAGCACCTGCTGTGCACACAATCTACCGAGCTCTTATTTTGGTACTCAGGCAGGAACTGAATTCAAGTGCAGTAGCTGACTAATCTGGTCTGAAAATCTTCCCATATCCCCTACACAGGGATCAGTGATCCTGCTTTGCACCAGGATTAGAGATGTGCGCTGTTAAAAGAGAAGGGGCTGAATTCAGCGATGTACCACAGAGACGGGAGCAGCCATGGGGTGCAAAAAATAAAAGCCTCCGATAGAACAGCGGGCTGGAAAAGAGGAATTCATTCCCCCAGAAAAATACTGGGCTTTTTGTACAATTTGGCTTCCAAACAACAGTGACAAATCAGGAATTGTAAAAATTGCAATAAAAGATAGTGAGTGGAAAATAAAATACTTATTGAGGATAATTCCAGGGGAAGAAAAATGAGGACTAAAATAAAGCCTTAGATGTTTCTGTTCTGTTTTGCCTGCTTTTATTAAGAAAAACGGAAAATTATCTTCCTGGAGGGACCCGGACAGGAAGAGAAATGGACCCTGTTTCTCACTTGTCCCCTGCCCACATACCACATAGGGATGGTCCCAGTAGGCTGCAGGAGATGGGTTTCACCCCACCTGGTTTTCACGTGTTCTTCTGAACTTTTCCTTTAAATCAATGGAGAGAGGTTGACAGGGCCAGAGGGACATTTACCCTCTCTACAGATCACTGTTATCTCCAAGGTCTACGAAGCGAATCAAGGTGACAATTTTAGACCTTTCCTTGATTTTGCTTTAAGTTCAACGAGATGAACCCCACCTAAGCCACCAAGGTTTCTTGTCTTTCAAGAGAGAAGCTGGTGATGGAGGGAGCAGTCAAGGAGCCATAATTTCAATGTACCCAACTAAAAAAAAACTAAAACAACAAACAAGATAGTAATATTAAAACATTATTTAGCACTATTATTCTACTTGCAAACCCCAGATTTTCTCAGGGAATGCATTTTCCCATGGTTAAAAGAGAAAGAAAGAAATCCAATGGGAAATTTCCAACTGTTTCACAGACCTGACAGCTCCGGTCACAGTGATGATTGGAAGTACCTGGAGTTGCTGACTCTGCTGGGGGTCACAGAGGCCACTCATATATCACTATGCCCAGGAGCCTTTGGAGCAATGGAAATTTGTCACACCTATTAAAAACCCCGAAGTGGTTTTGGCCATGGCCAGCTAGCCATCTCCTTGGCATTGGTCAGGAGCTAGCACAAGCCAAGGACCATTCTCAGTTGGTTTGAAAGCTGGTGCTCTGTTTTGAAGGGGAAGAGAGTTTCGTAGCACAAATGAGGCAGTTCTGGGTCATTTGAACCAGCACCTTGAGTTTCATTAATTAACTAACCTAGGCATAGCACGAGAGACCACCCTTTCCCTCCCAGACGCCGTCCGCTTCTCAGACAGCCTGCAGATGTTGGATAAACATGTTTCAGCTTAATCTCTTTCAACCCCCTACATTCATCTTCCTTTTTGCTGTTTCCAGCTCAGAAGGCAGAACACTAACAATGACATGAGATAATATAAAATAAATGATAGCACTGGCTAATTTGTTCAGGAACAGATAAATCCCCATTCCAAATGCACGCAGGTGTGTGCAAACCCACAAGCACGTAGACACGGCAAGGGGCCAGGGATGCGCATACGCAGAGCGAGTCCATCAGAAGTTTCTTGCAGAGCCTGTGCAGTGGCTGTATCAGCTCTGAAGTGTCCTCTCCAACAGGCAAAGCCTTTCTTGGCTTACCATTGCAGTTAGCATGACCTCGTGAAAGATAAGACACATGAGAGAGGTCTGAGGAAGCTTGATTTATCCAGAGTTGAAAAGGGAAGAAAGGCACAGGAGAGAACATGATCACACTCTATAAATACCTTCAAGGTAACAGTGCAAGGGAAGGAAGAGGATTAGTCACACTTCTGTAAGACAGGGAGGGGAGGAGAGAGAGCAACAGCATGAAGCAAAGGAAGAAAAAGTTTTAAGCTGAGTATTAGGAGCAAAATGTTTAGGCTATTTTTCTTTCTCATTTTTACTGGAAAAAATAAATTACAGGGCCTCAGTTTGGGCTAGGCTTGAGGCTTGATGAATTTTTTTTTTTCAGGAGAGTTGTGTGTAATGGGCATGAGGATTAAATGGTACATCGATGTGTAAGATCTGCAGGTCTTAGATGCATTTGTGAGCTAAACAAGGGGCCTGTGTAGCCTCTGAGACAGCAACAGTGTCACTAGGTGCAGGGTCACCCTGCTGCCTGGTACACAGTTGGAGATTGGCCAAAGTTCTTTCACCCCTCCCCCTTTTCCCTGCATCCCATATATCCCACACTCATGTTGAAGGTACCATGGAAAGATGCTGCTGCTCAATAAAGGGTCTTAACGGTCATTTGATGGTAGAGCTGGGAGGTGGCTCAGTGATGGATCAGTCAGGGTCAGCCAAGAGTCTCAGGTAGCCCTGGGCTCTACCTGTTAATAGGTGATGAGGTAGCTCCTCCTCCTCTGCAGTAGAACAGCCTTGTTCTTGGTGCCTTAGGCCTGGGCTCACCCTCTCCACCTCCCAGACCCACCCTGCTCCCAGGACACAAGGCCTCCTACCCTGAGACCTGGCCCCATCCTCCCTGGAAATGGAGGTGAGGAAGGCAGGAGCTTTGATACAACCTCCCTGAGGGATTGGCTCCAAGTCAGGCTTGGACAATCATTCTTATTGTCACCTTCCATTACACTGGGACGCAAAAGCAAATGTTTTCCAAAAAATGTGTGTAGCTGCTGCCAAGATTTTTCCCTGTCTCCTCAAGCAAGTGCCAAGAACTCTTTCTTCTCATAACAAATCAACTAGCCAAATATAGGTGTCCCTGGAGAAAACCCTTCAGGCTAGTAAGAATTAACGAGTTGATTCAACTAAAGGTAAACAAGCTAATTATGCTGTTCTTCAGACTGTGGTTTCCTGAGAAAATGGATCTTGTGTATGTGTGTCAGTCTGTCCACCTCCAATAATTTTTGAGCCCCCTGGCCAGGTTACATAGGTTTGATAGGAGTCTCAGGAGATGTTCAGATCCCACAGGTTGATGTGAAGTTGGCTGTGGAAAAGGGAATGAGCTCCTAGTGTTGCCCACTGGGGGAGAAGTTAGTGAAGTTCATAGCAGAAAAGGTGCATGTGAAAGGAGATGTAGAAATCCAGGCTCCTTTCATAGTGCCACTTATTTTTTCCCAGCTAAGCAGTAAAGTGTCTGCTGAAGATCTACGTAGAGTCAAAGAAGCGGCTTCCTGGGGCCATAAAGGGCCATAAAAGGCCATGCAGCCTACAAGTCTGGGGAGAAAAGTAAGAACTTTACGTGGGTTCAGGACTGTTCCTTGGAGATAAAAGCAGCTGAGCACTGTCAAAGGGGAAGGATGGTCCTGTGGATGTTAACCATCGCAAAGTAGCATAGCTGTGGACACTAACATGATGTCATCTCACAGGCAATGCCCAGGACCGTGGTCCTGGACCATCTGCACCTTCCGAGGAGGGCTACATTTTCCAGAGGGATGGATATTAGCATGGAATTTTGCAGGAACTCCCCCAGGTTGTGTTTGCTTGCTGTGATGTCACCTTGAACATGCCAGGTATGCAGGAGAATTGTTCAAGGGGCAGCAAGTAACTGTTGGTGATGAAGGGAATTGGGGAAAGCATAGGCTGGTCTTCAGAGGGTCCATGGGGCCAGGGTAGAGCTTCCCAAGATGAAGTCCACCTCATTGGACAAAGCATGGACAACAGAGAACACCTGGTTGTAGTAAGAGTTTTCACCAGCTCCAGTGTGTGGTGCAGCTCTGCTTGCACCTCCCATATGCTGCTTGACTCAGATGTGACACACAACATTCCTGATCTCCGTCATCTGACGTGTTGGGTGGCAAAGGTTAATGGCATGGCATGCAATGGTCAATAGCTGTCAACTACAATAGATACTGTGACAGCCTGCAGCGTGGAAGGGGCAGGGATTAAGTGAATTGGCTGGAGCTTTCTTTGCTTCTGTGCATATGATTTGTGTGCGCCCATCTGAACCTCACTGCTCGTCATCCCATGTACTGCTGCCCCAAAAATTCAGGAGCTGGTTCAGGGGTGCAGAGTTTCGCATCTGCCCCATGGCATTTTATACAGAAATCACAAGGTAAAAGATCAGAAAGGAAGAAAAAGGTGAAAGAGAAGGAGGGAAAAAAATGTTCCTTCATGGTGCTTTTGTTTTCTAACAATGTTGACATTATGTGGAGTAACCGAGTATAAAATCTGCCTATCGTTTGGGAGCTGGTGTGCAGAAAAGATGCTATTATCTGAGCCTTTTATGCCTCTTTACCCTGTCTGGATCAGAGGAGATAAATGCGTAGATAGGAGCTGAGGCTCCTATCTTTATTTAAGCTGTCAGGTACTGCTACGTTATTTTATGCTGATTGTTATAGAAAGCCTCCACAAAGAGATATATGTTTCTATATTCCCCCACGTTTCCTATTTTAATCTATAATTTAATAATAAAAGAGATGTATTTCCCTATATTATTTTTATTTGTAGTGTCAGTGCTTCTCTTGCACTCTTATTTTTCAAATAAACATTCACAGACACAAAGCACTTAAAATATGCACATAATCAATCTTCTCTGTTCTCTTTTGGTCTCCCTTTTGACTATTATTGCAGTCATGTTTTAATTTATGCATTAATGCAAAAACATTTTTAGTATAAAACAGGTTCCCCATGGGGACAGCAGACTCGCAGTGAGCACATACGCATGAATGCATGGCCATAGTTACATTCAAGCATGTTCCCACACCAATCCCATATTCACATGGCTCACACGTCTGAAGTTAAGCACATGTACACATGAAATGAGGCACAAGCCACGTCTGTCGATGTGAAATAGTCGATAGAGCCAGGATCAGGTTTGACCAGGTTGCCCAGAGAGGTGGTAGATGTCCCCTCCCTGGAAACATTCAAGGTCAGGCAGGACGGGGCTCTGAGCAACCTGATATAGTTGAAGATGTCCCTGGTCACTGCAGGAGGGTTGGACTAGATGACCTTTAAAGGTCCCTTCTGACCCAAACCATTCTGTGATTCTAAGCATCCTTAAGCCCTGCCCTACTGTTGTCCAATCTGGTTATCTATCAACTCACTGGCATAGTTTTGGCTCCTCCTGACCAAACAGTTCCTTAGCACACTTAGGAGGTGTCGTAGACCCAGGACACACGGGTAAAGGTGTCTCTGCTGGTGGGGGAAAGGTTTAAGCATGTGGGCACAGGCAAGCCAGAACGTACCTTTTGACCTCAAGGCCAAAGATTTTGTCCAGGCTTGTTTTATGCAGTAGTACAGATTAAAACCCAAGATGCCATCAGAAGCAAAGGGCTAAACTCGGTTTCCAAAGAAACGCTTCCCACCAGGAGTTAGCCATTTCTCAGCTATTCCGCAGTTCAAGGTGAACACTGAGGCCAAGTTATAACTGGGTCATCAGCCAGCAAATGTGAATAGGAAATATATGGGCCACAGGGCTTTGCTTGGGTAAGTCCATGTTTAACCTCCTGCTTCTTCACAAACATTGACAAGGACAGGGACTTCCTCTTATTTTCTTCTGGCTGAATTTCTACTGGTTTTACCTGTACATACCCCCATGCAGCCAACTATCCAATTAACCCAATGCTTATGAAAGGGGCTGCTGGAAAAGCCAGTGATTGACATATTGAAGCATAGGGAGAGCATCGATGTCCAAAACTGAAAAGTGGGGGCCAGGAGGGACAAGGGAGAGGCCATTTTGGGTAACTAGTCAAAAGTGCTCCATTTCTAATCACAAAGCTTTCATAGGTAAACCGATCACTTTGATGTTACATGAGATTATTAACAGATGCTGGGCTGATTTACCCATCAGGGCTTGAACAATATCTTCCATAATATTGAGATGTCTTCATCATATTAGGGCATTGAGCTTCCCATAGTTTTCTGGGAGAGTTAGGTTCCTTAGAAGGAGGTAGGTCATGAATGCCTATGGATCTGGAGACAGCTATCTAGTGTATGTCTAGATCTTGGGTGAGTTTGCTTGAGTTGAGCCCATAACCATGATTTCTCTGCAGCTTGGTCTCTCTAAGGTTTGTGTCCTTACCTGCTTGAGACATTGGTGTAGACATCAGTCAAATGGCTCCAGACAACACCATAGGAAGCACCGATGGTTGAAGCAAACAAAGGGCTTGTGAGCTGTCTTTCTCTCAAGTTTAACAAAGGTCCCTGAAAACATTTCAGCTTACTTCTTCCTGTGTAAAAATGTCTTTCAGTCATCTGAAACCACTTAGAATCATTTGTCTTTTGGGGGAAAGTGTTTTCCTTCTGCTTTGTTTTTATTTTGAGGTTTAAAAGAACAGAATAGCCCTTACGGATCTCAAAATTTTCAGTGGGAAGATAGCAGAGCAGCACTTGGGAACACCAGTTTGATTAACTTGAGGCTGTAGCTGGAGTGGGCTGTGTGACCAGACCAGACTCCTGAGGTGCACAATGACCTCCTGGTGTGCAAAAGTCCTACTGGGGAGCCTGGCCTTCAGGACAGAAGGATAACTAAAGCTGTTTGAACAATTCCCAAGCAGCAACTTGGCAGCATTTCAGAATTAAAATAGTGAGACAATTAGTGGAAGTAGTTTCAGTCTCGATTATTTCCCTCTTATGACAGAAAAAGAATCTGTGGAAAACTAGGACAGTTTCTTTCTGAGTGTGTTGAAAACATATTCAAAGAGAAAATGAGGGAATCCCAGCATTGGCCCAACATCTCTTACTCCTGCACTTCTGAACCCTGTGCCATTCACTACCCACCTCTGTCCAGCATCTCAAATCCTGGCTATAGAATTATAATAGGAGTTATCAGGCTTGTTAGCTGCATTTTTACTCTATCTAGTCTAAACACCACCCCTAATATCCAAGCCATAGGAGTTATATTTTTTAGAAAAAAATAGGAAAAATGAACATCTATATAAGGGATTCCTTCTGCTCCCATGTGAAAACTCCAAAGAGAAAAAAATTATATGAAAAAACAACTAGGAGTCACTGAGTCTAATATAGACATGTCTCCATTCTAGTGATTGGTGGGGGGGTCAATATTACTGTGTTTAAACCTCAGATTGTGTCAGGTCATCAAGGCTGCAGGATGTTTCTTGAGCTCCATCACTTCTCGTGTTGGCAGTGGAAGGGCTGTTCTTGGAGATGTACAGGAGTCCAGATTCATGGGGGGACGAAAGGCACAAAGACTACCTGTTGATTCCTTCACACTGTGTTCAAAGCAAGAAGCAAAGCTGTTCTGCATCGCAGAAAAGCAAAGTGTGAAAGGGCTGTGTTGTCCTATCCCGATCAGTTCATAATTTAGGTTGGAAAGATGCACAAACCGTCTTTTCAAGCACATTTCCCAAGACCTACGAAAACTCTGTGGCGTGAACTATAAGCACATGCTCCCTGTACCTCCTGACACATGGTGACTCTTCCTGCACACACAAAGTGCAGGACAGGCTCAAGAGTAAACTGAAGTATTTTCTTCCCTGGGGACTTTGTACCCATGTTGCCCAAATTACTGCTCAGCACCCAGCTGGGGCAGAGATTCACAATATCTACATGGTGGTTTGGAAGAGCTTATTTGAGACGAGGAGGTCACCTTTTGTGGTCTTGGTCCACCCAGTCCACCGATGTCTCTGCCTCCCAGAGAGGTCCATGTGGGAGTTGTTATTGGAACTGACAGCATGGACAATAGGTCTGTAAGGACTCAAGAGTAGTCTTAGCCCTACCAATGACCTGAACTTCTGCTGAATGACACATATCCTTATTTATGTTTTTCTTCCTACACAGACAGGGAAAACACATGTCTTTTGGTTTCATGTAGAAAATTTATCAAAAGCTTATGTGAAGAAACGACTCAGCTTGGTCCCACTGCAAAACTTTCTCCTCCTCCACCCCTGGCCACCTTTCTTGGCAGCTCATGACAACAAGTTTCTACCTGTAGCTTTGTCACGGGCCCTGAAAGGCTGCCCATCTCCCCAAAGCCTGCTACAGTGAACCTCAGAGATCTGGTCTAATCAGCAGGTTTGCAGAGAAAATGAGATTTTTTTTTCTTCCTGGCTGACTTCCAGGAGCAGCTTCAGCTCTCCAAGGCACATCTCAATTAATTAATACAGTCAAACCTTATTAGAGACAATCGTTGGCCAGAAATTACTCAGTCCTGAGTTCTCTTTGCTTTTCTCCTTGTTGTTTCTCACTTTTGCTTTCCTCCCCACTGTCCTTCTCACCAATGAAGCATGTCCTGGTGAAGCCTGATGTAGAATGGGAGCTTCTTTAGTGTGCAGTGGAAGTTCAAGACTCCTCCTAGCCCAAAGCCCTGCTGCAATCGAGGTTCCTAAGAAGATCTCAGCACAGCCTGGCCAGAAACCATGCAGTTAACTGAGGCTGGGCAGCAGCAGGTTACAGCAGTCAGGGTCCCAGGGGCTCTTCTGTCACCTCGGACTTGACATTGGTGGAAGATCAGTGAGCTATTTCTGTGGGACAAGTGAGAAAGTGACCCAGAAAGCCACTGTGATGGGGGCCACTGAATTCTGGAAGTGCTGAAAGCCCTCCAGGCAGATTGAGATTTGACCTGAGAGCTTCTGAGGCTCCTAGAAAAGGGAGGGAGAGAGGGAGGGAGGGAGGGAGGGAGGGAGGAAGGAAGGAAGGAAGGAAGGAAGGAAGGAAGGAAGGAAGGAAGGAAGGAAGGAAGGAAGGAAGGAAGGAAGGAAGGAAGGAAGGAAGGAAGGAAGGAAGGAAGGAAGGAAGGAAAAAACTAAACCCAGCACACTCAAAACCAAAGACCTAAAGCACACATCAGCAAATACAAATGGTGTTTAGTTGGTTTTGTATCACCAGCCACAGCTGCTGCAGAATGCCTCACCTGATTTTTTTGATGCTTTGGAAAATACTGAAGTGCAGGCAGGACATGGTGTAATCCTTCGGGGTAGTAAGTGGTGCCGAGGGAGGAAAGGCTGGGGCAATGTGAAGTAGAGACAGCAAGATCCCCTGCCTGCTGCGAGATGCTGCTTAATTGAAAGCATGTGCTGGGGTGGTTTTTTTTTTTTTCCCTGGCTTAGCAGGAAAGGCCTGGGGTACCCCAACACCAGGAAGGTCCCCTTGCATCACGTCCGACCCTACAGCAGCCCCATGCATGAGCCATGGCCATGAGTTGGTGGTGTAGGGATGCCTGGGCATGCAGCTTGCAGGAGCCCCGGCTGTCTCTGAGCCTGGGCGATGAGTCTGCAGGTGGTAGAGCTGTGGGCTGGAGGGTGAGCTGGGGTTCATCCACAGCAGGGAGAAACTGTGCCCAAAACCAGGCTGATCTCTCTCAAAACAGTGGTGGCACAGCAGGAGCAGAGGCTGCTTTGTGCCTGTGGGTAAATGAGAGGCATTCTCCAGGGCTGTCAGAGCAGCACTTTTCAACAGCTTCAAATTATTATTATTATTTTCTTTTAACATGAATGCAAATACGTCAGCCTTTCTAGGTGGCTTCATTAACTACCCAGCACATCACTCAGAGCCTCACAATTCTTGTCAAGTGCTGACATTCCCATCCCATGTTCATTGCAGAGTCTGAATTCCTCTAACTCCATCTCGTGATGGAAAAGAGGTTTAGGGTAGGATTAAAAAAATATCCAAAAGATAATAGCAATTGTTCTTCTTCCTTGCAGTCACTAAATAACAGGGCAGGTACCTGTCAGAGTCACTGCAGCTTACACCCAGAGTATCTCAGGGTTTTATCACAGTGGTACAGGCAAAAACCGAGTCCCATCCTGGGTTTTACTGGGTTGGAGTGGAAAAGACAAGTGGGGCAATGCCTCATCCCTTCTGTGTATGGGAGGAAGAAATCCTTATCTTCCCCATTTTATTTCTTGATTGAACAGAATAGAAACAAGGAAAGTGCTACAGAGTCATTATTAAAGCTCATCAAACTTAAAAGCAATAAATAAATCAACTAACAACAGAAAATCCTTTTGTTATGGAAAGGTCTTGATTAGTTTGTTTATTTTTATAAATGGATCAGGTTGTTTGTTTGAGCCTCAATACATGCCATTCCATTTCCTAGGAATTTTACCCACCTTTAGCCCCAAAATATTATCAAATAGGGGACATGCATTCCTCTGTCATGTATCTCAATGTTGGAGACCCCCACAAGACTCACCCATGTCTGCTGCACCGTTTGTTGGGCTGCCCTAGTGTCTCTATGCATTCCCCCTTCCTGAACCTGCCCTTGAGACTCAGCATTTCTCCTTGAAAGCCTCAGCTCCTACAATCAGATCCTTATAGGAGAATTTAGCCTCTTTTCCCTGAGCAGCCACGTCATGCACAGGGAGAGATGCTAGAAAGAAAAATGTAGAAGACTGTGGCCTCCCATCCCTTTTGGGATGCAAACAGCCCTTCCCTTGTGCTGATCCCTTTCAAGGCATGTCCAGCCTGACTTTGCTTCTCCCACTGCATCTCCTCTGTCCTGTAAAAATATCCTCCTCCTCTCAGCCACTGGCCATCAAGAAGACCTCTTTCAAAGCACTCAAAACGTGGGAAAACTCAATATGTTTCCTAAATAAATGAAGTATGAAGAGGTGGTTTCCACATCTCCTTTGAGGCTGGGGAGCTCAGTTGAGGGATTTTTCATTATACTGTAAGAAAATGCAGTTGAAGAGGCAATTTTCAGGAAGGGAAAGTCGTGACCAGCCACCCCTGGTCCTGCTGCATTTCAAGACCAGTAAAAAAAAATATGTTAAGGATTTGAGCAGGAGGCACAGCACACGGGCTGGCTCAAAGATGTTGAGAGAGGATCAAACCCATTGCTTCAGGTGTGGATAGAGAAGACCATGCTGGCTGATGTGCAGGGAGGGGCAGTTTTAAGTATGTTTTAGCAGTATGTCTAAAATGTCTGAGCCTTGATCTTCAACTGTACAAAAAAGGAGTTGCAGGCTTTCGTGTCTTTGAGACTTTTTATTTTAATGAATGATAGGTACTCCAAAAATTGCAGACTGAACTGGCAAAAGAAATGAAGGAAGTCTGAGGCGCTAATTAAAACACCACAGTGGCTGTTTTGTTACTCATACAACCATGAAAGCTGTAGGCACCTCAAACCAAGCTTTACATTTGATGATGCAAGTGATATTTTATAGCTGAAGTAACTTTGGCTGCGCTGGCTTATTATCAGCCTTCACAGAACCGTACCTGCCTCCTGGAGGCTGTGAACCCTCCTGGTCCCTGGAGGGACAGAGGGCCATTTCTGGCGACCCTTTTCAAATCAAAGACGCTGTTGCACACAGGAGGTATCGGGGTGTCTGAAAGCAAAAGCATCTTTGGAAAGGTTCAGAGCACATGTCTGCAGATGAAATTTTCTTAGTGCACTGGTTGGGAGCAGAGAAATGTGAATGGGAGAACAGATTGCCAGCCTTTTAAAAGCAAGGCTGGGAGCTATAAAACCAGCTGTATATGGAAAGACAAGGAGAAGTCACGGAGGAAGAAAGAGCAGTCTCCTAAGGTTAAGCTCTTTCAACTTGAACCATTGCACCATTTAATACTTACAACATTCAATAGTTAAAGGGAGCTTATAAGAAAGGCAGAGACAGACTTTTTAGTAGGGCCTGTAGCAATAGGACAAGGGGTAATGGTTTTAAACTAAAAGGAGGGTAGATTCAGACTATATATAAGGAAGGAATTTTTTATAATGAGGGGGATGAAACATTGGAACAGGTTACCCGGAGAAGCTGTGGCTGCCCCCTCCCTGGAAACATTCAAGACCACGTTGGATGGGGCTTTGGGCAACCTGGGCTAGTTGAAGATATCCCTGCTTATGGCAGGGGGGTTGGACTAGATGACCTTTAAAGGTCCCTTCCAACCCAAACTATTCTGTAATTCTATGATTCTGTAACATCCATTTGGTTGCACTGACCTCTGGGGAAAACAACCCCCTGCCACACTCCCGCAACCAGGCTTGGAGAGGGGACCTGTGGTCAGATCCTGGTGGCTGCCACAAGGCTTAACGATGGATGAAGGCAGTAAAGCACAGGCTCTGCTCACTAATCACCAGGAGTTTACCCAGGGATAGATGCTGTTTGCTTGTTTCTCAAGCCCTACTTTTGGATTTGAATGTAGGAGGACAAATGGGCATTTGGAGGAGAAATGGGCATTGGAAGGGCTTGGCCAAACGGTTGTTGATGTGACTGGGTGTGGATGTGTTGACAGTGCTGTAGGGAGAAGTAAGGAGGGTTTTCCTGCTCCTCTCCAGGGCTACTGTGGTTTGGTTGGCAATTTTTCATACCCTCACCCCTCACCACAGCCTGAGCTCTTTAGTCACTGTTTTTGTTTTTTCTCAACAAAAAAATTATCTAATTTCCAGAAGTAGCCATCTGTATGCCTCTCATCACCCCCAGATGATCTGCTTCATGTCCCCCTTTTCTGCCCCACTCTGCACCCCACTACCAGCTCTCAACTCCCACCCTGGACCCCCAACTCACGTGCCTCCCCATGCCCACCCAAACCAGCAGCTCCCTCCTGAACCACCCCAAACCATCACGTCCCTCACACGGAGCATTCAGCAAAGGTGATACCAAGGTGGGAGGAGAGGAGGAACACGACTCAGCACAAGTCGGGGGTGTTACAGAAAACCTTTAACTTTCCCCAGCCCACTTGTGTTACTCCTCCATGTGTTACTTGGAGGGAACCCACAAAACCTGCTTTGGAACCGGTGCTCCTGCCGCCTATATAAGACCCCTCTTCTTCATCAGTCTGAAAGAAAACAAAGAATTTTTCCTTTTAGAAACATTTTAAAGTTTATTAATACTCAGAAGGGCTTCTGGTGTCGCTATCACAGTAAAGATGAATTATTCCAAATCAAATAAAATGACCACATAAATTATCAGCATAAAATTTGGCAAAGTCATAAGTTTTCCTTTAAAACACACAACTCCTTCCCAAATAGCAGAGGAAACCTTCCACACTCCTGATTCACCTGATACAAACACCCGTGTGTATTTTTAGGAACTGTATCTCTTAATGCAGGATCTGAGGCAGGTGGCCTCTGACTTTTTGGGTTTTCTTTGCTTGTATTTAGACCTTAATCTGCCAGTATATTATTCTTTAGGTTTGGAATAATTTGCAATATTCTTTGTATAACCCCAAAATACTTTGTCTGAGAAAAGCTGCCGTGCACAATTCCTTGTAAGCTACTGCTAAAGGAGGTTTTTATCTGCTCTGTAAGCAAAGATAGGGACTTCGGTTAGCAGAGGCAATGCATGCAAAACCCAAGTGCTGTGTTTGCAAACTGAGTTATAATAATGGTTATAGGTATTCCAGGGCCATAGCAGGAGCAGCTATTCACTCTGGGAGGTTCGGGTTGGACAGAGGAACAAATGAGTCGAAAGCAGGGATTTTAAGCTCAGCAACTAAACTAAACTGAAAACCCAAGTGAAGCGAAAACACAGCAGTTAATGGGCAAAAATGGGCAAAGGCTGTGCGGACACCTGAGGTTTTTGGGGGACATCTCAGAGACTCCTCATATTCCACTCATTTCTTAGCATCGGGAAAAGCATCACTCCCTTGGTTTATTAAAATGAACTCTTCATACTCCTTTAATAGCAAGTAGATGTTGGGGAGAAGCCACTGTTTTCAAGATTATACCCAGGCGGCCTGTCAGACTGTATTTAATGCAGATTTTCTCAACCATCCTGAGACTAGAAACTTAATGATATTGAAAGGAAAAGGAGCATCCCTATGCTCCACCAAAAGGGAAACCCTTTTTAATACTTCTAGTCCCTCTGCACTGGGGACCAGGGCAGTGGTAGTCAGCACTCACCAGGATTTCTAACCTCGGTGAAGGCAGTGATGAGGTGGTGGGATGGGCGAAGGGCTCTCACGGTTCCCTGCTTAAGGGTCTGGGTTTGATGTCTCTTGTGCCAGTCCATGAATCTGGCTGCTGTTGGTTTTCCTTAGGGCTCTTTGAGTTTGGGGTTTTGCTCTCCGGGTTGTTTTCTTGTCTGTTTGTCCCCAGGTCTCCACGTCCTGATGGGAAGCAGAGACTGCTCTAGGCCAGTCTCTCCTCAAAGCCAAAAGCAAGCAGCTAATAAACCATGATGTGTTTTACATATTTGCAATGTATTCCGTCGTAATTGCACTGTCACTTTCACTCTTTTTCCCCTCAAAGGTCTGATCTTAGGGCAGAGAGCGTGATACTGAAAATTTTACTCATGGTTGCAGTTGTCCTGTGGCCCAGGGCTGTTGTTATATGGCCACTCCAAATATCTCTTGATTTTTATTCCTCTTTTCACTTTTTCCAAAATTTTACAGACAAGATCCAGTAACCAATGCCAAGTAGTTAAATCATCCAACTCTTTTTTTTCCCTCCTTTTCCTCTTGTTTGCACAGGACAAGTCTGTTGTCATCACAAAATGTTATTTCCCTTTTCAGCCTTTCCATATTTTTTTCTTTATTTAAAATCTTTTAAGGAGGCTTTTACGCTCTCCATTACACACCATTTGTTTTGCACACGGTATCAAAAGCTCATCAGTATTGTATTTATATTACTTAAAAAGTCAGGGGATCTTTTATCCTCCCGAACAACCTTTCAATAGAGACAGCCCTGGGGTCAGATGGTTTTGAGTTTAACATGAGCAGTGTGTTGTGTATCTGAAAGTGGCAGTGGATGAAGCTGAGCACACTTTCTGGTCAGTCCTACTTTATACTTGTGTTTTTCCATGTCATGCAATGATATGTGTCCTGGTTGGGGACATTTGTCCCACAATCTTCTTTGTCTTCTGAAGACCTTGCTTTTAGCTAGAGGTCTATCAGAAGATATCACTATCAGAAGATGTCTCAGATTGCAGATACTTCTGCAGTACCTATGGAGAGGGGGGCAGAGGCTCTTGTAATGTTGCTTTTGCAAGTGTGACCCTGCACCTGAAAAACCCTCTTTATTAATTTGAAAATAATTTTTTATTATTTATGCTAGATGACCTTTAAGATCCTTTCCAACCCCAAAAATTCTATGACTCTATGATTTAACCCCTGCTTAGGGAGAAGGTTTGCAGGCTGGTGAGCCATCCCTTTGGGTGCCGGGTGACATAGGACAGACAGAGGAGGGACATGGTAGCTGAAACCCTGCTGCAATAAGAGGACCCCCAGGGACCCAGGATGGAATCTCCCTAATGTGAATATCAGTATAAAACAGCTCTCAAAATTAGAGTGGTAGGGATGGTATCCCCCTCCTTTATCTTTAACTGATGCTTCTCCTCCTTGTTACTCCATGGAGGATCACTTTGTCAATGTTTTAAGCCAGCTGGGTCTTCTGGAGTGGTCCAAGATGGCATCATGCAGGTGTCAGGTAGACGACCCGTGGAAATGCTCATGGCAGGATATTGCAGATGTTTACGTGGGTCTGTGGGGAAACTGGACAAGTTCCCCAAAGAGAAATCTGCTGAGAGTCACTGCCTTGCATAGAAACCACTTTTTGCTCAGGATGTCCACAGGATAAAAATAGCTGAAGACTGGAAGTGTATCAGAGAATAGTATCATGCGCTGGTCCCATTTTTGTACTCTTCCCCAGGCATCTTCTGTTAGTCACTGCTGCACACAGGCTGCTGGGTGAGATGCACCTTTGAACGGCTGCTGCTATGTAAATCTGGGTCAGAGGAGGTTAAACGCCACTTTGTGGGGTCAGTGTGTGATTTAAGGACTACAGAATAAAGGTCTGTCCAGCACAATCCTTCCCTGTGCTTCCAGTTTAACACTATCAGCAGCTTAAAAACTTCCTAACTCAGAGGTTGTATCGAATCCCTCCTGTTTAATAGCCCCAGGAGATACTGAAGTTTTATCCCACCGGGACAGGCGTCTGATCCAGGACTCCTGCTTTGCTGTTTGCTTTGTGTGCACTTCCAGTCCAAGCTCCAAGGATGGACAGAGTTAAGGCTGCAATTCAGTTATGGGGGAGCTGGAACAGCAAACCCCAAACCACTGAACAGAAAGCATCAGCCTCCCCAGACTCATACTTCCTCTGCAGCCACCACTCTGATTTTGTAAGAAATTAATTACAAGCAGCAATGCACCCACGCTCCCCAGAGGAGATGCTGGGAGAAGAGGGGCTTGGGGATGCTGGCAGGATAGGCTCGGTTTGAGCACAAGCCTGGTCTTGTGTCGCAACCCTGCGGCATCTTCCCAGCCCGGTGGGGAGGGAAAATGGACAGACAACAGATGGAGAGATGAACGCAGCAGGAGGAGAAACTGTTTTGAGAAGAGGGTGGAGGAAGGGAGAAGAAAAATTCAAGCAAGGGGGAGGGTGTCAGCATACTAGAAGATGATAGTTTGCCCAGATTAGTCCTTGGGGGTATTCATGCCCAGGGTGCTTTCTGATGCTAATCAGGCAGGTGAGGGAAAAATGAAGATATAAGCCTCTCTCCCAGGGTAAGAAGGGATGTGATATCTTTGCTAAGTGAGGAGGGAGAAAAAGCACTGCTACCTCAAGTCCAAGGCAGCCACTCGCAGCACAGAGCCCTGAGCCAATAACTCAGGGGCAGGAGAGATGGAGGGGCAGGTTTTAAAGAGCTCATTTATACATCTGGAGTCAAAATACTTCTTAGTCACTCTGATCAAGGTTAAGGATAAGCTTTTCACCCATTTGTCCAGAACAAAGCTAATGACTCCTTTCTGAATCCAGAAGCCCCATGCTGTCCCCCTCCCATCCCAGTCTGGCTGCTCAGGGCCCACCGAGGTGGACAGACTGGTCTTTGCTGGGCTGTCTCAGCATGGAGGTGAAAAGGTGGAGGAGTCCACCTCTGCAAGAGTCCAGCTCTGCAGACATGCTCAGGGTGGAGAGATGCTGCAGGACTTCATGGCAGCACCGGGATGGACTTTTCCCAGCATGTGTGTGCAAGGATAGAATCAATAGTGCTTGAATAGTTGAGGCTGGAGTGGATTTAAAGCAGCTTTTATAAACTTCTTTAGAATTATTTTGTTAGGAGTGGTTTAATTTTGGTCTCAGATGAGGGAAGATTACTATTTTGTTCCCAAAAAAGCTTTGTCAACTTGCCTCTGAAACCTTTGAAATCCAACAGGGAGCAAGTGCATCATGATAAGTTAATCCTGATTTCTTCTACAATGTTCAAAATGATCCTACATCTTGCAGGAGATCAAGAGCACCAGCTCCCACCCCCAAGTAACAGATTTTCTTGTGACCCAAATATCATCTGCGTTTGCTGACTCAAACAGGGGAATTCGTAGCAACTTTGCAAGACCCCAACTTTGCGAAGTTGCCTCATGTAGCGGTTTGTGTTTGACAAGTTTTCCTTGAGTCACTGAATATGTAGGGAAGTAACCTATCTCAGGATGAGATCATGGACCCCAAACAGGCCCCGAGGCTGAGACCCTGTTGTGCAATAACAGAATAAAGAAGGGTGAGAGGGAAAGCAGGAAAGGGAGGTGGTCTGAAAAGTCTAACTAAGCATAAACAAGAAAAATAAAACTTAGGTTTGTCAGTCTGGAGTTTGTGTTTGTGCAAAGACTAGCAGTGCAGGACTTATGCACGCTTGGCAAGGGTGGAAGGAAGGAGTGTTTGCTCTCCTGGGATTAATTTAACTAATAGAAATGTGATCCCAAGCAAACCAGTTGATTTCCAATGTCCAGGGAAAAAGGAAAAAAAAAAGCAAAAAAGTACAAACCCCAAATACACCCATTAAAGAGAATTGCAGTGATATATAAATAAACATAGGCTTATCCACACCCAAAGCCCAGATTCCCAGCTAAATTCTTAGTTCTTCATCCCTGTATTTATCAAGGATCTCTGCTGATTCATGTCTGCTGAAGTTCTGGCTCAACAATTTTAAATGGCCAGCGTTCCTTTAAAAGATAATCGGCACCTCCAAAGACTTTTCTTCCTCCTGTCCACCTTCCCACCAGGATAAAAGATTCCCCCGCATAATAATTGGCCAAAATGGAAATTGCACACGTTTTTCCCTAAGGTATGCACAGCTGAGCATCTGCAGTCTCAGCTGGGAAGTTTGATTTTATTCAGCCATTCAGCCCGGGTGCTCAATAAAAAATGCAAGAGCGACAACAACAAAAAAAATCAAAAATCAAAGGGCAAAGGAAGGTAATATTGCTGTCAGCTAAACAGCTCCTTTTAATCTGGGCTCTGTCCTCCTTCTGAGGGGGGAATGGTGTTGTTATTAAAGTCAGATGAGAGGGAGAGATGGGATCCTAGGTGTGCGGAGCTGGAGTGGTTTGAGGAGATAAGATGTAATTTTCAGAGGCAGAAGCTGGAGCTTTGTTGTTGCAGAAGGGGGTGTGTGTTGCGGGGAGGCTATGGCGAGCAGGAGAGACATTTAGACTTCACTTGGTATCAGCACAGGGCGGTACAGGGCTTCATCTGTGTGGTCAGTCAGAGGCAGACCCAGCTGGAAAAAAAGAGTACTACTTCTGTGGTTTTTTGGATGACGATTTGGTCTGAAATCTTCCTTTCCTTATTGGGAAGATGTGGTTGCTCCTAATGATATAGCTCCTGCATCCTTTATGGCATCCCAAGGCATCCAAAGGGCATGGAACACCTCTGTATAGGCCTGTGGATCCTGCCCAGTCTCTCCACTGGTTACAATGGGAGCTGAGACAGCTCCCAGACACGTTACTGCCTCACAGATCTTCTATGTGACACTGAGCTCCATGCTCCAACCCCAAAATGGTTAAAGAAGTCCCTTCTTGCTTGTGACACTGGGATTTCCCTCTCCTGGTCCCTGTGGCTGGTGGTGGCTGGAAGGACCTTCTGTCATTGATGAAATGCTCAAGGATGTTTGGCCAGTTAGCCAGTTTTGGAGGAAGGTTGGAGATACACAACACAGTGCAAGCCCAACTCTTCCAGACAGCAGCCCAGTTTGAATCCCCAGACACCAAGCAAGCAGCCTGATGTGGAGAGGTGTTTTCTTCCCTGCTTCTATACCTTGATTTTGGAGGAACAAGGACAATGTTTGGCACCTCTGCCAGGCAGACCACTGTTATGCCAGGAGTGGTTGCAGGCAGCCACCTTCAGGATGCCAAATATCCTGGAATTACAAGAGAACCTGTGTAGCTCCTTCACGTTCTCCACCCTTTCAACTTCTGCTCAGAGCCTACATTTTCCAACCCATTCTGGGCAATTCTCCATTATCATTACAGATAATGCTGTGGCATTGCACAGAATCACTGAGGCTGGAAAGGACCTCTGGACATCACCTAGTCCAATCCCCATTCTGAAGCAGGGTCACCTAGAGCCAGTTTCCCAGGACCATGTCCAGCTGGATTTTGAATATCTACAGGGATGGAGACTCCACAATCTCCATGGGCAACCTGTTCCAGTTTTCAGTCACCCTCACACTAAAAAGTGTTTTTACTCTGTTTAGTGGAAATGCCTGTGTTTCAGTTTCTGGCCATTGCTTCCAGTCCTGTCACTGGGCACCACTGGGAAGAGTTTGTCTCTGTCTTTCTTACTCCTCCCAACAAGCATTTATCTGAAGGCAGAGCAGCAGCTGCAAAGCAGAGGCAGACTGGATCCAAGCCCAAGGCTCAGTTGAGTTTCTCAGGTCGGGAATGTGTAAAAACTTGAAGCCACAGGACTGGTCTGGGGCTCAGGGGAGTTTAGGCTGTCCCTTCTCTGCCACTGACTTCTCGTGTTCCCTGGGAAAGCCACCTCACCCTGTCAGGTCCATGCCTGCCTTGTCTCTTTGCATTAAAAACCCCACAGTGATGGATGAATGGCTCCTCCTTTTTATTATTTCAAAAAGGCTTTAGAGTACTATAACCACACTCAATGCAAGGAATTCCACTTTTTTAGCACTGAAATGGAGCAAAAATTCAGCAATAGCCTCAGTTTGATGAGAACTGGGTGTTTCCCTGTGTTCCAAAATGCCCATTTTTTTGTCCCGAGGTGCTCATGTGGTGCTGGGAAAAGAGGGGAGAGAAAAGGAAAAGATTTCCTTGTTGTATGAAATTGTAAGAGTCTGTGCATTGTGACTGCTAAGAAAGGGGAAAAGCATCAGTCAGACATGTTTTTTGAAAACTCCATCTGGATTTGCCACTGAGCCTGCTCTTGCAGTCACTGCTTAAAGACCCGGTAAGTTCAGACCCTTCTTTTGTAACTCACCCGAGATGCAGTCTCATGGTGGTTTGGGTTATGCCCATGTAGGCCCATCCAGAACCTCTTCAAAGAGCTACTGCAGATGCTTGGTGGTCAGAGGGACCCAAGTGTTAGTCAGAGCAGGTTGGGGATGGAGGACTTGTGTGATAGTGCTCAAAACCAAAACAGATGTTCATACAGTAGCTCACTGCTGCTTCCCTTTGCCCAGCTTTATTTTGGTAGGTATTGCTCTGGGATTGCTGCCTGATGGGCACCAGAAAAGTCCCATGATCACCCACTGTTGACTGAGATCCATTTAATGAGTTGTCAGAAAAGCAACTTTAGAGCCAGCCCAATCTCTATGGCAAGAATTAGGTGTGAGCAACTGTTTACTGTGGCTCCAAATACCCATGTCCTAATCTCAGCTTTCAAATTATCCTTTTTGTTAGGATCAGGGCCTTCTGCCTTGGTCTTGAAGACCTACATGGCAGGGACCATATCTCCCTATGCTTTAGAGAGAGGTGGTGACATGAAGGGGGACTCCACAGTCTCCTGTGCTGCAGAAATGGTGATGCCACCATGGTCAGACCCAGAGTGAAATGACAGAGAACTAACTTGCCGAGGACTGTGCCACCAGCCTGTTTCAGAAGTGGGAACAACCCTGACGTTTCCCAGTTGTGTTTGATGCTTATCAACATGCCAGAAGGTTTGTCAATGAGAAACTAACCCTAATCCTCACTATCTTGATGGGCTTTTTTTTTGTGTGTGTTGACTACTTGATCAGAAAAGTGTCTCTGAGCTTTAAAGCAGTGAGAAAAAAACCCCACACTTTCACAGAAAGGTAGGGATGTGAGCTCCCAGAGAAGACATTGGTGTGAGACAGTGAGAACCCTCTGGATACCTGAGTGTGTAACATTCAAACATCTTCCTGCATTCATAAAATTGGGGTCAATAACACCATTACTGATGCTAACTATGGCAGTCCCATTTCCCAGAGTGTCAGCTGTAATAAAATAGCTCCCCAAATGTCAGGCAGAGCATAAAGGATATTAGAAGCCTAATGGAACACATTCATACTTCTAATTGTGAGTAAAAGATCAGCAAACGACTGAATACTTCGACAAGGTTGTTTAATAATTAGGCCAGGATGCAAGAGATAGGATTCAGCTTGTTGCTGAAAATGAGGCAGGGCTTATGATGAGGGGAATAAAGAGAGTCTTTTGCAAAGGTAATTTGAGAGGAAATATTGCTGGAAGAGTGCTGTAAAAAATGTCATGGATATGTTCTCAGCGTGCATAGTCAACGGGAGGGCGAGCTCGCTGCACTTATTGCCCAGGGAGGAGACTGCCAGAAGTAGGTGTTGGTGAATAAGCTAAGTTTAAAGAGCAACTCTGTTGTGTTTGCTTTCATTTGGGTTTTTACATCAAAGACCTCGTTTATCCTCCCCTCCAAGCAAAAGGCTACAAGAGGCAAAGCCATCCTGCTACCTGAGCAGTAACGAAAACCCAGCGGCTTTGAGCTAGAAACATGAAAGACCGTCTTTGTGACCCTGCTTTGACTTTGACAGTCTCTGGAGATCCTCCCCATCCCTTGATTACTGCGATTCTCTGAGTGATGCCATCCCTTCATGTAACTGCACTAAACTGGTGGGGAGATGTTTGGTGTTGCAGAGATATGGGAAGTTTTCCTTGTCCTACATGGGGACATGGCACTTTGACCACCTCCTCTCACCACCTTCGGTGACCCGATCCCAGATAACGTCCATCAATGCCACCGTGATGGGAAGAGTGTGGCCAGAAATGGCACTGTGGGTCTGCTAAGGGTAAAGAGGGTGTTGTGAAGATAGATTTGGGGAATACGGTAAAGTAATGAGATACTGCTGTGATAGAGAGATTGATGAATGCCTGCGACAGATAGGAGATGTTTGAGAAGATCCCAGTGGATTTTAGGGTACAAGTTTCCCACCAGTGTGATGCTGGCTGGATTTTGGGACAGGAGAACAGGTGAGATATCTGCCCTTGCCTCCACCGGTTGTGCTTACAACTCCCATGGCACCTTCAGCAAGATCAGCAAAGTGTGATCGCTGGCATCCTGGCCCTGTTCCAGCAGTAATAATTATATCCTGCCTCCCCAAATTCCTCCCGTACTCTCAATTAGAAACAATTTTCTTCTTCACTTCATGACCCAAACAGTTGCCTCGATTAGTTGTGCAATGTTGATTAAACAAGCCAGTTCCTATAGATGGTTGGAAAGGAGTCTGTGGGGATTTGAGCACTGATGGAATGCACAATATTAATAGAAATCAATAGAATTAATGGGTTAATTCTGTGCTAATACATAGTGCTGGAGGAGAAGTTAGGCTAATGAAAATGCATGTATTCCCTAAACTATTCCATTTGCATCAGATGATTCATCCACCACTGCTTCTTTCAAACAACATTAATGAGATTAAAAGCACATTTACTAAGTGCACATGACCACGGGGGGAAGGGAACACCAAGTTGCTTTCAGCAAGCTCTGCTTTACCAAATTCTCTATGTAAGGTGCACTCTCTGTACCTGTTTTTTTGGAGGTTAGCTGGGCATGTGTTGTGAAAAGGGGGATTTTCCTTTGACAGCAAGCACCTCTGCAGGATGATTTGTCTATGGACCCTTCACTAGATCTGCCCTGGCCTAGCTAAAATGATGGTGAAAAGTGAGAAGCTATAGCTATTTGGATGCCATGCTAAACCTTGCCTTGCATCGG
This sequence comes from Strix aluco, assembly GCF_031877795.1. Classification (NCBI taxonomy): domain Eukaryota; kingdom Metazoa; phylum Chordata; class Aves; order Strigiformes; family Strigidae; genus Strix; species Strix aluco. The sequence goes on from NC_133934.1 coordinate 2,412,198, forward strand.
CTTTAGTTTTTTTTATACTAGATAGACCCACCAAAAAACAGTTACAGCTCCTGGGTTTTCTTTCTTCTGGTGCTGATTGGTGATTGGAAACGGGTCTCAGTGGTACCAGTAAAATGGGATAACAATTGAAAATATCTGGGGTTGCAAGAAGAAAGGTACATTTTCAATACACTTGGACATCCCTGGCTATCACTGGGCCCCAGCACTTTTTAAAGGGCAAGAGGAAATATTGGTGAAGTAGGGTTCATTTAGACTGAAAAGGAGGTGCAAGGGGACACAGCCTTGAGCAGCAGAGGAGATAATCACAGAATTATAGACTGGTTTGGGTTGGAAGAGACCTTAAATATCATCCAGTCCCACCCCACTGCCACAGGCAGGGACACCTTCCACTAGCCCAGGTTGCCCAAAGCCCCGTCCAACCTGGCCTTGAACCCTTCCAGGGAGGGGGCAGCCACAGCTTCTCTGGGCAACCTGTGCCAGGGCCTCACCACCCTCACAGGGAACAATTTCTTCCTTAGATCTCATCTAAATCTCCCCTCTTTCAGTTTAAAACCATTACCCCTCGTCCTATCCCTACACCCCTGATCAAGACTCCCTCCCCCCTTTTCTGTAGGCCCTTTAAGTCCTGGGAGGCTGCTCTAAGGTCTCCCCAGAGCCTTCTCTTCTCCAGCTGAACCCCCCAACTCTCTCAGCCTGTCCTCACAGGGGGGTGCTCCAGCCCTCCGAGCATTTCCATGGCCTCCTCTGGCCCCGCTCAAGCAGGTCCGTGTCCTTCTGACGTTGGTGCCCCCAGAGCTGGACCCAGCACTGCAGGGGGGTCTGACGAGAGCAGAGCAGAGGGGGAGAATCCCCCCCCTCGCCCTGCTGCCCACACTGCTCTGGGTGCAGCCCAGCACACAGTTGGCTTTCTGGGCTGTGAGCGCACGTTGCTGGCTCACAGTCAGTTTTCCATCCACCAACACCCCCAAGTCCTTCTCCTCGGGGCTGCTCTCCATCCACTCATTTCCCAGCCTGTATTTGTGCTTGGGATTGCCCCGACCCATGTTCAGGACCTTGCACTTGACTTTGCTGAACCTCATGAGGTTTCACATGGACCTACCTCTCCAGCTTGTCCAGGTCCCTCTGGATGGCACATCCCTTCCCTCCAGCATGTCAACTGCACCACACATCTTGGTGTTACCAGCAAACTTGCTGAGGGTTCACTCGATCCCACTGTCCATGTCATTGACAAAGATGTTAAACAGTGCCAGTCCCAACACCAACCCCTGAGGAATGGCACTCGTCACTGCTCTCCACTTGAATATCAAGTTGTTGACCACAACTCTTTGAGTGCGACCATCCAGCCCATTCCTGATCCACTGAGTGGTCCACCCATCAAATCCATGTGTCTCCAATTTAGAGACAAGGATGTCGTGCGGGACAATGTCAAATGCTTTGACCAAGTTCAGGTAAATGACATCTGTTGCTCTTCCCTTATCCATCAGTGCTGTAACCCCATCACAGAAGGCCTCCAGATTTGTCAGGCACAATTTGCCCTTAGTGAAGCCGTGGTGGCTGTCACTAATCACCTCCTTATTTTCTGTGTGCCTTAGCACAGTGTCCAGGAGGATCTGCTCCATGCCAGGCACAGAGGTGAGACTGACTGGCCTGTAGTTCCCTGGGTCTTCCTTTTTCCCTTTTTAAGAATGGGGCTTATGCTTCCCCTTTTCCAGTCAGCAGGAACTTCACTGGACTGCCACAACTCCTCAAAAATGATGGATAGTGGCTTAGACACTTCATCTGCCTGTTCCCTCAGGCAAATGCATCTCGTCAGGTCCCATGGAGTCGTACACCTTCAGGTACGAACTCTCAAAACTGATCTTCTCCTACAATGGTCAGTTCTTCCCTCTCCCAGTCCCTGCCTGGGACTTTGTGCCCATCCCTTACATCCTTTTATAAAGGGCAAGAAGTCATGGGCTTAATATAAAGCAAGCTCAGGAGTTAGGAAACACTTTCTGAGCACTACAAAAGAGAAACACTGGAGCTGTAGACCTCATGGAGGTGTGTAAAGTGCAAGTTAGATGCACATCTGTCATCTGTCAGACATGAGTGTGATTTCAAGTCAAACCCTTTGTTTTTGACTCAGGTCTCAGAGAAGCTCAGGTACAAGGTTTCAAATCTGTCCAGACTCCAGTAAATTTTTCAACCTTCTCTTGTTCTTGCAAAACCAAAAGGTCCCCCCACCTGGATCTCAGTGACCATGAAACCAAGTTTACCTGCATAAGAAAGGACTGAAAGAAATATCCTTCTAACATAGTGGGGATTCGATAAACAAATGGCACCTGTGTAGAGCTTGTGACCAAACACCGCAGCCGTTGAACACACCAAGGGCTGCACTGCATATGCTATAGTGCATAAGCTGTATTGCACACGTTGTTTTGCATATGGGTATTGCATACATTGTATTGTATACGTTGTATAATGCATTTGCATTATTGCATATGCTCGACCAAAGAGCATTTCAGCTGTGGCCCTGTGTGGTCGCTCTGATAAAAGAGCCCTTTGTAGGCTGCATCCAAAGGCCACCCGGGCAGCTTATGACTCAATTCAAAACCAAGGAAGGAACTTGCTTTTGAGCAGTCCAGACACAGGCCCTGGGACAGCCTCAGCCTTAAAACAAAACCCACTGAGCAGGCCGTTATTCTAACCGAGCAGAGCAGGTTGCAAAACCTTTGGAGATAGTTTCCCCTCTGCGGGAAATGTTGACAAAACCAGAGGTAAAAAAGACAATCCCAGCAGCCCACTGAATTTTTGGCAAAAGAGAAAATGGTTTTGGCCGAAAAGGAGGTGATTTGGATCCTGAGCTGCATCTGTAGTGTATGCTGGGAGATGAACTCCAGCTGCAAAACTCAGAGCAGAAGTGAGCCAGACTGCAGGACTCACCATGGCCACAGTTCAGAGGCCACATTTATCTTAGTTTGGGGGCATTTGGATTTTGGATTTAAAAACAAAAGTATCTATCATCTGGTCTTTGTCTGTGAATCTCCATCTGCTCTGTGCAAGGCCAGAGCTTTGGGTGGGTAAAAAGAAATTCCTGATCCCACAGCAGTTTGGGAAAAAGTGCTTGGAGAGTTTATTTTTGGGCATCTCCCCAAAAGTGGGAAAGGAACCAGTTTAAATCACCTGGACAAAAAGCTTTGTTGCAAACAAGCGGCAACAGCCACCAAGTTTCCCACGTGTCATAGCAAGACTGATGTGGAGACTGCGAGTCATATGTGTCCCGCTGCTGTTCTGCATCCCCCGAGCTCAGGGATTCTCTCCGCCAAAACCCCTGCACTGCCCTTGGGTTTCAGTTTGTGCAATAAGGCTGGGCTGATGAAAGGGGACACCTTTTAAGTGATGGTCAGCTCCCCAGGAATGCTACAGCTGGCTACTTCTCTTAGCATCCCACTATCCTTAAATCACCAGCTGAATGAGTCCTGTTATCTCCAGAGTATCTCCACTTTCCTTTAAAAGATGTCTTGGTTTTGACCCTAGACTATCCCAATCCATGTTTAGGAATGAATTCAATGGTCAGAGCTTCTGTCAATATGAGGATTAACTTCTTATTAATGAGAATGGATTTTATTTTTAAAATTGCCATTTGGGACAACATTTTCCCCCTCAAAATAGGCATTGCCCAAAGTAAAATGCGAGGAAGAGGTTGTTCCATCTGGGGGAGGGAAAGGTTGGTTAGATAATTTGAGGAAAACTCTTCCTTTTTGGTTTGAAAGAGGTTTCTAACCAATTCTGCTTTGTACAGTGACTCTGCAGCTGAACTCGGGACTAATTCCCCAAACTCACTGCTCGCTCTATGGCATGAGCAACAAGCTTTCCTGCTAACAGGGGGTCTCTTATCCTCTCCATGGGTAGCCATGAGACAGTGCCTTTACTCAGCCATGCACATACAATGTCAATAGAGTCTTTTCCTTAATTTACTAGAAGTGACATTGATTTCCCACTTGATCTATTATTCTTCTGGACCTGAGCACCACTGTGTTTTTCACATAATGAGCTCTGTATTCAAAAGCACTTATGCAACGTGGGAGCCTCATTTCCAGAAGTGTTTTACAATTTTAAGAGCGTGTGTCCCAGACTACAAGATCAGGAGAAATCTTTCATTCCTGTGCCCATTGGTGTACCTTGGTCTGGCCCAACATTGGATCAAGGCTTTAGCACACCTCAGGCTCTACTTTGACCTACACTTTGGTTTCCATAGGAAGGAAACCTGGATTCACAGCCTGGAAGGACCCAGGGAGCATGCAAGCCAGGACTGCTCATTTCTGTGACTCTTCCTCTCCTCTCTCGATGAACTATGAGTTAGTTAGCAGTGTAGAAGTCTGTGAGTCTGTCTGCTCTGGGGTTACCGGGGGTGGTGGCTGCTGGGACTAGTCATGGGTGTGAGCAACCATGGTACAAAGTCACTCGGGGTGTGTGTGCACATCTCTGTGTCGTTTGGACTCTAGCAAGAGGCAACATGGGCATGAGATGTTCCTACATTATCACCCAGAAAGGAGCAGGGCAGATCAGCCTCAAGCTGCTGCTTCCTCTACTCCCAAGCCAAAACGCATGATCCTACATGCAACCCAGTGGCCTTGTTGTGGTGACACCAAGGAAGAGTCTGGCCTGCAGCGTGCGACTCCCATGTGACCGGCATGTGTGCTGGTTTGGATGTGCCATGATTATCTGCTGCTGAGGATGGTTTGGAGGGCTTCGCTCTGCTCTCGGAGCAGCCAAATACCTGCAGTGTTCAGCAGGAGGTCAGCCCATGGTGCTTCATTTGATCCTACATGAGCAAGTGGCAAATGAAAACCTGATGTTCATTTTCATGTCCTTCACTCCTGATTTGCACCACAAAAAGGACATCACTGAATATTCAGAGCAGAGACTCAGCAACAACCTTACTGACCACTGTCAGGGCCGGAGCCTCCCCAGTATGGATGTTTATGTGTCCAGAAGAAGAAGCAGAGATGACCGGTCCCACCAGCAAATCATCCAGCTCATGAAACTTATCTTTAATCTCATACTTTTATACACCACTGACTTCACTGTAGAATTGACATCACCAAAAATAAGACCAAGGTCTGGTCTGCTCCTTGTGCACTAGAGACATCTGTGATATTTGCAAAAACCCAGAGTCACCAGACTGAGCTCCATGGAATTACTGTGGCTTTACAGTTTTGTAACTGTGATTAAAACCTTGTCTATACATTAATTCATATTTCACAGGCTTTTTTTTGGATATTTCACATTGTGAGTCCGCTGGGGAAATTCCAGCTGCATGTTCTAGATTCATGATCTGTTTTATTTTGTCATCTATTCAGTCTCTTGTCACCGTGGCTACTCAGTCAAAGGAGAGGAAAATTATTGTGGCTTTCCCCCAGGCTGGTGTAAATCAGCATAACTTCAGTACAGTCATCTGAGTCAGCCGTGTCTTCAGTCGGTTGTGCCAGCTTCTAATTTCATGAAATTGGGGATTTCTCCATAGAGAATGGCACTGCAAGGAGCTGGGAATACACAGGACAAGTGTAGTACAAAATTCCCAGATTGCAAAAGCAACCTAGAGTGGGACTGTCTGAAGAGGGGGTGGATGAAGAGGAATGGTGCCTGGTTCATGATTTTGAGCCAGTAAACAACTAAGTTTGCAGCCAGCATCACTAACAAGAGGATCTTCTAGTTCAATACCTGGCCCCCAACCATCAGCTTAAACTTGTAGGAGATACAGGAGGGTTGGGGGCACAATGCTTGCTGAACCCAGGTGAACTTCACAGGGCAGAGAGAAGTTCAACCCATCTCAAATCTGTTTCTATTAAGTCTGTCCCTGAAAAGTGCCCCACAGGAGCTGCAAGAAAACTGGAATTGGGTAAAGTATGAAATGAGCACTTCAGAGGGGATGGCTGTGGTCACTAGTGACACAGAGGCACCTTAGAAGAAAGTGGATCCAGCTCCATAAAACAGTCAAAACCAGGTTGAAATGATCAAAACAAACATCTCCAACCCCACCTCCCAGCTCTGGAAACCAAGGCATGGAAAAGTTGAGGGACCTCTAGTGCCATTGTTAGGAACGAGACCAGGAGCCTTCATCTTAGGCTCATGTGTTGTGCGCAGACCACACCATCCCACCAGGCATACATCCCACCTCTCCAAAAGAGGCTACGTGTCCTCTCATGAAGCATAGAGTGCACAACGTGGTGTTCACTACTGATCCCATGTGTGCTCTTTAGATGTAGAGGATTGGGGAGGGAGGGGGTTCAGCAATGCCTAGAGATGCCTGTGCCCCTCTCTGAGATAATTTGCAAAGCTGTGAAGTGTTCATTTTGGAGATACTGAGGAAGTGAGAGATCTCACAGGTACATTACACCTGCTGGTATCTTGTGGGGGAGGAGAGGGAGAATGGTCTGATCTTATTAGAGAAGGTTGAGGTAGAAAAGCCAAGCAGTCAAAAGACAGGCGATGACAGATCCAAGGCTCTCTGTGCAATTTAATTCCTTTCCCCTGGTGCATATCCATTCTGATATGGTCTTTAATTGCATGATTAAAATTATTGATACTGTTCCTGGACAAGATTACAATCTGTAGTGTGGAGGTACTGAGTAACTGAAGACACAAATCCCCATCATTGGTACATAAGCGAGGCAGATGCAATGAGCTTTTTCTTTATTTGAATGCATGGTCCAGCTTTCCAGAATGGGAGAAAAACCACAGTCCCTTGTCACAGAATGATGATATTTTGGTGGAGAGAAGAGTTAGAGACCATGGTGGACAGGCAATCCTGATGATTTACTGAGAAGATATTGTATGGAGGACTCAAACCCTTCATAGACACAGAAGTGAAAACTCCATGCTACAGCAGACCAGCACAGCTGGGGGGGATGCCAAAAAAGTGGGGATGGGCCCCCTCCCCATGCCTGGAGGGCAGATTTTGAATTATTGCGTCAGTGGATTAAGGAACTACAGAAATAGTTTGTAATTCTGCAAAGACCTTTTAGGGGCAGAGATTTTAAGGAATGAAGTTGTTGCAGAAGGGAGATGAGTGGTGCAGTGATTCTGTTTTCAAGAGGAGGGGAAAAAAAATTTAACCTCACAAGGAAAGCTGTAATAAGAGGTGGGGGAAGAAGCTGGGCCAAATACAACCCAGGGAGCCAAAAGAAGCACATTTTGGCAAGAAGGGTGATCAACCATTGGAACAAACTACTCAGGATGATAACAGATTTCTTTCTCTCTTGAGGTCTTCTAATCTATGGGGGCTCTTCTCTGAAAAATATACTTGAGCCAAAGACAAATTATAGGGGCCATTACCACTGTAAGTGGATGCAATCCTTTGGACTGTGTAAGGGAGGTCAGCTCTGACCTCCTGGCCTCTGAACTCGTGAATCATATATTCCTTTTGCTTTCTGAAGGGCCCCTGCCTCGCTCACACAGGCAGCACTGAGGGATTTAATCAACTACTTGCTGACCACAGCAGAACGGTGATGCTCGCGCATCCTGGCTGTAATGCAGGTCCTGTTAGAGGAGCAGTCGAGTGCTTCAGACCTTTGCCCTCTTCCACCCATGAGTGTTTTTTGCTCCAAATAACCTTATACTGACCCACTTCTAGACTATGCGTATTAGCTCTGTTCTGATCAACAACCACATCCACCCTCTGTTCATCCAACACAGACCCTTCATTCCTACAATCCCAACGCCTACCCTAATTTGCTGCCTCTCCTTGACCTCGTTTACTTCATAACAGCTGCTAACAACTCAGTATGAGACCACACAAGCAAGAGAGCTTGAACTCACACGGACATCCTAAAAGTGCCCATCTTTTGCATTTCCAGCAGGATCCTCCTCTGAGAGGATCATGGGTGGGTCTGATCTGGAAACAGGCTCATGCCCGTTCCTTCCTAGCTGCCATCTGTCCCTTGTGGTTTCTGTGGTTTTAAATGGATGTAGCAATTTTCTTTTCCCAAGGGCACTGCAGTCACTGCCTCCTTTGGTAATTCCCAACCTTCTTCTGCAATGGGACCTTTCTGCTATTGAGCTGGGTGCCATGGAGAACTACTACCATGGCACAAGGAGCTTAATTCTTCCTTGGGTACTAGGAACCTCAAGTTCACCCACAGCTGAAAAAGGATGAAAAGCAGCTGCTGCAGCCCTCTGCCTTATTGTTTATCCCTGCACAGAGCCAGGAACTCTGGCCCCTGACTGCAACAGCACTTGTGAACAGAAGCATGACTCTATAAGGTGAAAGGCAGCAGAGGAACTGGACTTGACTGGTAGTATTGTCTCTGGCCAGGTCCCAGACAGCTCTGAATCACTTTTCATCATGTGATGGAGGAAGGGGGTCCTCACAGTTAGTTGCTGGCACAATTTGTCTTCAGCAGAGCAGCACAAGGCTGAGAGCCGCCTCAATGTGCCATGTGAGGTTAAAAAAGGGTTATTGAAATAACAAATGCCGTTCAAGGAGAGCTATGATTAGCTGGGCTTTATGCAGACAGTTAGGAGGAAAGCTGAACTTTATTGCTTCTGGCTTTTTTAGCTGCCTCTGGTCTATTCAAGCTTCATGACACTTAATATCAGATTAAACGTTAAACTTATGTAAACTGGGAAACTGCAGTCAACAGAGAGCAGGGAAGAGAGACCAACCACACTGTTACCTACATTGATTAGATGATAGAAAACGTGATTTCCCTTTAAAGGTCCTGTTGATTTAAGTGTCTGAAATTCACTGATGTGCAATAGAGTTTTTAATAGTCCACATGTTCCTGGTAAACTTTCATAATCAGTTTCCCTTACACTCTTTTTTTATATTATCCGTGATAATCACCTTCCCCCAGCTCTCCTCAGCAAGCTTTTCTGAATTTCAGGCTTGTTTGCAACCTGCTGACCTCCCTTCACCCCGCTGCCCAATATGAAACCTATGAATAACCATTGAAAGTTATAAATAATTGCATGTGTACAGCAGCCAGTAATTAAATTTTAGGATTCTGCTCCTGTTCCTGGAGGGACTCTTGCTTTACAAGAGTAAGAGAAGCCTTCGAGCAAGTAACTAGACCTTTGTGTGGATCAAGTTGTCTTGGATTACCAGATCATTTCTTACAGGAAAATTCTTCTTTGTTTATTTAAGCTGAGACTGGAAACAGATTTCCAGGACAGAAATAGGGAGGGCATAAGGAGAAAGTTCAGCATGAAGGTTCAAACCTTGCTTAATATCTTATTATTATTTAATTTCTTTCTATCCCCTGGGATCTCTTGGGTGGAAGGAACACATAATTGCCGTAAGTGCAGGTCTAATTCAGGTGAAGACATCCTGACTTCAGGATGCTGTTTCCTTCTTTGGTGTTTCAGAAGTGTTGCTTTCCAGGGGCCCCAGTGTTTATAGCAAATGACACTACTGGCACTTTGCTGGTGTGTTGCACTGTGAAAGCCACCTTAAGCAAGCTCTGACTCTAGCTGGCTGGTTCCAGATGCTTTATTTAATCCCTGACACAAGCTAGAGGTCTTCTTTTTAATTATCTTGCTACTTCCCCTGACAATGAAGTTAATGATCCCTGCTGTGGCCACATTTGACATCTGGGACTTACATTTTCACTATCATCTCTCATTGTTTCAGCGCACCTTCAGCAAGCATCTTGTTCCTATGTGATCAGGGTTAAGCTCCAAGGGTTGTAACCCTCTAATTTCATATAAGTGTCTACCTACAGCTGAATCGGTTGCCCTACCTAATGCTCTGCTTGGTTTCCAGTTGCTGCTCCAGAAATGTGCAGACTTCCCATGGGACTGTGCCACATCTGCAGTCCCTGTTTGTGTCTCAGATACCCTTGAGCATCCTGAATGGCATCAGGATGCACCCACAGGTGGGCAATCAGCTCCTCAAGTGATATAGAAACATTAGATACCTAGCTCAGATTAGATCAACTAAATGAATGCAAGACAACTCCCATCTTTCCTCTATACAGCCCTTCTATGACAAATAATTAAATATTTGCTTTCATTCTGTATATTCTGTTTTTTTAATATACTGACCTCATCATTCATTATTTGCCCATTTCTGCTCGCCTCTTGCCCAGTGCCTCAACTCAGCATCTCTAGGGGAAACAAATCCCTCATCTTGGTTTTGAAACAAGCCCAAGACATGGTCACTTTTTCTTCTCTATCTCCTACTGTTTTCACTGTGTTTCCCTGTTCTGTGGCCTTCACATTGGTTTTATGCCTTTTATTGCTAACAGTTAGCTGGATGAAATATCTCTTTTGCTCTCCCTTTTATGAGATGTATTTGAAAAGACTTGCCAAAGCTGCTTAGATCTTTCAATGTTGCTTCTTACTGCTCTGCGCAGCACTCTAAATATTACATGAGGTACAAATATGAGGCTTGCATTGCTTCCAGAGGTAGATTTTAAGCTGAGTTTGATGATTAAAATAACACCTCTGGGTCTAACTTGCAGTCAGCCCCTGATGTTCTGGGCAATGTAGATATACATAATAAGAAACACTCCTGTGTGTAAAGTTGTAGTAATGCATAGACTGGAGCTGTTATGTGACTGTATTGGTAGAGACTATACGATCATGCTGGTTTGGGATGAGAAGGGTGGATTTCAGCTCCTTCTGGATTACTCATGGTATGTCCCAACTTGTGAATCCTTCCATTTACAGCCTCAACGTCCCTTTAATGCGGAGTTTTATTTATTTCAGTATAAGTTCTCATGGGTTTGTGTTTTTGCTCTTCCAACACATCCTGCCTTTTCCCTTTCATGACCTCCCACCCCGTGTCTGTTGTGCGTCTCTCCCCATCAGTCTTGCTGGTTTTGGGGGTGATCACAGCTAAGTGAGGCTCCCTAGCCTCTCCTGTAGTTGCTGAAGGCATGGAAGTGTTGCCAGAGAGTAACTGCAAGCACTTAATTCAGGTTCCTTTATGGATCGCCTAACTCTTAATCAGCTCTGTGTTGACTGCTTCTCTGCAGTGATGCTGTAATATATATTATCTACCTATATACCTACTTACATTTAAATACATACTTACTTTTAAATACATACTTATATATATGTAAATACATATATATAACTGCATACCTAAACTTCATCTGTCTTGCATCAGTGCTCATTTCTCACTGCCTTTTCTCTTCCTCTCCTCTTCAGCAAGAAGCTTCTCCAGTTTTTCCAACTTGGCTTCCTTCTCTATTCTGTTTCGGCCTTATTCAGCCTCACTTATGCTTTGGACTTGGAAACTCCAGCCTTCATGTTTAATATCTAGTGTCAGAAGAAAAAGAGCAGGGTAGGCATGGGAAGAAGGGATGATAGATAGATGCAATGACCCTGGCTGGTACAGACATGTACACAATTTTGTCTTTGAACCCAAGGTTGCCTGAAAAAATGCCACTGGAGAACATATATTGGAACCCTGTGGTTTTGTAAAGTCAGGAGAAGGACCTCTGTTCTTTGATTTTAATCATCATTCATCTTCATAAAACTTCAGGGGGGTTTAGCTTTTGTTTGAATGAATTTTGTGACTTCCAGAGAAAACAGAGGCGGGGGAGTATAATTGAGAGCTTGTTTAGTGCCAAATTCATCTTAAAGCACGGAATGCAAATCGCATAGCAAGTGTTGAATTATATATGATTAAAACTGCTTCAGCCCTTGCAAAGAAAAATAAAAAAGAGCCTTTTTATTCACCAGTTAATAATTTACAAAAAAAAAAAAAGTGGATGGAACAAAAATGAACTTAATCACACAAAAAGGGGTCACAGTTCCTGCTTGACATATGTCTGGGTTCTCTATCATAACAGTGCAGTGCAGAATGCACCATCATTTAAGTGTTTTAAAGAGGTACATTAAGAAGAGAGTTCATTGATAAATGATCCTTTAAAAATGGGTGAGATTCTGTCCTTACCAAAGAATGCTCAAGGTCTGCACAGTTGTCTTGGCCTATCACAGATGCTCTTCTGTTTTGCAGGCAGAGCTGGAAGGTTTTTCAGTGCTTAGCTATATGTGATGATGTATAGGATAGATAAGAGTGTGTTGAAACCACTGAAGGCATGATCCAAATACTGTCCATTTTTTGCTAATAATTGTTAGTCTGGCAGTAGTTCAAACTGAACACCCGTGGACTTTCCTGATCCAGAAAGTGCCAGAGATCAAACAAAGAAAATGTAATTTTCTCCTTGCTTCTCTACAGTGAGGATGGTAACCTGAAAATGAGTCCTGGCCCCTGCTGAACCAACAGTGTTGACATGCTCTTAGGACTGTTTGATGCAGTGGGCATCACAGCTCCCTCAGAGAGCTTGCTGAACTTTGTGTACTGAGCCTCTGTCTTTGAAGGCATTGCACTTATTTTACTATTGGCAGGAGTGGATGAGGGGATGCTACGTGCTCTGCCTTAAGATCAAGCCTGCAGAGATGGTGTTGAGACAAAGGAGGGTGCAGAGTGAACAAATGGGCTCAGCTTGCCCTTGAACAGCAGTTCCCTCAGCTCTCTGGCAAGAGTGGCAAAGGAGGACACAGACCTCCAGCGGGTGCTGAAATGTGCTTTAAAAAACCAGCCACCTTTCTGCTGCTTTGGTGGCAAAGTGTCAGTGTTTGGTGGTAGCCAATGATATCTACAGAGCTTCAGTAGCTGTGACAGAGCTGTGACAGAGCCTGTGACAGGTGAAGCAGGGAAGAGCTACTTAGGGACCGTTGGCCAGATCTATTTGCTGAATAAGGCAGAGGCACTCATGGATCTGAAAGTTAAATACAAAGGGGAAAATATCCTACCATCTCTCCTGGGATCCGGATATTCTCTGGGGCTTGGTCAACCTGCTCAACACAGGCCTCTTGAATACAAGAGAATAATTTTTTACAAAGAAAGCAATCATCCAGTGGAATAATCACCCCAGGAAAGTGGTGGATTCCCCAAATTTGGATGTTTTTAAGATTTAGCTGGACAGGGGGCTGGGCCATCTTTTCTAGACTGTGCTTTTGCCAAGAAAAGTTAGACCAGATGATCCTTGAGGTCCCTTCCAACCTGGTATTCTAGTATTCTATGTTTCCAACACTAAGTTTTCCACCATCCCCAGCAGAGCTCTGTGCTGAGCCCACAGGCAGCTACTGTGGGTAGTATATGAAATATAAGTATATTTCATTTAGAAGTGAAATAGAATTATATTTCATTTCCAGGATAATCCAAATGACTAAATTTCCCCATTGCCATGCTCAGCGCATGCCCAACCCTGCATTCACCCTCAAACAGCTTGTCTTTCATGGGTTAGTGTGGTGGTTGCAGCTCTTGCTGGGAGGAATTCCAAACCCATTTCCTTTGTTTCCCAAGAGTCCCTAACCACCAGTTGTATAATTATCCTCAGAGGAGGGAATACTGCTTCTTTTTTTCACAACAGTTGTACCAGGCTTCCTTCTTCTCAGCTTTGGTTTTACACACCTTTATGTTGAATACTTCAGCAATGTCACTGCTGATCAACACCAGTTTAACTGTGAGAAGAGGGAGATGCCTTGTCTGGAAGAGCCAGACTTCATACAGACTTTATTCACCTTTCATTTGTGTCTGACTCCAGTGTGGTTTCTTTGATTTTGAGGTGGTTGTTCTCACTTTACAAGTCCACACCAGCCACAAGGCCTTCAATAATCTACAGTGTCGTAGGAATGGAGGACAGGAAGGGACCGCACGTACAAAGCAAGCTGCTCCAGCAGAGAAGGGAAGGATGCAAGAGCCATTTCTGACAGATGCTTCTGTAAATGATTCCACTGTTGGGGATTAAACAGACCCTCTGTAATCTGTTCCACTTTTTAACTTCCCATATAACATTTTTCTTAATATCTAACTAAATCTCCCTTGTTGCACATTTCCTGAAAATTACTTCTCCTCTTACATCCCATGACAGTGGAAGGCTATCTATCACTGTCCGCTTCTGAACTGTCTTGTTTACATATCCGAGTGCTCTGATTTTGTTTCTTCACAGCCTTCACCCTAGACTACACAACCCTGTTCTTTCAGACTTTCCTCAGTTGCAAAACCACTTATAATTTTAATAAAATTCCTCTGGGATCTTGTCATCTTCCTTAGCACGTGTTGCCCCATCAAAAAAGTGGACCCAAACTCCGGCTAAAGCCTCACTGGAGCTGAGAATTGCAGGATAATTGCTTCCTGTGATAAATTTGTACCACTCATGTCCCAAACCTTGTGTTCTCTGGTTTGCATCCTGTTGCTTTTTCTTGTTCAGCCTGTGACCACCTCTCACCCCATGGTCATGTCTCCCATACTTCTGGAAAGCCACCCATTTCCTAGGTTTGCTTTTCCCTCTGGTCCTTTTGCACTCACATTGCCCAGTGCTGCTTTTGCTTCTGGTAAGTGTTATCCTCCTGGTTTCAGACACTGCCTTTAACAGCTCAAGATCATTTTGAATTCCAGTCTTTTCCTGCACATTGCTTGTGACCCCCTCCTCATCTTCTGTCATCCACAAATTACATAAATCTATTCTCTATTCCATCATCCGAGTCATTATGAGAATATTGAACAGTACCTGACTCAGGACAGACCCTTGAACACCTTCTTAGTCTGAAAATGTGCCTTTGCTGCTCTTCTTGGAGCACAGTATTCATGAGCACCCACTTTACCATGATTGTTCAGAGGCCATTCTTATGGACACATCATATGGACCTGTGCCAAATAGCTTGTAAATGTAAAATAATACTGTGTCACCCCTTACTCTCCTGGCCAGTCTTATCCACAAGATTGGTCTATAATTCATCTGGTTCATTATTTTGCTTCTTTAAAAAGGGCATTTCTTTGTCTTTTTCCACTTCTTTGGGATCTCATTCTTGATGAGGATTGGGAAGATAAAGATCTTACTTTCCACCATTTCTTGTAGTTGATACACACAGACTCTCTGACAGGTACCAGCAACCCCTGGAGGAACATATTTCTCTGAAAGCAGTTGTGTGGCATGGGGGTGGGATTTTAAAACAGTACTTAAAGGGAAAATCTCTTATTCTATGGAAAATGTGGTGGGATATGACAGGAAGCAGCCTGGATGTCATTTTGAAGGTCTTGCCCAAAAGGGTCCTCAAAGTGCTTTATCCCCTTGGAACTGCTGCCCATCTCATCACCAACCACACGTCCTGGCTTGGGCAACAGCATAAGTTCAGGGTCTTGCACTTCATTTTCTCAGAGAAGGAGAAGCCCTTGACATGCATGCCAGATACAATTCTGTTCCCCATTTAGCAGTATGTACCTGTCCATCACTGGATCACCAGCACAAACATCCCTCTCCACACCCTCAGCCTTGCTCCATCAACTGCTTCTTGGTTAACAACTCCTCCATGGCAACTAACGGCAGAGACCAAAACAGTTGGAAAGCTTTTTTATTGTTTTCATTTTTTCCCCAGTGTAAATTCTTTTTCAGGTTTACATCTTTAAAGAATCTGAAACACCAGATGGTATCAGGAGCAGGAAAGTGATACATTGCAAAGAAGTGTAGACCAAGAAAGAGGAGTGCTGGGGTTAAGGGGGGGTAAATTAAGCTAAAACTTTAGTAAACTGAAAAATAAAATACATCGATAGTGTGAGTGGATCACAGGCAAGGGATAAGTGAGGTTCTGACTTATAGGTAAAATCATTAAAAGAAGGAATCTGGTTTACAAAAAAAGAAAAAAGGAAAAATAAAACGATATCAAGATGTCTTTAATGGCATTTGTGAACAAGGCATAGGAATCTGTGCTGTCAGATCCTAAGTGCTCAGTTCTTCAGCCTCCAGAAATGCTTCTCGGTTCATGAGACAGAAATTAAGGGAAGGGTTTGGACTATCTACTAACACGGAAAATAATTTTTAAAAATAGAAGCCACTGCAACGTGCCTGCTCCCGGGAACAGCAGGAAAGAAGGACAAGTCCCTCGGACTGAGATTAGATGCCAAAGAACTCAGTAAGAATATTCAGAGAAAATATTTTCCTTTGCCTGCCAAGGGAGATGCTTTCAAGACAATGGCTGGAGGTGTGTTTTCTTTTATGCTGTTAGCTGTCCCTCTTGGGTCCTTGCAAATTGCCCTGACTGAGAAGACTTGGAAAGGCTGCATTTCCAATGCCCCTGATGGGAGATGTTGCTTGTACAAATTTCCCTCTGGGTTTTAACTTGCTCCTGAGACTTTTGAGAGGAAAGTGCAAGAATTATTTGAAGGAAATGAGGGCATTGCAATACACAGAGATGACATCCTGAAAGACTGGGTGGGGGACAGCAAAAGGAGAAGATAACAAAAAGCTGCAGAAATTGGTCAGGAAATGGGGCATGGCAAGAGATATCTAATTTAAAATCAGAAGTGTAAGATATCTGGGAGAGAATATAAGTGAATCAACATACACACAGACTCTGGCCGAAGTCAGATAATCACAGAAATGCTGCTTTGACAGATGAGAAAGATTCGCAGATCTTGATGCCTGGAATAAAACAAGATGGCAATTCTTCTTTCTGGAATGTGCAGAAGGACTCAGAAAGAAAGAGGACTGCCAACCTGGACAGGAAGCTTTGAAAGCCAAAGAGAGAACAAAGCAAACACCTGAGTTTTGGCAAGCTGTGTCACCCAAAGATGAACCACCTGGCCAGTAAATCCTTCTGTAAATGGCTCAGGACAGTGTGACAAAACTCTTTGTGTATTTTGCAGGCTGGTAGCATTGGTTTTCAGAAATACTTTGGAAACAGCATCTTAATATGTAGAGGGATGCCTTTGCTGCAGAAGATGTTAAAGAAAAAAAAATCAGGTAGAGGAGGTGGATCCCAACAAAAAATGGACCCCAAATTCATTGTTCCCAAAGCAAAAAGCACGTTCACCTTCTAGAAAGCAGGAGGGTGTTTAGCTTTCATTTTCCAGCTGCATCCATGAAGTTTGAGCAGTGTGCAAACCAGCAGAACAAGAGCTGAGAGAAGGCACAGTCCTGAGAGTGTTTGAGGC
This sequence comes from Strix aluco, assembly GCF_031877795.1. Lineage (NCBI taxonomy): Eukaryota > Metazoa > Chordata > Aves > Strigiformes > Strigidae > Strix > Strix aluco. The sequence goes on from NC_133934.1 coordinate 2,429,128, forward strand.
ATCTGGTCTTGAAGGCTATGTGGAGAACAGCATAACACATGCAAATCTGTTGGAAGACATTTCTTTCATCTCAAACGCAGTAGGGAATAAACTTCTGGAGGCCACAGCAAAAGACAAGACATTGCAGAAAGCTGTTAACAGTGTCACTGAAAGAAGGCTTGGGAATTACATATCAGTTCAGATCAAAGATTGCTGTAATTGATAGTACAGCATACAGATGCAAAAATTAGTAGTGCCAAAAATACTACAGCCCTGAGGTATTCTATAGAATCTGTGAGATCTTGAAAAACATATTGCGGTGGTCACAAATGAATATAGAGATGAAGAAAATTAATAGATGGATATGCATGAAATGTGTCAATAATTTCTACCTTGGAGAGAAAAAACAATGATGATGGGTCACATACGGTGGAGCTGTTGGATTATCCAGGGTACTTGAGACTGCATTTTTAGAGACTCTTTTATTAAAGTATCTTGTAGGAAAGAATAAACCTTTATTTGGCAGATATGGGCTTCCAGAAATGTTCATGTTTTACATCAGCCCATACTTAATTGACAGGACTTTGAATGATTTTGAGGAACTGATGAATGCCAGAATTCTTCAGTCAAATTATTTGAAGCAAAGTAGAGTTAAGGGAGTTAAAAAAATTACATATATATATTTATATATATTTGTATGAAACTATTACAGGCTCTGCAAAAGATCTGTATCTCACTCTGCTGGTCTTAAGAAGGCTGCCTTTAAGGCATTGATTGTTGCTATCTCAAACTTTGCTCAGAAAGATGAGAATTAGACTGCCTTGCTTATTCAAGTCTGGTCTGGGAAGTTGAGGTGATCTTGAGGCATGCATAGAAAGATAGATAGATAGACAGACAGATAGATAGACAGACAGACAGACAGATAAAAATACACATACAAAACCAAATGGTAGCTGAGGAGCTCAGTTACTACGGGCTTTGTGGCTGATGACCCCTGAATGTTGTTTTAGTGGCAGTTGAGCATAAGCTACAATGTGAGAAGATTTTCTGTTTATAAATAAGAAGATGTAAAGGGCTTATGCTCAGTTTACTTTCTGGAAAATAGAGACCAAGAGAACACGTTAACAGCATATTCCCTGATCTCCAGTTTCCATATAGGCCTGTGAAACATTTCTTTTAAATGTAAATCTTGCTACAGATGTGGACTGTTGAGGATCCCCAAACACCACAGTCCTAAATTCTGTGGGGATCACACAGCTCAGTGACTGTCACAGAATCACAGAATTGTCTAGGTTGGAAAAGACATTGAAGATCATCCAGTCCAACCATTAACCTAACCTTGACAGTTTCCAACTACACCATATCCCTAAGCGCTATGTCGACTCTACTCTTAAACACCTCCAGGGATGGGGACTCCACCACCTCCCTGGGCAGGCCATTCCAACGCCCAACAACCCCTTCTGGAAAGAAATGCTTCCTAATATCTAGTCTAAACCTTCCCTGGTGCAACTTGAGGGCATTACCTCTTGTCCTGTCGCTTATTACTTGGCTCAAGAGACTCATCCCCCCTCTCTGCACCCTCCTTTCAGGGAGTTGTAGAGGCCCATGAGGTCTCCCCTCAGCCTCCTCTTCTCCACACTAAACCCCCCCAGTTCCCTCAGCCACTTCCCATCAGACCTGTGCTCCAGACCCTGCACCAGCTCCGTTGCCCTTCTCTGGACACACTCGAGTCATTCAATGGCCTTTTTGGAGTGAGGGACCCAAAACTGAACCCACTCATCGAGGGGCGGCCTCACCAGTGCCGAGTCCAGGGGTAAGATCCCTTCCCTGTCCCTGCTGGCCACGCCATTGCTGATACAAGCCAGGATGCCATTGGCCTTCTTGGCCACCTGGGCACACTGCTGACTCATTATCAATCAACCCCCCCAGGTCCCTCTCTGACTGGCAGCTCTCCAGCCACTCCTCCCCAAGCCTGTAGCGCTGCTGGGGGTTGTTGTGGCCCAAGTGCAGAACCTGGCATTTGGCCTTATTGAAACTCCTCCAGTTGGCCTTAGCCCATCGCTCCAGCCTGTCCAGATCTCTCTGTCATTAAGGAGTAAACACTTATCACTGCTCTGCCTTGAGTAGAGTAAATGTAGCCATTAGAAGCACCAGACAAATGCCTGTACTAATAGTTGGAGCATGTAGAACTTCCTTTCCTCTAAAGACTGGAAAACCAGCCTCATGACTATTACTGATAATGAACTTGAGCATGTAACCCAAGTAGGGGAAACTGTTGTAAATGTCTAGCATGTTGCTGATGTCATGAATACTGCTTTGGTTAAATTTGATCAATTTATTCCATCAATTTCCCCATATATAGACCTCCATTTGTCTTTTCATGTCTCTACGTAGGATTGTGTCACCCTTGTCCCACGCTTCCTGCATCTGTTTGCAGAATGGTCCACTTGTTCCTTACCTGAGACTCGTATCTGGGACAGGGTTTTTATTTCCTTTCTGTGTGTCAAACCCAGGTGACGACCAAGGTCATCAGCTTCTTGATAGTGGTACAGAGCAAGTCATCAACATTGCAATTGTAATTGGTTGCCCAGAAAGGTGGTAGATGCCCCATCCCTGGAAACATTCAAGATGAGGTTGGAGGGGGCTCTGAGAAACCTGATCTAGTTGAAGATGTCCTTGCTTATCACCTTTAAAGGTCCCTTCCAACCCAAACCGTTCTATGATTCTATGATTTTTTTTTTTTTTTAAGTCTCCAGTTTCCCATCTAACATCGCCCTTTTTTGCTACAATTCAGGGTGGCACATGCTTAAAAACATCTTTCCCCCCTCCAGTGGGGGCTGGACTTCTATCTTTGGGGCTGCTATAGCCAGAACTTGCTTAGATAAAGACCAGGACTGCTGCTTTCACTGTTGCAGTGGAGAGCTCTGATGTGTCGCACATTCTTCTCAAGGACATCGAAGAGGAAGAGAAAATGTCACAGCACCGGACAGGGCAAACAGAAGTCACCCGCATGTGGAGCATTACTGATGATTGTGATCCTTTTTATATTGCTCTCAGTTCATCCAAATGCAGCACCATTTGAAGTGATAATGACTCCTCTTTCAGTGGCAGCTTTCATTCGAAGTATTTTGATATGCCAGTAAGAGTTGCTTTAAAATGCCAGCAATAAATACACATTCAAAGCAATACACTTATTGCCTCGGCTGTAAAGTCCATATATGTTCCCATCAGCTGTATTTTTGACTAAATAAATGCTAGGCATGAACAGCACTCACTGCATTTGCCACAACCCTCCCTACACACACACACAGACTCGCACATGCATGTGCATGCAAAGGCTCTCTCTTCCTTTCCCTCTGAAAAGATGAGATTAAGGTTTTCCAAGAGATGCAGGCAACCTGTATGCTTCCCACTTTGCAGCCATGACCAATTACACCGCTTCACTGTGCCATGTCTGCAGGAAAATGCATAATAGATTCCTCTCTTAGCGACAGGATGCTCCTGATGTCTTCTTGGGATCAACCCAATAAAAAGAGTAAAGATAATTCTGAATATCAAGAATCCTCGATATTCTTATTGAGTCACCTTCCTTGGGACTGGCTTTCTACAGCATATGACAGTCAAATACCACACCTGAAGCCACGGGAAGTCATGCAATCGAAGCCTTTATTCACCATCATCTTTTGAGTGAATAAGGGTATGTCTGAGCCCTGTCCAGCACATAAGGAGATCTCTGGACAAGGAACTTGAGAGGGCAGAAAGGTGAAAGAAGACAAGGTGGTGTGATTGAGTGGACCCAGCCAGAGCTAGACCTAAAAAGGAGCCGTCTTGGGTCTAAATTTACTTCGCTGTGCCTCAGCAGAGAATCTTTATGTCTCTATCACATGGCCAGGACATTTTAAAGTCAAACTTCGGTGGAACTTGTGGTCTTACATGTATCTATTTTAAGTACTTAGAGATCACCTCTAGCCCTTGAGACCTCACAGTCTTTAATACAGTCGTCCTTACAGCTCTCTGCTAGAAGTGTTCTTATCTTCACAGACAAGGAGCTAATATCCAGAGACCCTCAAGTTATCCCAGAGGATGGGATGCTTATTTTTAGGCACCCGTGTTAAGATCCTAGTAATCACAAGCCCCACTAACCACTGTCTCCTGTTGGTGGTATAACTGGTTAGCTTTGGGATGGGGGAAGCACCTCTGTTACACCAGAAATCAGGGACTGAAGCTCCCTGATATATCAATATCATGGTGTGCCCAAATTTTGGCAAGCAACGAATGTGACATGGATCTCACCCACTGCCAAAACTCATATCTTGTTGTATGATATGAGTTTCAGAGTACAGATTTCAGAATAGTGTGTACCCAGTTTGAGGCTTCATGGGTGCTCAAAAGTTTGAATCTTTCTTTCCGGTCAGATGGATTAATCTTACTCAGAATAGGTACACAACTATTGGCAACCGGGTCATGCAGAGAGCGTGATGGTTTGATTTGCATCTTACTTTCGTAAGAATATTTTTTATAGCTGATTCAGTGGTTAGTCTGGCTGAGTCAGTCCAGCAGGATTTGGCATTCCAGAGGCATCTTTAGAAAACAAAGGCTGAAGCCTTGTCCAAAAGGATGTGTTAGTGTAGGACTGTAATGATATCTAGGGAAACTTCACCCCAAATTATCATGAGAGTTTTCATAAAGAATTCTTTTCTCCTTAAGGATAACGGAGGCATGATGTATCTTCACCAAACCACAGACACCCAGAGGGCTTCAGTTTTTCTTCCAACTTGAAGTTTGCAGACACAATCCAACAACTAATGCCCCAGCCCATGATTTTTTTTTTTCCAGCCAGGTTCTAGACATTGACTTGGTGGGGGACAAATAAATCGCTTCATCTTTTCAGGCTTCATCAACGTCAGAGTGACTCTTGCCTCCTTGGCAAATGGCTAAGAGAGCTACAGATGAGAAGGGCTGTCGAAGACAACTTGGGGATTATTGAGTTCGTCTCAGCAGATGTCTAAAACCCGACTCAGTGAGCCCTCTTTGGCTTTCATTTAACACTTATGGCCATCACTTTTCCCTCCCATTTTGCAGTGTAAGTTCTCACAGGGCAGAGCATAGCCCACTAAAAACTTTTGTGCATCATCTGACTTGCGTAGAGCCATCATGCCAAAGGACAGGTAGGGTGGTTTGCTTCACAAAAGTCCTGTCACAGCAGGAATCTTGACCTACAGGACATCTCAAGTTTTCAGGCTTCTCTGAAGCTATTTAGGTGTCAGGTATTAGTCTATGATAAGCAGGAAGACAGATCAGAGGAGTGGTTTCTTCTGGTTTTTATTCCATACAATGAGTAAATTATCTTCTATGTGAATCAGCTATTAGAGGAGAATGAAATATTTAGTGAATGTTGTTGTATTTATTTGCATTATTTCCCCAGTGACTGTAAAGTCCTGCTTGAAGGCACTGAGCAAATACAGGCTAAATATTGTTTATAACCTGAAAGTAAGGGGAAAAAGGTCAGAGCTGTAGGTACAAAGAGTCAGGCAGCACAGACTTAATGCCTGCTCAAGACATGCAGCACGTTTTTGGTCTGAACTTTCCAGTATTGCTTTGACACCCTCAGACATTACATTCCTGATGTGTTCTCAGCAAATTCCACCCCCCCCACCCCCCCCACCCCCCCCTTTGCCCAGTGCTGACTGGGAAGAATCGATAGCAAAAGAAGATCAGTTTGCACTGTGGGATTTCATATTGTGTGTGTTATGTTTGTAAAACCATCTAAGTCCACAGAGGGCTGATCACAATGAATGGTGTCATCCTCTTCACATGAGCTTCTCTGACCTAATCCAGCAAAACGGTGAGCCAGCCCTCAAAGTGCTCGTGGTGTTGGAGCACTGAGCATGCACTGAGCTCAGGTCAAGAAAGAGGGAAAGGAAGGAAACTTTCCCTTGCCTGAAGAACAGCATCCCGGAGGGGATTGCTGGGCACTACAAAGTCCAGATGACAGCTATGAGTTCTGGATGAGGTGTGTGGGATCTCCTGGGAGGGCTGTTCTCAAGCAGGTTTTGGGGAAGGACCATTGGTATGGCAGAGGTGTTTACTGGGGCAGCTCTGCACATGCTGCGGCTATTTCAACAGTAAATGGGAAATGAAGTTTGAGCTGTATACAAGGGCTTGTTCCTTAGGTGATCCTGAGAACTTGGCTGTAAAATCATGAGTGAGAACATAGTCTAAACAAGGTTTAGCAGCGACAGCCTGCATCAGCCACCTGGCCCCAGTCATGCATCACTATTGGTTTATGAATATTTGAGAAATAGTAGGAATATTTCTTACAGCCTCCCTTTCCCATCATTTTTCACTCCAGAAAACTGTGTGTAACAACTTATTTCTGACATCTCTGGGTAAGTTGAAAGTTTCTGGATATCAGGCAGTTGCCTATCAGCAATCACCAACATTTATCCTGAAGATTTAATTTGATCCAGGGTCTTAAGATTGCCCAATGATGGCCATTTTTCCCAGCTGAACACAGAGGGATGGTCGGGTGCCCACTTCAGATTTAGACCCCAGTTCTTGCAGGATGCAAATACACTTTGTATTGTCCTCTCCCAGCTGTTCACATGGCTTATGTTCTGGCTGGAAGACTGGCTCTGACATGAAGAGAGCTATCCACCTTTGCAGGCAAAACAAGGTTTGTAGAGGAACAGGCTCTCACATGCCCTGACATGTTGCATGTGATATGTCTGATCAGCAGAAGACCTCTGAAACACAGCAAGAACATGAGGTGGCAGAGCAGAAGGGAACCCACATCTTAGAGGATGTGTGAGCACAGGAGATCCAGCCGGAGCTTGAGAGGGGTGAGAGGCAGGAGCCTTCTGCAACATACTTGTAGTTATTGTGCAAGATTTGGCAGGCCCGATTTAGGAAGAATTATGTAAAAGGTGTCCACCTAACCTAAAGGGGTAATAAACCACTCCTGTTGTTGTTTTGTTAGAGATTTTGGGTGGTTATTCTCTTAGCAACATATATTGTAAAAGCAAACACCAAATGTTCTGGAGTCAACAGCTTGTCATGGAAATAATAACAGCATTCATCACTCCCTAGGACTGTGTGTGAATCAGGGGTGTAAAAGGATTCACATCTAATACATACAAAAACTGGAGGGGAGGGGGTCGTATCCCCAAGCCTCAGGTTAAACAGCACCATAACAAACAATGTGGTTCCTCCTAAAACAGCTGAAGTTGGTTGGACCAGAAAGACAGGGCCCCGTGTTGGTGCTCCCCAGGCATTTTGCTCCCCGTTTCCAGACCACATGGGGTCACCCTTCACACTTCTGTACCCCAGGCACAGCTTCATTCCCTCAGTGAAGGAAATGGTCTCCTTGGAAGACAGTCAGACCTCCTTGTTCAACAAAGTGCACGTTGAGATACCTGTATAAGAAGAACCGAGGGTCTGTTAAGGCAATGGGAAGAGCCAGATTTTTCTCTTACTCCTACACATTAGGAGTAGCTTTATGTAAGTGTCACTGAGGTAAGCAAGAACAGAAACAGATGTGGAGCATAGCTACAAACAGGATGTGAAAATAAACTCATTACTCCATCTGCCCACCGTAAACAGCGTGAAATTAGCAGCAAGCAAGGAATAAAAATCCAGACAAATGGCCTTTTAAAGAGAGCAGAGGGAGCTGGAAGGTCTGCTATTAGAAAAGCAGAGGCACAGAAAGCCCGAGCCATGCACAACTGGGTGTGTATCACAAAGCCCCTGGTCAGTCAGGGGCAGAGGTGGAGGAAAATCTCATAGTGGAAAGTCCACAAGGCACTATTTTTGAAGGCAAAACCAGAAAGGCCACTCCATCTTTGGGAGAAAAGACCTGATTTTGCTTTTGTCCCTGCCTGTTAGGAAGCACCATCTATTTTATAAGCCACAGATATTTTTTTTTTCCCCTAAGAGGCGCCCTCTTAATGTTGCATAAAATTACTCTCTCAGGGGTAGTGTGAAGAGGAAAACGTGGTGTTATGTTGTCTCAGTTGCAAAGACATCGCTAACAATAAAAGCCCCTGAATGATTTGGTTTTTAAGTGACATGATTATGGAATGGGTCATTCGTGACGCTCCACTTCAAGCACCTCTGTCATAAAGTCTGAATGGGGGTGTTTTATGCTTTGGGCTTGGGCTGTAAATATTCACCCCTGGCCTTTGTTCTATGAAGCAAGTCTCAGCTTGAGGATATATTTACTTAAAATTTTGCAGAAAAATTTCTCAAATGGTCAATCTGCTTGATTTATTTAAAGCGGGATCCCAAAGTGTTTTACAGCTTTTACAGGTTGGCTGTGTTTATAACCATCCTGGGGAGTATCTTCTGCAATTCATGTAGCAGAGAGGGGGAAGGAGGGTCATAATTTCTATTTTAACCTACTTTTCTAGCAGCTGACATGACACTGACAAAGTCATCTCTTCTAGAATAAAACCTGCCATGTTTTATCCTCGTCCAGAAGAGATCTTTTGGAGAAAGCCAGGGTAAAATAAGTCAGACACTTTTTTCTTCCTCTTGGATTCTGCTCAGATATGTGCATGGAAAATTCAATGGTGTCTGAAAGCAGCGACTATGAGCAGCTCTGGCTCATTTTATGGATCCCAGTGAAATTGCAGACCAAATGATATTTCAAGGAAACTAGTTCCTTGTGTTTTGAGTTCTTCAAGATATGATAGCCCAAGGCAGAGTTTCCTGCGTGTTGGAAATAATTTCTCGCTCCGCATTTGGCAGATCCAAACAAGCCTTGAGTGCTAAATAAACCAGCTCTATGAATAAATCAGGGGTAGAAGAACTCAAATTTGAGGTGTTGTGAGACTTGAAATAACTGAAAGGTTGACGTTGGCCATGAGGCACTTTGAAATAGTCTGGAGTTTGATGAAAAGTTTTGCATTTGAGATGCCATTGGGATATTTCAGGAGGAAACCTCCTGGTGGGTTCACCCAAAGTTTGTAATAAACATAATTGAAATATCTGAACTCCAGCTGCTACCTTTTACTCTAATCAAGAGCAACAGAAGCAGCTCCTTCTTCGCAAACACCCAGCAACAGCTGAGGGAGAGAAATGGATATACTGGGCTCAAGTGCTGAACTGGGAGAGCAGCAGAGACTGGTGCAGAAATTCAGGGCAGAAGAGGTAGCAGGTAGAAGGAAGAAAAAGGGACTTTATGGAGAGATCAATAGACTCTTGGAGAGAGAGGAGATCTCATGAAGTCCTCAGAGATGGAAATCAGGGCCCCATATTCTTCTCAGGAGAGAGGATTTTCTAATATTGTCTGAGTTGGGTGTCACCAGGAACAGACCATAGAGGGGCTCAAAAACCAGAAGGTGCCCCCACCTTATCAATCTTGTGAGGGGTAAGGTGTCCTTGTCCTTCTGGTTCCTATCCAAAGGGAGACAAGTTATGTTAGGGACAAGGAGTTCCTTTGGGAAGGATTTGAGACGTCCTTCTTCAAGGTCATGACAACAATTTCTGTTTCTATGGTACATCAGGATCTGTCATTATGTTATAGGCACAAGGATTGATTCTCCCCTTCATAAACCAGGTTTCCTTCTTCATCACTGCCCCAAGCCACAGTGCAGTCGTGCCTGACCTAAGTCAACATGCTCCAGAGCATCACACCAACTGGAAAGAGTGTGATTTGCCTTGTCTTGACACCCCCCCTCCAATCTCCTCTCCATCACTTGGGTGCCACCACCTCCTGCTGAGCATTGCTGAGCCTCTGGCCCTGCCATTGCCATGGTGCAGTGATGCAGCCATGAGCCTCAGGGTGAGCACATCCCCAGGAGTCAGTGTGGATGTGGCCAGCCTGCTTTAGAGGGGAAATGCATTTAATAGCATGGAATTAGTTCCAGCCCATGGGGGCACAGGACCACTGAGCCCTGCTCAACTAATTTGTCAGTGGTATCCTAGGACAATTTACAGAAGCTTGGAAAAAGCCAAGATAAAACAGTGGGAGACCTGGGGAGGTGGTGACAGTGAACAAGGGCCAATTCTAGAGACACATGTGTGCTGACTCCATGTCAAAACAGCACACACAAAGCTGTTTATAGCTTCAGGGAGGTGTAGGCAGAGTTAAATCATGTGCAAGGAGGACAGACTGGGGTCTTCATAGTGTTGGGCTGCTGTTAACTTTGGAGGGCAGAAATGAGAGAGAGACCTGGGGGACCAAAGGGTTTAAAAAGGTTTTTGTGCTCCAAGCAGAAAAGAGCAAGCTTGGATGAGTTTCTGCCACATATAATCCTGCCTCCAGGCTGACCCTGTCCAGGGTCACTCTCTCAAATCAGGAAGAAACAGGTCTCCAGGAGAGAGGTGACTTCTCCTTCTGGCTCCTCAGCTGCTGCTGGTGGCCCAGCAATATGAAAGAGAGGGTTGGGTTGAGGTGTTGACTCTCAGGTTGTGTCTTGTCTCCTTACCATCCCTCCCACTTCCTTTCACCCACCCCTGTTCCCCTGCAACATTGCTGAGCAGTGCTGTAGCACACTCGAGCAGCCAGTGTTCCCCATCATGTGGGCACTCCATGAGTAGAGTGGCAAACCTGAGTATTTAAACTCTCCAGTTGACCTGTTGCAGAGGGATCTGGCCGCTTAAAGATTTCCGAAGGAGGGTCATTGCTGGTAGACTGGAGGGTGATGAAAGGGATTTCCATCTCTCATGTGAAGATGGACATCCCAGACTGATCCAGCTCATGGGCGACACAATTAATTTCCCACTTCTCTGGTTTTCTTGCAGAAGGTATGGCGGAAGCTGTCAGCTCAAGCAGGGACTGCCTTCAAGCAGGTGAGTCCTGTACCAACGACCCCATCTGCAGCGCCAAATTCAGGACCCTCCGGCAATGCATCGCAGGCAATGGAGCCAACAAACTGGGCCCCGATGCCAAGAACCAGTGCCGGAGCACCGTGACGGCCCTGCTCTCCAGCCAGCTGTACGGCTGCAAGTGCAAGCGAGGCATGAAAAAGGAGAAGCATTGCTTGAGTGTCTACTGGAGCATCCACCACACGCTGATGGAAGGTCAGTTGAGCAGGGAAGATCATCTCTGATGATCTTCCTAAAAGGGAATTACTGATGGGGCTTTCTGCAGAGCTCCCCAGCACCAAAGTGGCTGCCAAAAAAGTCACTCCTGTAGTATTCCATTCCCTCTCAAGGCCTACTGACTCCCACGGCAATGGCATTTTGGGGAAAGCAACCTTGAAACCTAAGACACTTTCTTCCTTTTTTTTTAACCTGGCTTCTTTTTCACGATGTTCCCAGTATACCTTGAGATCTTTTGCTGGGGAAACACATGGTAAGTTTTGTATCTAAGTATGCTAGCCAAGACCGTGAAAGCCATGGATATTGCAGAAACACTATACAAATCATGGGCATTGAGGAAAAACCAGCATGAACTTAAAAAAAATCACTCTCTTGGAGGCTCTCAAATGCACCAGTGTCTTTGGGTTAGTGAAGATTTGGGGCTGGTGATATCAAGTTGGAATTTAGAGTGTTCCCAGAGCCAGTATTTAGTAAGTTTGGATTTTGACGTTTTTTAAGAGTCATCATAAAAGTGCACCTCAGTGGCCATAACTCTTCCTTGTCAGGCTGGTGAGTATTTTATGCACCATGAAAATTAAAACGGAGAATAAAACAGAACCTTCCAGGCATAGGCTGTGAAATAGATTAATAAAACACCACTGGCTGAAAGCTGAAAGGAAAGGTACAGGGGTGATAACACAGGCCAAAAGGCCAAGCAAAACAAAGAGGATGGAGACTATAATACACAGGCTTGCCAGAATGGGAACTGCTTCATCAAGTTCCTGGAAAGATTTCAGGTGCGACAGCTTGCAAGGTGCAGAGCATGGTGCTATGAACTGACTGGGGAAATAAGAGAGCTCAGCACCCTCCAGGATCCAATCTTTCCCATAATTACTTGCCAGGAGAACTTGTTTGCATTGAAGTGAAGCCTGGGGAAGAGGTGGCAATCCAGCCTCTCCATTCATCTTAACAGCCTGCATTGCAACTCCTTCCCGGCTGAACTTTGTGGCCTCAAGTTTTGGACACGGTTCATCTGTGACGTGGTTTTGCAGGACAGTGGTGTTGGGAGGGCTTCTAGCTCTGGGATCACTGCTGAAAGAGCAGTGAGAGGATGGCAGGCAGTGCTGGGAGCAGGCAGGGGGCAGGCGCGGGTCTCCAGATGCAGAGTAGGAGATGGGTGCTGGATGGCCAGCTTGGATGACTTTCCTGCCCAGGGGCTTGGGCCTCCATCCTAGGGATGACTGTGAGAGGGCTGTTATCAGAGACTGCCAAGACTCTGCCCTATTTCTCTTATGTCATGTCCTGAGCCCCACATTTTTTCAAGCAGACTTCACTTGTAATGCAGATTCACGCTCCCAAACCTTTGATTTCCTCACCTTAATTTCCCCGGGGAAATATACTTCATAATAGTCATGTTTCAGAGTCCTTACACATGTTTAATTGACTGAGAAAGGAGGCCAATCCACATGCTCCGTGTAGAGCTTTGTCTCTCAGTCATACATACCCAGGAGGCTGTAAAAAGCTTCCTAGAAGCCCTCTTATAAAATCAATTGTGAAAGTGTGTGCTCAGGGAATTTACAAAGCATACTATTTACTCAGCTTCTCTTGAGCGCGCCTGTGTTTAGCCACCTTCCCATTTGGAGACACAATAACATGATGACAACCCGATAACAATTCTCTGATAAGGTGCTATATCATCAGGACATAAAACTGCTACGCTGGAACATACAAATGGGCCCCTCTCCAGTCAGTAACGATGCAAGATATTTCAATGAAGGTGTAAAGCTGCCTTGTAATGCACCTGTGGTAATTGCACAGGGCTGGGTACCCTGGGAGCCATTTCTTCCTGACCGCAGCTGGTGATCAGCATATGCCCGGAGCATGAGGTTTGATAGTCCTTTTATCCCAGCCAGTACATCTGCTGCTGCTGTCCATATCCATCTAAATGTCTAATAAAAAAAAAAAAAAATGATACTGAGCTGTTTGCTTCAATAATATTCTGTGGTATCCATCAGGATGACGGGGCATTACAGACCATTGAGCGGATGAAAGGGAAGCACCGATTGAATACAATTAGCTTCCCAGCAACTTAAAAATGAAGAGAGGAAGTTTCTGTGAGAGTTGTGGGTCATTAGCTCTATGCCAAGTAAGAAAGGGCTGTTGGCAAGGAGAAGGGGAGAGGTGTTAATAAATATGAGGGGGGGGTGCGTGTTGTCACACACACAGACCTCTGCACAGCCCTGGCTGTGTCCTAGAAACAGGTGAGGACCATTGACAGAGGCAGGGACATATAGGAAATAGCAAGAACGGTAATGGAAACCCCATGTATTTAGGGAGCTGGTGGTCTGAACTCTGCCCATGAGCAATAACCTGTGCTGCAGTCTGGTGTCCTCAGTGGCAATCCCTTTAAAGGAGCCCAAGACTTGAGCTATAGAGGGTTGCAACTCAACGGGTCCCCAAGAGGCTGTCCTACTCCAAATTTGTCAAATATTTTTAAAAGCTGGTTACATTCTGTTCCCTTCTTTAAGAATATGGCCATACATCAGTTCCTGAGTGACTAAGTATTTTATTATTACTTTAGGGCACATGTCCCCTTGGGCTCACCAAGCAAACTTGAACTGCGTCTCTTGAACCTTGTATGTCTTGGACATCCCTCAGTTGCCTTCTCACTAACTTTTCTTTTCAACCCAGGCATGAATGTACTGGAGAGTTCCCCTTATGAGCCATTCATCAGAGGCTTTGATTACGTCCGGCTGGCATCCATCACCGCAGGTAGGTGGGTGGGAAGATACTCTTACACTGATAGGTTCAAACAGGGGGGAACTGGCTGTGGGATCAAGCTCTATGGACAAGGCAGTCCTCTGTGGTCTCTTATGGTCTCTTCAGAAAGCATTGCTGAGATCTTGCAATCATTTTTCCAAGGAGCTGCTTATGATTCTGGTGCTAGACTGTTGGTAGAAGAACATGTCCTAGAAAGAAGCACTTTTGATTTTTTTTGTTCTTTGGCTTTTTCATGTCCATATTGAAGGGCTGGGACTGAGGGACATGGTAGGAAGGCCTCTTCCAACAAGCCATCACAGGTGGGCTGATTCTCCTTAGCAGGTGGATGACCTGTGCCATGCAGACACCCTGCCGAGCAGGGACTGCTCAAGTATTGTCAGGTATGAGAATGTGCATCCACATCAGTCACAGGGTCAAACTCTGCAGGCAAAAAGATCAATAACCCAACCTACTGGTTGATCCCAGTCACAGCCTTTAACCCCATGCCCTGAGGGCAACCCCAGGACTCAGACCCATGTTCTGCTCTGCATCATGTAATCCGCTTAATAACATGAGCAGAGCTGCCCAGCACCTCTTAACCCCCCCGAGGGCATGAACCCCCGGCTCAGCAGTTAAAAGGTCAGTGCAGTAGCTATTAAGCCATCCATCACCAACAGCACAGCTGCCACCACAGTGTTTGACTCTGCTTAAGAACCACAGCCATGGGGAAGCTTTACCGATGGTCATTTTTTTTTACCAAACTTCCCATCTGAGAGCAGGTTATGTACTCCCCATGTGTTTCTGGCAGATGTGCCAAACCAGCAATCTTGTTGCAGCTCTTTCCAAATGTGCACTGACTCTGGGGTGCCATCCACAGCTGGAGTGCACCCAAGCGAGGAAGGAGAGGAAGGTCCCTGCAGCCGACGGATGTCTGCAGTCCCCACGATGGCGAGCCACTTGTTAGGTGAAAATGTCCAGGAGCAAATTAACCCATCAGCCCTTGACAATCTGAGCAGTGAGGGGAAGGAGGGTGCTCTGTGACCTCACATCTTCTTATTGACTCCACTTGACTGATTTGAGCATGGAAAGTGAAGCATGCAGAAAGCTGTTTGCTGGGTCATGGCCTTCTTTACTAGAGTTTTTCCCCTTTTGCTGAAAGTCCTACAGGGCTCTTCAGAGCATGGTGAAATGTAGGGTTGGGGATTTTTATGCATGGTTAACGCATTGCCAGGTTTTTAAAGCAGACTGAAACCAGTTTGGCAGCAAAGCAAATGGGCCCAGAGCAGCAGGGATGTGTACGAAAGGACTCAACATCCATCTAGGGACATGAAGTTTCTTGGTTTAACCTTTTTTTTAGCTATTTATACTGATCAACACTTTCTATAACATAACTTATGACCTGCCACCCCATGCTTGTCCAGGGCCCAGGATCATACAGTCAGCATTTCCAAAACACCCTCTTTCAAATCTACCCAAAAAAAAGAAAAAATTCCCAAGAACTTGTTGAAACATAAGACATCCCCATGACTCTATGCCAACTCAGAGTAACAGATATTTTTAACCCACTTTTACATAAACAATATATGGCCACTATTAAAACTGTACAAATGGAATTATATCCCTCCACTCTAATTGTAGTGGTGATTTAAAAAGCACATTCTCTGTTGTTGCATGGGAAGAGGAGAAAAGCTAGTGTGTTCCCTGTGATTCATTAGCTGAATGGGTGATGAAACCATTCCAAGTAACTGTTTCCTACACATTTGCTGACAGCTCCCCAGTGTAAAACAGCGCTCTAACAATATTCATCTCTGGGCATTTTTAAAGGGAAGTACCTGCATGGTGGGAATACACCAAGCAAATGCTTCACCCATCATAAAATAACTGCAAAACTTGGAATTTGACTTCCAGCTCACCGTAAGCAGTGGGAGCAACAGGAAAGGAAAAATAAATGTTCAGAGAAGGACCATCTGATAATGTCAGTGAAAATGAAGGAGGGCAGTTCTGAAGTGCTCAGAGAGACTGTCAATGTTTTAACACTTGTCAGCACTGACTGGCTGGTTTTAACTCCTGGCCAAAGATAGGGCTTGACTCTGCATTGGAAATTTATCATTCTGGGGATTATTTCTCTGTGAAAAAATCCTGCTCTGCTGGGGTGGAAGTCCTTCTAGTGTGCTTCAGGTCATGGGCTTAATTCAGAGAGGTGAAAAACGGCTTCAAATTCATTTTCTCTCTCACGCTTGGAGGACCCTCATCTTATCTGTCCGATCAGACAGAGCCTAAAGTCTCTACCGACTCTTACCAGGGATCCCCTCTATAAAACAGACCCCCACCCATCTTTGAAGGAGCCCTAAAAGCAGCATTATACAAATACCTTTCCCTCTTACCTATTCCGCACATTTTCGGAGGAGGTTGTTGGCATGTAAACTCGTGAGACCCTTATTTGTGTACCGAAGACTGTGTTTCTAATCCATCCCCACATTTTTTGTGCTTTATTTTCCTGGTTGTTTCCCCTGCTGCAAGTTTTCCTCCAGCACACCCCAGCTCTTCCACCAGGGCTGCTAATCTGGGACTTTCTTTCCCCTCTTCTTTAAGAGGATGGAAATTTGAAGCGATTTCACTGAAACCAGTGAAGGGTGACCTTACGAAAGGTGTGGGGAAAGACCCACATGAGCTCACACACAGGCAGAATCAAGGTCCGAGGGGCATCAGGCTGGATGGTAGCTCTGATCCCCATCTTGTGAAGGCACTGTTGTTGCTTAGGACATGGGCATGCTGGGCAGGACTGGTCTGAATGGGGAAAGCCAGAGCACTTTTGTGGTGCTTTGAGACCCAGACAGCTCTCACATAGCTAGACAGGTCCTGGGATGAACATAGCACAGCTGCTGCCAAAGCCAAGATTGACCCTCCGGAGGCCTGAGGAAACTCATTGCATGCAGTAGAGAGTCTGAGGTGCAAAGGTTAGTGCAGGCCACCCATGTATCAGGAGACCCAGCTTTGTCACTGACTCAGTGCTTGATCTTGAGCAACGTTTTGCAAAAAAGAAGGTCCATTAGAAGAGATCCCATCACACTGGTGGATCCAGTCATGGCCATAAGTAGATGCACTTTCTAACAACTGTTGTCTTCCCAGGCCCCAGGTTGGTTAATTCACATTGGTAAAGTGTTATGAGATGCCCAGGGTAGAGAAAAGCTTCATTATATTAAATGTAGGAGCTTGGTGGAGCAGGCTCTGGGGTGTGAGGTTTGTTGTGTGGCTGTGGCACCTCTTGAGAAAGGTGAGTAGGGAAAGGGGATTTGATCCTGACAGGACACAGAGAACAAATGCAGACTTCAGCCCTGCCAAAGCCTTCCCGGATGGGTGGTGGTCTCACTGAGGTGGCCATGGATGGAAGCAGGATGGGGATGAAGGTCTCAGCACAGGGTGGTGCCGCTGGCAGGGAGGTCAATGTAAAACCCCATCACCATCTTCCACCACCCTGCAGGGTCTGAGAACGAGGTGACCCAGGTGAACCGGTGTCTGGATGCTGCCAAAGCCTGCAACGTGGACGAGATGTGCCAGCGGCTGCGGACGGAGTACGTCTCCTTCTGCATCCGGCGTCTGGCCCGGGCCGACACCTGCAACCGCTCCAAGTGCCACAAGGCTCTGCGCAAGTTCTTTGACCGTGTGCCACCTGAGTACACCCATGAGCTGCTCTTCTGCCCCTGCGATGACACAGCCTGTGCCGAACGCCGGCGGCAGACCATCGTTCCTGCCTGCTCCTACGAGTCCAAGGAGAAGCCCAACTGCCTGGCGCCTCTGGACTCCTGCCGGGAAAACTACGTCTGCAGGTAATGTTCACACACCGGGGTGGCCAACATGGAGATCTGTCCCTTGGTCAAGCCTAAGGCTCATCCACTGGTGACCAAAGCCAAGTCACTCACCTGAAAGATGCTGTCTGGAGGCACCCATCCCACCACAACCCACCAACACAGGCCATTGCCAGAGTGGCTCCTTCCCATGACCCATGTCCTTGTCTCATACTCTATACAGAAGGTGCTAACAGACAGGAGACGATTTGAGATATTTGTGCTGGAGTTTTTTAGAACTTTTCTATGGGTTTTCAGCTTTGATTGTAAAGAAAAACCTGCTATGGAAATAGTTCCAGGAAGGTGCAAGCCAAGCAGGGATGTGTGGGGTGCTTGCAGCTACTTGCACTAATCTCCTCACTGTCTATCTCCCCCAGCCCAGAGCATCCTACAGGAGCACCCAGGATATCCTAACAGTCGCAGACACTTGTAGATACCTTAAACCCATGTCTTTCTTTTTTAATTAGAAAAATTAATCATATATATGAAAAATATACCCTTCTGCCGCAAGCCCAGATGTTCTAGTGATTGCAGTAGGAGTCTCAGAGTCACAGTTCTCCCTCCAGATCCACCACACAGTATGTGGCCAGGGTGGTTTGCTGCTCCATTTCCATTTAAGCCTCATGTATGCGCCCATGCACAGACCCATCCCAACATGCACACTCACAGGCATACTCCTTAAGAGTTTTTCCCTCAGCTGTACTATTTTCACCCCTCTGTTTCTCAAAAAGTCTTTGATATTCCAGAGGGT
Source organism: Strix aluco (assembly GCF_031877795.1). Taxonomy (NCBI): domain Eukaryota; kingdom Metazoa; phylum Chordata; class Aves; order Strigiformes; family Strigidae; genus Strix; species Strix aluco. The sequence continues at coordinate 2,447,488 of NC_133934.1, forward strand.
TAATCCACATACAGCTCTCAGGAGAGGAGCCCATCAGTTAGTAGGAGATGTAGCAACAGTCGTACAGCACCAAACGTGGTGATCCCAGCCCAGTGTCCTGTGTGCAGCTGTGGCCATGAGCAGACACCTGGAGAAGAACACGAGAGCAAGTGTAGGACACATTTTGCTGTATTGTCCCAGCCTCTAATTATTGTGGGCTTTGGGACTTCCTGAGCTGAACTTCCAGCAGCCATCTCCTACCAGCACATCATCTTTAAATTACAATAAAAAAATTATGTCTTTTCACGAAAGGAGGTGAGAGCAGAAGTATCCTCTTGGACAGATGGACTG